>NC_140474.1:19084631-19688559 GCF_051167445.1 Perissodus microlepis | reverse complement strand
GTGGAGGAAGGGAAAATGTGGGTCAACACAGTCAAAGCCCTTTCACATGTTCCAGTCAGCTGGAATCTCGCCTCCAGTCCAAACCAGAATGTTATGTAAGAGGTTATTGATCTGCGAGAGTGCATGTTGGAAAGCAGAGTGCCAGTCGGGGCTGAGGCAGCTCTTTGGTCTCTCCGCTGCAATGCTATGACATGGTGTCAGAGTATTGCTGGCACAAACTGATCCAGTGAATATCAGATTTGTAGCTAGTATGAAACAAGAGATTTGGCTGATATTTAACCTGCTCATGTGAAAGCGCAGGTCTTGTCACCGTGATACTGAGAAATAAAAAGTGCCTGAGAGCGGTCTGTCAGCTCCAATAGCTACCACTCGTCGCTAACATGTCTTCACTCAAAGTCCCCCTTTCAGAGTGATGTCATCAGTTTCAGCAGCCACGGTTCTGCCAACCTGTCTCCATCTATTAGCTTCAGCAGTTCACATTTGGTCTTCTTTTTCTTTTTTTTAGAAAGCGAGGAGCGCCTTTTACTTACTATCATGGTTATTCATGCCAAGCATCAGATAAATAAGGCCGTTTGGAAAGAACAGAAGTTGGATCAGACTGTCTGAGGATAATGTGTTCCTTTTAAACCAGCAAGGCTAATCATATCAGTAAGTAGGCCTTGGCCCTGGATGTGGCAATCAAGATAAACCTTGTGGAAATGCTGTTCTCCAAGAATTCAGGCACGGCTGCACATTGCCATGGCTTTTTTGTCCTCACATGCAAAAGGATCAGAGTTCCCTGCATGCCGTGGGGAATAGTAGCTAATGAGTAGGAGAGTGACGTAACAAGTGACACATGGACCAACGTAACCTTTTACACTTAAAAAAAAAGTGTTATAATTGCTGCTGAGCGGTTACTGTCAGCTGTTATTGAGCATAAAAAAAATCCTCTGTGTAGTTTCCTGGTTGCAGTTACATGCATGAATGTGGCTGACATCACACCCTCAACCAGCTTATGAAACTGGAGGATGTGGATCACATGAATCAATAAGGAAACAGCTGATTCCTGTTTCTGGCTTGAGCTCCGAATAAAGTAGGTGATTCCGAAAAGGGTTCAGGGTTCAAGTGAGAACATTTCCTGGAACAAACAAGTTTAATGTGGAGAGGTGGAGAGGGCAGTGTTCACAGTACACTGACAGCACAGAGCACAACAACTAAAGATAGGGGTGCTCAAGGAACATGACACTTTGGTCCAATGTCTAATCTACTGGGAGAGGAATCGCTTTATCTACAGTTCTAATGATTTTAATGCAGAGACTGTATGTTCACCTGGTAGGATGAGTAAAAAATAAATATTCTGTGAATATAGGTATTACCCCTTTAGCATTACTTTAGCCTGCCCATTGTAAATGCACTGACCCCACCAACCAACTATTTTGTGAGAAACAAAAAGCTATGACTTGCCTTTAGTAGGAATCACATTGTACTTATAAATATAGGGTGACTGATGTGATTACTTCTTCCAACACACGGTCCTTCACACAGTCACTGAGATAGACATCACTGTTCTGCCTAATCACATTTTATGTATGTGACTAAAGACTGCCCACATACATATTCAAGCGAACCCGTAGGTGTCGTGTGCAATGGAGGCAAATTTTAATTCCTGTCTACAAGATATGACTCAAGAATGAAGTATCATATGTATGAAGAGCAGTCCTCTTCACCAAAGAACCGAAAAGGCATCTGATTAAAACGTCACCCTTTTCCTTCTCATCTCAAGCCTCATCTTCTGAACAGTTCTGTCTCTAATATACGAAAATGTGTATAAACAGGCTGCCAACAGATTAGATATGCGACTCTCTCCTCTCTGGACAGCTCACAGCTCACAATGAGCCAGCTAAACCAGCTAAACAACAGCAGCTAACCTTATGCCAGGTAATATTAACTTTCCCTGATAAACAGTTTGATTACATTCTTACATCGTATGAGAGTTTATTTGCTAAGTGTCGGCATCCTACAGTTCAATTCAATTCAATTTTATTTATAAAACGCCAAATCACAACAACAGTCGCCTCAAGGCACTTTATATTGTAAGGTATACCCTACAATAATACATACAGAGAAAAACCCAAGAATCATATGACCCCCTGTTAGGAAGCACTTTGGTGACAGTGGGAAGGAAAAACTCCCTTTTAACAGGAAGAAACCTCCGGAAGAACCAGGCTCAGGAAGGGGCGGCCATCTGCCACGACCAGGGTGAGAGAAGAAAGACAGGAGAGAAGAGAGGCAGAGATTAATAACAAGTATGATTCAGTGCAGAGAAGTCTATTATCACACTTACAGTGTTAGGAAATTTCATTAGCGCTGGGTAGTAGCAGCTAACAAAGGCTAACAATAGCAAACACAGCAGCTAACAGATGCAGCATAGCTTACTCGCAGAAAGGATATCCTCAATCCGCAACACCTAACCTCAGTACTGAGTTATCAGACAGAAGTGAACTTCACTCACTCATCATCTTGTGCTGGACTAATTTCACAAAAATTTGGATCATACTGAATAAAAACTTTAGTCCGTTTTTAAAATCTTGGTTATACTTTGCTTCTAAACAGAGTATTATCTGGGTAAGAAACAGCACATGATCACACTCCTCAGATAGGCTTTTTTTTGGCAACCAAACCGATGACCATTGAAATGTTCACCTCAAGACTTCAAAATGTTATTTCAGAAACCAATGAGTGATGTCACAGTATGCACCAACTTTTTACTATGAGTCACATCAAAAACAGCCATTCTGTCAGATGCTGCTGGAGCTGTAAGCACCAGTTGTCTTTTGGCAGCCTTTCCATGATGCACCTGCTGCGATGGAAGGGTCGTCTTCTAAAGTTTCATTAGACGGATTTAATGCAAGTGGTGGTGGAGTGACAGCTGATTTAGACCTCTGCAGTGACGTTTTGTAGAGCCCACAGCAAAACCTAACTGGCCAGTGCTATTAACAACATATTTTTCTCTAAAGTGTTTCTACTTCTTTGTACATTCCCTCAAATTACCTACAGGAATTTGCTGATATCTGTGATTCCTTAAATTGAGAATACAATTATTTTTTTCCCACTGTTAAATTAAAAAACTGCAACAGAAAAAGGCCAGAATTGCATAATTGAGAGTACTAAACAGGCCAATCACATTCTGTTACCAAATATAACACATTTCCATGGAGGTGGACGTCAGGTTATGTTAAAAGTTAGCATTTATCCCCAGCTTCATTGTGTTAATGTGTTTATATTATGCTAACCATAGCTCTGTAGCTAGCCACCAAGTAACACTTCGTTACATACCAGCTAACCCAACTTCAGTAACCCTACAAACATCACTGCTGTTTAGTTTTCTGTCTTCATGAAAGTGATACCAGAGCTGTAGAGTTAATTTTTTTTTTAGAAATCTCTCAGTCAGTATATGGTATATCATCTTTAGATGAAAACTAGTGAGCTAACTCCCTGTTAACTTCTAACTCCATTAAACTTCATAAATCCTGTTTCTCATGGATGCCTGGATGTTAATATTCATGGTTTCACCTGGTAGAGCAGCCACATTGATCATTTTATTAAAGATGAAAGAATTTAGACAGTTTTTAACTCTCAGTGATGCTGCATTGTTTGTTTGGACCTGGAAATGGCTTAAAGACTTAAAGACCAGAATAGGTTTCAGAGGGGTTTGCAGTTACAGTCTACAGTATAGATTTAACACAGAAGTATAAATTCCCTGTTAGTCAAAGGTTTGTCACCCTGGAGTATGCCACTTGTGTCCCATTTAAGAGTTTTGTGCTTTGAACTGCAAAAATGCTTTCTGATCTTAATTGTAATCTCTATCAGCAAAGGATCATGTCTCCTATTGTCAGAGTAAAACTATATAACATGAAGTTGTGAACTATGCCTTTAAGAGGCCCATTGTCCTTTTGCAGTTATAGCTAGGATACTGGAAGTGACTGCACTTACTGAATTACTGTTAGAAACTGTTCCACAGTTCACACATACACACACACAAATATATATGAATTTGACCCCGTGTCTTGTCACTGAGGTGTGCCCTGCCACGACAACAAATACAGGCCTGACCAGAACAATACTCAGGAGTATTCTTCTCCTCTGGCCTAATGGAAGTTTCCACTACTGCTCACTGATCTGAATACTGCACAATACTTCTCCCTGTTACAGAGCAGAGAGGAAGAAGGAACAGTGCCTGACTGAATCATAATGTGGGTCATTCAATCTATAACAGAGTTGAAAGAGCCAACTCATTATCAGCTGTGAATCTTTATGCGAGCGTGAGGATGACT
Organism: Perissodus microlepis; assembly: GCF_051167445.1. Taxonomy (NCBI): domain Eukaryota; kingdom Metazoa; phylum Chordata; class Actinopteri; order Cichliformes; family Cichlidae; genus Perissodus; species Perissodus microlepis. The sequence goes on along the minus strand of NC_140474.1, from coordinate 19,684,246 downwards.
TGCCTGGTCATATTTGAGGAAACAGATTATAGGGAAGCAGAGGGTGAATTAGATTCTTACTGCGGGAAATGAAAACCACCTTTAGAGAGTAATACTCCAGAGAGTGACTTAAAATACAAACTAGGTCAAAACTAAATTAACAAATTTCATGACATGTGGTCCATTCGTAGGAATTATTGCTGCAAGTGTATCACACTGAAGTTAGGTGAACAACAAGTTTATGCGCTAAAGTCTACTTCTTTATTCCTGCTTTAAAAGAAATACAACAATATAGATTTTTCTGACAATTTTTCAGACTTTTTACTTTTATAATTGATGACCATGTTACATGCACTGCCTTTTTTTAAAAAAAAAATCAGGGAATATTTGGTAATATATATACAGTAGCCATTTTCCATAATTTAGTTTTATTAGTTGTGGATTCTGGTATTCGGTGCTTTTTCAGAAAGGTGGGTGTACGTCTCCAGTGCAATGTTTTTCTTTACTAACAACCTTGCAGAACAGCACAGGCCACATACTTTCAGGATCTGTACCAGAGGGAGTGAACACTTGGACAGAATTTAAGTGCATTTTTCACCTTCCTTTGGAGGGCCTGAAGTCTGCATGCTGGCCCTTTAAAGCACTGCAAAGTAACATCTCACACGCACCCAACTTTGCTGAGTCATTGGGTTCAGACTGCTTTTGTAACCTCCACCCAGCAGGGCTTCTCATTGGCTTCAGTCACCACACGGCACTCCACGTGGTTGGCTGCCAGCACTACTAATCAGTTTCTTTTCGCCAGAAGCCTTTCTTAAAGCGGCAGAGGTACTCCCCTCGTTCCCCTGTGACTGATGCATAACTGACATCTGTTTGAGAGGAACAGATCCCAGAACTCCACAGTAATTTAGCTTTGGGAAGCTTGGGAAGAGGGAAGCTGTGTGGTAAAGATGAGGCATTAGGTGGTGAAGCACTGGGAGAAAAAAATCAGGGACTGGGGAGGAGTCTGCATCGTGGCATAAAGACAGATTAATACATGACACCTTTGACATTTAACCAACCAACAGTGAGGTCAATGACCACTAAAATAGTTTTATTGAGTCATTATATATAATATAAAACTAAAAAAAGGGATGCAACACTTGTAAAAGTGATACCTGGTGCTCCAGCTCTGCTGACACTTTGATTCAAAGAGTAAACTGTACTGCTGATATGGACGTGGAACAAATTTTTTTATATTTGTAACCAACTGATTTAAAATATGACAGTGTGTCACATTTTCATGACACCTTGCTGGCTCTAAGACAAATGATCTGTCAATGGGACCTTGAAAAGAGAAATGTACAGTAGGCCAGTGTAGTCATTTCTATGGGATTTAATGTGCAGAACGTGCAAACCAACCTTTGAATCTACTGTCTACAACAGTATAACGACATGAGAAAGTATTAAACAAAGCCAAATGTATTAACAGTTAAACAGCATTTGGTTTGTTCACAACAGAACCTTTCACGTCCTAATGTTTGTACCGTATGCATGAAGAAATGCTGCCGTTTGGCAATACTGTAAAGCAGTAACCTCAAACTCAGCATTTAGGGCCCAGCTATACACGCTCCAAGTTTTAAGTGGATCAAATGAATGGCTGACGAGACAGGTGAAGAACACGAAGGTACCATTTACCATTCTAACTCCATGTTCTCCACAGAGCGATACCTACTGATTACAGCAATCTCCTGTATTTTCATCTAGAGTCACTCTAATAGTGGTATTTTTGGTTTGCAGCAGAGATCTGTTAGATCAGTTGCCATTAAATCTGTGGAGGAAATTCATGCTGGCCACATAAATTCTACCATATTTTAGCACCATCATCAAGTCACATATTTATTTGTACAAACCCAAAACCCAGCTAAGGTGATGCCATTTGCATTACATTTAGTTGCATGACTGAATGTTAGCATACTACCATGACTAGCACAGATGGCAAACATGGACAGCACTGTTCCTGCTAAAGGAACCGTCATTGTGACTTTAAAGTCTTCCATTGCAACTGACTTAAAGGATTTTAACATCAATCACACTATTATGTAACAACTGAGCAATAATACAAACATAAATCAGTGAAATAATAACATCATCATGCTATAGTTACCTGGATCACTCTGCTATATAACTGATGCACAGTTTTGTAAACAATAATGCTTTGATTCTGAATGAGAGCGATTGCTTGTTTCCCTGCAGTCTCTCTCTCTTTAAACCCTCTGACTCATGGATTCAGGCTCTCAATTTCATCTGCAAGACAGTCTTGCTCACCCAAAGCAGAAAAGTCCCTCCCCTCCACCTGTTGATGTGAGTGACTATACGCAGTGTTCTGCTTTGAAAAGCAATTACTTGGCTTGAAGAGTCCCCAGATTGCCTCCTTGTCTGGCAGAGGTGCCTATTTCTTCTTAAAATCTGTTTAACACAGGTGTTTATGTACTTCCCTTGCAAGACCACAACTAAAGAAAAGAGGAGGCCGGTCAGAGACAGTAGACAGGAGGACGTAGATTATTCATATGAGAAAGGCGATAGCGTCACAGCAAATCACGGTATTGTTCTCACGTCTGTGCTGTGTGGTTCTGAGAAACAGGAAGTAGCAGCATTATTATTTTTTTCTTTTTTTGCTTAAAGACGTCAGAGGTTAGTCAGATGATGCAGGTCCTTTTTTTCATTGTCATAAACAATGCTGATTCAGTCAGGCTCAAAATTCATAAAGTATCAGAGCATAAGCTAGAGCTTGATAGACAAATAGATTTTGTTTGTCATTGTTTGTCAAAAGTCACCAGAAAGAAATTACCTGGCTCAGAGTAGCGCAACAAAGGTACAGTATGTTGAGGTCATAAGAAATACAGAACACTGAATAAATAAGCAAGAAAATTATATGCAAATGTGTATAATATATAAAAAGTTATAAAGTAGATAGATGACATTTATTTGATTTAGGTTACAAGCAACAAGTTATTAAAGAACGAAGGATGAAGAAAGGATATGACATAAAAATGACATAATGACATAAGTGTTCATATTCTTCTTCTTCTACTAATCACATTAAAGCACTTGCTTTTTTGTGATTAGTATAAAATTCTGCAAATTTAATCGCTATGTGGACCAAGGTATTCCACCGTTTTTTGTACCGTGTAAGAAAAGCATCCTCGGTTATATGCATCACAGAAAACAAAGTGCAATACTCAAGAAAATCAAAGTGTTCAAAGTATCCCATCCAAGTGTTAACAGACTGAGCAAAATATATTTATCCACATAAAACACAATCAGCTCAGTTCAGAAAAACAGTCATGATTGTTACCTGTGGTGTGGCTTTATGTGCAGTTCCGTGTTTACTTACCGGTAACGTTTTCACACCAGTTTTATGGCTTAGCAGCCAAGATGTGTTTGTGTGTCTGAATACAGACTCGAAGGCACAACCTGCCGTGATAGGTTTAAATAAACTGGCAAAATATGAAGAAAAGGCAAAAAGAAAAACTGTCAGTGTTTGCTCCCAGAGGTAAGAGACACTTCACAGTGTGGACTGAGACCATGTGAAAAGACTGAGGGCAGGAAGGATTGGTTTCCTGAGTGATGTGTGGATGTGGAGCATTTCTGTCCAGCTTTGTGAATGCGCCAACATAAATTCAGTCAAGGGATAAAAAGCTGTGTCACTGAAGCAGCACTGTGCTGCTCCACTGTTACAGCAAAAGGGTCGGCAGGTTGTTGCCTTCGATCTGCATAACCCCACTTCTCTGAGCCTCAGCACAAAGAAGATTTCTGACATGACTGTAAACATGAGCATTCCTCTGTTTGTTCAGTGACAGGTAAAACCAGGTAAAGGCTCACTCCTAAAATCCATGATAACATAGAACGGGATGCCAGTGCAGCATGAGCACACAAGCCCCAGTGCATTAAAAAGTCAAGAGCGAATTCACTTAAGATTTGGTTCTTCTCATGCGTGCACTGCAGTGGCTTGAAAGACTTCAGGTATCTTCAATTATGCATGTCCACGGCTTGTTCGTATCAAAGACTCTCTATACCCTCTTTTGTATTTAAGGAACAAATAAGCCTTTCATACTGTACCCGGACAGTAGCTAAGGCTCTCAACAAACTTATGTAAATTACATCATCTGCATTTTAATTTCACCTTCAGCCCTCGAGAGAGAAAGTTGCTTCCACAGCTGCCACACAAATGTTTCTTTTTTTCTTTCTTTTTTTTTTATCCCATTTGAAGGGAAAATGTTGCACATTCCATTCTCTTTTCCAAATGTGGAATTGTGACTTCAACAAGCAAGCCTCCAATTGAGGTTTTTTGTCCACGAGAAGTGCAATCACTTATTTGGCAGTAGAGCCAGATTCCTGCTCAATTCAAAACCACAGGAATGCTGTGTTTGCTTAAAAAAAAGAGAACACTGGACAACATTTTCTTTGGAGGTTTCGTTTGTTTCAATGTCAGTTTTACGTATTTTCTGTACAGAGACTTCCTATAGGACTGCCTGGATATGATACATAAGGAAAGGGGTTGGGCAGTGGGGGCGTGGGGGGAAGGGTGGCGAGTACCATTTCACTGCCTCATTTATTTAAGGGACATTATATCAACACCGCAATAACTGCCAGGAGTTCAAGCCAATAAACTCAAGTGGTAATTCTGGTGTCTTATGGGAACACATAAAATAACACATTGCACAATAAAACCCCAAATCTAAAGGCATTTTAAATGCATATGCAAGTACAACGCTTTCAGTTGCAGAAACCAGCGTTAACTACATTGTGAAATTGTCATTCTCCACTCAAATCAGCTTGTCATGCTATAGTAATAAGTGTCTTCATGCAACAGACCTGATGCATGACCCTATTAACCTTGAATCGGACACGTGACAGCCTGAGAGGTATGCACATGTATACATACGAATAATGCTATATGATGGAAAGATATCTGACTTGTATAAACAACCGTGACTCTGGCACTTGGTGTGACACACATACTGAAAATAACAGTAATTACCACTTGACTTTATGAAGTGCGGATTGGTAACCTGTCATCAGCTACAGTAAGAAGTAAGTGATAACATTTTGTTTCTCCGCTTGTCTATAATTTCAATTTCATCTATGGCTTAGTGGCGTAAAAAAAGTTCCTCGCAGTTCACACATAATACTTACCAACACCTAATAGGTCCGAGGATAAAACGCCTCCCATGGGCGGCTGTAATGTCATTGGCCGCTGTCTCTAGCGCCCGCCTTAGTTCTCACAGAGATTTGTGTTGCTATTGGTCGAAGAGCCTGACCGTCATCGTACGTACACAGTGGTCATCAGAGGTGAGTTTTCCGGTTCTTGTCTGATTGGTCGCTGGCGGGTGTTGACGTCACGGCCCTGCCAGCTGATCGGAGTGAGAAGCCGGTTTGAAGAACGGAGTTGGACCGGAGAGAGAGACCGGGGAGGAACCTCGAGGAGCAGCGAGAAGCATGGGGTGGGACCGGACAACCGGATACACAGATTGGATCGGGTTTTTTGGTGTTTTATTTTTTTGTTACAGGTTTAAACGTTAACACAGGAGTGCAAAAAGCGACCGTTTTATCAGGTTAAAGTTGAGGGCTTTCACGTCACGTCGAAACCTCTGGAAGTGTCACAAAATTGATTGAGAGTTAAGGTGTGGCTGATGGTTTCTGTAAGGCTTCTGCGCTGACAGAAAAGCAGAAAAACCGAGTGATTCCACTCGAGAGTATTCAGTCAGGAGGTGGGGAGGGCTGAGAGTACACATCTACCAGTCATTTTCATTAAGGATTATATTACATAACAAATGTAATGCCATTTGATTTGCGCACCTTTTCGCTTAAATCTCCCACGGTGGCCGCGATTGATTTGCAGACCGTTGCGCAGTTAAGGAGTTTTTTTGGAGGGTTTGGGGATTTTTTTCCGAGCGGGTCGTTCTGGTTTCATAAGTCTGAGAAACGTAACGGACGTGGCAACTTTACAGTAGCCAGCCCCGCTAAATGCCACAGGCTAACTGGGCGTGTGGGGAGGAGGATGAGGTGGAAGGGCGAGGAGGGGGTGAGGGAACAGTCCGAACAGAGTCTAATAATCCTCAAATCTCCCCCAAGCACGGCGCAAATTGCGCATATTTGTCACATTACCGCCACATTGACGCGCACCTCGGCGGAACCAGAGGATTGAGCTGAACTAAAGTAAGTGCGACTGTCAGATACGTTTTTTGCAAACTTTTTTTTTTCAGGCGGAGGTGACATTTAGAAGCTACAACCATTAAAGGCATTTCATCGGGTTTTATTGTCTTGTCAGTAGGAAATGAAGACACGTAACCACGTAATTTCAAGCCACTGAAGGTGGTTTCTCGGTTGGTGACGCCTATATATATATATATATATATATATATATATACTGTAGTTGTTCGTGACACAGCCCAAGGATAGACTGCGATGGAGCGGGTGTGTCTTTGCCAAGCCTGACGTTTGCCCGCTGAATAGACAGATCTACTGCTGGAGAGGAGATGAAATATACGAGTTGCTCTTTATGTTACAGTAGTCTGTTTGACTTGTCAAAGACAACCGAGGAGTGATTCCTCGGTTTTATAATGCGTTTATATCACAATAACGCGATCGTAATTGAGTGCACAGGCAGTCTGACCCCGTGTAGTCTAATTAAGATAAGCTTTAAGTCCAGGGGAAAGAGTGAATTCCTCAAGGCCCCACCCTTTGCAGCTCAACATGGATGTGAAGAGTAACCCCACCACCACCACCTCTCTCTCCCTCCCTCCCTCCCTGAGCGTCATTCATTTCCCCGTTCAAGCTTGTATTATGCTGTTTTTCCCCCCTCTTCAGTATCTCCAGGTGTCCACGGTAGATCTTCTTGTTTTAAATCGACTTTTTGAGCATCGCGGTTGGTTCTTCTTCCAGGATTGTCCAGAGGTTTTAATAAATTGAGGTAAGACTGGACTGTTTGAGAGTCAACCTGTGGAATTCTCGAGTTTGTCATGAAGTCATGCAGCCTATCCATTGTGACATGTCTGGGCATAAGGAGGTTTTTATCTGTCAAGACTTTTTTCTTTCTTTCCTTCTTTCTTGTTGCTCACTTCCCTTTTTTTCCTGGCATCTCTGACTCTCACCCTGTGACCATCAACCTGTTGCAAGTTTAGCCATTCTCTGTACTCTGACCTCCATTTTCAAAGAATTCTAGTGGCAGGGATTATGTAATCTTAAAGGCTGTCTTCACAGTCCTACTTTTGGTTAAGCCAATCTCAAACATTTGAGCATTCAGGATGGCAGCGTGGTTAAAGAGCTGTCCTTTCAAACCTCATATTCTTCAGTGGAAAACTGTGGTGTCTGGTTATAATTTGATAAAGACTGGGTACTGAGCTGTAATCCATGAGCCAGTGGCTTTTTCCACCTGCATCCAATCTGTGCCGGCTACGCGACAGCTCAGACCTCGTCGTCCCTGATCTTTGCGAGGCTTAGAACTCCCGATGCATCACTTGACCTCGTGCAAATCACGGCCACTTCTGATGGCGGATGGCTTGCCTTTTTTTTTTTCGCTGCTTATGCTACAGCAGCCTGCTCCAATGCTGACAACCTCATCTAGTCGAATTACATATTATAAGAATGTTATTCATCCAGTTATATACTGTGTCTTAGAGAAAATGTTTTTATCAGGGTGGAGATGCTCTGGAAATGCTTGTTAGTTGCGTCAGCCTGTCTTTTCCCCAGGAGTAGCCAGTCCTGCTGTAACTATCCTCCCTTTGCCTATGAACAGTGAATTATACATGAAGCTGCAGGCAGGGCCAGAGTCCAGTGCCACTGGACACATCTTGATTTGAGGACGCAACCATTTGAATGCCAAGACTTGGGGCAAAATTTTACTTACTGTAATAGTTCCAGTGCATGTCCCACCCACACTCTGGGAAGGAAGTGCCGTGCTGGAACTAGTTTCACATATAGGAGCGTGATAATGTATTTACAAGGCCTCAATGACCTGAGTTACAATGACTCATTGTGAGTGTTTTTAACATTAGTACCCAAAAAGGATGTGAAAATGTTGTTATTGTTAGAAGAGTCACACTGAAGTCAGGAGACTGCATAAAGTATGGCCCAGACTCGAAGTTCACATGAAGTAGCTTACCTGACAGGCTCTGCAGTCAGTTAATAATCATTTTGGGGAATATTTGTGAAGAATTAAACTGTTGTTTCGATGACAACCTTGTTTTTTCTGCCCTCTTTCTCCCTTTTCTCCCCTTTGCCATCCTGTATGAATGTTTGCTTTGTCTGAGCTCTGATCGTTTAGCTGCTTTGGATTTACCTATGTCTGTGTGCCTTAGTGGTTAGCCAGCACAGTCATTATTTCCTAGATTTGATTAATACAGCCGTCCAGCCATGACGTCTGTTACTCCACTCCTCAGAAACGACACGTAACAGGGAGACAGACAGGATCTGATGTGTGTGCCAGTAATTTTTTTTTTTTGCGATCTTTAATCTAGAGTCAAATGATAGGTCAATGTGAAAGTCAGTATTTTGGGCGCACATGAAATCATTTATCTTTGCATATTTGTCATATTTTATGAAACTGTGTGTATGCTTGTGGTTTGGTAAACTGGGAGGGGTTTGCCTGACAAGCAGGCCTTCACTTTCCAAAATGCCCACAGACAGATCTATAAACGCTTTGCATCACCCGCGTTCTTGACGCGAAAACGAATAATAAAAATGCTATTTGATGAGTCACTCATCCTCTGCTTACTTATGAGTGACCGGCCCGTCAAGTGACTTGTGTAACTGGGCAGGTCTGACTTTTTTTTGTCGCTGAAGGCCGATCAAAGAGGGGAGGATCTGCGGTGGACTTGTGGTAGCTGCAGTAAGGTTGCGCATTTTTATGGCCACGCCCAGACAACCTCAGCGGGCTAACTGTGACTAGCTCAGAGTAATTTATGACAGACCTTATGGTAAATGTCGCATATGCAATTTTAAGAGGGTAACAAGTGTAGAAATTGTAAGTGGGTTGAAAGAGTGAGTGTCTGGGGATATTTAAGAGAACAGGTGTTGCCATGCTGTACGTAGGTGCGGGTATGTATGGTCTGATTGAAGGACAGATGCACTCTCTTTCTCTGATTGCATGTGCACACATGCACTGCACCAGGATGTGTGGGTGTATGCAGCATGCTGAAGTCTGGCATAGAGTAGTTGATGATGCAGCTTTACCAGTATTCCAAACATGTCCCAGAATAATATTTTAACTGCCTCATATGGAGAGATGTCCACTGCTCTTCGGTGTGTGGTTTACCTGATGGGGCCTAGACTTACATGTACGACACATACACAAACACAAGTACATGCTCACTGGATCTCTACAAAATTCCTAAAACAGTAGTTTTGTCTGTGTTCAGAAATATGTGAACTTACTTCAGGTCACCTAGTAAGTTAGAAATACTAAGCTCAATCTTTTTAAGCTTAAGATGGATGCTCATCCATGATGTGTGTGTGTTTCTTCACATAGGGAATTCTTGCATAAATGGTTTCTAGATTCAGTTTGTCACTCTTTTCTGTAGGTGACCTAATTAAAGAATACGACCATTGTGCTATATAGCTTTAGCACACATAGAGGCGGATGTAGTAGCCCGAGGGATTAGATAAACTGCAAAAGAAACTACAGCCGCCTTTGTGCAGAGAGCTAAACGAAACACCAGTGTGCGCTTGGGTTGGCCCATATATATCTCATATTTTGATTGAAGAGGCTTAATAAATTCCACCCTCATGCTAGCATAGGCTAGGCTAACCTAAAGCTGGGTTGAGATTATTTTAGGTTGAAGAAACGCAGTAGCACGCCTGGCTTGGGCCCGTCTATGCAGGGCCAGCAATGAGGAGCAGTGGGCCTCTCAGCAGACCGGCTGGAATGTGAACCATATGTAAGAGGCATCCCAAGAATGTAACTCGGCCTCGCTGAACTGACCAACCTAAAGACGCTGTGGGAGCGCAGCAGGATAAGGAGGTAGAAAATGAGGATGGAGCAAGGAAAGCACGATAGAAATTGAAGCTCAGTAGATAGAAGACGAGAGGCGAAGGATGCATAGAAGAAAAGCTTCAGGAAAAATGTGCTGCATGTTATTTATTAGACAAAAGGTTACTTTAAATCACATTCAATAAAAAAAAATTGGTGTGTATAAGATGGCACCGCATTGCATTTTAAAATGAGTCTACTTGCTGTGGTTGAAAAAAAAAAGAAGAAAACTAACTAGGAACAAACCATTTCTAAAGGTCATTATTTATTTTTTTGCCATTTTAGTTTATTTCTCAAATTTTGCATTTTGGTCAAACAAAACCATCTCAAGTTTTTGGATATGTAAATGGCTCTTTTGGCAATTTTGCTTTGCCTAATAACACAGTTATCGACAGATAATTAATGAATATAGATTTTATTTATGTATAGAGTGTGATTATATTTAGAAATCTAATCACTTCTTTGCGTCTCAGTCACAGCCCATGCGTGCTGTCTTGTTTGTGGGGATTAAAGAAAACACTGTAAGGAACTTGTAACTTGTCAATTTTTGCTCTTTTTCATTTGAAATGTAGACAGGAGGAAGAATTGATAGGACAGTCAGGGAGCTGAAAACGTAACACTGTCTTGCTTATTAAATGCCTCAAAATGCCATGATGCATGTAACTTGGATAAAAAACCAACCAGCCTGAAACTAAATGGTCGTTTTTGAGTAAATGTGTCAGTAATTACAGTCTAGCGAGGCAGCCTACCCCATTAGTAGAGGCCTCATTTAAGACTTGAAGCTGCTGAATACTAATGTCATAATGTCTGTAGTAAACACCTGTACAGAGCAATAGGGGATGGGTGACTCTTGCAAATGAAACATGGATGGGTGTTATCATGCAGGTTCAGAGCTGTGGTTCCTTCTTTCTGTGGTGTCAGAGCACCGTGATCTTCCAGCTCACTAACCCAGGGTGAATGCCGCTTTCTAGTCTCTGTTAGCTTAGCACACTGTGCTCTTAGGCTATTTGGGTACAGCTGGGGCCAGAATGGCAGGAAACACACTCACACACAGATACACACACTTATACAAACATTCTCATTTTTTTGAGTCTGGCACACCCCGGTCATGCCCCCTCTCTCTCTCTCAAACACACACACACACACTGTCACACATATGCACACACACCCTGCTTGATAGAGTGTGATGAGCTAGTAGTTAAATGGCTTTAATCTAATGGTTTTATCTATTTTCATCTAATGAAATATTAAAGTTATGATATCAGGACTTAGAGTTTTCCTTATGACATCTACCTTGTACAACATTAGTACTAAAACCCTTTGTTGCACTAATCTGTAGCTCAAGACAAAAATTAGACCGTTAGTACATTTTCATCTCTGCACAAATGCGAGCTGTAGGGTTAAAGGTCAAGCTATCATCACATGAGTGGCCAATCAAATTGACCCTGTGACTTTTTAAAATGTATAAATGACTGAATAGAGAAGTGTCCACGTGAATGGCTTTTCCTTAATACTCCTTTAATAACCCTCAGTGTTGCACATCAGCACATTAGGAACCATGTGAGCTAACGTAAAAAAAATCACGACATTAACGCCACTCGTTCCTTATGAGAATTAACACATTAACGACAGGCTGTAAGCAATGCAGCTTGTTGGCATGGCTACTGCTAGCGGCGGTTAAGTCAACGCAGCACCCAGCAGTTCTGAATTAAACCACCCGGCCTGTCTTGGGAAATATCTGCAAGTAAATGATAACAAGAAGTCATTGCCAATGAGTAAGACAATGAGCCTCAAAAGTTACTAAAGTGCTGCTGTGTGTGACGGTACACAGCAATTCATTTAGTTTATGAATCTGTGACAATTGGAGGCTGTGATGATGGTAGGAGGATGTTCTCCTGAAAAAGAAAAGCTCCAAGCAGCATTTTTTTAAAAACACATGACAATTAAATGTAACCCAGTTCATTTTTAATTCTGTGAACCGATCTTACAGCTAACTACGGCAAATGTGAACGTGCACAAAACTTGGAAACCTTAGGTGGCAAGTCAGAAGCCCAGAACAGAAAGAATATCAGACTTACACCCAAAAGGTTACCATAAACAGTTCTTCAAATTAAAGCTACTGTCGCTCTGTATTTAAATAATGATTTCCTTTTTCAGGCTACTTCATGTTTCAGAGTATAATCATGTGTAAATACTAATACCAGAGCTTTCTTTCCTTCTTTTCCTTATTTGTGTTCAACCCACCAATCTCCATGTTTGGTGCCTTTTACAACTTCAGCTTTTCATCTTCTTTTATCTTCTTAATAGATTATTTCTGCCTTTATTGTAAAGCTGCTGAAGAAGTGATCTTGAAATATGAAACGTAAAAAAAAAAGGGTCCCTCCTGCTCACAGCATTTTTGCCCATGTAGTTTAAACCCTATCCCCCTGAGCCATCGGGTCACCCCTGCTGTGTAGCTTCCTTATTAACTTGATGCAAGTTATAAATATCTTGTGATGCAAAGTTTTAGCTTGAAGGATGAAGCAATCACCTTGCATAGCAACCTAGTATTATAACACCGGTAAGTCTCGCAGGTTCAAGAGTGCAGGGTCACAGGTCTGACCATTTAACGTGACATTTTTGTAAGCTGCAGAGCGCCGTGTGTCTGCTTGTCAAAGTAAATCTCACAGAATCGTTACCGAGATGTTATATGGCATATTTCAGTCTTCCGAACCCTTTTCTGCTCCTCTTTAGAGAGGATGGTTGGGATGAAGCGATGATACTGAGGAGATTCTCTGGATTCACACCGCGCATGGGCAGCTGCCACTTCTTATTCATTTACCCGACAGGCATTTCCTGTCTTTCAGCACGCTAACTAAACTGCTAGTTAGAGGGGGAGGGTGATAAGGGATATATATGTATATACGGAGAGAGACACAGAGAAGGGGTGAATTCATGGGGACTACAGAGTAAAGGATGGGCACAAACCGAAACATAGGGAGAAACAATGTAGTCTTTGACATACTTCGTCCCAGTTGTAGGAAGCGAGATGACAGCCAGAGGAAGCACACAAATCTTTTCTTTATGTTGGCTGTCTTTGCCCAGTGTTCACACCCCGACTTCCACCCCTCTGTTTCTGTCTCACTGTGTGAGGATCTTTCACTCAACTCTGTGTCTCCCGTTCTATTTCTTTTTTTATTTATTTACTTTTTTTCCCCAAAGGGTGATTCGATTTGACCCTTGGTGTCCTTCACAGGGATCTTGCATCAGATGTGCGCACACAGATTTGAAGTCACGCTGCATCACCGTCTCTCCGCGCACGGTAGAGACGCCATATTCTGTGTATATATTCTGTGACGCATACCTCTGTTCTTGCTCGCAGACTGCCGTGTTCACATGCATTCCTGGCTCCAGATGCTCTCCATTAAATCCTGTAAGACACACAGCGGGACTTCACTGGAAGGGCTGCTTCCTCTTCCTCTTTCCCACCTGCGGACTTCCTGTCAGTTGACATCACCTCTTCCTTAAATAAATACCATACTCCGTTTGGAGGAAGTCAGCGCATTTCCAAGCTGTGCTCACTGGATGAATGAGGGTGGCAAATTTTTACAGCCACGTGGATAATAACTGTGGTATAATTGCTGTCAGGTTGTTGAATCTGTGGGGTCTTTTTGGTCCTTTTAGTGTGTGTGTGTGCGTGCTTGTGCGTGTTACACCTATTGTTTCACGGGACATACTGTTAATGCTATGTAGCTGAACCAGATAGAACCTATGAGGAACATGTTAGCCTTTTATGGGGCTGTTTTCTACCAGCGGAAGGTGTTCCTCCACCCACAGCTGTAACTGGTTTCATTTTGAATCATTGATTCATATTCAGATAAACATCAGCCGTGGGCACAAAGAGTGATTACACAGTATAGATCCACATGCACATGCAATTCACTCTCACACTGCAGTATCTAGTTGCATCTCATAATTTAAAGTCTGTGTGTGTTTCTGCACATAGGGAGAGTACAAGCTGGTTACACTTCCATGGATCCCACCACACCCTCACCCACCTAGCCTCATGCATGTATTTGTTTACTTACTAAAATGCATTATACATATAGGTTATCCTCCTCCTGTACTCATCAAAGAAGATTCCAGTCTTTCGTGGTGATTTTGATAACCCAGGAGCACGAAGGAGAAACCTTTTCCGACAGCGTGCTAGTGTTAGCTTGCATCTCTTCCGGAATTACGCTTCAGTGGGATTTGTGTATGTGCGTGCTTGTTCATGGCTTTTGAAATTCTTTCCCCCTTCACTAATCCAATTCAGAGCTGTAGGAGGAAAGCACTGGCAAATATATTGATCCACTATTCACTTGAAAGCAATTTGTCATGGCCTTCAGAGAAGGATTAAGGGAGGTGGGGGTGCACATATGATCGAGTGCAGACCGGTCCAAACTGTGACAGTGATACAATAGGCCATCGGCGTGTGCATGTATAGGATGTTAGCGTGCACACTGGGGAATGCAAAATATCTTCAAACACCTTTTGTTCCTAATGGGTTGTCCTATTAGCTTAAATGCATATTTTAAACTCTCAGATGACGGTTACAAACATGGACGTGTTTGAATGCCTGGGTGTAGTACGTGTGACTGACTGTATCTTACAAGAATGAGCTCAAGGTGGGCTGATTGAGAAATGCCAGACTGTGCATTACCTCTGCTGTTATTTATATGATAGATTATGAGGAAATTCTTCAACAGATACCAGTAAACACATGTTTCAGATCATTTTTGTGGCCTACGCTGACATTTCCAATGTTTGCTGCAGTAGAAATGGTAACTTCTTCTTTCAAAGCAACCTGCAGAGCATTCCTCTCAAAACTATGGTTAATTGTAAAGGACTGGCTCCCTGTAATACAAAGCACAAGCAGTATTGTGACTTTTTTTTCCCAAGTATTACATTGTTATTTGGAGAGGAAAAAAACTGGACTTGAATGTGTGCAATTGTTATACTGGCAATGAACTAATTGTTCTGGGGTGTGCCGTGAGTTTGCTGTAATAAAACTAGCGTTAGGGTTTCTGCCAGGACTGCGGCTTTCAACAGAAAATATTTTAGATGACTACGATACCAAAAAAGACGAGGGCTTGATCCTGCTTGTAAAATGGATATAGTTGATGCTTTTGGAGGACAGATAAGAGGCTTGCCAGAATCTGTTGCACAGCTGCTCATGTCCTCAGCACAGGAAGCACCTGTATAAGATTCTCTTGCTTCATATAAAGAAAGCCTTCATGATATACTTAGCTGTAGCATTAGGCTTCCAGCTACATTGGACACAAAGTCTGCCTTAAACGCTTGTGTGGTGGTTTTTTGTATCCTCGTTTTAGCTTTTTTCTGTTTCGTCTTGCAGGAGAAACATTTAGCATCAATTCCCACTCGTACCCCTGACAGTAAAACTGTTCAAATACCACAATATGGGCTGGATTCATTCTTTGCAATTCATTTTGGATAAGAAATGGCATTTCTGGAATGATTCATGGGGCTTCCCATTCTTTGGTCTTGGCAGTATCATCATCCCGTATTGCCTTCTGGGATATGTTGTTGTTGGCTTGCTTTCATAGATTGAATCTAGTCTCTTTCCTCTTAGTCATACTTCCGCAATTAGATAGCATTCCAATTTACCAAAAAAACCCATTATAGCCCAAACCATGCCCACAGCCAAATCCAAATAAGTTGGATTGTCCTGGAAACAAACGAGGGTGAGCGCACCCTTTAATATCAGGTCACTTTTGTAAGAGGATGTCTACTTGGCAGTCGGCTGTGAGTTATTTTTAAACGTTTTTACAGTGACTTTGCAATTTAAAGCGCGTTGGTTAATGTGTTACTTTTGTCGTGCCTCTGGACAGCTTCATATTTGCTCTAAGGCAAAGTTAACAATCGTGCCGTCACTACTAAATACCCTTTTTGCCGAGTTTGTGTTCTCCATGGTTTTGTTTGCATTTTTAACCTAACAGGTATTTAGTCTGTCCATCTCTGTGCTGCCTCAGGAATAACCAAAAACACATGGGCTGGTTCGCTGCGCACGTCAACCTCAGAGTAATGTCACGATTTGGGGACAATGGGTCTTGATCTCAGAAGTTTAAGCTATCACTAGCTCACTGCCAACTCACTGCTTCTATCACTCGTGCACACATGCGCTGTGTGCCGCTTGTGTGTATTTGCTTGTTTCTTCCTACACACTCCGAGGAGCCATTTTCACCCTGTTGCTTAGGCTTGCCGTAATTGTCCTGGGAATCGTCAGCTCTGGGCAATAAATCAGTCCTCTGGTACACTGTGTTCTCCACTCTGGTGTACGGGATGGCCTCTGCTTGCACGTGTAGTGCGCATACTTAGCATTTCATGAGTAGAGGGGGAAAAAAAACACAGCCGAGAAATAATGCGGTTTGAAAACTACATGAAGAACAAAGAAACTCCAGCTCTCTGTCACAACAGGCCCAACTTCATTTTTTTATTGCATGCAATTGATAAATAATGAGGATTTTTTTTCTTCTCTTTCTTTTTTTGCACTTATTTTCTTCTTCCAGACTTCTTTCTTTCCTGTATGTTTCACAGGTAGAAATATTAAACAGTGCTCTTCATCTTCCCCACTAAAGTGCTGCATTTAAAGCAAATGCTACAATTCTGGGAAAAAAAAGTATTATTGCCATATATGCTTCTTTTGCACTTAATCCTTTGCACATTATGCTTATATCTGAACTGACAAGCTGCTAAAGCCTAGTATATTGCCAGAGGGAGACTTGTTTCATTCTGTGTCACATCAGGGTTACTGCATGGTCACCAGTCTGATTTCTTGTAGCAGCGATGATCTCTGACCTTGTCGCCATTTGCTGCCATCTTTTCTCCATCCTGTTTTCATTATTTCATCTGTTTACATCTCCGTCCGTCCTTGCGTAAAACTCTAATCTTCTTACCAGTTCAAACACACTCCATAGGACACCAGGAGAAACTAATCTTCTCACTGTTAACAAAGTCCAGTGGTGGCATCAGGTGCCTTTTTGTAAATATGCTCACTGAGTACAAAAGAGGAAGCCTTTGCCCTGGATCTCATCTCCAATATTACGTACTCACAATGGATCCCTCTGGATTTAGTGCAAGTTCAAGGCCCACAGCCCATTCAGAATTCTCTCTCGATCTAGTCTCGGTGGAAGAGGACAATCTGGTCACACAGAGTGAGTGTGTGTGTTTTGTGTGTGAAGTCCAGAGCTTTCCAGTGTTGCTCAGAGCAGCGTGGGGTTCGCTGAGTTTCTAGGGGTTGCTGGGTTCGCAGTGCCGCTGAGGGCTAGTTTGCCCAAAGTCCTGTCCTTGAACTGTGAAAGAATATGCTGCTAGGGAAAGGCTTTTCAGACTGACTGACTGCAATAGTTGAAGTCAGGCCAGCTGAATGGAAGCCAGGCAAGACAAATCCTGGGCTACTCCTAAGTATTACACAGTCGCCGGCTGAATGTGGATGTTTAAAGGGGAACATCCCATAAATGGTTTTCCTGTCACTTTAAATCTCTAACACTCAATAAAGTTTAACTTTAAAAAATTACTTCATAGTAAAAACAAATAAATGGGGGGAAAAAAGCCGGTTCAAATCGGCGCTGTGCAGTTAATTAATTCAATCCTAAACTCACGTTTTTGGATGAAAATTTGTGGGGAGATCTTAAGGTGAAATAACAACATACTTGACATGTTGGTGAAGCAGTCACACACCCAGGGGAGTAGAATTGCCTGAACTGCGAGGAAAAAATTCCTTCGCTCAGCCCTGTATGGCTGCTGTAAACTGAACTGCCCCACAGGACGAGAGCTGTTTTCTATCAGGAGTTCCAGGCTGTAACCAGAGGCCGAGCTATCTAGCTAGCAAAGACTTCTGTACTTAATTATAGCAAAAAGCAGAGAGAAGACTAAAACAGTAGGCTGGTACTCCTGATGCAGGATAGCTTCGGGCACTTACACACACAGCGCTGTCGTTTACGTGCGCATGGACATTTTAACTCACCGCACCGCAATATTCACCAAAAAACGAAGAAAACATGCTTTTTTTTTCTATTTCTCCTTCTTTCTCTCTGGCATCTTTCTCTCTACCTCTTCACCTTTCTCCCACAAGATCCTCTTGAAGCCAGCACAGAAAGAAGCAGTTGTGTGGTAGTGTGCCAAGCAGCAACCACCACAACTGAAAGCTAAAGCCAGCGTGGATGGGCCTTAAGATGGAGTACAAATAGAGGTTACTAGATGCAGGCACCTAAAAAAAAACCTCTAAAAACATACAAAGTCATTATTGCATCTGGTTGACTGAGAGGTATTTCATACTGTTAGCCTTATTTTCTCTAAGTTGGCAGAAGATTGACAATAAGTAAAATTATTTTAGCTATTTTTTTAAAATTTAGGACAATTCAAAGGCTTAAAATGTCTTTCAGAAGGAACTATAGTTGACTTCACTGATGCTCTGCATATATTTCCCTTCAGGTTATGCTGTGTATCCGAATGTTGGATATAAGGTGCTCACTGGCTGACCTACAGCAGTTCTTCACTGGCAAGCTTTATGTCCTCATGTACCAGCTAAAGCTGCCAGCTGAAGAACTGTTGTGGTTGGCTATTCCCTGCACCGAAGACACTTCCACCCCCCTCCTAGGAGTGAAATGAAGATAACGAGACTAAAAATCCAGGCTCTGACCATCATACACATTTAAAAAAAAAACAAAAAAAAACAGGATAGTCACTCAGGGTCTGAAAATCCTGTTACTTATGCAGCACGTTCATGTGACTGGATTCACACCGTGACACCTGCTGTATCATGTAACAATAATATTGCATCATGGAAGTCATCTGTCACTCAGGGTTAGTCTTCGTGATGGCTCTGCAGCTCAGCGTTTGTTTTTAATGACATGTTATTGTAAAGTTGTTGTACAGTATTGGCACAGCTCTAAGTTTCTCCTGGCTTGCATCAGCCCAAAGACACATTTTAGACGAGTCATTTTCTTCCACTTATTTCAGTTTAACTTTGAGTGTTTAAACAAACTCCTGCGTGAAAAGCTCAGCGGCTGATGCTAATAAGACTGAAGACTTGAGTATAATAAGCATTTACACATCCTACTTTATGTCTTTGTATTGATATTGTAGTAAAAAATAATAATTTATTGATTTATTGATTAACATTCAAATATATCAGTGAATACAGAACAAAGATTACGACAAAGAATTAGTTTGTAGTAGGCTAGTGAGAGGAAAACGGAAACTGCCAACACTAAAATGTATTAAAATGTATTAAAAAAGTGTGACAGCTAAAGTTTGCTGCTGTTAAATGTTTCCTCTCTAACAGCCGTAAGTGTCGAGAAAAGAACCCACATTTAAACAGGCAGCCTGTGACCTTCAGCAGCGATAAATCAAACTACAAGAGAAAGGGCAATGCCCAGAGCAGGATGTAAGACCAAATGTGTCCCTTTAAAAGCTGCCAGCCAGAGTCGAACAGAGGAAAGGAATGTTCTGGGGCCTTAGCAGAACCAGATGCCCGAGCTTGCTCTCCCTTGCACACATGCTCAGTGCTGCCTTCTCTCACTCCTCGAGCTCTTAGTTAACACCACAGATGGAACCACGAGCTGGCCAGACTCATTCGTCAGCCTGTCTAAAGTGCATCTTCATCTCTATCAAATACCTTTAGAGTAGTCGAGCTTGTTCTTCCCGGTCTGTGCCCCAATCTCCTTATCTTCTTGTCCTTGTTCTTGGCAGACATTTTCTTCATCCCCACCACCCCCACAATCCTCCTTCACTTAAGTGACAGACACAAACACAGGAAACACTAACACGGGATTATTCCACTCTCCCTTCTGTACATCCTCTTCAGGTAACACTGTCATTATCCTGCGTCATAACTCTGCCTATAAGAGCCACACCTCGACCTTCCGTGCTGTCTAGGTTTCTTTCAGGTCAACGGCCGCGTGAGCCACGCCCGGGAAATTGTCCTTTGAGTGCGTTATCATGTAATGGAGGAACAGCTGCTCTAAGATGAATCCACCTAACCCATACAGGGTGTGACTTTATGCTATCTGGTACGGGTTTGATACTTGTACGTGTGTGAATCCTCCTCCTTCCTCTCTCCTTCTAATTCAGATGAATCTTAGCTGTGTCACAAGACTTGGGTGGCCTGGTACCTGAGCCAGCTGTTTTGCCAGCTGTGCAGGTCGAGAAAGCAGAAAAGCATTGCACAAAGAGATGAACAGACAGCTGCTGCAAACAGAGACATGGAAGAACATCATCCAAAGAGAACTGAATCAGTGCGGACAACATCAATAATAATATTTTATTAGCTCATAGTCATTTACAGCATGTAAGCCATTATGTTCTAAGTGAATTAAGGTTGTATAATTTGTGCACTGCAGGAAACCTGAGTGCAGAATTTGTGTGTCTTGTGTTTATCTGTGTTCAGGTTTAGAAAACCTTATTTATTCCACAGTGGGTAATTCAGTTTGACAGTCCACCATCATTATAAACAAATAAAAATAGAAACTCAAGTAAATAAATACTTTGCAAATCTAACATACCACATTCAGCTCGTCAGTGAGCAGCTCAGCGTTAAGGACCCCAAACGTGGAGTTTAACATAATCAGATGAAGATAGAGCAAACTGCTGCCCCTGACATTTAGCATTTTGCAGTTTGATTAAAGAACGTATGAAGGAATTCTGCTTGTTGTTTGTTTTTCTCAAGGATGCATAGTACAAATCTGAGGGCAATAAAAAAAACAAAGCTCAAGTCGACAAGTAATACCACAAAAAGTAGTAGTTAAAAAAACCATCCACTAACACCCATTATTGACATTAAGCTTCTGGGTCTAACACGTTCCCTGAAAAGTATCTTACAAGCTTCTCACTAAGATTTCTAACATTAAACTTTAATATTGTGTAAGTGCTTTGTTTTTAACTTTATCTCTCACGAAGCCCGGGAGCCAGATTCACATGTTGGGAGCTGAACCACAGGACATTAGTGTTCCCGTCTCCAAGCTTATGGACTTAGCTAGCAGACTTCCTGCTGTAGACATACATTATACTGCCAGAGGGAACATAAACAATAATCTTCTTAAGGTGTGAGCTGCTCCATGAGCAGTAAAAGCAAGCCCTTACTCAAGCAATTTACTGTATCCGAGGACTGACTATCAATATAGCATAGTGTGGTCTCACAGTGGTGAAAAATGCTCAGTCAGCTGGCGCACGAGCTAAAATCAACAATAATTTGGTTTGGATTTCATTCTTTTGTCCACACCTGCACAGATTCCTGCACAGTACTGTCACTTAACTTCAACAGCATAAAGCAAGCTTAGCTTACTTTGACTGATAATATAGAAGAGCAGAAATGAAACATTAACACTGGCTTGACTCATGTCACAGTGAGTTGAGTATCGATGATACCACACAATCTATTCAATCGACACTGAATACAGCTAGAATTAATGTTATTAATTACACCTTTTTACTGGCCTCCAACTGACGGCGTAATCCATCTAAAACTACATTTTCATATGTTTTATCTTACCATGTAATTACATTGTAATTATATTTACCTACAAATACTTAAATACACCAGAATAAAGGGCTAATAATTCAAGTTTTTAAAGGAACGAAGAAACATTTTAAGTAACTTCAGGTATTTTACAGGAAACGAGTCGCAAATTATACTGTTAGTAGTTTTAAATAGTGGGTAATCGCTTGTTATTTTAGCATAAAAACAAACAAAATTACATCTTGGATTGTAAAAACACCCTGTACTTTTAGGAGAACAGGTCATATTATGTAGTGCCTTAACCCTCCGTTTTTACATTTTTATTATGAGTTATGTGGGATGTTCCGCTAATCAGTTGTACTCTTGTTTTATATTATATGTACGGTAATTATGTTTAAACCCAAAATGGAATGCGACAGAATTAATGATAAATGGTTTATTAATACTTTTAATTTCTCTGTTTTGTGATGAATATGAAGATGGAGTTTACGGTTTATTGGCTGTGAGGTTCCACTTGTCTTACCCCTGTGTTACACACTACGTGAGTCTGTTGTGTCATCTGCGTTTATGTCTCCCTCACCCTCTGTTTCATTCTGTTTCCTCAGTCATGTCTGTGTTAGGTCTCCCTCCGCGTCTCATCTCCTTTTAACTGTCCCCACGTTCCTGTTTGTTCCCATTTCTGTTTCTTTCTTCTGGCTCCCGTGTCAAGCCATGTGTCTTAGTCTGCATCTTAGCATGTTTCCTGTTTTATTTTGACAATCTCTCGTCCCGAGTTCAGTGTGTTTGGTTTTGCTTCCCCTGTGTCTTTTTGTCTATTCGCCTCAGATGTGTTTCCATGTGTTTCCTCTCTCCCCAGTCACCCTCGTGTGTTTATATTGTGTGAGGTTTTTTTTTCTTCCCAGGTTTGTGCTCATCTTGTGCTATGGACCAGGTATTTATGTTCAGATTTTTCCTTTTCAAGTATTTCATGTCTGGGTTCTGCGTTTAGTTTTTATTTTCCCAGTTTAATTTATTGTTAGCTCTGTCTTAGTTCCCTTCTGCCCTTTGTTTTGTATGTGTTTATTAGCCTCAAATAAATTACTTGCTTTACGTTAAGTCCTTTCTTGCCTCGAGCGTTTGCTTTTCGGTTCACACCATGCACTAGCCGCTCGGCCATGACAGTTTTGCTGTATAACCAGTGAATTTTGCTCCTTAGGCCTCAGTCATTAAGGCCTAGAAACTGACCGTGTCCTCCTGGCAACCTCCTGGTCTTGAGAACTTAGACTCAGGTGGAGCCTGATTTATCTAGTGAAAGGGGCTACATTGCAAACTCTTCCTCCATGTAAACCTGAAACAGCTCACACAAATACAATGTGTAGAAGATTACAAAACATTATTTACTGTCACATCCCAGCCATCACTGCTTCAGTGAAGATGCTGTTCCTATGCCATGTGCGTAAATCCATGAATCTCTTGGTTTTTTCTGCAGTGTGAAACTAAATTGGAATAATAGACTGGGTCTTTGCCTCACACCCTACAGTTAAAAAAGCCTTGCTGTAAGGCCGTCTCTGAAGAAATGATCCACACACGCTTTGCTGGCTTTGCAGCTGATGGTGCAGCATCTGTGATGGACTGATGGAGAGGAACAGCACCAGCCCTGACTGAAAAACTCAACCAGAACCTGACTGTCATTCATTGCATAACTCACAAAACTTGTCCATGATGCTGTAAAACACGTTACAGAGCCAAATCATTTTCACATATTTTCAACTCTTAGCACTAGAATGCCTCCTTCACTGTACAGATAATCACTATTTTTCATTATTTGATGGAGCAAGGACACGTTTCTTTCCACCAGGCGACCTGTGTAATTGCCTTGTGTGCATGAAAACAGAGGACTTCCTGAAATGTTTTGTTTTTCCTTCAAGCATGAAGGTAGCCCTGCACTTTGAGAGATGTATCCTTTTTGCAGAGCATGTATAGACTTCAGGGCATTGACTTTGACCCCTGGCTGTTTGCAGATTAACGTCAGTTCATCTGCTGCTAACAGAAAAGGTCACAGAAATTTCCGGAAACTGAAGAGTTCTCCGGGGATCAAATCTGATTCTGCGCTCTATCTTTTTGTAGAGATATCGCCTCTCAGGACATCTCTGTAAAATCTGATCTCTGTTCCTTATCACTTCTCATTGTAATGATGCCATGGCTAATGGAATGATGTGTTTTAGCAGACCTATATATAAAGTCTGGGTAAAAAGCATTAACAGAAAAGATTTTTTTTAGATAAGTGAAGATAAGTCACTGAAGTCCACGTGTATAAATTACAAATGAGCCAAGTATTTTTTACACTAAGTACTCTGTTGTAGTGTCTGCTGTGCAGCCTTGGATCACCTCTTAAGTCAAAGCAGGAAGAAGATCCAAGGCCAGGTATGAAGAGGTTTACAAACCTCTCCTAAATTCTTCCCTGTGGGTGAAATCATGTGAAAGCTGCTTAGGCAGATTATCCCTGCCTCGATGGCAGCTGGCAGTGAGATCCTTGGGAGTACACCTGACTCAATACTCGTGGTGACGCAACCACAGCCTGTGGCACAGCGAGTTCCAACAATCCCCCATGACCTTTAGCCCCAAGGGAGAATCGTATCTTGTGGCAGAAAGCAGACTAATGCCATAATCAGCACACAAGTCATCTGATTATACAAAATCTAGCCATATTTAATCTGCCCAAAATAAAGCAGGTCAATAATTTAATTTGATTGTATAGGAATATGCTCTAAGCAACTAGATTGCATGATTAGTAAAAAGAAGAAAAGGGGTTGAAATCTTGTCATCGAGTGGTGCCATGTAAAACATTTAATTTCTATTAACTTAATATAAATGGTCAGGGATAGAATTCAAATTTTCTGGACTTTGAGTGAGCAGTAAAAACAGAAAAGTGCTATAAAAATGTCAGTCCAGTGCACCAGATGTTCTTCCAATCCAATTTTTTATGGAAATGAAGAAAGGCATTCATTTTCTGGCAAAAACCCAGTAACAGTTACAAGTATTCTATAAAGAAATTTTATTTTTTTAGCCGCTCTCATAAATCAGTCATGGTCAATACTCAGCAGGGTTCCCTGCTGATAAATGGCCCATTTGGTGTGTTTGGTGTTTTTGGTGTGGTTAGTTCAGATTGCAGGTGCACATTCACAAAGTCAGCAGTAACTACTGACTACTACATTAAACTTTAATATTACAACAACAAATTTTGTTGTCTTCTTAGTCACATTCAGTTGAGACTATGTAAATATGTATTATTAACAGAATATAATAGTCTTCAGCTCTGACAGTTTCTGTCACTTAATTTTTGATGCTGGCCATTGTTGTACAGCAAGACAGCAATACCCTATATTTAGTCTATAATGTTGGTATACGAAAACTTTTGATTGAGTTGGTATCTGCTTAAAGAGTGAAGCTTGTCTTGTGTGCTTATGTTTTTCAGGTACTGGAAAGTCATTTTTCTAAATTAGGTCTAGGCATTAGTAGAAGAATGGTCTCCCTCCAAGTATATTTTAATGAGGTCCCAGGTGCGCTGTCACCTCCTGCAAACACAATGCTCCAATAAAATCCACATCCTATCACACTCAGCCACCAAGGCAACTTTCGTTAACAGTGAAGGGACTTCAGTTTCTTGAGCTTCACACAGAAGCCTTTGTCTGGTTGAAGCCAACACAATGTCCAGTGGCAGAGCAATGCTAAACTGGAAAACGTATTTTCGCTTTCAGCTGATTCAAAGGTAAACCATGGAGCTTGAAGCTGCTGAAATACTTTTCATTCTTGAAAAAACGACAATTTCAGGGTCGATTACACAACCCACAGCTAAATATACCATCAGGCTGTCTAGACCACAGCTGTAGTTTATGATTTGAAAACAAAAATATAGATTTTCTGCGGGGAATCACATAAAAGCGAAGAAACGGGAAGTCACTGGCTCATTCCTGCCAGATGAGATGATGGACAATAAAAAACATATCGTCATATCGTCTTTCCTTAAGATCACATTTTCAAATTTACAGTTTTAGATGTCAGCTGTACAAGTTCTCTGTATAGCACTGTAAATCATAACAATGCCTCAAGGCACTTTATATTCTAAGGCAATGACCCTACAACAATACAGAGAAATCCACAATATTCAGATAACCCTGTATGTGCTAACACTTGGCGACAGTGGGAAGGAAAAACTCCTATTTAATAGGAAGAAACCTCCAGCAGAACCAAGCTCAGGGTAGCGGCAGCAATCTACCACAAAACAGTTGGGGGTGAGGGAGGAAGACACTCAGTGCTGGGGTCAATTCTCAAGAAACGTATTAGATATCACTCGTTATTTTAAGTAATGAGGTAGGTTATGATATGACCTCATATGACCTCCGGTTCATCCAATAAATCCAGGTCCACATTGTTTTATGTCAACTATTTTTTAGATACCGAGATCCGTATTCTTACATCCAGCTAGCATACCGTACATGTTCATCACACATTTTTCTGATGCTGAGTATTTCAAAATAAAGATCCCATATAAGGTAGTGACATTACAGGTTACTTAATAACTACCCTGAAGAAAGTAATTTGTTGTTGTACTTGCTGAATTACTTTGATAACCTGAAACACCTTGTCATATAATTACCAGTTAACAATATAAACCTTAGGCTATAGTCCCACAAAACAACACAAATCCCTATGCTAATGAGGATGCTCGTACATTTATGATTTTTATTTTATTAGTCCCCCAAAAAAGCAGATGAAAACCAGCCCCAGGAGACTGCCACAGTGATTCTGCTGTAGAAACGTCAACCAGTAGAAACCAAGGCTACAAGCCTGACTGCTCATCTCTGTTTTTCTAACCTGTTGAAGATCAGGCTTTGGCTTCTGGGGTGGGGTCCAAATACAATTAGCTTTAAAATCATTCTGGGTTCTTTACTAGCTTTTCATTAGCATGCTGTCTGTGCAGAGGCTTGCAAAGAGCTGAAGTTGTGTTAGCAGTATATTGCAGTTGTTTCTTTCCTGGATCCAGTTTGCACATTATCATTGTGCTTTTGTCCTTTTGTGCAATAAAAATAAAAGTCATGCCCATATTTCCACTCCTGTATCGCTGCATCGCTGTTTCTTTGATGTTTGTGGAACTGGGTCAGACATTAATAAATTACTCATTATTAACATTAAATTTGAAATATGTGTGAAAGGACCTTGATTTTTTTTGACACAGGTGGATTGCTCCCCATTTTTTGCGTAATTTAATATGTAACATTTGCATGAAGTGATATAACCACAGACTCTAGATCACAGGCTATATACTGCTAATAAAATGATCATTTTTAAAGTGTCAGTTGTCTACTTTAAAGCTATAAATTTATACTACTGCTCATGCTCCAGAAATTACCTAATGTATCTGGGAGAAAATGCAGATATGAAATTACCACACTGTTTAAAAGATTTTCTAAACTGAGTCATGAAATTTTGGGTGAAATTTGTGATGTGTGCATAAACTGTCAGCCAAACACTGAAGAATTATTGTAGAAATGGCAGCAGCTGAAATGTGGCGAGGTCTGGTTTTACTCATGCTGTCTTTCTTCGGGGTCCTCTTCTTTTGAATGCAGGGAATGTGGCGCAATGGCGCTCTGTTTTGTCTCAGACAGCTGTTTTATGGGGGAATACTTATTGAAACAGTCAGTCTTTAGAGCTTTTTTTGTCATCTTTTAGTACCAGTAAAGGAGATGGCCATAAATTACTGAAGCCCCTCAGAACAAGAAGAATACCACTAACGTCAATCTCAGCAAAACAGCTCACCTTTTATATAGACGTAAAAGCAGTTGTTTGATTTTTTTTCTGTGAATGCTGTTAATGTTGAAGCAAACAGGTGTAAATCCAATCAGAGATAATTAAAAATGGAAGGATAGTGTAGAAAAAGTCAGATTTTAATCCTGCATTTGTCAATGATATTATAAGAGTAAATCAATCAAGTGCAGAGTGTATTAAATGTGTTGTAAAAAGGTATAAGGTCAGGCATTCTGAAAGCATTGTGAGATATTAAAAAGTAGCCTCACTCACTCACTCATCACATAGCTCAAACTAGGACTCATCCTGTCTCAACAGGGCCCCTTTGCTTGTGATGTGTTCTACACATTGCAGCAGATACTTGGCTTGCACTGAGCTCTGAAAATAGATGGTAGTTCCAGATAGGTGGGCTGTGAGGGGGGGGAAAGAGAGAGAAAGTGGGAAAGGAAGTGAGACATAGGATATTGTAACAAAAGAAGAAAAGACCAGGATTGTGTGTCTCAAATCTGCTGCCCGCACTACTATTTCACCGTGTGTTAGTGTGTGTGTGTGAGTTTTAGTGTGCAGTGACGTAAGGAACGGTGCTCTTGTCAGTCTGGTGCTCTTCAGCGAAGCACCCATTATGTAATTCTTTGGAAAGTCTGACCAGTAGTGGCTAGACAATCTTATTAAATAGCTGTGATGTGCAGACACACACACACACACACACACACACTGTCACAGCATGAGGCATGTAGATATAGTCCAACATACTTTAAACACACTCGCTAAAACGACCACTATGATGTGTTACGGTCGAATCCACATAATTAGAGCTCAGACGCCCATACATGTCTATGCGCTGAAGTAGGCCGTGGAGAGCGGAGGCTTAACCAGCAGTTATAAATAACTGGACGGCCTGCACCTTAAGACGGTTTTGTCTGGGTGGAGGGCGCTCAGAGTTCAATGTAACCTGACAACTTAATCCCTTGTAAGAGACAGGGAGACAGAGGAAGATTGGTGAACGTGGGGGCCGTCTAGGATTTCCAAGCTACTGTTACTTATTAGCACTCAGACAGGAACAGCAAAGTTTCGTTTTTTGTTTTTTTGGATACAGCTCAGCTTGTGTTACACGAGTGAAAACCACTGACACATTTACTTATGTGCAAGATGAACATAGTTCTGCTATATTTTTCCACTCACATTAATAGTTTTTTTATAGTATAGTTCGACATTTTGAAAAACGTGCTTATTATATTGGGGGTTTTTTGTTAAGTAAATAATATACGAGGTGCTGATGAGTGAATCGAGATGTACTCTTATATCATAAGATAGAGCCAAGCTATATGTGTCAGTGTATTTTCTGTGTTTATGCTAAGCCAGCTGTCTGCCTGTAGCTTCATTTTTTCCTCTCTTACTGTAAGTATTGAATATAAGCCACCTCCTTGCTTCCTCTACTTTTACGCAAGTAAAGTACCAGAACCTCTAGTGTCCTCTGGATGCGTGCACATTACCAGAGGAAGCTTTTAGGTGTTTGAAGTGAGCAAATTCAGCAGCCATGAAGAAGTAAAGCTAGCTAGCTTGCTAGATGCAGCATCCATTTGCAAGCAGGCTGAGCTTTTATTCTAGCCGCATGCAGCATCATCACTGAGATGGAAAACATTGTGCGTGTGTGTCAGGGAGTGCCCCTCTTTGTGTGCATCTCACGCATACTTGAGGAAATTGTCAATAGTTGCTCATAAAGACCAGGACCAGCTGAGAGCACATGGTCCACATTAAAGCCGGTCAGATGCTGCAGACTCCCACAAGGGCGTGCTTGCCATCAGGCTCTCCAGTCCAATGTCTGGCTATTTCAGTGGTCTTCCACGGTCAGGAAATGACTCTGGGTTTGAAACTGAGCTTCTGAGTGGATAATCTCTCCCGGCAGTGCAGACACTTCCAAGTTCACTGGGTTTGTGTTCAGTCATGCAGAGTGTACCAGTGAACTGTGATACTGTAAGGCTGGGATCGATGCATTATTCACATATCTTGGTTTAGCTCCAGAGCTCCAAAAGCAAGGCTCAATCTCCTTTTAAAGATATGTAGTGTGCCTGAAGCTGTTCAAACTAAAAATCAGTAGGAGTCAATCTACAGGTTGCACATTTCAAAACCTAATAGACTAGAGATTTCTCATTTGTAGCATTTGTCTGAATACAACAGGTTAAAGTTGTTGTTTTTTTTTAATAAAGAGGTTTACTTTCACCTGTTATTTGTCCATACAGTAAAATAATATTATACACATTTCAAGACCTTTTAATCAAATTTAGGTGTGTTACAAACACCCACTTATTGCCTGTTTTTTAATTTGTTTGGTTGACTTTTCTATTGGATAGTAAGCCAGACTTTTTGTCGTAAGGACTGGGCCAGGTTAAGTTTGTTGAGATCAGATAGGTTGGCCACCGGACAGCAACCATTTAATCCCTTGACCCGGTCTAACCAACAGATTAGACCAGCTTGTTGAGGGAAAATACTCAGGTCGATCCTGTCGCACTCTGTTGGATTCACTTCAATCGCATTCAATATTCTGCTTTTCTCTCCCATGTTCTCACTGACCCAGAAGGAAAGGTCATGACGGCATAGCTTGATCACAGCACAGAACTCTCAGAACAGGCAGGGCTTGGTAACCGGAGGACTTCATGGCGTTAAGTAATTTAAACCAGAAAAGGGCGGACAATACCTTACACAGACAACACAAAGATATAATAAAACATAAGCCAGAACAAAACAATAATGCTACAGCAAGAGGCTGAATCACAAATATAAGCCATATATTTTTTATTGATTTCAAATTTACTATAGTTTCTATTTGGATAGACTGCAGAAGTAACTGATGTTACAGTCACAAGATTAAAAAAAAAAAAAAAAAAAGCTCTAAAGTTAGCTTTGCCTTTTTTAATATTATAAAGATTGCTAATATTAGCAGTTCCAAAGTTGATGTTATAGCAATTATAACAACTACAGTGCTTTGAAAAAGTATTTATCCCCCTTCTTAATTTTTGCATATTTTTCATGAGCAAATACAATATATAGTTTTTAAATCGTGATTTAATTAACTGAGGGGGAAACGTAATCCAAACCTACCTGGCCCAATGTGAAAAAAGTAATTACCTGCCCCAATTAATTAATTAAGTATTAACCACATTCTTTGGAGTTCTTCGAGCCTGATTACTCCCAGACCTGTCGAAATTACTGAAGTAGAACCTGTCTGACAAAGTGAAGCAGGCTAAAAGATCGCAAAAAGCAACACATGATGCCACAATCTAAAGAAGAAGCTGAAAAACAAAGTCATTGACATTTATTAATCTGGAAAGGGTTACAAAGCCATTTCTGAGGCTCTGGGACTCCAGTGAACCACAGTAAGAGACATTCTCCACAAACGGAAAAAACTTGGAACAGGCGTGAACCTTCCTACCAAAATGGATGACCTTCTGGATAAGCGCATCAATGAGTCATCCTAGAGATCATAAAAGATCGCAGAGCGACATCTAAAGAACTACAGGCCTCACTTGCTTAAGTTAAGGGCAGAGTTCATGATTCAACAGTAAGAGACTGGCATCCAAAAATGGCATCCACGAGAGAGTTCGAAGGACAAAACCACTGCTGACAAAGAAACAACCAAAGGATCATCTCACATTTGCTTTGAGTCTTGTTATATCTGATGTAAAACTGACACAGTATTTCAGAACAGGAGCATCATACCAGCAGTCAAACGTGGTGGTGGTAGTGTGATGGCCTGGGCCTGCTTTGCTGCTTCAGGACCTGGATGACTTGCTGTAATTGGTGGAACCATGAGTTCTGATCTCTACGAGAAAATCCTGAAACACACTCAAACACACAGGTAATGCAACAGGACAATGATCCAAAACACACCAGAAAATCAATCTGTGTGTGTGAAAAGTGTGGCTGAAATAAAACAATTCTGAAGAGTGGGCCAAAAGTCCAAAAACAAAAATTCCTCTCCAGCAACTAAAAGACTCATTTCAGTTATCACAAGCAGCTGATTGCGGTTTTTGCTGCAAAGCTGTCGCAGCCAGTTATATTAGGTTTAGGGGGATATTATTTTTCAGACAGAGCCAAGTAAGTGTTTTTTTTTTCCTTAATAAATTAAATTTATCATTTAAAAACTGGTTGCCCTCGTCTAAGATTAAAATTTTCTTCTATGATCTGAAACATATGCAAAGAAAGAGAGAAAGTATTGTGCATAAGTACCATTGATATAGTTTTCTGTAGAAAACAAATTATCTGTTGTTTTGTATTTGTTTGTAGCCGTTAATAGCATCAAAAATGTTTGTACCATAAATGAAAAAGTAGGAAAGTAACATCATGCATCTAGCATGTGCCTCATTTGGAGAACTCTGTTTATAGCAAAGAATTTTGTTGTTAAATTAAAAAATGTGTTTTATTGCCTTTAATGTTTCTGCCCTTGCGTGCTCTTAAATGAAAAACAGTCAGTGAAATCAGGGTTTGTTGCCATGCTACTGTAGCAACAGGCGAAGCCAGAACTCCGATTTTGCTGACGCACTTCACACACATATGGTGTGGACAAAATTTTTAATGTTCTGACTTGTTTGTTCTTTTGTTCTGTCACAAGAAACATCCTGTAATTACTGTTTTTTTTTCTCTTATATATCTCTGTGTACGGGATTCTTTTTCCATTTTGTATGTCATGCAGGTAGAGAAAGCGATCTGCGTGGCTTATCTTAATAGTCGAATAAGCTGTTGTTGAAAGTAAGCAATAGGATTAGGTCTGTATAGATCTGTCGGGTCAATTAGCTCTATTAGCTCGCAGCATGGCACAAGAGGATTTTCCATGTCTTTGTGTTTGTCTCATCAAAACTGTACTGCCAGTTACCTTTGACAATTTACAATCATGAGTTATTATGAGTTGTTAAAGGTACAGATGTGTGATCTACAAGTTACCCACTTGAATTACAAACTTTCAGTAAAACCATTATAAATAATAATAGATAAATGAGTATTTTAAAGCTCATTTAAGTTTAAAGATGATGCTTAAACTTCATTTTACCAAGCACTAATCTCAAGGATATGTTCATTATAGGATTTCATAATAGGGCTCATTTAATCTGCTTTGTTCTTAAATTAAAACTCCACTGAGTTGAATGTTAAAGTTACTAGTCAGAAAAGAGTAGCCTATTCAGTTGTGTAAGGTCTTTGCTGACTTTGGAGGAGCTTTGTAAAGAAAGGAAGAAATAACCCAGTGGCATAATCTGGGTTTGCACTAAGACACTTTGGTTAATTAATGGAAATCCTATGACTGGAGCTTAAAAATTCCATGTGCTAGTAGAAATAATCAAGTTGTGTCAAAAGAAACTGCAGGGTCCAGTGTTTTTTGAGGACTTTTGAGATAACTAATTAAGATGAAGGGAGATAGGAAATTAGATTAAAAGAGCCTTTGATGCATTAATTTAATTTTTTTGCTATAGTTCTATCTCAATCCCACAATTCTTCCAAATCATTGTCAGTTTTAACATGCTCTGCAGAGAATCACTTAAACCTAAATAATAAGGAAAAGGTAAAATGCATTTACACTTAATTTATATTTCTGCAGTGAATCTATGGAGCAACTATGACGTAGCCTACGTGAAGGGTTTGCTGTTATGACCTACCTGTGGCATAGATTTTGCATAAAAGTATAAATTCTTTGTTTACTGGGAAAAAGGGTCAAACTTTTATATTTAAACATCAAAAACATAACTACATAGATAATTTTCAATATGCCTAGGGGGTTTGTTGTACTGATATTTACCAGATTTAGCATGCTAATCAGCTAGCATAGGTTCACATCATCTGGTAATATCACTTTGTTCCTCAAGGGCAATTCTGAATCACTGTTGTGTCCAATCGTTGTCTCCAACCAGGCCCACAGCAGGGACAGGGGTAAAAGCAAAAGTAGTCCTAGTCTTTTTTTATGGTGTACAATTCTAACACTCTTGTCATCCAGGTTAGAGGATATCCCACAATGCTTACAGTTATAGTGGCTAGACAGAGTTGGGGAGTAACAGAATACATGTACCAGCGTTATGTATTACCACTTAAATGGGTGATAATTAGAATACAATTACTTTGTTGAAATAAATGGATTACGCGGTGGTCTTTTCCTGTTTCATGTTAGTTTTAGTAATTCCACATATTGCTGGAAACCCAAACAAAACAAAACAAAAAAGTGGCTCTAATGTAAGCGTCCTGTTAATGTTGGTGGCGTCAGTTACACAGTGGACTCGAAGCCAGCACAACAGAGCCAGCAGTGCAAGGGCATTTCTTACTTGGAAATTCCAACACTACTTCACATTTAAAGAAGAAAGGGATGGGCGAAATCTGATCTGATCGTCCAACGCAAACTCTGTTTGCCAGCAACCAAGCTGCTCTCAGTGTCAAAAGACTGCAGCATAAAGAAACATCTGTAAGTAACTTCTTTTTAAAAAACTAACATTAGCCTACTGCAGCTACCTTGTTTTAGTGGTAGC
This sequence comes from Perissodus microlepis, assembly GCF_051167445.1. Classification (NCBI taxonomy): domain Eukaryota; kingdom Metazoa; phylum Chordata; class Actinopteri; order Cichliformes; family Cichlidae; genus Perissodus; species Perissodus microlepis. The sequence continues at coordinate 19,650,474 of NC_140474.1, read as the reverse complement.
TACCTGGGTTATGTGCCACTTCAGTATCTTCAATGTACTATTGCTGTGTTATTTATTACTATTACTGAAGGCTGCATTACAAGCTGCTAGCTACAAATAATCATGTGTAGTTCTGAAAGTAGACATAAAGAAAATATATTACTGATACAGAAATTGTTTTCTATACGAGATCACTGCAACAAAGTGTAGCCTTACCTAATGCCTACCCAACTGTTACTCATTTTTATTAAGATTTTAAAATCTAGCTGGTATTGCTTTCAGAACTGCACATGATTATTTGCAGCTAGCAGATTGTTGATGCTATCCATCAAGTCTAAAAGTCTGCAGTCTATGAACTACCCTCAGCTAACAATGTTAGCTCGGTGGTGAGTAACCTTCAGTAATAGTAATAAATCACACAGCAATAGTACATTGATGCAGTTGTAAAAAGCATGACAATATATCAAGTAATCCAAAGTATTCAGAATACATTACTCAACATTGAGTAACTTCATGGAATAAGTTACAAACTACATTTTGGGCCATGTATTCTGTAATCTGCAGTGAAATACACTTTAAAAGTAATCTTCCCAGCACTGTGGTTAGACTAGCATATGCCACTATGGAAGACTGGAAGCACTGGCGTAAGCTAAAAACAAAATGGCAGCTGTTCCATACTTTCTTCTATATTTAGTTCAGTACCCTTCTAGGCTATGTACACACAAACTGAAAAAGGGAAAAACAGTGTCATGTGCAATCCATAGCATGCCAAAGCAGCAGCTAGTAATACAACTCAAGCCTTAGAAAGGCTGGTCAGTTTGAAGCCTATTAGGGTTGCCAACTGTCCCGTTTTATACGGGACATTACGCTCACCAGATTTATTTATTTGTTTATTTATATATAAGGAACCCCATTAGCTTCCACAATAGTCTTCCTGGGGTCCAAGCCATCAAGTATAATCTAATAACATATTACACAATAAAGTAGATGCAAAAGATGTTAGGAGCAATATGCGAGTCGTAAAAATAAGGTGCTGTTTGGTCTGTGTAGGTTAATAAACTGGGTAATTGAAGCCCATATTTACAGTATTTGCTTATTTTACAAAGGAAATGCCCATGTGATTTCAGTTATCATTTACTGTAGTTTTCTTTCTTTTAGATGAGGTATTGATTAAACTGAATCCCAACACATTGCTGCATTTTTATTATAAGAATATGAACATACAGTGCATATTTACACTATGCCCAGCTGGTTGTACACTGTGCCACTGGCACACCAGAGTGTCCTGTATTTGATAGTTAAAAAGTTGGCAACCCTAAAGCCTATGAACAATAACACAGGACACCTCTGATGTTGCAAGGCAAAATATTTGTTTTCCGTATCCACACGTAAAAGCTTTCTACAAAAGCTCTAGTGCCTTTAGTGGCTTAAAACATATTAAACGTGTGGACAAAATGCCCAAAAAAACAATGAAAAATACAGAAATACCAAATTATTAAGTCTAAGTGTCTGACTAAGGCCCTGGATTGACAGGTAGTGCATGTGGCATTTTGAAAGTGCTTTTCACTTGGGTACTTCTCCGGGTACTCCAGCTTCCTCCCACAGTCCAAAGACATCAATCTTTGGTTTACTAGTGATTATAATTTGGCCGCAGGTATTAATGTGCGCGTGAAAGGTGTCTGTCTGTATGTGTTAGGCCTGTGGTAGATATGTTACCTGCCCAAGGGTGTACCTGGCCTTGTACCCACATGGCAGCTGGGATGGGCACCAGGCCCCCTCCGCCTCATTGGTGAATTAGATCAGCAGACGAGGATGGATAGATAAAGGGATGGAATTAAATTGCATGTATTATTTATTATATATGTGTGTGTTTATTTTTATCACAGATTCTAATCACAGACTCTGATATCCAATATTTCCTGTGCCACATAGTCACCTTTGCATTATAGAAGAAAGCGAGAGCCTGCATGTACTGTAAGAGTGTATTTATGTGTCATGTGCATTTGCCCTTTGTCCTTGCTGCTATGTGTTCTGGTATGTAGCTAAAGGTCGGGGCCAGGCAGCAAGCAGGACAGCAGGGGCCCTCTCAGGGGGAGCTGAGGCTGGGAAGAGCTGCAGGGCTGAAGTCCAGCTGCACTGACGAGAGCAGAGATTAGGATGGAGCCGTGAATATCAGAGCAAAACAATACACATATTTATGTACAAAATATAGCTCGTGTGAGGAAATAATCAGTTAGTGAGCACTGTGTATTTAATTTCCTCCATGTAAACTGAGGTGTCATCAAAGTGCAGGTACTGATGTGTGCACCTCACGAATCTCAGCAAATGTGATATTCTAGAAACTTCTCGCCTCTCGTTACCCGCTGCATGACTTCACAAGACTCCAGTGCAGGCTGTTCCTGAGAAATTTGCAAGTCAGGACAGCTACGGCACAAAATGTACACACATGCAAACACACACACAGCCAGCAACCTAGAAGTCCTCCTGTTGGTCGGAAAAGGTACTGCAGGGCCAAAAGTCCTCTGTCTCAGTGGTTTAGAAAGCAGTCACCTCTGATTTTGTCTTCTCTGCATGACAAGACGTCACAGTCACAAGAATCTTCTGCTCCATGAGTGGATTTAAACAAGAGACAAAAACATATCTCTCACATAATTTCCTTATTCGTTAAATATGGAAAAACAAATATTACTTTTGGCTTTTGTTTTGTTTTTGTTTCCCCTTCTTATTGACTCAAAGCTACATTTTGTAAGGCTAGTTGGAAGTTACACAGTCTTTTTAGATTTGTGACAATCCTTTTAAAAAACTTTGAGTTTAGAAATATGTGGAAAAATATATGGAAGTAAGGACTGGAAGCAATTTATCCACAGCTTTAGTCCTGAACATGATTTCTTGAATTCCACAGTCATCTGTAATCTATGAATGTCATTTTTGTCCACAGCTTTCCTCCATTTGGTAAATATAGTGTACACGCAGTTTTAAAAAAAAAACATTCAATATGAGATCCAAATATGAAATCCCTTGTGGCTGAAGGATTTGACTGGCTTGGTTGAACTGCTGCCATCTTGCTTATCCTTTTGAAATCTTTAGAGGAAATATGAGCGATGCATTGGGAATCTTAACAGTTCTAATCTAACAGGCTAAAAAGGAAATGTGCCATTATTTTTAACAGCAGTTTTGAATTCACACACAAGAAAGCCCGCACGTTTATTCTGCTTAAGTAGCACTTGAGTGATTAGTAACCTTACACAGACTAAAATGTACCATTGTAGATTCACGTGCACCATGTTCTGCTAGCACAAAGCAAAGGCACTAAAAAAGGCTGCAAATGGTAGGAACCTAAAAGGGTATTAAAGCACATAATTGCCCCTATTTTTTTATGCTAACTTTTTGCACCACATATTTGGATGATCTAATGCAACATATGTGCTTTTGACCTAAGGTGTTATTGTGGATTGTGGTGCAAACACTATTATTCCATCAGTTATTCAGACATTTGCCTCTTTACCTGTTCAGGCAACACATTGACTTACACTGTATGGACAGATGTATTCTCCTCTCTCCTCCTCTTAATCATTGTTTTTGCTGGGGTTGGACTAGGTTTCTTGGTTCTAGTGAAGGGACATCTTAATGCTTCAGCTTACCAAGACATTTTATTCTATGCTTCAAACTTTATGGGAAGAGTTTGGGGAAGACCCTTTTCTGTTCCAGCATGACTATGCCTCGGTGCACAAAGCAAGTTCCATAAAGGCATGGTTGGATAAGTTTGGTGTGGAAGAACTTAACAGGACTGCACAAAGCCCTGGCCTGGACCCCATCGAACACCTGTGGGATGAACTAGAACGGAGACTGTGAGTCAGCCCGTCCAACATCAGTGTCTGACCTCTATAGCTTAATTAATGGGCAGAAATCCCCACAAACACACTCCAAAATCTTGAATAAAGCCTTCTGAGAAAAGTGGAAGCCTATATAGCGGCAAAGGGGATTGGTTTAGAATTTGATGACATAAAAGCTCCTGTAGGTGTAATGTGTAATACACTATAATGATACTTTTATCATTATAGTGTATTACAAAAGGTATAAAAATAAAGGATGTTTATTGTTGTAGCCAAGATATGCAGAGGATAACACTGAAACAATGTTGGGTGACTTTAAGAGACATAACAATTTTATAGGAGTTGAAAGTGTTGTGAATTAATAACTAATCAGTCTAGAAAGAGACAATTTGATATTAAAACTGGTATCAGTGGCCTCACGGGGAGAGACTTAGCCAAAGTTCAGACAGATTATGTTCATACTCTAACTGTCACAGAAGCAGAGTATTGGCTCAGTGCAACCTTGACTCCATTCACCCTCCATTTAAGAAGCATCCATCATTCCTTGAACAGATTTAAACTTTATAAGATCTTTACTGCACAAAATCACCTCCTTCAAGATTTACACCAAAATAAAATTGAAAGAGCTCGAATGGAATTCAATCTGTAGAAACAATACTACAAAAGCATTACAGCTGCATTTAATAATACTTTTTTTTTTTTAATTTCAGCTCTGCTTTGTTTAAATAGTACCAAATCACAACAAAATGTTGCTTGGCACCAGCAGGAAGGAAAAACTCCCTTTTAACAGGAAGACAGGACAGAAGACACACTAATCTAGTAGAGAGGGTGTCTGTCTGCCAAATCCAAACTGGGAGCTGGTTCCACAGAAGAGAGGTCTGAGAGCTAAATATATACCAGTACTCTACTACCACTCATCAGTGAACACTTGCTGTATGCGCAATTGATACCACAATCATCCTTTTAAAATAATGATGTCAAAGTGGGGCTAATTTACAGAAACCCACAAACAGTTCAATGCACTGGCCTGAACAAAGTCATTCTTTACATAAGTATTTGGCAGGTCTCAAATTATCATTAATCTAAACAAAAAGGTTGAGGTTCTCTAACCTAGATTCTAAATGTAAGCCATCTCTTATGCAATTAGCTTTCCAAAAGAAAAAATTAAATAATAAAAAAACATTCATCTATTCAACTAAGTAGGAAAAAAGGTAGGTTGAAAGTTTTCCTTTCAAAGTCAAAGCAGATCAAACCTCAAAACACTAGTGTGCATGAGCCTTCGCATTTGTGTATGATCAAGACTTCCAGTTGAGGTTACTGACTCTGGGCTGAACAGGACGCTTGCATGTGCTTTGCAGAGAGGTTTACACTCGATCAGTTTTTCTCTGGCGATTCGAGGAAGCATTTCTGTGGAAGTGACCAGGGAGGCTGTGATTCACCACGTAACCATCGATTCTGTCACTTCTCCTAAACCTGAGAGATGTGCACATGCATAAACACAGAAGCGATAGACGGTCTGTGACGCAGTCCCATGAACCTGCTCTGTATTGTCAGCAGTGGGAGAACTATTTCGATCCTTCACCGAAAAGTACAAGTTTTGCATGCATACAGTGTATGGCTGCTTTTGCTGTATGTTGTTAAATCTTAAAGCATAGCAAAATATTTTTAAATATATTTTTTCAAGAAGTCTCAGATATTTCCTTCAGATAACTCCTTCAGTAATATCTGATGGAGAGCAAAAACAGAATTAAAATAACTGAATACTGAACTGACTCTGAGGTGAAAATACACCTGACTACATAACTTCTAATGCTTCATGTCTGCTGTGTCAAAGGCCAGCAGAGGCCATTCTACCTTCTCCCTGTGCGTTCTCCGGCTGTATTGACCATGGGTGTGAATGTGAGCCTCAGTGGTTGTCTGTGTCTCTGTGTTAGCCCTCCGACAGACTGACAACCTGTCCAGGCTGTGCCTCACCTCTCAACCCATGGCAGCTGGGATAGTCTCCAGCCCCCCCAAGACCACCATCCTGAATTGGGTAAGCAGGAGAAAATGGGAGGATAGGTTTCAGTAAAATGAGACAATCTTTTGGTGGCAAAATCAAACCATTGTTTCAAAAGTGAAAGCACGTATCAGGTAAACGAGGATGTCTGACATTAAAATTACTATTAAATTTGTAAAGTAGGTCAGTTTACTTAAAGATTTATTTTTTATCACGGTCCATCCTTGACCCAGCATGCATATCATTGTTTCATTGTTATGCAGATGACTCACTGATTTACCAGCTACTGAAACGTAAATCCATGACTCCTCCAAGGGCCTCAGTGGACTGTGTAAAGCAGGGGTGTCAAATATACAGCCTGGGGGCCAGAATTGGCCTGGCAAAGACTCCAATCCAGCCCACTGGACACCTTTGGAAAATGTGAACAACTGCATAGATTTTTACCTGCGTTTTCACAGTTTTAAAGCTTTTTCTATTGATAAAGACCAACCCTGCCATTGCCATTCATACTACACCAAAGTAATAGATAAACAATTACATTTTCTGTGAATTAACAAAAACGTTATATTTCATAATTACAGTACGATGTGAGCAATGAACTAAGAGAACGTTTTATGTAATCACATAGTTCGTTCCTGCCCACTTAAGATCAAAGTTGGTTGTTGTGGCCCATGACAAAAAAAAAGACTGATGTTAACACATAATTTTGTTAATCATTGTGACTGGAACTCCTAACCTCCACAATCTCTGCCTTTTGAGGATTTATATTTTTTTAAATAAACACGTAAATAAATACATAAATGCTCTCATTAAAGTTATCTTTTTTCAGCTACCTGCAAAGGTAAAGCCATTTCTGAGCTTCAGAGACTTTCAGATGGTAATCCATTGCTCAGTTTCATCTCAACTTCATTTTTTGTAACAGTTGTCCAGGTGTCATTGCTTACATAGTCAACTTTAACTAGATCCAAAACCCAGAGGCATGGCTGTTAATTGGCACATACAAACAAGACCTCATGTCCCCCATATTTGCTTCCTTACACTTCCTTACACTGGGTGTCATTTGGTTTTATTTTTACTCACTTTGTGTTTTATTTTATTTTTTTAAACCCTTTCTTTTTGTTCTGTGTTTCAGCACTTTGGTGCACTTTCAAAGTGACCATTCTATAAAACATATGTGTATGTGCATGCATGTGTTTGATGTCTCCTGCTCTTGTGTGCTGGCTCCAAACCTCCCCTCAGTGTCTGTTCCTCCTCCTTTTGCATCTGCCTGATGAGCTCTAAGTGTCAATCTCAAAGAGAAAGAAAGGGTAATCGAGCTATCGCTCGCCTGTCTCCTGTTTACTCTTTGTGCTTTGTTCCCAGCAGCAGCAGAAGCACAAATGGTGTACACATCCATAAACATTATTCTATGTGCGTATATAGTGTGCGTCATGGAGGAAGTCCTCCCACGTGTGTTATGTATATGAATGAAAGGCTTTTTACAAAGTGAACAGCTCCACCCCAGGAAATCCATGACTGTGCTTTCCAGAAATAGAGTATTACTTACTTAAGGTGGAACTACTGCATCACCAATTAGTTTCCAGAAGAACCCAAATATGGCAGAGACTGGGTTGTGCTGCCTGTTGGCAGGACTACTTGTAGATGAACCCATTCTCAAAGCTATGCAAGCATGTGGTTCATCAAAGTGGCGCATTCAATTTCCCACGCTACAATGTACATGCAGAAAATTCTGACGTGCTTGCACGCACACACACACACACACACACACAAATGGACCATAGGCAGAGCAATAGAACAAGGTGTAGGCGTTGTGACGCAAGAAATATGAGTCACTCTGACACAAAGCGGATATAACAGAAACTGCTGTGATAGTATTACCTCTCCAGCAGGTCAGATGTTTTTTGTTGTTGTTGTTTTTTGTTTTTTTTTATTTAAGAAATGACCAGAAATGGTGATACACATGACTTTAAATCTGAAACCTCTCTTGGGACGTGCTATCAGGTTTATGAGTAATTATAGGACTCCAGCGATAGATTGTTCCTCTAAACTCAGAGATATGATGATGCAAAAGGCTGTAACTATAGCAACACAAATCTGCCATCCGAGAGAGGCACTCTGCCATGGACCCATGTTGCATTTTCAGCATTTCACTTTCGAAAAGGAGAGAAGACAGGGCAGGGAGAATGTAGAAGAAGGAGAAATTTATTTATTTATTTTTTTGTAACTGACATTTAAATGTGTTTGTGAAGGTTTTAGTTAACATAAGCACCTCTGTGCCACAAGACTGTGTAAATAGTTTGTTTGTAAAGGCCAGCTTTACACGTGATTCCCTCTAAGAGCTTTACTTTCAAATCAGATGCAATACGATCTAGAAGCGGGCAAACTCCTGCTGCACTGCCCAGGTCTTCCACAAGAGGGGGTGAACTCTGCCTTTACCTTGAGCAGCTGCCAAGTACATACCGAACTATTGCCCAATCCTGTTTGTCACATCAGTGGGGGGAAAAAGGCAAACCTGATAGAAGGTTGCAGCATTTTCCAGGGATATAGAGGTCTTATTTGAACAGAGATTAGACAGCTGCCTCGCTTGATAATTCAATGCGAAACACTGACTTTTCCATGTTGTTGCACAGAGGAAACACAAGCCTATAAAGTTACACAATTGTGAGCGTTGCCAAGGTGCAGTTATTGGGTTTTCTATTTGTGCCATTAGTATGGAATAAGACATTAACACTGGGTAATGCTTGGGAATAATTGCCCCCTCAAACTGCTTGCAGACTTTGTTAGCAAACACTACGGGGCACTTGGATAACACACCCGCACACATGCACACAGGCACTGCACAGATGGGAGACAGATGTTTCATAGACAAGGTCAAGGAGTCCATAGAGTAATTGTCTGCTCCACCATTTCTCAGTATTCTCTGCATTGTTTGGATCACCACATCCACATAAATCCTGGAAATTTCCTCTGGAATGGAAACCATTCCAGTTTTGCTCTTGTAGACCTGTACAGCGTTTTCTTTTCATGTTTTATCTCTAGCACAAACACACACACAAACACACAGTTAAACACGCACATTAGGACTTTTCATCCAGGCAAATGTTGACATTAAATCTAAAGAAACTTAAATCCATCCCAATTAAATCTAGTCCTGGATTGTTGTTTCATTTGTTATCGTCCTCTTTCTGGAGGTTTCCTGGGTGTTTAGAGAAAGTGCTGAGGATGAGTGCTACAGAGGGATGATGGGACATAAGGAGAGGAGGAGAAGTTTCTAATCTCATTATCTCTGCCTAAACTAATCCACCACAATCGACACCGCCAAATCATCAACAAGCTTTTACATATATTGTACCCATCACAACACAGACACAAACCTCTGTGTGAGATATATGCTTTGTAATTTAAGGCGAGGTAAAGATGTCGGATATGAAAGACGCACTCCTGCTGGGATCAGAAGGAATTAAGAAAACTATCCTGCATGGAGGGAGTGGAGACATTCCAAAGTTTGTCACAGGAGTGAAGGTACTGTAGGCCGACTTCATTTAAACTTTTGGATTATTCTACCACGGATAGGCATAAAAAAACATTTGACTTCATATTGTCTCCGGAGCCCAAAATTAATCGTATTTGACCATTTTTCATGTGATAGGTTAAATTAAAATTATAACTCACAAAGCGAGAAATATAACTCATACTAAAACTGCAGTTTTAATATGTGCACATAATTATCATAGTGTCATCAGCATCACAAGACCATGCAGAAGAAGGAAGGCAGCGACTCTGTTATAACACTGTTGTCTGTGGCTAATTTTGATTTTAAGCAGAGCAGATGTACCTTTTTTTTAGTTACAAAGGAACAGAATGACTGTCTGCACAATGAGTTCAGGAGCTAACTGTGTGTTGCACTTCCTTGAAGTAGTATTTTAATATACACAAAATTAACAATAAAGGAACACAGTTCAGAAAGTTGAACAACAGAGTACAGAAGTTCATATATTTAGCTTTTTAAATATATGAACCATTTGATGATAATGGTGCTGACGATGATGCCCTTCTTACTTGCAATTTATGGATTTTATCTCCATACTTTGTGCTTATTATTTAATAATTCAAAGCGCCGCAGGAGGGGCAAAGAGGGATGAGCATGCTCAAGTTACTGCAGTTCCCAAGTTATTGCCAGTAGAGGTCGATAGAAGATGTAGCGGTTTATAACATTTTAATGAGATTTTAATTTTATTTTATGACAAAATAAATTATAAGACTGAATTTGAAAAAATGGCTTGGACGTTAAAGACGTATGAAGTTCTCCTTATCTCAGTTACATTATGTGTCACTCCTGATCGAGGCTAACTGACTGTCTCATACCCTGTTCTTGTGTTTTCCTAATAATGTTTACTACTCGTTTCTCATGTGCCACTGAAGCCTTTCACAAGGGTCATGAACTCATTGATGAATTGTACTGGTGCTGCGCATTAAAGAACTGGTTTTTCTTTGTTACTACAGCTTGCACACAGTTCTTTTAAAAGGTTTCCATTCCTTGGATATTACAGAACCAGGCAACCTTGGCATGTGTGACCTTCCTCCTGTCTGTCTCCTTTGTTGAGTAACTGAGCTGTGTGAAGCTCGTGACGTAACATTTTTGTTGAGATGCTCAAATTTCACTGTTATTCAGACCCATATTTCACCATAATATCTTTTCTCATCACTGAGGTTTGAATACTTCTGTAAAGTACTGTGTAAAAATCTTGAGTCAACCTTAATTTCTTTATCTTTTGCTTCCAAGAAGCCAGACTTTTTTGTCATTTTTAAAGTGGTCTTGAGGCTTTCTGAAGCTCTTTTAAAACTGTTCCTTTGGACATTGGCTGCTTTTACATTTTCAGCCCAGTCCTCGTCATATAAAAAGGCACCTAAGTCAAGAGATCAACCAGTGTTGTGGCTACACACAACAGTCAACGTAGCAAAGAGACTATTTTAAATTGTGTCTTTAGGCACTTTTTTACCAGCAGCCGGTTGCAAAAGCAAATCATTTGTTCCAATTTCTTTTGTTGAATCTATGAAAAATGCCAAAGATAACACAGTTTGACAGACATAAAATTTTATTTTTGCACCAACAGGTGATTGCCAAAGAGCTGTTAGCTGAAAACTTGGTATATCTCCTCGTGGTATACAATGTGTCCCTGAAAGACACCGGATAACATAAACAGTATCTGAAATTCATGTCTTTAAGAATAGGAGAAAATCTGAAGCCTCATCTGAAATCAGTGGAAGGGTGGCTGTTAATAAGCTATTCTTATAGAAGGGAAAGAGGAGGGGAAAAGGCTGAGGGGTGCAAAACTGCACAAGAACTGGACTGAAAATCAGGTCCAACAGGTTTGATGGAGTGATGAATTCAAATTTGACATTTTTGGTTCAGCTCAGGAGAACACAGAGGCTCTTTAGTGGTTTAAGGGTGTTGGCGATCTTGTTAAAATTGGTGAAATTATGAATGGAGATGAGTTCAGGCAGATTTTGATCCATCATGCAGCACCATCAGGAAAGCATTTGATTGACAGTGGCTTCATTTTTGTACAAACCTTCTATATTGTGTTTTTCCATTACGTTTGCACGTTTCAATAAAACACTTAACTATTTCCTATTTTCCTAGCAAATATGAAGAAATAACAGGCGACTCTACTGTATGTAGCAGATTCACACGGCATGGGCCTTTTTCTCCTTACTATTTATCCAGGTGACCTTCCACTTCCGCACGCAGCTGTGTGACGACGAGCGCACGGTGATAGATGACAGCAAAGCGGTTGGAACACCCATGGAGATAGTGATTGGCAACATGTTTAAGCTGGACATCTGGGAGACCCTGTTGTCCTCTATGAGGATCGGTGAAGTGGCGGAGTTCTGGTGTGACACCGTTGTAAGTGCTAATAAAAGCTTTGGTTTTGTATTTATTTGATTGCACGCTCCCTAATTTTCTCACTCGTCTAACTCAAAGTGGATTACATCCTGTTGATCCAAACTTAGTCTGAAAAGTGTGTCCGTGCAGACAGAATGACATCATGCTGCAGATGTGTGAGTTATAAACAATGCTTCAAATAACAAGGAAACAAAATAACACAGGATGTGTTCCAGATATAGAGGTTGAAGGTTAAGGTATATATGGGACACACAAGTCTTCATAACTTTTGGGTTAGAAGAAAAACTAAATCATCATTTTGTGGTTTTAAACAAACATTCATGCAGCAATAATAACAAGTCGGGTACCGGCTAAAGTTTTACTTTTAATTCACTGAATATATGATTGTTTTTATGAATAATGTCATCTCATACAGGTAAACAAAGACAGATAAAAACTAACAGATAAACAGATCGATCCCTGCAACAGGCTTTATAATATAGACATGCTACCTCAGAATATGTTGTCACATGTTATGTAATCCATAACTTTTTAACTTTTTATGCTAGCGCATGTATGTGTGTGTGTGTGTGTGTGTGTGTGTGTGTGTGTGTGTGTGTGTGTGTGTGTGCAAGAGACAGATGGATCGAGGCATACTGTCATTAATCCGCAGCAGCCTCACTTTTCCCTAATCGGCTCTGACTCCTGCTGAATCAGCACTACTGACTCCCCTCCACTCTGATTAGATTTGATGGGGCTTAGAGCTTTTATTCACTCCAAACAACACGTCTGCACGACATAGCCTGCTCCACTGGCTGTGTCGTGCGCTGCCACTCTTCACCCAGCAGAGGGCAAACATAACTTGTTAAGAAAACAAGCTCCAGGGAATGCTGAGTAACTCAATGTAAAATGTTTAGTGCAAAGCTTCAAGATTCTTTATTGTAATTATGCAGTCACATAATGAAATTCTTTGTGTTTACGTGTCAGCTTAAAACAGGCGGGATTTAAAACAGAAACACACATTAAATAGGCAAACATCCTGGAGCTCATCCCAGCTACCACAGGGCGAGAGGCGGGGCACACCCTGGACAGATCAATAGGGAAACAATTAAAAGTAATATGTATGGCGTGTTTCAAAGGGCTGTCCTGTTACTTTTCAAGCAATAAAATTATATCTCTGTGCTGGATTATTAGAGCAGAATTAATAGTGTCACAATGAATATGAGTGTGATCACAGTTCAGCTTCTAAGCATCTTTAAACCTGTTCATTTGGTGTAAATTATGTATATAAATGCAATCCATTATTATTATTATTTATTATAATGTATGAGCAATGTTCAGTCAGAACGATAACAGTGTTTTTTTTAGTTGCTGAATGATGCCATATCACCATAAAACATATAAATATTTAACAGACAGCCATTTCAAAGACACCAAATAATGTAAAAAAAACTCATGAGGCACAGACTAAAAGTCATGGACTGTTTCGTGATCCACCTCAGTCACTTTAAGTCTTGTATCACCTTGTGATCCTCCTTTCCAGCACACTGGTGTCTATCCACTGGTGTCCAAAAGCATGCGGCGCATCGCTGAGGGCAAAGACCCAGTCGACTGGCACATCCATACGTGCGGCATGGCCAACATGTTTGCCTACCACAGCCTTGGCTATGAAGACCTGGATGAGCTGATGAAGGAACCAAAGCCGCTCTACTTCGTCCTGGAGCTGCTCAAGGTGAGAAAGAAGAAAGACAACCTGCAAGCTCGCCTACCAAATAAATGCCTTTTAAATTAGGAATATATTTGCATTAAAGGGGTTTAGCATATCTAGACGGGGATGTCAAACTCACTGTACACTTTGATCATAAATGGGCTGTCAGTATAAAGAAGTTTAATTTCACACTTAATCCCTGAGATGTCTGAGTATTAGAAAAAGATTTCAAAGTATATCTCAGTTTTTCTGCATAACAAAGAAACACTGCTGTAGTAAATGAAAGAAATCTGTCAGTATGACTCTTGTGAGTTGTGAGAAATAAATATTTAAAATTAGGGAACAAGTTCTGGTAGCCGGGATTGGAGTCTTTGCCAGGTCTATTTTGGCCCTCAGGCCTTATGTTTGACATCCCGGCTCTGTAGTATAATTGATGGAAAACTGAAGTCCGTGTATGTGCACGTGTGGCTGACAGGTGCAGCAGCCCAGCGAGTACGACAGGGAGACGTGGGCTCTGAGTGATGAGGAGAGGCTGAAGGCCGTTCCCGTGCTGCACGGCCAGGGAAACAAACTCTACAAACAGGGACGTTACCAAGAAGCCACACAGAAATACAAGGAGGCCATCATCTGCATTAAAAATGTTCAGACCAAGGTTAATACTTCAAAAAATGGATCCAAGGCAGAATTTTATTTTCCTCCATAAAGAAATTCCTTTACAAAGCACTGATTTTTCATCATTATAGGCATGACTTTGAACCTCTTCCTCCCTTATCAGGAGAAAGCATGGGATGTCCCATGGATGAAGCTGGAGAAGATGGCCAACACTTTAACACTTAACTACTGCCAATGTTTGCTCCGCATGGAGGAGTACTACGAGGTCATTGAGCACACAACCGACATTATCAATCAGCACCCAGGTTTGTCACTCATCACAAGCTTTTTAACTCGAGCAAGCGAGGGATCTTAAAGCAGGGGGAGAATTCTTTGCCAAGAGTATTATCACACTTTCCAGCCAGTTGTGAAAGACTGTCACATGGTTTACAGTTTATTCAGGCTTTTTTATATGCCAGGCATGTTTTCATACTGTGAGAATGAGCGTGTGAATTTTTTTATGACGCTTGTAATTGCAGGTTGCATAGTCCCGTTAAAGTCTGATCCTGGTGCCTGTGCGTGTTTTTATCATTCATAGACCTAAACGGTTATGTCAGTTATGTCTTCTCTCACTGCAGAGCTGCATATTTCTATCGTATGACTGCCTGCTTGCAAATGCATAAACAAACAAGCTTATATTTGTCCTGCAGGCATAGTTAAGGCCTACTACCTGCGAGGGAAGGCCCACGTGGAGGTGTGGAACGAGGCGGAGGCCCGGCAGGATTTCAGCAGGGTGCTGGACCTGAACCCGGGCATGAAAAAGGCTGTTAAGAAGGAAGTGGCCATACTTAACATGCGTATGGAAGAGAAGAACGAAGAAGACAAGCTCAAATACAAAGGCATGTTTTGACCTGATGAGACTGAGAGCTGATCGACTAAAGAAGAATTCAGCTGTTAAATATCAAACCTCTGCACAGGATACTCACCTGCATGAGAGTATCTGATAAAATGATCCATCTTATAAACTGCAAGGTTGCATCAAACTCCAAATTATATCTGACAACGTGTGTAAAAATGAAACGAAGGACTTTTCACTGTTAAAACCTGACTTATTGTGGTTTATATGTTGTGGATTTGCATTATGATTAAATTGTAATTAATATTTGTTTGTATTTTGACTCCATTGTTAAGCATGGCCAAAATATGCACCCAAATGCTATAAGTCAGATTAAAGAGTAGAATAACTGGCTTTAACGCTTAAACACTTGATGTGATACTCTTACTAAACCTCTTAAACTAAAGCTGAAAGTCTGTACTTTAGTCATATCTTGATTATTTGATTTAAACTCCATTGTGTTGGTGTACAAAATTACAAAACCTTGTGGACCAAACTGTATATCCCTGAAGCCAGAAGCCATTTAGCACAAAGCCTGAGAAGGAAGAGAGATCTTCCAGCAAAACGGAAAACTGTGGTTATAATTTGTGACCTTTGGACTAACCTGGTTGTTTTTTTAACCATTTTGCTGTCATTTATACTCTAACCATTTGATGGTTATAATACAGTTTTTCTCAAATGCTAAAACACAAAAGCCAATCCTGTAACCCAAATGACCAGTAGTCTAAACACATTTACTAAATGTAGCCACCATATTCCAGTACCATAAACACATGTCACATGAAGACACAATTCACAAAACACAACCCTCTGTACTCATAAATCTAAACACATTTTTCCTTGCTAAAACACATGTTGCAAAACAACTCTGCTCATATTCTCAAATGAAAGCCCATGTGATGCAAAATGCTTGCCACAGTCACCAATCTTTGAACACAGGGAACACACCTGGCGTCAGTCACTACACACAACGACTCAAAATTGAAGACACCCGTTGCTAATGATGTGACCCCACCTATAAAAGCATAGTTTGGTGAAGATGCCAAACAATCACAATGGATGAAGGCATTCGAGTGTGCGGAAGGAGAAGAGCTGCAGGCCAAAGAGGAAGAGGGGTTGAGATCAGAGGAGGAAGAGGTGAAGGCCTAAGAAGAAGAGGAGTTCGGAGCAGAGGAGGAAGAGAAGGAGGCCAACAAGAGAGAGGAGAAGGTCCAGGTGGGAGAAGAAGACAACCTCGCACCATCATAACAGATGATATGCGAGCAACAGTAATTGATCATGTCATTGGCCATGGCATGACAATGGCTGAAGCGGGATGAAGAGTACATCCAAACCTGAGTAGGTTCACCGTGGCCACCATTATCAAGGCATTTAGACAACACAACAGGTATAGTACGCTATTGCTTTCTTTGTCACACTACAGTTTTACAGGCCTGTGAAAGTGGTCTGTTACTTTACATGTAGTTTTACATATAAATCAGTCAATTGACAACACATGTTTCTTTCTTTAGAGCTGAAAGGATGCCACATAGAGGTGGGAGGGTTGCCATATTCACAGCGGCACAAGAAACCCTCATTGCAGATATGGTCCGTGAGAACAACTGCATTAGACTCCGAGAGATCAGAGACAAAGTCATTGCACATAATGTAAACTTTGAGAACATTGATGCTGTCAGCGTGTCCACAATAGACAGAGTTCTCCGGCGCCAACAGATGAGGATGAAACAGGTCTACAGGGTTCCCTTTGAGCGCAACTCTGCGCGACACATAGAACAACGTTACGAGTATGTGCAAGTACATATACATCCATGTCCACAGTACAGTTAGTGGACATACTGTGTTGCTTAGTGGCCTACATTACTTCTGGACAATACTGTGCTACCTGATTGACCGTTCTGAACACCTGTACGCTTTTCCATGTTCACAGAGGATAATGCAGTTGGACGCGATGGCCAGACCCCATGAGTACCTCTTCCTGGATGAGGCTGGCTTCAACCTCCAGAAACGAAGGCGAAGAGGCCGTAACATCATTGGCCAAAGAGCCATCACTGAGGTTCCTGGCCAACGGGGGGGTAATATTACTCTTTGTGCAGCTATGGGTACGGAGGGGCTTGTCCACCGGCATGCTGTCCTTGGGTCTTACAACACCCAACGTCTCCTCACCTTTCTAGAGGAGCTAAAAGACATCCTCCTGGACCGTCAACAACACCATCCTAGGCTAGCACATCACATGTATGTGATCATTTGGGACAACATCCGCTTCCACAAAATACACCAAATCAGAGAGTGGTTCACCACCAACAGTGACCACTTTTTAAACGTCTGTCTACCACCCTACTCCCCTTTCCTGAACCCTATAGAGGAGTTCTTCTCATCATGGAGATGGAAGGTGTATGACAGACAGCCATACACAAGAGAGAACCTCGTACGGGCAATGGAGCTGGCCTGTGCTGACATCCCAGTGGAGGCCTTCCAGGGATGGATTCGCCATTCCAGGGCGTTTTTTCCCGCGGTGCCTAGCAAGGGACAATATAGCCTGTGATGTGGATGAGGTGATGTGGCCCAATGCAGCTCGGCGACATGATGCCGCACAGTGACTGTGTGTAATACTGTAAAAAGACCGTGTAGACAATAAAAAAGACTTCACACCCTGATCATGTTTCCGAGAGTACTGTTGTGTGCGATAGATTCTGTTTTTGCATTGAGTTGTGTTACAGTAGTGTACGTACATGCAGGATGTTTTTATAGTCTTCATGTGAAACTCACAAATCTAAATGCCTAATCCTCTGCAGGGTTCTATGACAATCCGTTACTGTACAGTTTATAAAAATATGCATTGGCAGTTATGAACCAAAGAACCTTCTCACAAATTGAGCATTGTGTTTTCAATTGTTTTGCTGTAGTGTGTAATGCTGTGTATAGTGTTTACAGTTTTGACAGCTTCGAGCTGCTCTCTTGGTGTGGGAGTTTGAGTTTTGCAGTGGGAAGGTGTGGTTGTGTTTATGTAGCTTTAGAGAAGGGTGTTGTGTTTGGACATTGGGGGACCTGGTGGTAACGTTTGACATGTGTTTTAGCATTTGAGAAAAACTGTAACTTGGCATTTGCTCTATACTATGGAGACAGGGTTGTGGTTATCTTAGTTTTTAAAGGCCACAAAGAAAGGGAGTACATTTATTTTCCACAAATTAAAATATTTTTTAAAGCTACTGTTCCTGTTTGCAACGTTGTTGACTCATCGAACTCATCGATCATCTGATAATTTTTCCATTAAATGACTCGATTCGGGACCAGATGCTCATTATGAATGTGCCAGTAATTTAACTAAGTGGCAATGACCTGAGTTGTGTGAATATTGTGGAAAATTTTAAATATTATCAAGTCGTCCTGTTAAAAACTGAGAAATTACTTTCTTAGTCTTGCGGAAACGCTGAACGTCCACAAGATGGAGCTCTAACTGTAGCTATACCTCTGCAGCAACCTGATCCCTGATGGGAAAATTACTCTGTCTCAGCAGCATTCACATCTGTCACAGGAGTGTGGCCACTGAAAACTACTCCTTACTCCCTTCATATATTTACAAATGTACTGTAAGCTGAACATAAACTGAACAGGAGACAAACACTCGTGAACGACACAACTGATTTTAAGTAAATGCTTTAAGAAGAAAATACACTGAAAGCAGACGTGCCCCTGCGTGTACACTGAGATAATATACTAGCTCAGTAGCATGACATCATACTGAGAGCTGGGTTTAATTCAGGGAATCCCCGTTTATCAGTGCTTTCCACCCAGCATCCCTATAACAGGTCACAGGTGAATGCTAATGCACCATCAAATGATGATGAAAATCAATAGAAATGTATTAAGAAACACACACACACACACACGACATTCAACACAGGCCATTAACACCCCCTTTATGCATTTGTTATTCGGGAGGTTTGCCTGGTTTAACGCAAGTAAACAAGTAGAATAACATGGTGGTTTAATAGAGAGCCCATTAGAAACCGGATGCTGTCTATCTCAAGAGGATCCTCTTCACACATCTAACAACGTATTTTCCAAATAAATAAATAATATATGTCTCTAAATCTGTTCCCAAACTTTGATTTATAAAGATTTGATTTATGGTGAATTGTGTCACTGAACTGCAGCCCAAACATGCCACAACAGCAAATTCTGCATAGCAGCACAACTCGCCATTGGCTCTCGTCCATAAAGCGCTGGTGCTGATGTTGGGAGCGGGGCAGGGAAGGGAGGAGGAGGAGTGGAAGGAGGAAGAAGGGAGGGGGCTCGACAGCCCTGCTTCGCCCGCTTTCAACAGTGCAATGCGCCAAGTTAGCCACAGAGAGCTAGTTACACGGCGGAAGTACAGCGATCATGTAGGCAAAATAAAACGCTGCGAATGTCACATTATAGGAGAAGTACATGAAAGCATGATTTCTGAGATTTTTTGTCATTTTGTTTCGGATTGGACTCTGTGTTTTAATGTCAACTTTGTATTTATTTTACTTTACTGTGTAGCTAACCTATCCAAAAAAGTTGTTGTCTCTTATTTTTTATACTTATATTGCAGTAACTTGGTAAAGGCACGTGTTCACGGAATTTCATTCACTATAAGCTATTTGGAGTTTGGGGTTGTGCCAAAGGACATTAGTATGGCCCATTATAATTTATCATGAGTTACACGGATCTGTGCAAAAGTCTTTAGCCAGACTTTTTTGAAATGGTCTTGCTTGTTTGTTAAGTCACTTAATGATGAGTCATTCGAACTCAACCGATGAATCAGTGTTGACACTTACCAGACAACTTATCAAAGAATCCATTTTAAATATTATCTTTATATTGTGTTACTAGCAAATGCTCACAAAAACACACAAACTGTTAAGAAGTAGGAAAAAATCCAGCAAACATCCAACACAGGACCTGAGAGATGCATCTGGCCCTTCAGGGCCTCTCTTTAATGAGAGAGGTACAACAGTGAACGTGAACAGCCATTTAAAACACGGTGGAGGCTGTGTGATGGTTTGGGGGCTGGTTTTTGACCAGTGGTGTTGGTGATCTTGTCAGAATTTGTATTCTCAGACTTTTGATTCAACGTGCAATGCTATCTAAGCGTGTGATTGATGACAGCTTTATTTCTCAGCATGGCAGTGATCACAAACACACTACCAATGCATTCAAAGCATACCTGGACCTAATAACACACACACACTATCAATCATGAATTTTTGCCTCCACCTAGAAAAGAACAAAAGCCATCCAGGATTCAAAGGAGAGCTCTGAATGACCTTCGAGAAGCCTGGAGAACTGTTCCTGAAGACTACTTAAAGATATTATAAGAAAGCTTTCCAGAAAGAGTTCAGGCTGTGTTGAAGGATGAAGGTGATCATGCCAAATATTGACTTTCATTCTCATTAGGTTGTGTAAACGATATTTTTTCCTTATCTACTGTTCTTTCATTTATGTTTTCAGGTTTCAGTAAATCGCTGCACCTGTTTTCTATTTTTCCATAGATACGTGGGCTAATGAAAGTCTTAGGGGTGGCTCAAGACTTTTGCACAGTACTGTGTGTGCAAAAAACAAAAGACAAAAAAAAGGGCTTTTTTTGTCTGTTACTGACGTAGTAAAAAAAAAAAAAAAAACCTACATGATGCCAGTATAAGCAGTTAGGATGAACTCGTTTATTTTCCCTTACTGGCTTTTTGTTGAGAACGCTCGAGTTTTATTTTGTGCATCGTCGCCGGAAGTGCCCTGTTTAAATGCGTTAACATGACACTGGTCCCAAGTAGAGCGCAGTGGCTGTGTTCCTGGAGACAGAGGAGGAGAAAGTGTCTGATTTGGGGGGGGTCTGCTTCGAAAATCACGTCTCACTTTGATCTTTCTTTTTTATGAAAGGAGAAGGAAACCCTTGAAGCTACTTCTGCAAGAACAGACAAACACAGGCTCAAGTGGTGGGACTGGATCTAGATCTGCATGGGTGACAGAAGCTCCTCTCACTGATCTGGATGTGTCAAAGAGGAGGGACGGTTTGTGCTGTGAGCTCCTTTTGAAATGACTCAAGTGTCGGGTGTGAACACAAGACAAGTGATCGAAGGAGGAAAATGATGTTTACAGGAGTCAGGCTGCTTTCATCTGATTTTATTCGTTGCTTTTAGGAAGTTTTTCCATCAAATCTCTCCGCCTTTCAGATAATCTAATTTGAAGCCATCCACCGCACCTCGGCGTGTCAGCTTCTTCGTTATCAAAGTTGATCTCAGCTTTAGAGATTTGTTGTAAAAACGAAAATTTGACTAGTCAAAGTGCCGTCATTCACTGTTTTGTAATCAATCTTAAGACATTTTTAACAGATATTTATTTTCAAAAATTTATAAATATATAAATATATCTTTCTAACTGAGAGGTGAACATGGCGATCAACACGGATGCCAACTTCCAGAGATCCAGTTTGGGTGAGGGCGGAGGAGGCGCTCCGCCGCCAGACTTCCAGGAAACTGAGAAACTACTTGCAGTGACCACTGAGCCTGGAGGGAACCAGATGAACATGTCCACCTCCTTCACGGTCAACGTGGGCAGCGACAAGGGTCTGGAAGCCGAGGAGAACGGCCACAGCGTCTCCGTGAGATCGGGCTCCACCGGGCAGCTGGCCGCCTCCGCCCCTCTCTCCCCTTCCAAGGCGAGTCTGAGCCGCTCCTCCACCGGCAATGCAGTCCAGGAGACCCCAAAGCCCCGGGATTACCTCATCCTGGTCATCATCTCCTGCATTTGCCCCGTTTGGCCCATCAGCATCGTGGCACTGGTGTACTCCATCATGGTGAGCATCTTGTTGCCTCATCAAAAGTGTTAAAACCCCTAAATATGTTATTGCTGGTGCACATGATGGGACAGTGCTATTAGGCTAAGTAAATTAAGATCTTGGAACAAAAGAGGACTGGGTTCTTGAGATCCCATCACTGCTTCTTGCAGTTAAGGCTCACTTTATATTTGAGTTGCCCTTTACCTTTACAGCCTTTTGATATATGAAGGAAGCTTTTTTTTTTTTAAGTATGGCTATTATCCCTAACTAAGAACCACATTTGCGTTTGGGTGAATGGTCATCCGAGTATTAATTTTAGACAGAAAGACCATTTAGCAGAGCTTGGATGACAATTTAAAAGAGTTTCTGACACTTTTACACTTAAAGGTTTTAAATTTTTGAATATATATATAAATAACAGAAGTGCAAATGTATGTGAAAAACATATACACACAGAACACTCAGTGCCTCATTATCTTTCACTATTGCTGAGGCTTTAAATGATCTCACGCTGGCTGCTTCCACTCAGCTGCCAGATGGTCTGCTTCAGAGGGGCTGATACTTGATGTATCCCTTCACAGGAAATTTAAGGGTGCAGCTAAGACACTAAAGCTACTTCAGTCAGATATAGATATGGCATTACAGAATTGTAAATAAAATGTTGTGTTTATGCAGATAGACCATGTGGTCTTTGTATGGGCCGCATTCCAAAACGCAGCACATGTAACTGATCTGTGATGCTGAGGATGCACTTTCCTGCTGTCTCCCTCTGCAGTGAGGTCTGGAGCGAAGATGGTGGAGCTGTTGTTTGAGGCTCTGCTTTTTAGTATTGTTTTCTACACAATACTATGCCTATATCTCTCAAAGATACATCAGTACCAGTGTGTGCTCCACATATGAGCTTATAAAAGTGCATAATGCATAATGCAAAGAAAGATGCTCGTGTTTATTTAAAAATGGCATCATTCACATAATTTGTCTGGCAATCAGCAGGAAGTCCACTGTTTACACTGGACTTCCTGCTGGACTGGGGTGGGGGGGTGGGGGATGGGGGGCAAAGTGACCATTTCAAAAAGCTTGGTATCTTTAAATCACGTATGTAAATTTGCCTCCATGTGATATACACACACAACTTTTGAAATAAAGTAATACGTAAACAGAACATAGTGAGAAGGTCAAACATTTTATGTATGTATATATTCTTCTCTACCAATATGTTGAAACTGTATCAAATTCCTGCCTAAATTACAACAGCTATATTTACTATATTTTTCCTCTTTTCCACATTTACAATAAAACATCTAAAATAAAAAAAAGGCTTGTAAACTACAAATCGTATGTATATAGGCTCTTCAAGCTCTGTAACAGCCACAATAGAGCTGAGCAAAGTGTGCTGTTAGCCATAATATCTAATGTGTTCTGCATTGTAAGTGTAGAGAAAGGCAAACTGCTGTTCCTGAGCAGTACAGACACAAACAGCCTATGACGGACCTTTGCAGTAAGTATCTGGAACCATTCTAGCAGAACTCTTTTAGCGCCATCAGTCGTAACTTCCCTGTGTCACGATTTTAACTCCTGGTGGCTGACGGCTCCTTAGTTTCAAGCCATTTGTGTTTTTCAGTGCACTTTACTTCTGACACTGTCCAGTAGCCAATTCTCAGATCTACAGAGAAACAAAGCAGAGGAAATGCAGTAAGCCATTAGTTCTGTAATATCACTCTTGTGGGGACTACACACCAAGGGGAATATCAGACGGTATCCACAAGACAGCCTGTACTTCCCTGAGCCATCATCACGAACCCACTGACATTCACAAGTCGGTTGCTGGCTAATGGCATTGAGAGAGAGAGAGAGAGAGAGAGAGAGAGAGAGAGAGTGTGTGTGTGTGTGTGCGTGTGTGTGTGTGTGTGAGAGAGAGAGAGAGAGAGAGAGAGAGAGAGAGAGAGAGAGAGAGAGAAAGTGTGGCAGAGGGAGGTTTTCACAGAGGGCAGAAGAAAGAAAAGCGAAGGAGGAAGAAACTGGAGCTGGCCACTAACTCAATAGAAGGCGAGAGAAGTCAATTTAGTTTCTCTGCAGAGGGCAGATTGCAGCAGTTAGCCAGCTCAGTAGCAGCGATCAACATCCTCTCTCTTTCCTGGGGGGTAAGGAAAGGGGATATGGGCCTCCCAAAGAAGATCAAAACATCATTCGCTACAAGGGCAGATGGGCATGAGAGAGACAGCAAATAGCCATAAAGTAGTTCCTATCACTTGATTAGAAGAAGCTGAATCAGATAGCACAGTCAGATAAGTGCGAGTGAGTCAGAACAGGAAAAACAGAGGTGTACAACGCTCGCTTGTGAGCAGATGAATCAAAAGTAATGTGGTTGATACCACACGATACAGCTTTGGAGTGCCAGATTAGTGCTAAGTGCCAATATTCGCTACTCATCATCCACTGTGAAATGGATATTGCTGGAAAGTCAGATAAAAAAAAGAGCAGTTTTTAAAATGGTATCAATGGGGAGGTGTCAGAGGAAGCTGAACAGACTTTAGAAATTCATTCACAGAAAGACAGAAAGGTCAAAAAAGACCATCTTAAGGGGAGCCTGATATGAAATGCCACAGTTGGTGGTCAGTTGCATTATTGATGAGCCTTTAGCTTCCAGTGATCTGGATTCAGACTTCATTTCATGCCAAGAGGGTTTGTGCTTAACAGTCGTGCTATTATGTAACATTAACTGTGCTGTGTGCTGTGTATTCAATTAAAACCTGATGTAAACCATATAGCTTTTGTTTTATAAGTATCGTACGCAATCAACATTTGTAGCTAAGCAATGGCTCAAAAATGGCTGTGTAATGTGATCAGAGTGATAAGCAGCAGTATCTGTGGCACTGTCCCGTAGCTCTAAGTGGCATTTAAGCCTGTTTCAGCTCATTGCTTTAGTTCTTCAGAAATACAGCTGTTTTTAGCAGCAGATTCAAGCAACAAAGCTTTGACAAATCCACAGTATTCCAGCCTGTTTGACACAAAACTGAGCTGCAACAGACCCAAATATTTACCCCAGGAATCTTTCAAACCTCAAACAGAGCTGGAAAGAAACGCAAATATAGGAGTGGATACAAATATATCCAGGTGTTATGTTTTTAGATCACACACCTGTCTCCAGCTCCAGCTTTAAATACAATCAAAACTCGTGTAATTGCCTGTGTCTAACTGTAAATGCAGACTTCAGTAGATTCTGCTATTATGCAAAACATAAACTATATCACAGAATTTAAGCAAATACACATTTTTGTGTATGTAGACAGTGCAAACATTAAATAAGATGTATATCCATCTTTTAATCACTTAAACAGGTAAAAGTATCCATCTGTGTTGGTCCCATTTACCCTTGTAAAAGAGTCAGCATCTTTCCACACTGTAGATGGTGCATTGCTAACAGCAGGAACAGTTACATCCATCATCATCTCCCACTACTTTCAGCAGTAGGAACACATAAAAGCCAACTTCCAGCTGGCTGCCGCCAAAGATCTCTGACAGATGCTTGGTGGGAAGGGCTTGCGGCTGGCAAACGCGGAAGATACGCAGTCAATTATGGTTACTGGAGAGGTTGGGGTAATAGGTTTTTACAGTGCGCACTAGCCTATCCCAGTAATGGGAATGCCCAAACTGCAGGAGCATTACTGCATGTGCTGCAGATTTGCCTGTAAAATATGGTCTCACAATGCTGCACTGGCGGGATGGCTTTGTTTGTGTGTGCATGTGTGTGTGTGTGTGTGTAGGTAAATGAGATCTTATTAGTAGTCAAGTGCTGCAGTCACCATCAGAGAGCATTTTACACTGTTCTTACCCAATGTGAGCTCATCAGAGTGTTACAGAGAAAAAAGAAAAGCCGTGTGCTACAAGTCATTTATCATTTTAAATCAATGAATGCTACAATGTGATCATCCAATGAATAATAAAACTGAATGCATAGAAAGTCATGTTTTGAGTACAAGTATAGTACAGAGCACTTACCAGCGTAAGGCCCCTAGCTATATGAGTGGCTTTTTTGATAATATAGGAGCTTTTAAAATCTTCAAATCCCACTACTCGGTGATTTAATATTAAAAATGAATGCATCTTCACTTGTTTTAATTATAATATTGTAACATTTCATTTTATTTACAATATTGTACAGAAGTCTTGAGCCACCCCTCTTTTCTTTCTATTTTGCCTCCAAAGAACAAGACTTTCTCGTATGATAGTTCTCCAGCCTTCCAGAAGGTCCAGAAGTTTCTTTAACTGTTTTTCCATTCATTTTCATTCCAGTGCTTCTACCTCACTATATTCAGAGGAATAATTTTGTTAGGCCACTTAACACTGACCTATGACTCATTCAAACATAAAAAGACATGATAAGTTAGGGGATGAACCAGTGTTGTCTCTACGCAAAGAACTGTATCTTCAGGCACTTTGTTACTAGCAGCCTGCTACAACACACATAAATTGTATTTTGAAGTGGAGGACAAAAGAATAAGAATCTTCAGAAGATAAAAGTTATCTGAATGCCATGTCCTTAATAGGGGAAAAGATCCAGCCTGACAGAACCTGAGAGATGCATCTGGCCCTCCAGTTGATCTGAAGGCCCAGATGTTCACTGAAGACTCACGAGATGGTCTCAGTGGAAGGGACTGTCTTCTTCTGGCAAGAAGGCATTGTTAATGAAGGGATACTGGGATAAAAGGCTGAGGTATGCCAAATTGTACAAAAACTGGACTGAAAAATCAGTGGCAACAGTGGAGTGGAGTGGTGAATCCAAATGTGAAATCAGGATGTGCAGAAGAGGTCAGGAGAGAGATACGACAGTGAGTGTCTACAGCCATCTGTAAAACATGGTGGAGGCTCTGTCATGGTTTGGAGCTGACTATCAGCCAGTGGTGTTGGAAATCTTGACAAAATTGATTACATTTAGTTTTATTTATATAAATGACAACAACTGTTGCCTCGAGGTGCTTAATTGATACAATTGTAAACACAGAGAAGTGCCATCAGATGTTGATACCTAATGCAATACCATCTGCAAATCATCTGATTGGTGATAGCTTCAATTTTCAGCATGACAATGGTCGCAAACACTTCCAGTGCAGTAAAATCATACCTGGATAGAAAAACACACATTGGAACTCTATCAGTCATGGACTGACCTTCCCCTAGAGTCCCAACTGCAACACTACAGGGAGTGCAGAATTATTAGGCAAGTTGTATTTTTGAGGAATAATTTTATTATTGAACAACAACCATGTTCTCAATGAACCCAAAAAACTCATTAATATCAAAGCTGAATGTTTTTGGAAGTAGTTCTTAGTTTGTTTTTAGTTTTAGCTATTTTAGGGGGATATCTGTGTGTGCAGGTGACTATTACTGTGCATAATTATTAGGCAACTTAACAAAAAACAAATATATACCCATTTCAATTATTTATTTTTACCAGTGAAACCAATATAACATCTCCACATTCACAAATATACATTTCTGAAATTCAAAGACAAAACAAAAACAAATCAGCGACCAATATAGCCACCTTTCTTTGCAAGGACACTCAAAAGCCTGCCATCCATGGATTCTGTCAGTGTTTTGATCTGTTCACCATCAACATTGCGTGCAGCAGCAACCACAGCCTCCCAGACACTGTTCAGAGAGGTGTACTGTTTTCCCTCCTTGTAAATCTCACATTTGATGATGGACCACAGGTTCTCAATGGGGTTCAGATCAGGTGAACAAGGTGGCCATGTCATTAGTTTTTCTTCTTTTATACCCTTTCTTGCCAGCCACGCTGTGGAGTACTTGGACGCGTGTGATGGAGCATTGTCCTGCATGAAAATCATGTTTTTCTTGAAGGATGCAGACTTCTTCCTGTACCACTGCTTGAAGAAGGTGTCTTCCAGAAACTGGCAGTAGGACTGGGAGTTGAGCTTGACTCCATCCTCAACCCGAAAAGGCCCCACAAGCTCATCTTTGATGATACCAGCCCAAACCAGTACTCCACCTCCACCTTGCTGGCGTCTGAGTCGGACTGGAGCTCTCTGCCCTTTACCAATCCAGCCACGGGCCCATCCATCTGGCCCATCAAGACTCACTCTCATTTCATCAGTCCATAAAACCTTAGAAAAATCAGTCTTGAGATATTTCTTGGCCCAGTCTTGACGTTTCAGCTTGTGTGTCTTGTTCAGTGGTGGTCGTCTTTCAGCCTTTCTTACCTTGGCCATGTCTCTGAGTATTGCACACCTTGTGCTTTTGGGCACTCCAGTGATGTTGCAGCTCTGAAATATGGCCAAACTGGTGGCAAGTGGCATCTTGGCAGCTGCACGCTTGACTTTTCTCAGTTCATGGGCAGTTATTTGGCGCCTTGGTTTTTCCACACGCTTCTTGCGACCCTGTTGACTATTTTGAATGAAATGCTTGATTGTTCGATGATCACGCTTCAGAAGCTTTGCAATTTTGAGACTGCTGCATCCCTCTGCAAGATATCTCACTATTTTTGACTTTTCTGAGCCTGTCAAGTCCTTCTTTTGACCCATTTTGCCAAAGGAAAGGACGTTGCCTAATAATTATGCACACCTGATGTAGGGTGTTGATGTCATTAGACCACACCCCTTGTCATTACAGAGATGCACATCACCTAATATGCTTAATTGGTAGTAGGCTTTCGAGCCTATACAGCTTGGAGTAAGACAACATGCATGAAGAGGATGATGTGGACAAAATACTCATTTGCCTAATAATTCTGCACTCCCTGTACTGAAGCAGTGTGGGATCATCTCGACAGACAATGGAATAAAAGGCAGCCAACACCCAAATATTTTCAATGGACCTTCATATTGTCCTTATATATCGTATTTGCATGTGAGCTTACAAATGTTTCAGTAAAACATTACACCTATTCCTCATTTTATTAGCAAAATCTGGACAAATGCAACAGAAATCCCTTCAGCACATTAATTTGTGATTAACTACCTGCAAAGAAAAAAGTTATAATAATGGCATTTACACCAGCTTAAGCTGTGCATTCCAATTGCTAAGTAACAGATGCTAAACCTACTTTTCATTGTGTGATTTGCATCACATTAGATAATGACAGCGGTGTAACTAGACAACTCTTTGCTTTAGAAATCTCACCTGTGGTGAAAGCGTTTCTTAGTGTTTGCCCTTTTTTAGTACAAATAGCCCATTTCTGTTTTGTTTTTGTAGTTGTATTGTATATCAATAAACTGTGTTTGGTTTAACAAACAGATTGCTAATAATAGCATACATTATCCCGATGATAGTGCACTGTGCTATGAACTAAACGATGAAACCTGACTCTGAGTTATTTAAATATGCCTGGCAGTGGTTCACTTATAAATGATCTGCCAATGGATAAAGGTTTATACTATGATGGTCTAGTCTTTAAAAGCATTAGCACTCTGTTAGTTTGTTTGAATTCACAAGCAAATATATAAACACAAGTAAAATCGTATGTAACCATCAGCTACAATGCATTTTATAGCTAGAATAGGTATTGTGCCATCATAGCTCTGGAAGGTTTGATCATTTAGTCGCATGGGTGGTTTGAAATTTTAATGGACATTTTCTGTAAAAAGTCTAAAAGCCTTGCTAGCTGCTTCCGAGAGACTGCGATGTTCTTTATCCCTCACCGGACCAATGTGATTTAACTTAACATACCAAAACAAAAAAAACTGCAAAAGCCTCGTACAAATTCATTTAGGGATTAAAAATGTCTGTCACTACTAAATTATAAATGATTGTCATCTTTGAACTTAAAAAAAAGTTAAGTACAGTTTAAAAATAAAAATGTAAGCAATGAAATGAATATAATCTAAAAGTTTTGAAAGATATAATGTATAAACCTGAAAATCGACAGATTTGCTCATAGAAGAAAACATCCTCTCACTGTACACTTCTGCGTTCCACCATGGCTGTTGTTGGTTCTCCATTATTAATGGCAAGTGAGAAAAGAAGCACTTACTGACTTACTACCACCCACACTTGTCTGCTGAACATTTGAACACATTAGAGAGAACGAGTGTGCGTGTGTGTGTACAAAGGTAGCACAATGAACACTACAATTAGGGTAGAATTTCCCATTCTGAAAACAAATATGACCCGTAGTCGTGCTGTGAATCAATACAGGCGTGATTCAGTGAAGCAAAGGGTGCCTCCCTTTCACTACACACAGATATTCACAAACACAAATGAAAACCTCTCGCATGTCTCAAAGGTAACATCCAACAAGACTAGGTCCAAATGAGAGTGCTGACAATGCCTTCCTTTGTTTCTTTTTACTTTCTTATTATCATTATGCAAGTAAAATATCATCTTTTTAAATCACCTCCATTCTCCATTGATGGTTTCTCTCCAAGCTGGCCAAATAGGCTGTGTTTTCTGAAAGGGACTTCCATTGATTTAAGGTGCTGATGCTGCTTTTCTCTATGAGAAAAGATCAATACAAGCTCCAGCGGGACTTTGCACCATAGCTTCACATTGCAGTCCTCAGAGCAAGAAGATGGAGTGTGTCCCTGTGAGTGAGTGAGTGAGTGAGTGAGAGTAAAAAAAAAGTAATGTTTTTGTTTTACTGTCATGAGCCTGGATTGTGGGATGAGACATTACATGTAGTAGATAT
Source organism: Perissodus microlepis (assembly GCF_051167445.1). Classification (NCBI taxonomy): domain Eukaryota; kingdom Metazoa; phylum Chordata; class Actinopteri; order Cichliformes; family Cichlidae; genus Perissodus; species Perissodus microlepis. The sequence continues at coordinate 19,620,142 of NC_140474.1, read as the reverse complement.
TTACATTTGATCAAATTTGAATAAATCCTAGAAATAATCGTCCAGTTAAATAGTTTTTGTCATTACGTTTCTTACCATGCAGGATATAGGAGTACATTACATTAGGTGATTGTTTTAAGCCAATTGCATTATATTGAAATATCTTTGTTTTAATTGCGATGCAGCATCTGTCAAAAGTTGAGTTTGAGCCTTTTAGAATTAAAAATTGGGAGGCGTTTGTGAAGCTGCGATAAACTGTGTGAGCAAATCAGTCAGTAATTTAACCCCATAACAACTAGTGTATTATATTTGATACATACAGTTTTTGAGACTTCAACATTTTCAGTGTGATTTTTTTTTTCCTAAAAAATACAAATATATTGGATAATACACTTTTAAGAAGTAATTCTTTGCCAGGTGTAGCTATCATATTTGCTAAACTTTGTTTGTTTGTTTTTGGCAAATTATTGCAAATTTCATCTTTTTATAAATGTCAGGAGGTTCAATAAATTCTCCATTTATTGGCAATTATTTAACGGTTCAAGTTTGAAGGGGTAAGAAGAATATTTGTCAATGTAAAATTCTGACAAATGTACATTTTTCATCACATGGTCCCAAGGTCCTCCTTAAAAGCAGACATGAGCTTTTCTCAGAAAGATCTCAAAAAACTACCATCAGTGCATTTCATCTTTGCATCTACAACTAAGAAAAACATAATTTTCATAATTACCAGAGCTGTTAACTTAGAGCACCTATTTTGTTAAGCACTATGTATTTAATTTATAATCTCCTTTTTTTCCTGCATCTTTAATAATCCAAAACATTCATATTTCACCCATGCCTAGTACCACTTCCTCATCTTCTTAATATTGAGTTCATTATGTACTGGGCAGCTGAAATCCTTTATCATGCAAGAATGTGAAGACATTCTGCTTTGAAAGTATATCATGAGCTCGGTTGTTGTTATTATTTCCCAAACATCAGGCATTATTAAAAGAAGAGATGAATGCCATATTTAAAAGTAGTTTTCCACTCTACCCTAAGGTTGCACTGTCCCAAACCCACGTGCACTAGTGCACAGTAGTATCTTACTACCAGACAGCCTGGAGGCAGAGCATCTCACGGGAGTGAGACGATGGAGTAACAAGTTAGTAATCAGGGGAAATACTCTGTAATTCAATCTGAATTTGAGGCAGTTCCCACCTAACCCCCAACACTCTATTTCTTCAGTATTCAGTGACTGAATGAAGCAAGAAAACACAGACACCATAGCATGATTTCAAACTAAATTGTGAGGGTAATGTAAAATTAAGAATAGTGGATTACTTCCTGAAATTCTCTTATGAAGCATGAAGTTCTCAATCGCTGCTAAACTCAGGTGTAGGCAGGTTTCATTGCTGCAGTCACACATGGACTGAGTCATGATCCTTCTTCTACCTGGAAATCACCTCTTACTTTTAATTCTGATTAAAATGTTTTTAATTTCAGTCAGTGTTAATTATATTTGTTTTATTAATACTTTCATACACACAGTGCCGTTTATATTTAAAGCATTTGAACTTTCATATGTAAAATAGGGAAAAATCTTTTGAGGAATTTAGTGTAGTTAAACTGTCAAACTGATGAATTTCTTTGTTTTGTTTTTGTTTTTTAACTTTTCATATTTTTATATCTGTAACTCCAACCTGTGTAGAGCTTATATGTATTTTAGTCTTCGGACAGTAGGGCAGGACTTTCTTTCTTCTAATACCAGATAAGTTTTGGTGAGAGGTCCAATTTCTGTTTTATCACCTCTGCTTTGAAAAGACTCATCCTGGACACCTGCTGAAGTATTTAAACGCCATCTGCATTCAGGTTGATCAGGTTGATCAGATTGTTTAGTTGCTCTAGTGCTCAAGTGAAACTTGTTAAGTTATAGAGCAAATACTTGGAGTGATATATGTAAACTATAAGCAAAACACACACACGATGAAATTTTGTTTTATGACTAAATAAATGAAAAACAGCAACATAAGATTTTTTATTTGATGTGTGCATGTACATGCTGCAATACTGTGAAGGGCAGTGTTCCTTTGTGTGGACTCCCTTTCACAAAATAAAAACATACACTGTTAAAAAACCCTGCCAATCCAATGAAAAGCCTGAGACATCAGTAACAGGAGATTTGATCTTTGGGGTGACTCACATAAAAGCAATGCAGAAGGCTGAGAATTCCCATCCATCACACCTTTCACACATACGCATGAATCACTCTGTCTCCGTATCTGCAGTGTACAAGCAAAGCAATATACGTTCAGCATTAAAATGATATACAACCCCTTCATACTGCTGCACTCACCGACTCCATCCAATTGGCTCTGCAAGTCACATTCTTCCATCAGTCCCAATCTGCCGGCATGAGATTTGACCGTTTACAGTTGAAATAAATTACTCTGCATTTCACAAGTCAACATTACTGCACTGCATGTTTATCAATTTCTTTTTAAAATAAGTATTGATTAACTATATGATAAATATTTTAAAGTGTAACTCTTGGAGAGCTGCTTCAGTATTTTCCTCCGGCCAGGAACTTCATCATTTGTCCAGTAAAGCCACGATCCCTTCTCTGTCAAAACCATCACAGCTTTGCCTCTAACATTGTTTCCAAAGCACTGTGAGATGTCACTCTGACATAATCATTTCTAACCCTGTCCATCATGGTCTCTTTGTCAGTGCCACCATCTCCAAACCACATGTCACAGCAGGTCTCACTACCATCTTGTAAACTTTCCCTTTGACTTTTGATACTCTTTACATTTTCATCTTTCCACCTGTCACTTTCTCATTCACACACACGTATTCTGTTTGCTACTACTGACTTTCATTCCTTTTCTCTCCTGAGCATACCTCCACCTGTCCAGGCTCCACAGAGTCCACAGAGACCCCTGCCTGCTTTCCTTTGGCTTTGCCACCTCTCTTTTTTATATTATTAGCCTCCAGTACTCTGTGCACTTTATTCATCTTCCTGACTATCCCACTGTTTCTTCACTAACCTTTGAGTGTTTTCTTGCACTTCCTCTTTCCACCACCAAGTCTCTTTGTCCTGTGTCATCTGCCCAGAAGATACCCCAAACACCAGTAACTTTTCCCCACCACCCAGAGCTTGTCTCAACTCACTTCTACTTGTTCTTGGTGTCCAAAGTCATTCTACAGACTACCATCTGATGCTGCCTAACTACATTGTCCCCATGAAAACCTTTGAGGGTTAGACTTTTCAAAGAGCCACAGGTTAGAGTGTGAATAATTATTGGTACACCTCAGCGCTTCAGTGTATATGCCGAAAGAAAAACCAGCTCTGGAGAACATACGGGTGTTTTATGTTTTCAGTGTAAAATATGTACTAATCTGGACATTTTGTAAGTAATTTTTTCAAGAACTTTTCACATTTGTTTCACCCATAAATGGGAAAAGCATTGCACTTTAGTACATAAGCTCAGTGAGCAATGGTGTATATGTATCTTGAATTTCACACCTTACACTCAATGTGTGCGAAGACTTGTGTATGTTCGTGAGTTAGTAAAGGTTTTTTTTAATCATCTATTTCTTTTTTTAAATGTTAAATCACATTACACCAGATCAGCAAAATCCATTGATGAGCCTGACTGATCCAGGATGATTAGTTCAGTAGTTTCAGGGTGTTCAGAATTGATAATAATCAAACAATTTGGAGTTCTTCAGGTGCAGGTGCAATAACTCAGGTTTTGGGGCAGTCACGAAGTCTTCGTGCTGCTTGGTCTTATGGTTTTTCCTACACAAACTGGAAAAATAAAGTAAAAGACGAAGAACTGGACTAATTACAAATAATACTATACAGGGTTCCTGCTACATCACTGTTTGCATCTCTAGCTTTATCCAAGAACTCATAAATATGTAGATGAAAATCTCCACCCTAAGTGTATCCTTGGTTTGGCTGGTTCGACAGATCTTCCTAAAAATGTTCTGTTTGGTCTACTACCTAATATATTAAATTTGTTTAATAGTCTTGCTGCTTTTGTGTGTCCCCAGTCCAGAAACAGTCTCCAGGCGGGGGACATAGACGGGGCCAGGAGGCTGGGTAAACTGGCTCGTCTGCTCAGTATCGTCTCCATTGTCTTGGGCGTGGTCATGATCACAGTCTACGTCTCAGTTTCAGGTACATTCATTGAATCAAGCAGGACAAATTTTTGAGGACAGTGATGTTATCATGATGGTGTCCAGTGTGCTGCACCGAGATTTAGATTGAGGTTTAAAGTGTAGCTGTAGGAGGAACTATCTACTCAGAAGGGCAGTCCAAGAAACATCTGCCAAGGCAGCTCACTCTCTCGGCAGAGTGTTCCTGGTAACTCATTTTGTTTACTTTCTTCTTTTTAAACATACGTTAAGAAGTTTGTAGTGCAGTAAAAATGAGATAAGAGTAGCATGACAGATGTTTACATTGATTACATTATTGTCACTTTGACTTTTATATCAATCTTGAAGGAGAGGTCAGAGGTCAAACGTTAAAACTTTTAAATTCTTATAAGGCTTTTTATCAATTTTCAACCAATAAATCATTAAGTTGACCTTGAAGATAAGGCCCCTCTACACTCAAAGTTTTATCGAAATCAGAATACAAAACTTTTCAAGCGATCTTGTTTACAGACAGAAAGAATGACATGCTTCAGATGTGTTTCCTGTTTTCAACTTTGCCAACATCTGTGTGTGTGTTACATTTACTTTTGCTGGAATCATAAGTGTGTGACATACTTCTTCTCTTTCCCTTTTTTTACAGTTTCCAAATGAACTCGCGAGAGATGATCTTTCAGCAAGTAAACAAATGAAAAACACCATTCAGAGATGCATGTATTAGAATCTGGTTAGCATTTGCTTGACAAAAATAATGAAAATCCTGATGTAAATCTGTCAGGTTAAAACAGAGGAGGAAGAAAATGCAGATTTGTTTGTGGTCAGAAGGAACCCCGTGTGTTTCCCAGTGTGGAACATGGACTTCTCTCAATGAAGACAATAATCTGTGTATGAGGAGAGAGCGACTTTCTCTGTATGAGATGGAGCTTCTTTCGAAAAATGGATTTGGGGTTTGGTCTCCAAACTTTGGACAGCTGCATATAATCCTCATATATTCCTTATCGAATCTTTTGCATTCAAAGCATATACAGTTACAAATATATTTGAAATGTGGATAGAAAAAAATTACATATATACATTGTATATGTACATTTTATATAATGTTTGTATGCCAAGCAGTGCTGGGTTTGCTAAGGCTGTCATAGTGGCTGCTTTGTCAGTACCTGGATGCTCAGTGGAAACTCAAAGGTTTGTGAAAGTGGGCAGGGGACATAATTGTTTTTATTTATTATAATTTTTCATTGAAAAAAAAAAAAAAACAAGACCAAGTGCATGCCTGAATGTAGATCACCGAACCTCTGCCTTCATTTTGACTGTTATTTCCATGTTTCTTACCTTTTCCAGGAGTCTGAGAGACTAGCAGGTTTGCACATGTGAGACTGTTTTGTGTACATCTAATTATTTACCACAAACATGATTTAGTCTCAGCTACACCTTCAGGTGTTGTTTCTCCTCACCATATTCCCTTATAATTAATTTTACGTGTGTGCGTGCACGCGTGCGTGTGCACGTGTGTTTGCTGCCTTTCTACACCATAGCTCCCTATTTGGCATTGTTATACAATGACTGTTAAATGTCACTGATTGTTTCACTGAATGTTTTTTCCAGCTTGTTGTATTGGTATAAAATGTATTTATATAGGAAAATATATATGCAATATGTACGCATGCTATGGGCCAAACAGGCTGACACAAACTTCTTTTTTTTTTTAACAATGAGCGGGTCTATAAGTTTAACTTAGTAACAATGAAAAGCATTTAAACAAAAAACACAAGCATTCTGTAAAGTTCAAGCCTGACAAATTGTCTGTATTCATAATTTTATCGAAGAGATGCAGTTTATTGTTCTGGCTGTGGATACACATAACAAGTATGTTACAGTGACATGTACCAGGCTTGTGAGCAGAGATAAAATTCAGTAACACTATGTTGCATTATTCAGATCATTTGGATAGATTTTGGGGGCAATAATGTTATTTGGATGGCAGGGTTAATTTACATTTTGTATCATTTTCATTTTGATAAGTTACAGTGCTTGTTTTCACTTGCTCATACAGTTCAAACAAGTGAAACCTTATAGCTATATTATGCTGCTAAAGTGATACTACCAAGTCCTCAACATCATCAGTGAAAGGATGTACAACTGCTAACTGTCGAGTTAACAGACTTTCAAGTCCCCGTTCATACTCATGGTTGTACAAAAAGTCACTTTAGCAAAACATCCGAAAGCAGCAAAATCCAAAGATGCCCTACTGTTTACTTAGTGCAGGCGACAGCCCTGCTGTTTTTCTTACATCTACATTTTTCATCTGGAACAATTGGCGAGCAGAAGCCAACTGTCAGTAAAACAGTTCAAACTTTTCCACTTCATTTCCGTGTATTAATGTGTTTCCTTTCCAGTATATTGTATGTGCCAGTTCACCTCTCTGTGGTGTACATTTTGCATGTCAGGAATAAACATTACCATGCATGGTCCAAGTTGTGCCTTCTCATGGTAACTTCCAATTCACAAGGAATTGTGTTGACCACAGCCATGCTAGCAGCTTTCTGAGTCTGTAGTCTATAGATAGCATGTTGTTTCAGATAAATGTAAATATTCCAATAATTATATCAATAAAAACACCAACATGTTGATCGCCATGCCAATCGTGGCTCAAGAGTTGGCAGTTCGTCTTGTAATCGGAAGGTTGCCGGTTCGAGCCCTGGCTCGGACAGTCTCGGTCGTTGTGCCCTTGGGCAAGACACTTCACCCGTTGCCTACTGGTGGTGGTCAGAGGACCCGGTGGCGCCAGTGTCCGTTAGCCTCGCCTCTGTCAGTGCGCCCCAGGGCAGCTGTGGCTACAATGTAGCTTACCATCACCAGTGTGTGAATGACTGAATGTAGTGTAAAGCACTTTGGGGTCCTTAGGGACTAAGTAAAGCGCTATACAAATACAGGCCATTTGTCACTTAGACCTTTATGGGTCGGACCCCAGTTTGCCTACAGTTTACTCTCTGTAATCCGTAGAGACGGTTGTGTGAGTAGATCAGCCCTTTCTGAAATACTCAGTTCTCAAAGTTGCTAAAATCACCTTTTTTCCTTATTCTGATGCTCGAGTAGATCTTCAGCAACTCTTCATGACCACGTCTACATCCCTAAATACCTGAATGCCTTGATTTGCCATGTGAATGGCTAATTAGATATTTGCCTTCTTAACTTTGGTTGCTAAGGCTAAAGTACGAATAGAATATTGTTGGTTGGAAACTGAGGTATTATCATTGAGCAGATTTTTAAATCTGCTCAATGATTGTTTTAGAAGTAAAGGGACACTTTTACTATTGTATTCTGGCAAGAATTTGACGTTTACAGCCAAAACATATTCCACTTTATCTACTAATTATCAACGCATTTTCTTTAAAAGCTTAATTTTAGTGGTGGCACTAGAGGTCAGTCAGTCAACAGCCAAATTCAGGCAGCCTGACTATGAAACAGAATTTTTTTGAATCACCCAACTTTCTTGCATGTCCGTGACCATCTGTGTTTTTCTCATGACTGGCGTCTAAAGGAAGAAGAAAAAAAAGGCTTTTCCCACAGACAAGAAAAAAAATCCACTGTGGTACATTTGTGAATGTAATATTTGTGTATTGTTCAGTTTTCATTGAGACTGACAGAAGAAGATATTGATATTGATTCAACTCTGCACTGGTGCTGTTGTCTGCAGTCCTGTATTGGATTGCACAGCTGTTGTTGCTTTTATTGTATCTAAGCCCTGTACATAGGGCATACACACTTCGACTTCAGGGAACACAAACACCATTTATCATGGTCACCACGGCTACAGACTGTAGAGTAGGAGAGAATTTGTGGGGGGGTAAACATTTTATGGCTCTCTTCAACCACACACACTCACAGATAAAGGCCTGGCTTAGTTTCAAATGCTTAAACTGCTTTTTAAATATTCGCTTTGTTCACAGAAAAAAAGACAAGATTTCTGTCTTTACACCTTAGCTCCTTCTAATAAGGAAATTTGCTAGCCGGAAGTTACTGTAGCAGGACTCTTCTGAGAGAATCTAGCACTTAGTTGAGTGGCTAAAACATTCAGGAGTTGCACCTCTGCAGTCCTCCAACAGCACGTACACACTTCTGAGCTATACTTAGACTTCAGCGCAGGATTTCCCCCTTAAAGGACGTAAGATATTAATGGGCAGGTGGCAATTTATTCTGACTGCTGTAGTATGAAGAAAAGGCTATTCCTGTCATAATGCCCAATCAGGATACAGACCAAATATATATATATCTTTCTTTTAGTTTTCTTTGTGAGGAAGGCATCAAACAGAGGGGATGAGGACAAGAAACCAAAGGCTCTCTCTTCACTCCACTGTTGTGGACATTTTTGTATTGGATTACAGTCAACTGACAGCCTGAAGCAGTGAGAGAAAAGCGCATTGACGTTTCTCACACAGCTGCTTTGCTTTCACATTCCAGCACCGGCACCAACAAACTAAGACTTTAATCGAATGAGTCAAAGCCTGTCTGCAGTCATTCCCTTCTCAGCTGAAGGCTTCAGCTCCTCTAGTGCCTCTTTGAGTTCCAAGTGGATTCAAACCAGACGCAGTCAGGCTCAGGTCTGCCAGGTACACTGTGAAATGTGCAAAATGTTTAACTCCTCCAGAGGCTGGTCATCAAGCCCTGCTTTCATTTTTCTGCTATGGAAACCTTGAAGCAGTGCACTATAAAAAGGTTTGTGACTGAATATATTTCACCAGTTTTGTTCTTCTTAAAAAATACTTTATTTTGCATGGCTTTGAAAACAGCCAATCAGGCAAGCATGTGGATCAACTGTCCCAAAAGAGAAAAGCTGCCATTTATTTAATGCTTTCTTATATTCAACGATTTAGGACTGAACTTAGACGATCAAGCAAGTTACAAAAACTTTAATACAAGTTTAAAAGATTACAGTAAGAAGTAACTGAAATGTATATATTAATGTGGATGTGTGCAAGTAATGATTCTTTTCATTCTATGCCATGACTGCCTTATATTAAAAATGCCTTATTTTAACAAGTAATGGCTCCTGATTAACATGTGAGTTAATTTATTGACAGTGCTGTCCAAAGGTCTTGAGCCACCCCTCATTTCTTTATATTTTGCTTCCACTGAGCCAGACTTTCTTGACTTTTTTAACGCGTTCTTGCGCAATAGTGCTTTCGTCTTCCTGAAGGTCTTTCAAAGGTTTTATTTGGATATTGGCTTCTTCTTCACTAATTTTCTGTCCGTCTACTGTTCACTGAAGTCTCATCAGAAATGGTCTCAGTGGAAGGTAGAGAAACAGGGAGGACAGGCAACATTACACAGGTTTTTATTCAAATCGTCGTGTTTTGGGGCTGTATTTGCAAAAGTATCATCAGACTGATCCACCATGCAGTTCCATCAGCTTTTTTAGCATGACATTGATCCCAAACACTCTGCCAAAAGAACAAAAGGCATCGAATATCCAAAGAAGAGTTTTGAACGTCTATCAAGAAATCTGGAGAACTTTTGCTGAAGACTAAAGAAATTACAAGAAAGCTGGTCCCACGAAATATTGACTTTCAAGCTTATTAGAACTGTACAAACTCCTTTTTTTGCCTTATGAACTGTATGTTAACGCAGGCTTATAAATGTTTCAACAAACTGCTGCACATATTTCCCATTTTCAAACAAAAACGAAGAAATGTGGGGTGGCTTAACACTTTTGCTCAGAACCTCTGAATGTAAAAATGTAAGATACAAACGATGGCTCTGCCTTTGAACCTCAATATCACTTTCTTGAATCTCTCTCCCACCTGTCATTAACTTTATAAATCCACTTTCCACGAGTAAAACACATAAAATGTAACAGATTATTATTAATTATTATTAATTGTTATTATTATTATTATTACTACTACTATTATTATTATTATTATTATTATTATTATTGGAGCCTTGTGGTGGCATTAAATTTATGCAGAAATGTTGATGAAGTTTCAAATAATAGAGTTTCAAAAATGTTCTAAATGAGCATCTTCTAGTGTCACACACTTTGTTGTACATACTGATATGAATAATTTATTAATTCACATTGTACAGCCCACAATTAACTATCCATCCCACTCCACCAATTAAAAACAACCATTCAGCTTAAAATCCTTCACCTGTGAAAAAAATAATAAATCCATCACACAATCTCACAGTCTCTTTACACTTTCAGTGGCACAGAATTGCTCTCAAAGTGATTTATCAATATATATATTTTTATCTAGTCTTATTTGTAGTTTTGGTCTTCGTTCTCTTGTTGGCAGAAAACACCCAACCACCAACCCACCATCTGTCCCCGCTGCTAAATACAGGTTCAGTAGAAAATGTTGGCCAAAATTTGCTCCTGTCCCAAAACTGGACCAACTTAATGTCCTTCTGCTCGGGAACCTCCAGGGTCCTCCAATCACTCAGCTCAGCCCCCAGAGAGTTTCCATGCTACAAAGAGCAGATGAATCCTGCCTCTTTAAAGACTGAGTTTCAGTGGAAGGCATAGAGCAGGAGGAGAATGGTGCAAACGCCAATCACTGCGCCAAGGATCAGAGAGTCCCTTCTCTTTCGCAGGTTGATTCGCTGAATGAGGTTGTTGATAGCTGGGAAACGGTCTAAAAGAGTGTAAAATTAAGGAAAAATACACAAATATGGGATATAGTAACCTCAGTAACACTATTACTGGCTACATTTCTATAAATCCTAATAAGAAAGACCATTTTCTATCAAATATGTGAGCGCTAATTTTTGAATGTCCTATACTGATTTCAGTCTAGAAATCCTTTAAAGATAACTTTAAAGGAGGCCATTTGGTTCCCCGCACACAACACTGCACATGTGCAACATAAAGGATACTGGCCAGAGTATTGACCTTGCTCTGTATGGATTTCAGCATGCCCCTTTGGAAGGTTACGTTCTCCTTGGTCGCCATAGCAATGCTGAAGAAAAAGAAAGATGTAGCAAAACAGATGAGTAGAGAAAAGTGACAATCCTTCATGTCTTTGCTCTTTATTAGTAATGTAAAAGTACCTCTGACTGTAGGCGAGTTAGAAAATGTAATTTTTATCTTTTCTTTTTTACTTTGGTTGTCTCCACCAAACACTGTGGTGCTGTAAAGCCCCTGTGTCATTCAGTACTGTTTCTAAACTTTTTTTTGTAAACCAAAACTACAGAAAAGGATTTAAAGGGTAAAACCTAAAATTGTGATCATTCCTGCTCATTCAAACACTATTCCTCCCTCCTGCATGCAGTATCTCTATGAGATGGTTAGGCACCTATAAGGGCAGTACAGATGTGCTGTGTTTTTGTGCCTCTTGTTCTAAAACTTGGGCCTCAGGAATCTTCAGAGCAGCAAAGTGCAGCTGAGCAGTTGGCAGGAAAGGTTTCAGGCTCTATGTTACACAAAATAATCAATACAAGCTTCAGAGCCCACCTTCAAGCACTTTGTTCAACTTTTAGTTGTAAGAACTAATCCCCAATAATCATTTATTTCTCTTACAGTAACCTCTCCACAGCTGTACCAAAAAAGATCCACAAACAGGTTCTATAAACAATAACTAATGGCTAGATGCCAGCAGCAGTGGCTGTGAGTGGTACTGGTTTGCTCATGCAAGGAGAGAAATTACTTTAAAAAGACATGACAAAGATGATGTGACATCAGCCAATTATAAAAGCTTTTATACTATTTGACTATTTGAACATGTGTCATTATATTATTAGAAAGGAAAAATATTGATTCGAGCAAAAAATGTTCAATTATTCTAAATTTTCACTACATGTAGGATTATGCTAGTATTCAGACTGGTGACAAACAGAACTAGTCATAGGGGACCAATTCCTCCCATCTCAGAGTAAAAGATCCCCAGAGGATGCCGGTGAAAACAAAGTAAATGAAATCACCAGTTGTTTACTCTTTTGGCTGGTAAAGACGACGAGCTGTGTGTGTGTGTGCATGTGTGTTTCGACTGAGCACTGAGAGACTATGACCACTGTGTTCGTCTGAATGTGTTGTGCGTGTGATGTGTGAGCACGGGTGGGTGGGGTCTTAGCATCTCCTGTGGTTTGGAGGTTGCTGAGGGGACAATCTGCAGTCTTGGCCTGGAGCTGTGTTTTGGGGATCATGTTCTCCTCAGTCAGGAAGAATCACTTTGCTGATACCAGCAACCTCGACTAGTCAGTGTTAACCGGCTCATGAGAATCAGAGCTGGAGGACAGAAGTGCACTCTCTGATCAGTCAGTTTTTGTTTTTTGGTGACCTAAACGAGGAATGTTAAACTGTCCAGCAAACTGTTGAATAAAACCCCAGATCACAAATTATGATAGTGCCTCTTAATGCAATATGTGCCGCACACAGTGCCTCTTCTCCTTGGACTGAGGTCATTAAGATTAAACTAACTACATCTACAAAACTTTTTAAAAGGATAACCTGTAAACTACAGTTCATTATATTTAAGAAGATAACGTGTTATCTGTCACTTCTGAGAGAACTGTAATTTTTAAACCCATTTTTTTTTAACTATAGCCAGAAACCAGAACAATACTCATCTTAAGAGACTTTAAATTATACTGAAAAGAGCCAGCCACATTATAAAGGGGAAAATAATGCAAAGCAACAATGCTCTGTGAGCACATACTTAGCAACAACAAACAAGAAGAAATCTTTGTAAGAACCAGACTCAGATGAATAAGGGAAAGAAGGGCTTACCTTATTGTGTCATCCATCAGTCGATCTGAGCTATAGACAGTGAGAAGGAGAGAAAAATGCAGGGGAAGGGCACTGGTTAGATATTGATACAAGCACTGCAGAATAAACAAGGAATCTGCATGCTTGATTTGGCAGAATTTGTATACTTCCTGACACAAATGCTACAGTATGGTTTGGTCTGGTCAAGCTGTTGGAAGACTGATATACTTTTTCACTTAAAAAAAAAAAAAAAGAGCTGTGGTAGATTCTGTTAAATTAAAAAACAGAACAAAACTTGCACAGTTTTGAGTGTCTTTTAAGATCTCCTCCTGTACAATCTGTGAGTCTCTGAGCTTCTGTACTGATTTATCATTAAAATGGGAGCAAAAGCCAGCAAATTGTACACTCGTGTGCCAACTGCAACAGGTCCGTTGATGTTTGCAAGGGCAACAACACCAGTATATTTGGCCCATATAGCAGTGACTGAGATGCACAAAAAAAGGCATTAATCTTTTTTTTTTTCTTTTTTCTTTGTTTTGTTCATTTTCCCCTCATGGATAAATCAACTCAGATGCCCGGAGGTTAACGTTCTGCATCACTGCATAAAAGAGGGGAAAGTGGAAGGCACTGCTACACTCCCAATCCCACACAAACCTCTTATGCTGTAACACTTGTTTTGTGTCTCAGGTTGCTCATAAGCAAAAAAGCTTTCAGCGGTTTATCTTCTAATTGGAATCAATTTGGATAATGTTCCAGAGAACTAAAGTCAACCAAACAAACAAAACTGCAGGGATTGTATTTCATAGTTCAACAGTCATTCATCTTCCATTCAGCAGCTCCACATCCTCCACCTGCTCCACATCCTCCACCTGCATGCTCAATGTGTGGTTTCCGTTAAGCTCTTAACAATGTTGAGATGAAGTAAGAGAAGGCGCTAAAAGATTTATACCTCACTTGCAAGATGCGAGATCTTCCTGATTGCATCACAGTTTTCGTGATTCTCTCATTCTCTCTCTTGATGGGCAAACATGAGAGGAAACCACCAAGAGCTGGAAAATGTGGCAAAAACTGTAGTTCCTCTAGGTTACTAGCAATTAGGGCAACTAAAGACTATTTTGGTAGCTGACTAATCTGCCAATTTTTCTTTGACTAGTGGATAGTCAGTTATCTTATAACTTTTATTTATGCTCCCTGTGGGCAAACCTCCCGTTCTAGGTTCCAGTACCTCACCTGCTCAAGTCTGCCCACCTGCGAATATCACTCTGTTGTCTTGTACCACAGCAAATCAAAATAATGACCTACGAAACATATCGGTTTACTCAGAATAAAAAGGAAAATGCACAGTTTGTGTTTGTGTGTGTGTGCACGCATGCATCTGCATCATAAACTTTTAGAGCGCTTTTATTTGAATAATATTATGGTTTGCTGCGAGGTAAAGTCAGTCTCAGATATCTGTGCTTCAGTTTTGATAAACTATTACTGGGTACCAATTAGCAGTCCATTTCTTCATCTGTGACTTGATAGAACTCTTTTCTGCTCCAGCTGACTTTTATTTTGCTTTGCAGTGAGTGTTTACAGGAAAGGTGGTAAAGAAAGCCAAGCCCAGACATAACACTTTTTTCACTAGAGCTCCCTACAATCTGTGGTATTGAAAGGTAATATGTCTTATTTAACTTTTTGTCTTCTAGACAGCGAGTGGGCAGGACCAATTGGACTATAATGCATATTCACAATGTGGGCTGTGCATCCTTCTGTTCTTGGATCACAGCTGCCACCAACCTGCTTTTTTGGCAGTAGTTTGTAAGATCGTAACTGCATTTGTCTGACTGAATGAAATCAGTTACAGGAGGTGAAATGATAACTGGCATCTAACTTCATTATGAGTTAGATGCCAGTTACCATTTCACTTAATAAATGTATTGTGGGAGCTGGTGGGTGGAGTGAAAAAGACTGCAATTAGGCAATTATGCAGTAGGAATAAGACTTTATAGCATTAGAAAAAGACCAGAAATTATATTCTAGGATCTGAGATTTTAAAACATATAAAAACTTGAAATAAGTATTTGGTTAATAAAATATTAAATTAATTGGTGCGAGCAAACACTGTATGTCTGAAAGAGGCCAAAGAAGAAGAAGAAGAACTTAAGAATGCAATATGGACAGAGACTGCTTAAAAGATGGAAGGAGGTGCGACAAAAAAACGAAGCCTTTAACTGTCCTTCACCTGACAGTGTTCTGCTGATAAATAATGAGCTGAAGAGGAAAAAGAGAAAGCTCGGGATCCGCCTTGATTTATGGAGTTTTTATGTGCAGAGATGAGATGTGGCAAAAGATTTATGCTTTATATCCTCCATAATCATTCTGCAGCTATAGTGGTGAGCTTGATTGTGCCATTTATGTATATTAGAATTTCTGTGGTTTCAGCTTTGAGTGGGGTTCTTTCTGTTTCCCTTGGTCAGTTGTTTTCCTGTAGTCATTAAGTCACTCATTAGCTTCAAGCTAATTGCCCTTTCCATTTTGATGAATCAACCCATACTGTCCACATGATCTGCTGCGATTCACAAACAAATGATCACACAGACACAATGCTTATTGACAATTATGTACACTTTGGTTTCATCTGAACAGTATGTTAAAAAAAAAATACTACATGCATTGCAAAATCATGGCTACAAGGATTAAAACAGTCCTTTAAAGTTGTCTCAAGCCAATAGTCCTTTAGGCTTTCTGAATGTCTTTCATAGTTTCTGTTTGGCTGCTTTTTCACTCATCTTCAGTCAAATCCTTGTGCCTCACCCTTTTCAGAGGAAGGGTTTTTTTTTTTTTGTCTTTTAAGCCACTCAAGTGAAAAAAGCACCTAACTAACCTAATATGAATCAGTATTGTGTATACACATAACAGTCGACTTAGCAAAGCACTTTGTTTCTAGCAGCTTGTTGCAAATACACATCATTTGTTCAGCTCAGTTTATGAAAAATGCCAAAGATAACAAAGTTTGATACACACAACATTGTATTTTGCATCAACACGATGATTCCCAAAGAGCTCTTAGCCAAAAACCTGGCCTATGTCAGCATGGTGTGCCTCCCCAGAACCTGGACCACAACATTACTGATGCAGTGTGGGATCGTCCTGACAGAGAAAAGAAGAAAAGGCAGCCAATATCCAAAGAAGGGCTTTGAATGACCTCCAAAGTTTACATCAAAGTTTAGTTGAAGGGCCAACAGATAACATAAACTGCACGCTCAGTCATCCTGGTAAGGAAATCCCAGAAAGTTCATTCTGTTCATCTGGATGTAGCGTTTCTGGTAGGAGAATCATTTGTCAATGAAGCTATGGTACACGTTTTGCTACTGAGAAGTCCCACTAAAACATTACCAACATTAAGTACTGAGAGGAAAATCAGAACATGCCAGTAAGCAGCTAAACACTTTCAACTCACTGAAATGAGTCTTCTCTCCCAAACCATAAACAATCTTAATGTTTAAATTGCTTTCACAGGGAAATGGATATGAAATAGATCATAATGGACTGTTTTGTGTGAGCTAGTCAGTGAATATGGTTGATATGGATGATAGATTTAAAATAAGCTGTGGTATTATCCTCATATCATTACAAAAGTGTGAAAAAACATAAATTAACTGATCCAAATTGGTCCACAAACACTCTTGTTGGGTAAATCTATAATTAAATCTCTAAACGTCCTGAACTAGTTCTGTGGTAAGTTGTAATGTGATAGAAAGAATACGAGGCAAGCACTTCACCGTGTATCCATGGTGCAAACTTAAAAATCGGCAACAGGCTAGACAGACTAAATGCAGGCATCTTGAAGAGGACAGAGTGACAGAGAGACTTTGAACACCTGTTTAAAATGCTAGGTGGAAAACCTGTAGAGTTCACCATGATCAAGACCTTGCAAAAAAATTATAAAAGAGATATGGGCATGATATACTGGCCACTACAGTTTTAGAAGTACCAGCCCTGGCTATTTGAGTATTTCCATTATTAAAATGGGCAATTAACTGTCCTTGTTAAAAGAAAACAGATTAACTGGACAACTGTGAAGATAACTAACCCACACAGCCTGAGCACTGTAGTTGTAAAATACCTAACTCTCACCAATTTACTATTGTGTACTTTGCTAAATTACCTAAGTAACTTAGCAAAGTACACAATTATTCAGCAACCATGCTGGCCTTAATGATTAGCAAACAGAAACATTCACAAATTGCAGGTTCTTTGCAGCTGTTGGGTGTGGCTCATGGATCGTGCGATTTGATGCCCTTGTTCGTTATGCTACACTAACTTTTTAATTTTTTATTTGTTATAAAAATGCACAATTTGAATATGTCTTGTTTGATATGTAGATGATATTTAGATGCTTTTTCACTTGCAGCAAAGCACCACATGCAATTCGTATGAGCCTGGCAAACAGAGCTTACACATTTGGAAACAGGCAGACTATAGAGCCTAAATGGACACAAAATGATGAGTTGTGACAGTATTTACTGAAATAAAGACTCGGAGCATGTCTTAAAGCTTAATAACTCAACTTTGTGAGTGACAAGAAAAGCATCCAGAGAATCATCATTGGATTTCCTTGTGAGTTTGAACTAGAAGTCCTTATGTGACCACTACCATTAAAGCTGTTGCAGCATGAACTTTTAATGGACTTACCCCTCCCTCCCTCTTGTTTATTTATGAAGACTAACCTCTATGGCAAAGAGAACTGGAAAAACAGATCTACAAGGATGGAGAAAGAACCAATGATGGGGCGAAATAACAGATGAGCAGCATTTATAGTAGCTTTAATTACTAAATGGCATCAAGTTACACTTGCCAAAGACTATTATAAACTAAAGCTAAAGCAATGAGTATCAGTGACAAAACTGAAAACAGCTTTCAGCTCTAATATGTAGAAACATCTGACTGCTGTAGAACCACATACTGAAAACTGATGAAAGCTACCTTAAAGTTACAGTGTATAAAACCTCACCACTAGATGTCAGTAGATTATAGACTGGATTCAACTTCATTCAAGTTTTTTTTCTTACACCTTCCAATTTAAGTACATAATCTTAGCTATAGCTGCCGCTGTAGTCAACCAAGAGAGATCGAAAACATTAAATTTAGACTGTACCCAGTAATAGTTGTGGCCAATCGGTGTGTTTCTACTACTGTTTGTGTGTTTAAAAAAAACAAACAAACAAAAAAATAGTCTTTCACTATTTGGTTTGCTATCCTGTCTTTAAGTCTGACGTCATTAGCCATTTCCGGGTCCAAACTCCGCTTCAGGTCCCACAGTCAAACGGACAATGTGGCATCACTGTGAGTTAAAAATGGTCTAAATTCTCTCATCTTTAATAAAATGATAAGTGTAGCTGCTCTACCAGGTGTAACAATTAAATTTAACATCCAGGCATCCACGAAAACAGAATTTATGAAGTTTAACGGAGTTTGAAGTTAGCAGGGAGTTGGCTCGCTAGCTTCCATCTAAAGATAATATACCATGTTCTGACTGAGGGATTTCAGAAAAAAATAAAACATACAGCTCTGCTATCACTTCTGACATAAACAAAGACAAAAAACTAAACAGCAGTGACGTTTGTAGGGTTACTGAAGTTGGGCAAGCTGGTATATAATGATGTGGTACGTGGTGGCTAGCTACGCAGCTATGGTTAGCATAATATAAACACGGTAAAGCTGGAGGATGAACGCTAACTTTTTTCCACTCGATTCAAGGTAATGTGAGGGTTTCCGATGGTTAGGGGCAAATGCAATTGCATGGCAGGATGCTGTAACCGGACCAAACTTCAGTCAGGAGAACAACTGAGATAATCCATCCACAATACAAGGTTAGTGATTAATATGCTGTTGTATGTGCTGGTCTGTAGTTATACTGTAAGGTTTTAAAAACCAAGCTTTAAAATGTGCTGCCGACAGTGATCACTTAATAAACGCAGAGTAGTTTGGACCTGGAAGCAGGGTTTATACGTCATCACTTAACAACTGGATTTGGTTAAGAAAGTTTAAGCAGTCCACTGTTTATATGCCAGATGACAAGCTTATGTAACCATTTACTCTGGAGGAGGCTGTAAATCTTTGTGAAAAGAATCCAATACAAGTCATGGAGTCAGAGAAGCTCACTTCTTCCTGAGGATAGCAATACTGAGGTGAGATGTTGAGGATACAATGAACTTTTCTGTCGGTTAGCACCGCTGTTATCCACTGTTACCGAGCATTAATGAAACGTTTTTTTTTTTTTTTTAAGTGGAACTAACATTGTTGGACTCAAATTATATTCTCACATGAGAGCAAATACGAGAGTTCATTCGCAGAGTGTCAAACTGTCAGAGAGAAAATGTGATTTTTAAGACACTGAAGCCTAACGTTAGCTGGCAAAATAGCTTACAACCAGCTACTGTTGTTAAAGCCGGCTCATTCGTAGCTGCTGAAAATGAGTAATTGCAACAATATCTAGAACACATAAACATGTTTATACACATTTTCATGTGTTAGAGGCCTGACTTCAGCTCAGGTGATGAATCTTGAGGTGAGGAGGAAGAGGATGATTTTTTTTTTTTTTTTTTTTAGATGCTTGCCACATTGTCTCCTTTCTTTATATTTTCACTCCTATGGTAAAGCGGACCCCTTCTCAGATGATAAAACATAGGTATGAATCTTCATATCTGAAGGTGCAGTCATGAAATAAATAAAAGTTGCTCACTGATATCTGTTTCAGTGGGTTCTCTTAAGAATCAATAGAGATTTGCAAGCATTTCACTCACTGCAGTAGCTTGTAGATTAACTGCAAGAGAGCTGTTTTATAGGCTGCAAATTGATTAGCCTTAGCTGACCAGTTTGGCAGCCTCAAGCCATCATTTGCCAATTTATAAATGGTTCAAACACAGTCATTACACAAGGCCTCCTACTTACATTTTCCACACTAAATTATTGGGGCAGCATGATGAAGCAAAAAAAGTTCAATAAATTAAAACAGATCATGCAGCTTTACATAAAAGAAACCTCATTATTCATGCTACTTTTCCATAAAAGTCACCTTTGACAAGAGATCATCACAGACTGCGCCAGGAATCGGGAAAGTAAGATTTTCACTCAAATCTCTCATATTTATCGGGTATCTGTGGATAACAGTGATACTCACCAACACATTCCATCCCTTTTCTCTCTTTTCCCTTTCCTGTTTTATGGCTTTAATAGGATCAATCAAGTGTAACTCAATCCTCATCTCCAGTATCCACTTTCCCTCCCATCTATGGCAATGGTAAGGGGAAGCCCTATAGATAGTATGGGCTGTGGTTTAATAACATAATTTAATTAACAATATCCTGATCAGATGCAAATGACAAGCAAAACAGCCCGACTGCTGAGAAAGCATCTCAAATGGTAATGTTTAGCTGTGTGTGTGTGTTTTTAAATAATCTTCATTTTAAAATAATTTATATTACATATTCAGTTAAGATGTTTGGAGCCAAAATATTCTTCGACCCACTCAAGCACTTGAAGCATTAACTTGTCTCCCTCATGTGCTAAAATGAGCACACCTAAATATTCACTGATCAGCCACGAAATTGAAGCCATCTCCAGCTATTATGTCACAGGAGTACTGTCTGGTACTGGGATGCTGTTAAAGTATCCATTGTGTTATGTGGTTTGTATGATACATCCACTGAGCAGTTTCTGTGGTGTGGTAAGATACACTGTTCTCTGTGGGACGCCACCCCCATCAGGGGGTTGCTCAGTGTCCAATAACATGGGCAGTAATGTGTTAGAGTAGCATCCATATGAATGCTAGGACCAAATGTTTCCCACCTGAACAATTCATGGTAATGAAATGTCATGTTATACAGTTCAGCAGTCCCTATGTGATTCTTGAAAACCACTGAACTTACACAGGCTGAATTGTACTCCAATTAACCATCAAATATTGAGTGTTTTGTGAACGCTAGAATACCTCTGCTCATTTTTTATTCTGTTTAACTCAGCAATACCTTTGATTATATCCTTGAGCTCTAACAAATGTGTTGAATCCATTTCCTTCCTCTCAATTATTTACATCCATTTCTTTTGGCCTGCAGTCCTCTTCTTCTTCATCTTTATCTGCACATTGCCATATATCTTGACATGTTGCTGCCACCTATAGCTCAGTATAGAAGAGTCACAGCATTTGTAGCACCGCATTCCATTTCCTTCTGGACAACACAAAAGAAATGGGGGAAGACAAAGAGAAAAATAGACACAGCACACCAACCAGTCATGGCAGATGGCCGTCTTCTCTGAGCCTGGTTCTGCTGGAGGTTTCTTCCTGTTAAAAGGGAGTTTGTCCTTCTCACTGTCGCCAAACCGCTTGATCATAGGGGTCATATGATTGTTGGGGTTTTCTTTGCTGTATTATTGTAGGGTATAGCTTACAACATAAAGCGCCTTGAGGTGACTGTTGTTGTAATTTTGCACTGTATTAAATAAAACTGACTACAGACCTACAGAATACAGAGATGAGGGAGCCATGGACACTTTCACTGCAGTATTAAATTTACTGATACTGTTTATCAGTACCATTAAATAGGTGCTATAAAGACATACCGTCAAAAAACAAACAAACAAATAAACAAAAAACACAGAGACATATGGTACACCCTAGGCCACTTCCACTCCCAGCAGAGCTTCGACAACATTCCATTGGTAGACTAGGGACATTGAGTCATTGATGAACCTGCTACACAGAGCTGTGGCCGCAAGGTAGTTTGTGTCTGGCATGGGTGTAACCCCTGAACCAAATGGTCGACACTGAAGGTGAAGAGCGTAATCGAACTAAAGACGGAGTCCTAACCTAGCTTGGTTAGCCTGTGGGACTTTGGAGGCAGCCGATAGTTACCAACAGGCCAAGCAGAACACATCTCGGGCAGTGCCTGAAGCAAAAACTGGGCTGTGGGAGGAGTTTGGAGAGGCCATGGAAAAATACTTTTTGACCGCCTCGAATGGTTTCTGGAAAACAATCAGTCGACTCAGGAGGGGAAAGTGGTGGTCTACCTGCACTGTGTATAGTTCAGGTGGAGCACTGCTGACTTTAACTAAGAATATTGTTGGACGGTAAAAGATCTTTGACAATCCAAAGGTCTGATTGGCAAACTGGGGTGGTTGTTCCCATCTTTAAAAAGGGGGACCAGAGGTTGTGCTCCAACTATAGGGTGATCACACTCCTCAGCCTCCCAAAACCTATGTCAGGGTGCTGAAAAGTAGAGTACAGATGGTTAGTCGAACCTCGGGATACAGGAGGAACAATGTGGTTTTTGTCCCAAATAACTGCCCTGGTCACGGAACACTGGACCAGCTCTTTATACTCTTGAGAATGATTGAGGGTTCATGGGAGGTAGCCCAAGCAATCTACATGTGTTTTGTGGACTTGCAGAAGCCATACCCTCTGAGTATTCTGTGTGAAATGCTTCGGGAGTATGCGTGGTCGGACCCGTTACTAAGACCCATTCGATCCCACAGAAACTGTTGCTTTGTCCACATAGCCAGCAATAAGTCGGACTCATTCACAGTGGGTTTTGGACTTTGCTAGTGCTGCCCTTTGTCACAGATTCTGTTCATTTTTTCTGGAGCAGTTTGCAGCCGAGTATGAAGCGACGGAATGAGAATCAGCACCTCCAAGTTTTACGCCATGGTCGTCAGCTAGAAAAAGATGGAGTGCCCACTCCGGGTCAGGGATGCGTTATTGTCCCACGGAAGAGTTTAAATATTTCAAGGTCTTGTTTAGGAGTGATGGGCAAGGGGAGTGGGAGATTGACTCAAAGCGAAAAAGCAAAGGTCTCGATTTACTGGTCGTCCAACGTCCCTACCCTCAACTATTGTAAAGAGCCTTGGGTAGTGACCAAAAGAATAAGGTTCTGGATGCTAGCGGCGGAAATGAGCTTTCTCATATTCATATCCAGGACACGTTGGACAGATAATATCTCTCGGCTGCCCTGGGAATCTCTTGGTGTTTCCTCAAACAAGCTGGAGGAGGTGGCTAGATTAACATTTAAGATACCTGTTAAATACAATTTAATGTTGTTGAAACAGGAGCGTTACTGACCTTCGTGCTAGTTGCTTCGTGTTAGTTACTAATTTAAATGCAAATTTATATTTAACTGAACATATAGTAAAAGTGTTACTGTTTTATTTCAAAGACATAAAAAAAATCCATAAAATGCTATGCGATTAAAGTTATTTAACTAGACCACACTGTATTTTAAAGGGTCATTACATAAACATCAATTTCAGTATATAAATATTAGCCATGCATTGTGGGAGCAGGTAAAGCCTGTTAGAAAATGAATGGAGAGGTCTTTGAGAGGGAATAATTGCAGCATTATTCCTTTGAGAACTTGATATGGGAAACAAATGCAAATACTAATCAGTCACACTGCTATGTATTGGCCATGTAAATAGCTCTGTGGTAAATTTGTGTTTCGTTTCTTTGTGTGGGTATGTTTGTGTGTGTGTGTGCCCTGCTGCTATCCAATTTTACTTTCCATGCAGTGTGCATCTAACACCTCTGGCACAAACACAGGGAAACGCATAAAAAAAAAAGAACCACATGCTGTTCTGCAGGGGTTGAGAGTCAGCCAAAAGATTGTGGGATACTAAGGTTGCTAGAGATCAGGATTTGATCTTCTATGTCATGCATGCTCATATAAGACCTTAAGTTATGAATTAACAGAAGAACTTCACATCTGCTATGAAGTAAACGCATGAAGAGAACAAATGAATGTGTCAGAAAAAGACATTTTTATTTGTTTTTCCCAAATCGTGGGCCTGCGCCATCAAGGTTATTCCAGCTTGCTTTCCTAAAAAAAATCTGACTATTTCACATTTAGGGTGGCAACCTTATTCTACTTTTAACTGCTATGGTTAAATAATACAAATGCTTTGGGAACTTACTTTCTCAGATGCTCATGCTCCTTTAGGAACAGCTCTGTTCTTCTGTTGTTGACCCCAGAACCGCTCTTGTATGTCCTAAAAAGGCAGGCAGATACACTCGTGAATAATACTTTTTTTTTTTTTTTAAATGAATGGTAATTTTCAACATATAGGCAATTGCAGAATTACTTGTGTGTCAAAATCAAGTTTTCAAAGTGTAGATAAGAAATAAATCTAAAATGACAGCCCAAGTTAACAGGCGACAGCCTTGATCCCAATTCTTGTCTCTGTAACTTTGCATACATCAGAATCAGAAGTCAATCAAAAAGGAGCAATCTGTAAGGCTGCCAATGTAATTTTCACAAGCAGATTGCCACAGGGTACCAAAGGCTGGCTAACTTTCAAAGTGAGGTGACAATCTGCGTTTTATCCTGCAGATCTCACTCTTCTTTGCAAGGACCACTAAAACACACAGCATATACAAGGAATATAAAAATGTAAAGGCCTTGTTCCTTAAACTGCACATTAGCAATGTGATAACATCGTTAAAGGTGTTAATCGCTTTACTGGTATGGTAGCGCTTTACTAATTCACACAAACTGCTAATATTTGTAGCATATATGGCTATTGCATACAGTGATTATGTAATGTTTAATTAATCAGAAAAGCCAGACAGAGAAGGTAAGCATTTTAAACTTTTTTCCTTTTTTTTTACGACTTGATTGTCTTTCATGGCTCTTTTTGTGTTTCCAACCCATTTTTTTTATTTAACACTGCATCAAATAACTAATTTCCTTTTTGTATTTTCACACCAAGGATGCCACCCTTTGCAATAATAATAATTCTTCAGACTAAATATTGCGTTTCCATAAAACTATAAGCCATGATTGGTCAACTGCCCAAGTAGGTCTGAGTCTGAGAAACTGCAGGGACATTTAAAAATAATGATTCCTTAAATGTGTCATTTTTGTCAGATGTTTTGAATTAAAGCTGCTGCAGTGAACAAAGCAAAATTCAAAGAACTGTTTTCCTAGAGAAAAAAAAAGGAGAAAAAGAGATTTTTTTTTTTATGGTTAATGAAGAAACATAAAAAGAACCGTGCTCTCCTCTACTGAGCAGTCAGAAGTGATGGATGGGCGTTGCACCACTCACAAAGTAAACACAGCAAACCCATTCTTTTCTGTTTGATGAATCTCTAGCTATCAGCAGCCCTGAACTGCTGACTCCCATGCCTTCTTCGTTTCTGGTCATTTAACACTGCCCCACCCTCTCGTCAAGCAGGGGAGGAGGAAGGCTATGAGCACATATAGTACACCCCAGAGTGACTGCCTTGAGCCCAATCTGACCACCCTAGCAACTGGGCTGATGCTTCTGTGGGACCAGAATTCTTTGTACTGACAGACCGATTCATCACTCCGGCGAGGCTTTTTAAAAGGGCACCAATGTAAATCATAGAAAACTGTCATTTTTGTTGCTGACATTTAAAAATCAAAGCAGGAGAAGAAGGGTTGTTACATCTCAGCTCAGCTCTGCAGCATGCTATTACTATGAATGTGGTGTGTGTGTGCTTCAGTAGTCTGTAAGCACAATGCAAGTTATTGATATGGTGTTTGATAAATGCCTCACTGTTTCATTTGAGTGCTTGTATCAATTAGATAGTTTGGACTCCTTCTTGTTACCAGTATGGACATGGAAAACATATTCTGAAACGTGTGCTGGTCCATTTACTTCACAGCCAAGAGCTCTACTGCCCTCTACCTGACAAAAGAGAAAATGCTTAGCTGCACCAGATATTCCATCACTGTATTAATGTCATGATATTTTACACATTTCTGTACTGACCCCAAAATTGTATTTTATAAAAGCATCTTGTAACTACGTTAGTGTTCAGATAGGCCAAGGCTTAAACTGTGCTGCCAAGAAGACAATGTAAAAACACAAAGTCCAGAATTCTGTGATCAGGAAATTGTTTTTGCTGTTTTCGACAACAGAATTTTGTCATATATTTTCAAGTCACATCTTATTGCTTTCTGTCTATTATTTGCCAGTATTGATACTTAGGATCATTCAGATAAGGGGTGGTCTCTTTAATTAAAAGTCATTTTCCGGTTGCTAGGCAATAAGTTGCCACATCATGCTAGAAAACTGTATGAAAATGCATCTTTTGCACTTAAAAGATCAGACAAAGGTGCTTTTAAAGTGGTGAAAAAGCAGAACAAACATTAAAGTGAAAAAAAAAAACCCAAATAAAAACAATTGGCCGAAAAAAAAAGCTCCACCGATGTCCTATGTAATGAAGTGGCTCCTAATATAAAGAGATACATTTACGTCCTTAAAAAAATATTACTCTCAGTGATTTCAAATGTAATGAAAATCCTGATTAATACTTTATTAAGTAAAGATTCACACTATATTTGATAACCTCTCCTGTCCTCTGTTAAAACAGAGAGAATAAAATCATGCATTTGACTGCTCCTTTACTGCTGCTGGTGGTTAAGGCATCATTTTCTAGCAGTGTCTGATTCACCAGAATATCTGTCATTCCATCAGTATTTTACCTTCTTCTTGTGCTGGACTCAAGACACACTCGAGGCTCCAATGACTTGATACAACATCTCGTGACACAAATTGGTATTACACAAAAGTCTGCTTAGTATCCTGTACCCGATCCTTAGTTTCATAATTTCGAAACAGTTTAAAAAACTGCACCCAACGCTGTTTAATCTGTTGTTTTTTCACACTCAGGTCATTCTGGAAAAATGTAAACTATTTTAATTTATAGTAAGCTCCTTAAGAACTTTATAAATTACTTAATGAATACTACATTTGTATATTTATATATAGTTAAGTGAGTGTATTCCTATTGAACATGTATGCCTGCCTGCAAGACGCCTCTGCATGAGAACTCTTCTCTTTGTACTCTAGATGGACAGGGAAGGATCAATAAGAATCCTGCAGTGCTCACTGTTTGCCATCATCAGTGCCTTCACAGATCAATAAGCCACTGCAAAAAGAAGACTCATGGTCTAGGGAGACCTTCGTTTCAATAAATTCCCTCAAACTGTGCAAATCTGAAGAGAGGATGCAGTTCCTCAATGCAAGGCCAAAGAGAGCACGAATCTTCTATTTGTTCAAGAACATGCCAAATGGAAGTGAAGTTTAAATTATTCCTCTCAGGAATAAGGTCTACGACATAAGAGCAGTGCTTGACCGTTTTTATTGCTCAGCACCCTTTCAGATCAAAACACAAGAAAGCATGCGTGTGTAAGATCTTATCATTTACTATAATATAATAAACAACAACGACGACGACATTAATAAAAATAATAATTAATTAATTAATTAAAACATTCCCACACTGCTATAAAAGCTAAATGAAATTAGAAGGTGCTGTGGCTGAGTACTCACTCAATGTCTTTCCTGACAGACCCTAGAAGGTCTTCCCTTTCCCGGATGGCCAAAAAGTTGCCTTTGGTTTTGTGGAATTCATGTGTGTAGTCCTTCGAGGAAAATAAAGGTTTTTTTTAAAAAAAAGGAATACAGGAAAGACAGAGAAACAAACAAGTGGTAAACAGGACAAAACTGAACCACTAAGGCTAGGTTCACACTGCAGGTCTTAGTACTCAATTCCAATTTTTTGATCAAATCCGATTTTTTTGTCTACTTGTTCACACTACAAATAAAATGTGACAGCAAACGCGCTTTAGTGTGAACCCTCAAAGCGGCCTGCATGTACAAAAGAAGACCTCACACACAACGCGCTCTGCTTAGACCCAGACCAAACAGTATTGTTTGACTGATGGCCGTTAATATAAAGACTTGTTTCGGACTTTACGTTTCCCAATTTTGCTTTAAGTTATAAAGTTATTTTGTTATTTACATATGGCCTAATAATTATCCTTATTGCTGTTTTAGAGAGGAGCGGTGCTTCAAAGGATAGTTGCAGATTTCTGTCAGAATCTGCAGATTATACAGTACAAATAAAATGTTCACGTTTCTCCAAAGTTGTCTTCCCAACAGTTTCACTAACATCTACACTGGACGGCCAGGAAGCGTTCGCGATGTGTTATCGGGCGCTTCTCCGGCGCTGATAATTGGTGTCTGTCTTGTGTCAGTGATGTAAAAGACGGATTTAATGTGACCTGACCATTCAAGCAGCAGTCCCTTTCTAAAACATCAGATATGTATTGGATTCAGTACCACATACGAAAGTGACCCAGATCGGATTTGAAAATATCAGATTTGTGCTGTTCACACTGTCATACCATGATTGGATATGGGTCGCATAGGGTCAAAAAAGTCAGATTTGATGCGCTTTCGCCTGCAGCGTGAACGTAGCCTAAGACTCAGTATGTGCTTTAGAATATAGTTCTTGGGTTCTTCATTGAGTTCAGTAACTATAACTGAGAAGAAGTCGCTATGAAAGAAAAATGATTTCAATTAAATAAAAATTTAAAAAAAACTATAGAAAACAGATGAGCGACAGGAAAAAAGGAACAAGACAGCAAACCTGTAGGATGTCCCTGTGCCTCTGGAGCGTGTGCATGAGAGCAGCGTTGAGAGCAGCTGCGCCCGGAGAGTTGGTGTACTCCGCCATCTTGTCATTCACTGCAGTCAGCTGAGAGAGAGAAGGAAACAGAGTGGACGGATGGATAGACACGAAGGACGAGGCATATATCCATTTCTGTTCTTATTATATTCTTTTTGCCGTCCTTTTCCACTGACCTGAGACAATTTACTTACTTTGGCTAGCAACTGTTCAATCTCCACTGACATGGTGTCAAACATCCTGTCCTGGGTAGAGTTGTTTAGCAGAGGTGTGGTGTCTGACCTGAAAGGAAAAATAAGATGGAAGAATATTAAGAATTTTTATTTAAAGCAGCTTATTTGTAATTGGTTTTTAACTCACATTAAAAAAATCTTGTACTGTTTTCTTGTGTTTAATGGACAAGAAATGTTCTTTATTTCATAGCAGAAATTACACATTCATCAAATAAAGAATTTAAAGCTGTTAGTAAAAAATAAATAACTGTAATCAAACAGAAGTAAGTAATCAAGGTTTTTTTTTTTCTTGATTGGTAATGTTTCAAAAGCCTACTTGGTCTCAAAATCCTTAAGGTCTGCAATAAAGAAACATGTAGTTTTTGTGTTAGAATATTCCATTCAAGCTACTTTAGGGGTGGCTGTAGATTAGGAGAGCAGGTCATCCACTGATCTGAAGGTTGGTGGTTCAATCCCTGGCTGCTCCAGAATGCATGCAAAATATCCTTGAGCAAGATACTAAACAAAATTTGCTCTCCATTGCATCCATCAGAGTATAGGTGTGTGATTAGTAGACAGAAAGTAATTAGGCATAGAGAAAAGTGCTTGGTGTATGGGTGAATGAGGCATGCTGTATAAAGCGCTTTGAGTGCTTTTGGAGACTTAACCTTTTTTTTTGCTGATTAACAAATATGCATTTTAACGATTACAATTCAGGCTAGATATGAAAACTCTGAATGATGAATATAATTAAAAATAATAACATTTTGACTAGTAACCCATTTTCAACTCCAATAAAATAAAATAAAAAACATTAAGTTTAAGCTTTGGAACCAATCTTTGCTTTCATTATATCTTTATATCTTTTCACTATATCGTTGTTTTTAAGAATAATATTAAATATGTGATTAAATATGACAACAATAAAATACAATAAATATATCTTTACATTTGGTAAAGATTTATTGCTAGATGAATATTAATTGTTTCAGCTTTTTAGTAGTTATTAACTCTGCAGTTGAGTGAGAAGCCTTAATCTTACGTGTCTCCTCGACGTCCATCTCTGGAGCTGCTGTAGCTGGTGCATAATTTACTGAAAGAGACCAACTTCAGGTCAAGTTCGTTCTCCAACTGTCTGGCCTGCTTTCGCAGATCTGTAACAGAAGCACACAACCCAGTAAAATACTTAAAAATAACTAAAACACCATCAATTAAGTATTACCCCAGAGTAGAAAATAGATGGTAGATAGATAGATGGTCCATTCAACTTTCTTGTAATGCTATTTTCTTAATTAGCAACTCAACATGAAGACAACTTGACTCTACTGCTCAGCTGTGATGTCTATTTTGTCTGTTGCTGACTGTGCAGAGAGTGTATAGTAGAGTATGAGAGCTATGTAGAACAAAATTTCACCATGACAAGATTTTCAAAACTGAAAATCTTTTTGTGCATCTTCTATTAAAAATATTTTATATCAGATATCCAAAAAATGTAACACTGAAACCTATACAGAGGAATAATTTATGTTAAACACTAGGGCTGGGCCATATCATACCGTTCACGGTAATACCGGTATAATGTTGGGCAATGATAAGAAAATGAAATGTCGCGATAGAATATGGGTAAAGCGTGCATGCGCAGTGCCTTTGTTTTCATACGCACCTGGCGGAAAAAGCATGGCGGCGACAGAGAATGAGAAGGGCGAAAGCGGATCGTTGAATGAAACGGATGAACCAGAATTGGTTTGTAAAAATGGTTCAGTGGTGTGGAACTGGTTTAGCTTTCGTCCGTCAGATACACACCAAAGCACTATTTTTGGTAGAGCATGCTAGCGGGCCGTCGTTATTACCGTGTTTTTTGGAAAATAAGTCGCTCTTAAAATCAATCCTTTGATTTTCTGAAAAATCGAAGTGCGCTGTATGTATGAATTCTGGTTGTGCTTACTGACCTCGAACCGATTTTATGTGGTACACGGCGCTCAAAAATCTGTCAAAAAATGTTTTAGTACGACTTTGCTAAGCTAAGAACCCGCACCGCTTGATGGATTGTCAGAGCATTACGGCTACCGTAGGCAGGAGTCTCGCCGAGTAATACGTACTGTGCTTCAACATAATATTACCGTATTGTGTGTGTATAACCTCTTTTTAAGTTTTGTGGATATTATACAAGGATATGTCGGCCCATTTCCACTGGAAATGTCTTTTTGGTTAAACTGTCAGCAAGGAATTTGCATTTACACTGTTAAATTTTTATATAGCTTTAATGCACATAAAAAACAGCTGCTTGTTTAAGTGAAAATACATTGATGGGGTTTTTTTTGCATCAATAAAGTTGTGGAGTTTTAAAGTATTTTGTCTCGCGTCAGTTATATCATCAGTTATATCGTTATTGCAAATTTCAAAATATATATCATGATAAATATTTTTGGCCATATTGCCCTGCCCTATTAAACACTTTCTAGCCAATTTGTTTAATACACACATCCAAATACTCATTAAAGCAAATATCATAATAAGAAGAATCAGAATCGTGTTTATTGGCCAAGTATATGTGCAAACACGGTTCCGGTAGATGGTGACACTCTCAGACAATCAATTAGATAAGATAAGATAAGATAAGATAAGATAAGATAAGATAAGATAAGATAAGACAAGACTTTATTGATCCCACAACGGGGAAATTTTTGCCTCAATTCAATGCATTTAGGCATAGTCAAGTCAAGACATAGTCAAGACCTGTTGAAGTTCAAAGTGTCAAGGAAGGTTATTTGTGTGACTTGAATGTGGCATGGTTGTTGATGGCAGATAGGGTGGTCTGAGTATTTCACAAACTCAGACTCAGGATTTTTCCACATGACCATTTCTAGGGGTTACAAAAAATGGTCCAAAAACATAAAATATCAACATAAAATATCAAGTGAGCAACAATTCCCTGGCAGACAATGCCTTGTTGAAGACAGAGGAGAATGGGCAGACTGCTTCAAGTTGACAGGAAGGCAACAAGAACTACTTAAATAGAAAACAAAAACAATTGTAACAACCAAAGTATGGAGAAGAACATCACTGAATGCACTATACATCAAACCTTAAAGCAGATAACCTACCTACAGCACACTGGGTGTCATTTCTGACAGCTAAGGACAAAACAGGGTAGTAAGATTACAGTTCACAGGTTCACCAAAGATGGACAGTAGAGGATTGGAAAAACGTTGCCCAGTACATGTGTCTTAATTTCTGCTGCAACATTAAAATAGCAGGATCCTAAAAAAACAGGAAAACATGGCTCCATTTGGCCTTGAATCAACAGCTCAAGCTGATAGTGGTGTTATAATGGTCTGCTGGCTATTACCAGGTCCCTTATCTCCAAATGAGTATCAGTTAAATGCAGCAGCCTACCAGAGTCTTGTTGCTGACCATATCCATCCCTTTATAACCACAGTTTTGATGGCTGTTTCCAGCAGGATAACACACCATTCCACAAACCTCAAATCACCTTAAACTGGTTTCCTGAACATGATAATGACTTTACTGTGCTCAAATGGCTACCACTGGCTTCAGATCTCAATAGAGCATTTTTGGGATGTAGTGGTACAGGAGATTCATAAATTGGCGCCAACTGTGTGATGTTTTCATGCGAATATAGACCAAAGTCTCTGACCAAAGTCCGCGTTTACCCAACATGGTACTACGAAGATGAAATGTCCCATGAGCAATTTAGTTGTTTTAGTTGTGACTTGTTCAGGGAGTACCCCGCCTCTAATCCAGTGACAACTGATACAGTTGTATCAGTTGTCACCGGATTGGGGGGGGGGCAATTTTAAAAAATATGCCATTTCTTTTTCTGCATTAAACATCAACAAAAAAAACTCCCGTGCTACCCAAAGCTAAAGCAACAAGACCGTTATAGCAACAAAGCTCATTGTTTTAACACTACATTAACCAAGGGGGGAAAAATATGAAAACGCTATCTGCTCACTGCCGACAATTAACGAAGCAGCTGACACACTCGATGTGCCAGGCTGATAAGCTGTTTAGATCAACGACACGGCTTAAACCGCCGAAGGAACAGAGTTAAATTAACTTACACGGCGTCTAGTTCGCTAGCTTGTTGGGAGCTAACTTGTTATTGTAGTGGCATGTATGTTTTTAAACCATGTTTCTTACAGTCAGAGGTGGAGTGACAGGGGCAAATTAATTGCTGATATTATGAAAACGGTAAAAAAGTGCTGTTATAATACTACTTGCTGTAAACAGGCTCGAGTGTTGCCTTACCTTCCCAGTACGTGCTGCTTCCTATTCCTGCCATCTTTGTTGTTCTGCGACGTCACCAAAATCCGGGTACTGTCACGTGTCAGCAGAAAACGTACAGGACGTACCGCACGACCGCGTCAGCCAATCAGCTACAACACAGCGTCACCTAGAGACCAGTAGCAGCCTGGGCAGAGTAAGACCCAACTTTGAACTGCCGCCATCTGCTAGCACAAATGACTGTAGAAAACGTCGGTTATTTCAATAACACGTATTTTTATTTTTAGGGGGAGGTGGGGGTGACAGAGATTGAAACTTTACTGATAAATTCTCCAAGTAAGCCAGTTGGGTTGTCATATGACAGCCGTCACATATATTCAAGTGACGTCCCAGTTGGAATATATGTCACATATATTCTTGACGGTTAGCGCAATGCCAAGATTTACAAGAAAATGATCGGCTGATGTAGCAGCCTGGGAAGAGTAAGACCCAACTTTAAACTGCTGCCGCAATCTTCTAGCACCAATGACTGTAGAAAACGTCGGTTATTGCAATAACACGTATTTTTATAATTTTTATGATATTTAAACTTTACTGATAAATTCTCCAAGTAAAAAAATACCAGGGTCAAACAAAAATGTCACATGACAACCCAATTGTCTTTCGGGATGTGATGTCACATATATTTAGAATCTTACCAAAATTACCTTTGATCATTTGATCCTTGAATCCATAAATAAAAAGCTGCTGTCCCCTCTATCCCTGCATGGTTCTAAGCTATGTTTTCCTCTCTCTCTGTTTGTTTCTCATCTGTTGTTGTGTGTGTTTGTGTGTATTGTTTTGTCTCTTTCAGACAGCTGCTGGTCCTCACCTCTGCAGTGCTGCCGTCTCCTGTATCCCTGCATGGTTCTAAGCTACATTTTCTTTCTTTTTTCTGTTATTCTTGTAGTTTTTGTCCTCAGATGAGGTTTAAGTGTCTGTGTTGTGCAGCTGGTCTGGTCTGTCTCTAGGCAGGCCAGGCTGCACCCACCAGTAAATGGTGGAGGCTCACAAGGACATACTCAACACACAAGTTTCTGGCTTTCTGAACAACTCTGCACGAGGGTTTCTCCGACGAGAGCAGGGCAGTGAGGCACAGCCCCCCGTCCCCCGGTGACCCTGCTATGCCCACCTTCTTAGGGAAACCCTCTGCAGAGGAACCGAGAGAGCCAGGAACTTGTGAGTTGTGTACGTCCACTCAGGCATCATTCATACTTGCTCTGTAGGCAGTTCCTGTCAGAAGGAGGAGGCACAGCAGGAGCGTCGGGGGGCGGAAGACGGTGCCTCAGTGCCTCTCTCCTTCTGACATTGTAAAAACAAAAAAATTTTATAATTATTTATATGTAGGTAATGTCCTGAAGAGCTTGCTAACCACTGTTTCCTCTCTCTCTGTTTGTTTCTCATCTGTTGTTGTGCGTGTTTGTGTGTATTGTTTTGTCTCTTTCAGACAGCTGCTGGTCCTCACCTCTGCAGTGCTGCCGTCTCCTGTATCCCTGCATGGTTCTAAGCTACATTTTCCTTCTTTTTTCTGTTATTCTTGTAGTTTTTGTCCTCAGATGAGGTTTGAGTGTCTGTGTTGTGCAGCTGGTCTGGTCTGTCTCTAGGCAGGCCAGGCTGCACCCACCAGTAATGGTGGAGGCTCACAAGGACATACTCAACACAAAAGTTTCTGGCTTTCTGAACAACTCTGCACGAGGGTTTCTCCGACGAGGGCAGGGCAGTGAGGCACAGCCCCCCGTCCCCCGGTGACCCTGCTATGCCCACCTTCTTAGGGAAACCCTCTGCAGAGGAACCGAGAGAGCCAGGAACTTGTTAGGTTTTGGCCTCAACATCGTATTTATACAAAACTACATTTTCAGTGACCATTTGAACCCCACTCGGTTGCGACAGATGGCCACCCCTTTCTGAGCCTGGTTCTGTCGGAGGTTTCTTCCTGTTAAAAGGGAGTTTTTCCTCCCCACCGTCGCCAAGTGCTTGCTCATAGCGGATTTTGGGGCTTTGTTAAAACAACCGCTGATAAGTTCAGTGGTATCAAATTTAGGACTCAGCAATTATGTAAATGGATGGTTCGTCATCAAGTTAGGAATCATTCATTTAAAACATATTCGCGAGTCATATTTAGTTGTGTATAAATATGAATTCTGGGACACTAAGGCCAAACAAAGAGTAATTTGTACATTTGGGGAAAAAATAAATAAAAAATTGGAAGAAATAGATGTGTCATTGTTTCATGTAGATTTCAAGTAGCACAACATTTGATGTCATCATATTTTTGTTGCATTTGCAGTGCCTGTGTTATATTCTTATGATTTTGTTCATTTGAGGTGTATATCTTTCTGCCTTGCTTCATATATTTACTGTTTCTTGGCTAGCTTTAGTCATGCTAACATCAACACAGGTAGAAACAGATACACATCAGAGAATCAAATGGAAAATTAAAAAAATCAAAATATAATTAAGTTTCACATTACTAAAGCTATCAATGGATCCACCGTCCCCATAGTGAAAACACATTTATATTATGTTCAAGTCAGTTGTTATCCAATTTTAAAACTATAACATTCAATAATGTCTATTTTTAGTTTATTTTGTTAATAATTTTTTTTTAGGATTTTCACTTACTTATTTCACTAAGTAACATTTTATTTGTATAGCACTTTTCAACATAAAAATCACAACGTGCTTTACTGAGAAACTAAAACATAAAAACCACAATTAACCACAAGCAAGTTTTAAAAGATGAGTTTTTAGCTGTTTTTTTTTTAAAGAGATCAGTGAGTCCGTAGATCCCAAGCTCAAAGGGAGAGAGTTCCAGACTCTGGGGGCCACAGTTTCAAAAGCTCTGTCACCTTTTGTTTTCAGCCTCATATAATGGACAACCAGCATGCCCTGATCACATGATCTCAGGGACCTGCTGGCGATGTATGGATATTAAAGATCTCTGATATATGTCGGTGCCTGTTCATCCAGAGCCCTTAATGTTAAAGTCATATTCTTAAAGCGGACTCTGAATTTAATGGGGAGCCAGTGCAGCTGGATCAACGGGTGTGTGACATGAGAGTACTTGGAAGACAAGGTCAGAAGCCTTGCAGCAGCATTCTGAACACCCTGCAGACATTCCAAGGAGGCATTACATAAACAAGTGAACAAAGAATTACAATAGTCCAAACAAGATGAAGGAAATGCGTGTATGACAATTTCGAGTTCTGAGCATGACACAATGGATTCAGCTTTGCAATGTTTCTTAAAATATAATAACAGGAGCAAACCAGAGATTTAACATGAGCGTCCAAAGTCAGAGCTGAGTCAAAGTTTACTCCAAGATCCCTAGTAGAGGATTTGGCAAATGTAGCAAGAGGACCTACATTTTCCATAACCTTGGGCACAAATTTATCGGAAGCACAAAGAAGGACTTTGGTTTTCTCCTCATTAAGTTGAAGAAAGTTATCAGCCATCCAACCTCTAATGGAATCTATGCGCCTATGCAAAATCTGTAGTTTGGAAACATCTTGGGGCTTAAAGGAGATATGCAACTGAATATCATCTGTATAGTAGTGATAAGAAATGTCCTTAAGAGTGCTCAGAAGGTGCTGAAGAGGAAGCAATTACAACAACAACAATAAAGGTCCCAAACAGGACCTTGTGGCACACCTGGCTGTAGCTCAGGCAGGTAGAGCAGGTCATCTACTGATCGGAAGGTTGGTGGTTCGATTCATGGCTTTCCACTAGTCTACATGCCAAATATCCTTGGGCAAGATACTAACCTTTTACATTACATTACATTGGTGCATTTATGAATGCACTAACAGCTTGGGAAAAGTGCTTGTGTGAATGGGTGAGATTGAGTGAATGAATTAGTTGTATAAAGCACTTTGAGTGCTCAGAGAAGAAAAGCATAACGAAGTGAATCATGCACAAAACAGAGATTTGAATGGAAAACTGTTCTTGAAGTACACAGATAGAGATAGGGTTGTGCAGGAAGTGCGATTTTTATTGTGGTGGAAGCAAAACAGCGAAAGTAAGAGGGAATTCGTGATGGTATTTATTAAATGTGAAGTGTAGTTTTGATCTTCTTTTGCTGCTTGTTCAGTCAGTTTTGGTTGAAGAGTGACAAAACCTGCAGCTTCAGAATCTGTGAGATGTTGGCTTTCAGCCACAGCGGCATGTTGGGCGAGAAAGCCGACAACTCACAGATTTTGATGCGTTGGGGCCGCACTTTGTGTTTACATCTTTGTGTGGAATCTGTTTGCCTGCTCTCATTTGCTGTTTTAGCTGTTTGGTGGTTGTTGAAATAGCTTTAACCTGAGATTCTGGCGATTCTTACAAAATACATATTTATTCAAAAATCGATTCAGGATTTAATGAATCAATATCGCATTATTTAAGCTATAATCGATTTGAACTGGAAAATCTTTTTTTTTTTAACCCACTCCTATGAAATATTCACACCAGGCCATCTGACAACAACAGCAATGCCACATTTATTCATCATTCTTCCTCGGTTTGGTTTCAGCAGGCTGTCTTGAGGATGTTTGCATGTCTAAGTGCTTTGAGTTGCTGCAAAAGGATGATTAGATTTGTGGATTACTGCAATGAATAGTGGAACAGATATACCTAATAAAGTGGTTGCTAATTACATGTAGCATGACTTTGCTGGTCTATACATCATGCTTTGTTCTCAGATTGCCTGATTGTATAAAGTTTTCAAAAAAAAATCTACTCTACATTAGGCCTGTGTAACCAAGGTAACATCTGACCCCACTTCCGGAAATCCCTTTATTGTGGCGGGAATGAACTCTGCATAAGTTTCGGGTCAATCCGCTGCATCTCCCCTGCTCTCATCACTGCTGCTGCTTCTGTGGTTGGTGTGCTTGTCAGATATTGGATTTCGTCCAAAACTCAAACGTGGCAATGGCGGAAGAGCACGGCTAAAAACTTTTAAATATTACTCTTTCTGGGTCACAAAATAAACTTTTAAGTTATTTTCAAGCAGAGGCGGAGCCAGACATTTTATACACCCGGGGCTTAGCCCTAAAAGGTAGTATGCATGTGGGATGGGGGGGTGTTAGAAATGACTGAAAGATTTATTTGGCTGTGTTTTGAGTTTTGTTCAAAAAAGAATGACTTCATGTGGGAAAAACAAATCACATATGCAGGACACCTTAAACTAGTTTGTTAATCAAGCAGCAAGGCAGAACAAAATCAAGACACGAGGACTAAACCCCAACTCAACCAGATCCAGAACTGATCGGGAATTAAAACAGGACTACAACAGTTCAAAATCAGGACTACTTTAGGACGTAACCAAAACAGAACCAGAATCAAAACACTGAAAATCATCATAGACCTGCACTACACTTATTTTTTAATTCTACCAAAGAACACTATTTAGATTGAGAAGTTTATATAATTATTTAGCCTTGTTGTGCAAACAAGCCTGCATAACTTAATAAATATAGAATTTGAAAAATAATAAACCTAAAAAGAAACACTAGGTACGAGATACATGAGGACCTATGATACGGTGATACTTTTGGTAAACAACCATGTGACTAACATGTCTCACCTGCTCTTGTTCCATCTCTGTTCTGTCCTCATTCTCTTCCTC
Source organism: Perissodus microlepis (assembly GCF_051167445.1). NCBI lineage: Eukaryota > Metazoa > Chordata > Actinopteri > Cichliformes > Cichlidae > Perissodus > Perissodus microlepis. Next base: position 19,581,728 of record NC_140474.1, on the reverse strand, counting down.
TCTGTGCTGACAATCAAGCCAAACACCAACATCATCAAATATACAGTTGAAACCAGATATTTACACACTCTTCAGATAAAAACACAAATACCTTTTTAATTGTAACATCAAATCAGACTAAATGTTTATTTTTTTAGATGGATAAATATAAAAAACATATTTGTTAACTTTAAGAGTAAAGAGAGAAATTGTCTGTATTCCTTAATTGCAAATGGCACCAAATTGTATTCAAAATTGAGCCACACTTATGCAGGTCCACAATTCTTTTCCTGGTGTTTTGGTTGACATCTCTTGATTTTCCCATGTCAAAGAAACAGGCTTTGTGTTTTGCCTTATATGCATCCACAGGTGTGCCACCAATTTACTCACATGGACTCTACTAACCTATCAGAAGCTTCTTCAGCTCAGAATGGAATTGTCTGCAGTTTTCTTATTAATTAACAATAAACTTAGTGTATATGTACTCCTAAATTTGATAAAAGTGATTAAAAAAAATAGCTCTCTCTCTTTATTCTGATATTTAACTAATTCAAAAGATATTTCAATATTTATTTATCTAAAACAAAAACGTTTACTCTAAATTGATGTTTAACAGTAAAAAAAATCTTCTTGTTTTTTCCCTAAAGTATATGTAAATATCTGGTTTCAACTGTGAATATACTGCTGTGTATTGAAATTCCTCTTGTTTTGCATACAGATATACTGAACAACATACAAGCATAATATATAAAATAACAATAGAAATAAGGGGCTTCTTTCAAAAAAAAAAAACTCAGGTAAATGTTAAGTTCATCAGTAAATGGTAAATGGCCTGTATTTGTATAGCGCTTTTACTAGTCCCCCCCTAGGCACCCCAAAGCGCTTTACACACCCAGTCATCCACCCATTCACACACACATTCACACACTGGTGGAGGCAAGCTACAGTTGTAGCCACAGCTGCCCTGGGGCAGACTGACAGTACAGTACATAACTGAAACCAATTTAGAGTGCTTTATTAAGCCGTGGAGGGTAACAACTGAAAATATCAAATAAACACACATGTAAGCTAAGACTTTCTAAAAAAAACCGGCATTTTTGTTCGGCTTTTCACTTCGCAATTTGTTGTTTCATTCGAGGAGCAAGTAACATAATATGGGTCAAGTGATCAGTTTGATATCAATCTTTTGTGATACACCGTCATATTTACATTATTTGTACAGTACGAATGATTTGCTTTAGTAACTGGTAGAGTTGGATGTCTTGAGACCGGTCTTGGTCTCGACGGACTTTGGTCTTGGTCTCGCTGTCTCAGATCGACATAGTGGTTGGGAGATTTGGAGTCAATAGTACACCCTAGACAGGTTGCCAGTCTGGCGAAGAGCTAACACATAGAGACACAGACAACCATTCGCTCTCACATTCACACCTATGGGCAATTTAGATTAATCAATTAACCTATCCCCACTAACTGCATGTCTTTGGACTGTGGGAGGAAGCCAGAGTACCCAGGGAGGACCCACACAAACACAGGGAGAACATGCAAACTCCATACAGAAAGGCCCTGCCTGATGGTGGAATTGAACTCAGGACCTTCTTGCTGTGCAGCAACAGTGCTAACCAATATTGTCTGTAGCTTTTGTTTTATACAGTTGTCAGTCAGGCATCCAACTATGAAACAAATTATACTCCAAAAGGGGTTGTGAAAAAATTACCCAGGCTTAAGCCCAGTAACCCCCCGCCGATGCTTTCCATCGGTACAAGCTACCACCACGTGCAGGTATCTGGGAAATAAATTCCCTCATTCCTTTTTGGCTCAGTTTTCCTCGATAAGGGAATTTGACAAGTGAAAAATCCCCAGTTTCCTACTAATTTAGTGCAAAAAAAAAACAAAAAAAAAAACTGCCTCATGATTAAGTTACTCTCATTTCTCTATCATACAAGTAAACACAAAAGCAACGTGTTGTGAGAAGTTTTATTTGATTGTGTTCTGTGAGTTTTTGTGCACATCACAAAGAGGATTTTAAATGTTTTGTTGCATGTAGTTTCATGGTTAACATGAGATGCTGCCCCTTTTACAATTACCAACATTATTTACAGTTGATTCCAGTTCATATAAAATGTTCACACAAAACTGCCCAACTGTGGCACGCACTTAACTTCAAAGGTGCCACTCTCTCTCTCTCACACACACAGTTTAAGAAAAATAATGTACAAAAGTATCTCCCTACACAGATGTCAAGAAATCTCTTCTCAAACTGAAAATCAGGGCAAACTCTTTAGAGAACACACCTGTATTGCTTCAAACTACTGCCATGTAAAGAAATCACAGCGTGAATTTCCAACCCAGGAGATACTTAACAGATCAAGGATCCAGCGCAGTGATTTGAAATGGTGCTGCTGGGGACTGGAGCCTGTCCCAGCTGTCACTGTTCCTCACACAGTGACAAAAGGGTCTCTGATGGACTACCAACACAAAAAACTTCAACCAAACTCATAATTATCTCAATCACTGCAATTTAAAATAAGTCAGGAAAGATATAAGATTATAAAACCTTTATATGGTGTGGTATGGGTGTTTTAGACAGTCATGAATGGTCAAACCTGGTTTTCATTCTGTGATCAAAATATTTAGTACAAAAAAGGCAAAAAAGTCAAATATATTCACATAAAAACTCAAATCATAGTGAAAGATTATACATCTAGTGATCAAAATGTGATGGACACAAAAGTAGTACGTTTCCATATACAGATAAATTATCTTGCAAACAAACTTATTGTTAAAACAAAAAGGAAATAAAAATACATTCTTTTTATGATTACAGATTTAAAGATTCATTGTTTTTTGTGGCCAAAAATTAAGGGTGATTCTTTCCAATTTGTGCAAGTCCCTCCAACCCACATCACCCCCCACCCTACATATATCAAGTCCACACTCCACTTTCTGGTAAAAATTTCATTCAAGCCTTGTAACATTCTCCCTGATGGTTCCACTCATCTTTGGAAGGGAGGGGGCGGCAGAAGGAGGTAAGAAAAAAAAAAAAAAAGTTTCTCTTTCACTCCACCTGAGTATAAGATGGATCAAATTCCAGTATTATGGTATTATATTTCCAGTATGTAACTTTCAGCCACACATTACAGCCTGACTGAGACTGTAAACTTTATAGAAGCCAAGGCACAGAACTGGATTCAGTCTCCCAAAGGCTTGGACACAGAGAAATAACCTACTTTCTAATTCAAAGCAGTTATAAAAATAAATACATGGTGCTCACAGACATTAGTGAAGAGAAACAAGGAAAATAACGCACTTTTATCTAAAGTTATTTGGACATTTCGGCTTGATGTCTCAGCCGGGCAGGATGTGTGGTCGTCTTAGAGGATTCTTGGATGGCTCGGATAACAACAACAAAAAACACAAAACAAAACATAGCAGCAAGCTGCTATAAGGGCTGGATGATGACAAAGGTGGAGTGAACCTTTCTCCACCCTCCTTTTGTTAATTTCTTCCTCGCTCCATATGTTGAACAAGTTGATCAGAGAAATCTGCAGGGAAAAAGAAAAAAAGCAGCCCCTGCAGTCCAGACACCGACAGGATGGCAGGGAGAGGGTCGTCAGAATATACTGGTGTAACAGAAACAGTCTCCATCACTTTCATACTGGCCATAAAAAGAGATGGAGGTCAAGTTCATGGTTGTCCCCGTGGACCAGGGGTTTGATCTTTGGGAGACAGCGAGGAGGGGGCTGAGCTTCAAATAAAACACCGAGCAAACAAAAACTTTTGCTGTGTTCCTCAGATTTTGTTGGCATACAACGTCTCCTCGTCGCTTTCGCTTTCGTCCTGAAACTCGTGGGCCAGCAGGGACTTTTTGGAGCCCATAGAGGTGAGCCGGACCTCGTCGTCATAATCGTCTCTGTGTTGGCGCAAACGGTGGAAGCCATCTTTTTGGCGATTAGACTTAGCGGCACACACGCACCAGATGATGCACGCTGTCACCACCAGTGCTGTCATGGTGGCGGCTGTGGGGAGGAACAGAATATGCACGCGTGACTTGGCATTATGTACACTTTGTTCTTAATTTAATAAAGTTGCACTCTTGCTCAAAAAAGCTGAGATCTACAGTCACTGCCAGTGGATTTTAGCACCATTAAGACTTAATTTGAAATACATAATCTACTGAAACACTGAAAATCTATCTTGTTCATGAACGAGGAGCATAATTCATGTGACGTCAGCTCTCAGCAGGTGATAAAAAGCTGCATTATAAGACATGCTTACCTGCACTGGCTACAACAAACTCTCTGGGAAGGCCAAAGATGTTGTTGTCCATGTCAAACTCTATGATGATGGAAGTAGCAGCTTCAAAGGAAGATACCACGACCTAAAAGATAGAAGAAATATTTAAAAGTTAGATAGCAGAAAGTTGTCAAACATAAGAATCACTTCTCTCCTGTAGTCATCAGAGGCTTCTTAAAAAAGTCGATGGTCATGTCAATCAAGGCTCTTCAAACAGATTTCCAGGATTTCACAAACAACTCAAAAGATATTTGAAGCATTTGGACCTCAAAGTTTCATTAGGGTTTGTTTTTTTTTTTTGGTCCTTTTATTAAAGGACTTAAAACTTGCAACAAAAAGAAAACATCGAGCTGTTTTGTCAGAGGTAAAGTGTTTTTAAGCACTCTGCTGAAGCTCCTTGAAAGTTGGGCTTGTTAGCTATCTAATCAGCAAGAGCTACTCGCAGCTGCGCCTGCTTTGTATAATCTGGTGCAGGTTGTGTCTGATGTCTGAAAAAGTGCTAAAAATCTCAATTTACTCACCCCAGAGGTAAATTACAAGAATCTCAGGACTTACTTTTTGCAACCTGCTTGATTGTTTTCAGCAGCAAAGAAGCGATTTCACAATCCAGTGTAAAGAAAAATGGGAAAGCTGTACTTATAGTTCAGGAATTAAGGATTAAAACCACATTTTCAGACCTTTTTTTAAGTGATGTTGACTGAAAATACACCAAGGAGTAAGTACCTTAATGGTTTCTTCCCCCCCCCCAGTAACCGTATATTTTTGTTGCAATATATATGATAAACACAAAAGAAACCTGAAGGGGCACAACCAAAACTGACACCACTCTTCTTTCCAGAGGTATGAGATGCGTCCCTATGGTCTAAGGCAGAGTATTCGATGTCCTAAGAAATATGGCGAGACGATTAAGGAGAGAAAATATTTGCTGGCTCCAGCTTACGATTTGCACCTTGTGTGGGAGCAAAAAGAAACGGACCACAAAAAACCCTTGGATGACAGATATATAAGGAATGCCGCCACTCTTCCAGATCTTTTAGACCTGCCACGCAGCAACAGAGTTGTCACTACTGAAGAGGGAAACTCCAGTGACGAGCTCATGATCCACGGTTTCACAGTGCGAGACTACCAGCAGATTTATCACTCGGTGGTGGATCCCTTGCTCTTTAAGCCATGTGGGAAGCTCGCAGCCTACAGTCTGGAGCTTGGACACACCATCAAGGAAAATCTGTTTAGAGAGCTGGCCTACCCCATGCTTCAAATGGCAGAGCATCCAAAAGGAAAGGTGGAGGTGATGGAGAGATTTTGTCTACTACGTCCCACACCTTGCATAGATATAGACCATAAATGAGACCTGTAGTAGTAGAGTTATTCTTATTTATGTGTCTTTATGTTGCTTCATTTTGTCCATCTGCAGTCCTTGCGTGGGATGATTGTAATAATCATATTTCTAATGTTTTTGACTAAAAGCTTCAAATGTTTTAAATGAAGCTCCTCATGATAAACCTCTGAACAACAAATAATTACCGTGTGTGCGTCTGTGTGTACAGCAGTAAACTATTATATTATTCTTCCTGCGAGCGAGTACATTCTGTTGAAGAGAGTACCTTCTGACGCTGGCGTTGGTAGCCTTCAGCAACTGCTTCAATATTGTGAGTGCCAGGAGCTAGCAGGGCATGGAAGTAGCCGCCTTCCACAGTAAACAGTCTCACTCCTCCGTTCAGTATAACGATCGCCCCAACAATTGGTTTTCCACTCTTGTCTCTCACTATGCCTCGCACACCTTTATGGATCTGGAAGGAGCAGAAACAAAGAGAAATGCGTGGCTGTATGACAGTTCATTAAAATACAAACTATGTATTACAGCAGCCATAACTTGTAAAATAAATAAATGTCAATGTCGCTGCAGTTCCCTAATAAAATCATGCATCATACCTCTACCAACATGCTTAGCAGAGACTTCTTGTTCTCAGTCCAGAGTGTGGCCAGCTGCTCAGCGGGAGGAAACAGACAGCAGCCAGTGTACACTGTGATTTCTGGACAATGGCCAAAGTCCATATTGAAGTCCTGGAAAGGAGATGTGGACATAAGCTGATGCATTTCCTATGCTTTACTTCTCATTTTCACTTGATCAATAACTCCAAAAGAACGTCAAGATTCTCAGAATTGTCAAGGAAGTTTTCAAAACAAACACTCTTGACTCCATTTCCAATTAAATATGAAGTAGTGCCTTTTGTTTTTAGATTGTACACAATGACATGATGGATGCTATTACAGAAAATGACAGCACAGACACACACTTACCTTCATGCTTCCCAGATGACTTTGTCTCTCCGCTGCTCTCATAACTCCATCTGGGATGTTGCCTAATGAGTAAAGCAAAAATTAGCCATTAACCACTTATTTGCATGACCGACATGACAAGAATATGTAGCAGTCGTATGACTTACTCTGCCCATTATTTGAACATTCAGTGTTCCCAAGGTGCATTTTGGGGTGATTGCTGGCATAGACAGTTGCCAAATACTTCAAGGTGCCTTCATTGTCAACTGAAAAACAAAATAACTGATTCAATAATTAAACAGTGAAACCAGCGATTTTAAGGAAACTGTTTTCAAATGATTTATTTATCTGCCTGCAATGGGGAAAACATGGTTCTGCCATCAGCTCTACAGACCATCAGTTACATGTTTACTATCACCAGGGGGCAGTGTCACAAACAACTGGTCTGTGGGCTGCTCTCACTTGTGGGCTTGCTGGTCCTGCCAGCGACAGAGAGGAGCAAAGTTATGAGATAACAAAAAGCTGAAGTGAAACCGAGTGATAAAACAATGAAAAGTGTCGACTGCAGCAACAATCTGTGCTTCACCTTCTGTAATTTTTTTTTAACTTTGATATCTTAGTCTCCAAGGTGTCTTGACCGCTTTCATTTTTCCAGCCTAGTTTTCAACCAGTCAGCATTCAACCTATACATAGGCCCACATACACTGACGTGCTTGTTTTTTGTGACTGATACCGAAAGGCACTGACCACCCCCGTGTTTGGAAAACAGTGCATCTTTTGTAAATCACCCATAAAACTAACAACACCTATGAGCACTATTTGGATATTGGGTCACATGCTACTTTTCCCTGTTTAGTCAATCTTGCCCACAGATGAGCTACAGCAAGCATTGTTGGGTTTCTGAAAAGGCCCACAAGGGATGTTTGTCTCCTGCATGAATTCACATGTCACTTTCTCCAAACTCAAACAATTTAATTTTAATGTTTCCTGAATCTCATATGTGTGAAAAAGTGGTGCCCACAGTCACGTTGCACTCATGCAGCATCAGCAAAGAGCTATCCTGGTGTTCTCAGATTTTTATACACAATATACTTTTTGTTTCTTGTCATAGTGGTATTACCAGTCTGGACAGGCTTGTCATAAGGATAAGTGGCAACAAGGGCGCCTCCATCAAGGGCTACAGACAGAGTGAAGCGGTGGCTTTGAATGAAGTTCATCATCGCTCTGGTCTCGGGTTGGGGATCCACCAAACGCTGTGATGCGTTGCCTGTTAAAGAGGACAGACAGACAATCTTTTTTTTTCTTTTGTCTTTTGTAAATGGTACATGTAAACGTCAACCATTTCTTTTTTACATTCAAAAGAACTCTTGACTTGAAGAGCTGATCTTTTAAATCTGTTTTTCATTTCAGCTTCACACATGCAGAAATCAAGACAACTGACCAAAGAAGTCTGTGTCCAGGTCCTTGCCACGAGCGTTGGTCAAGCCCTGGGTAGATTTGCACTGCTTCTCAACAGCCTGTTCTCGTCCGTCAGGGTTTACAGAAGGAACAATGAATATGCGAGTCTCGTTGATCAGCTGGAGAAGGATAAGGAACAATTACAGTCATATATTCACAGGTACTAAATGTTCATTGAGAAATAAATCAAGCTTAAAGTCCCTTAAAGCCAAAAAGAGCAGATAAAAATGCTGTTGTTATAATCATAAAGAGGTCTTAAGGCACACCTTGGTGATGGCTGGGTTTTTGCCATAGTTGATGCACAAGAAGGCAGCAAACTCCAGCAGAAGCTCTGTCCCCACTGGGGCATTACCATGGATCCCTGCTACAAAGCGAATATTTGGCTTGGACGGTTCGGATTCTCCTGGTTTGTTAGAGATTTCCAAAGCCCATATGGTCCTATACTCCACACTCTGGCCCAGGCTGGACATAGAAAAGAAAAAAAAAGAAACAATATAGGTCACTGCAGTAAAATAAAGACTGGTTCAAACTCACAGTTTAGGGGAAAATAAAATCTTCTTACCTGTGTAAATATGTAATGTGGGGAAAGTTAAGCGTGAGGCCTCTCAAGAAAGCAGACATCTCTTTGGAGGGTCGGTAGCGGAAGTTGCTCTCGGTGGCTGTGTTTTTCACCAACTCATCCAAACCCTGGCCTACAGAGAGCTCCTTGATTAAGCTCTGAAACTCCTTCTCAGATGGGTTCTGTGTGGGTCGGGGGCCACTGGAAGAATGACGGTTACCCTCTGAGCGCACAGATGTAAGTCTGAAGTCCACCACCTCCACTCGATCCTTTGAGACTGTGGCGTAGATCGTCACAGGCTTATAACTACACAACATAACAGAATAACAGAAATAAAGGTCGCAATAAGACAAAAACATACTGAAACTAGATTTCATGTGGCTACTGTGTTTTCCTTCTGAATAAAGCTGTTACCCATGAGCAGAGGCAGTGATAGTGTAAGTCCCAGGGACCAGCAATCTCCAGTAATCTCCAGTCTGAGCTGTAGTGATCTTGTGGTTTATCTTCTCGACACTAATGGTGGCATTGGGAATTCTCCTACCATCCCACATATCTGAAACTGTGCCCTTCACCCCAGTGTGAACCTAAAGACGCAAATGCCCACATGAGTGAATGCAAAATTACGCTGAAGGCTCAGGATAATGTTGAGATCTATGTTTACTACCTGGTGTATAAACTGAAGCAATGATCGCCGGTTTTGATCCCAGTATTTTGGGAGGTCCTTGGCCAGAGGATATTTGACACAACTCAGCTCAATTGTCACCTCGAAACAGTTTGTGTTTATGTAGTTCCAGTCTTGCATGCCACCTGGAAAAAACATGCACTCCTTTTTAGAGTCATATCAAGAAACTGTGTGGGTAAATAATCTGACAATTTCATAATAGAACATAAAAAAATAATTTAAAAAAGTTATTGTGAAAAATATAAAAATTAGGGAATTCTTTTCTACATTAAAAATATACAATTTACACATTGATAGAATAAAAATCACATTTTCTTTTATTCCGGTGACGAGTCCAAAACCTACTTTAGAACTACAAGTCACCATAGTGCCTTTAGGCTGCACTGCGTTGTCCCAGGAACACTTTTTTGCCAGAAAACATAGTTTAACTACTACTGATGCAGTGCCAACACTCTCTCATGCAAATAGCTGACCACTCGGTTACTAAAGACATACTGAGGGCAAAGTAGAAAACTATCCCTCAGGTCTTACCAACAAAAAACTGAAATCTTCTCTGTAAAAACTGAAAGCAGAGTACCCCAGGGTAAGAAGGAGAAAGACCACCCAGCTTGGTATCAGCGCACATCTTAAGGGCGGCATACGTGACAGTATAGCAGCAGAAGTGCACATAACATGGGGTATATCTGTGAAGGCATCATTAATGCCTTTCTTGCTTAATCTTTGCCTGGAAGAATTCAAGTAGATCTTAATTAAGGCTAACCTCTTATATAAAAGGGTTTTGTGAATTTTTAAAAACATGGAGTATGCCAAAATTAATGAAAGGTGTAAGCATACCAGGAACACTATACCACTGGGCACCATTGGTTATGCCATCCTTAAAATAGTCATTAGGGTACAGGTCCTCACAAGGGTGTCCTTGGTGCATCAGAGGATTTTCCTGCATACAAGTAAAACCAAACAATGATCACTGTTGTTGTCAAGTTTTCAAACAGTCATTCCACAGATTTCAATGAGCTTCCATTAGTACTAAAAGTTGAAACTATAAGCATCAGGCTCAAACAGCTCCCACAGCAACGGTGTCCAGTTACCTGTGAGTAGGCTCTAGAGACCTGCTGAAAGACCTCGTCATCAGGCGACTTGCTGTAGTAACTATTCCCATCTTTGTCATCATCAAAGGGGTAGTTGACCACCAAGGACCCTGAATTGCACAACAAAAATAATACGGCGTAAAACACACACACACACACACACACACAAATAATAATATCTGAATCTGTGGGTAGGAAAGAAAATGTAGTCTGTGAACATAAAATTATTTTTTGTTACTAAAAACACTAATGATCATAACCGTAAAACATAGAAAATATTTACAAATTTTAACAACACTTAGCAGATCACCACATTCAAAAGCTGGCCGTGACACTGAAACACCACTGTACAGTACGTGCCTCCGTGGAGGTTGGCTGACAGGACGAAAGGGATGCTCTTCAGCCATTTCATCACAGCTTTAGTCTCTGGCTGTCTGGGTTCTGTGATGTTGGCGAACTGATCGGGAAAGTTGCGGTTCAGGTCAAAATTGTTGGTGTTGTTACGCCCTTTGTAGCCATTTGTATCACCTGTCAGGAAACAAACACCGGTGAGCAGCCATCTACATGCATCCGTAACCACAGCATATGCACATCCTCGGCTCCTCCTCCACAACACCTCCTTACATAGGCAAACAACAGTAGCTGTTAGCAAACAGAGGATATGCCCTGTCAAACTTTCCCTTAAGTCAGACACTTATGTATGACTTCATACACTTCCTTTTGTGGACACTTACGTGCTCACAAAGGGAAATGAAAGCTATTTTAACACAGACGACAGAGCATGGAAGGAGATAATATAATTCTGCCGAGAAGAACAGCTACTCCTCATATGTCTCTCTCCAGGGTCAATTGCTTCTTTCTTTGTGACCACTAAAGATATCAAGTATACACCAATGTGGTGTGGTCAGTTTGTAATGCAGTTTCTTTAGCAAAGGCAGTAATTTAATAGTTGCCACAGACTCAAGGAACGCTTAGTCAAATTACTGTTTAAGGCCTGTAAGGTTACACCTTACGTATCCAAAAGCCATAAGTAAAGCCTGTAAAGAACTCTACAGAATATGCACATGACCCTTTTACTTACCTTCCTCAGCTACCTCGTAGCCATCGGGATTCATCGAAGGCATGATGTGAATGCGGGTGTTGTTGACCAACTCGGTGACCTCTGGGTCAGTACCATAGTTACGACACAGGTACTCTATGAGGTTGAGCATTAACTCGCGACCCACCACTTCATTACCGTGCATGTTGGCCACATATTTAAATTCTGGCTCACCTGGGAGAGTGTAACAGACAGAATGATACTCTCTGGTTTGCATTTGATGTTTTTCAAGATTTACTGGTATAAAAAAATAAAACATTAAATCAAATATCATCACATACCATGCTCATGAGTGTCAGGGTTGTCTGAGATGACCATCACATACAGCTCACGCTTTTCTACAGACTGTCCAATAGAGTAAAGATGGGTAATAGAAGGAAACTCGCTGCTGTACTTCCGTAGAAACAGCTCCATGTCTGCATAGTTGTGATGACGGAATTCCTGTGGTTGGTTGGCCAGTTGGTGTGAAGTTGGAGAAACAGAAGTAACCACCGGAGTCTGGGTGGAGCCAGAAGAGCTGGTAGTGGAACTGTCTGGATGGCTGATGGACTGCACTGAGGTTGTAGCCACAGTGGTGCTGCTACCTGCTGCCTCACTGACCACAGGTGTCAAGGTAAAGTTAAGCTCTTTTGCCTTGCCCTCAGAGACCTCGACACTGCTGACTGTCACTGATATGTACCTGTACAGTAAAAGAAGCACATGTTGAAGAGATTTAATCTGTTATACAACACAACTTTCCACTGAGTGTACCATAAGAAAACCATTTCTTTTAACCAAGTTTCGATCCAATTATGTACGTCAGGTATGTGTTTTAGGAGTCATGTAGCTTGCTATGCAGGCAACGTGTGTAAACATAGATTACATTTAGTATTTGTAGTATTTGTTCTTGTATTAAAGATTTTAATCTAATGAGGACAGGATGTAAAAAAGAGAGAGAAAGATCTCTGTGGGTTTGTTTTTTTTGCTGAACAGGTCATGTTCACAGATCATGTGGGCTGAGATCAGCTCAGTTCATGTAAATATTATCAGCTGTAACAGTGTGATTGCTGTTGTTTTTAGTTTATGTGTGTGCATGGTGTTGAGAAAATGTGATCGCTGAGAGGCCGACTGTAACAGGAGCTACCACAAAGCTGGTTTTGAGTATACAACACATGTCACAATCACATGTCCCGAGTTCATGAATGATGAATGATTAAAAAAAAAAAAAAGACAGGGCTGAGAACCGACAAAATTACAGAATAATATGACACCAACTACAGAGTATACCTCAGTGGGAATGTAAACCTGTTGCCATGTGAGCCCATCACAACGAAGTATTAAGCTGTAGTTTTAGTCTCTTAATCAGGAAGTTTGCCAAGTAACTTGTGCAACACATGTTAAACTACTTAACAAACACTAACAAAGAGTCATGTCAGTCACATGGACAAAATTTCATTATTTGATGGCCTTTGAGAGCCAAATTAAAAATTGATCTGGCATAGGTTGTACAAAAAATTATTTTGACCATGGATTATGTAAAACAAACAAACTTCAGCTAAGTTCCAATCAATCCACTGCACAGAGCACTGTAAACTATCTTTAAGGGAAAAGAGAGGAAAAGGGGCAGAGACCGCATTCAGGCACTAAAGTATGTTTGTCTTGGCAAGAAGTATTTGTCTAAAGGATGACAATCACGGGAAAATATTAGAGACAGTAAAATGTTATGTTTAAGACACACACTATCGGGACAAAAGTTCTGGCCCGCCTACATGTTACACCTACAAGGCCTCCTTGGCAATAGAAACACATGCAAGTTCCTGGCACACAGTTTTGTGCTGATGTTAATGACGCAGGAAGTTAACAGAAGGTTGGAGACTTAATTTTACGATTCAGTCACTCAGTGACCCTATTCTGTAACTTTTTATCCCTAAAGTCTTGTAATAATACCACTTCAATTATTCAAGAGGAAATAAATTTCACTAACTGGTTTGTTGCAACAGTTGTATCCAATTATGGCTGGCTTAGAAGCTTTTTTTTAAGAACGTACAACATAACCTGTGTAAGTGACCAAAACCACTACCAGCATTCATACTTTTGCGTGATGTTTTACATGTTAGTTATCCTGTAGTCACGTCTGGGCTTTTATATGCGGTACTAGATTGTTTTTGCCTCATATGAGCCCTTATATTGAGGATATGATTAACTTTCCTTATATTGAAGTGATGTAATTCTCTCAAAAAACTGCAGCAAAATAGCAGCTAGAAATGCATAAGACTATTCAAGAGCACTGAATAAGCCAATCACAATAGCTGTGAGCTTCATCGACAAGAGGTGTAGTTACATTTCCAGGCAGGTACACTAAAGGCGTAGGGTTTCAGTGGGGTTTGCAGTTACCAGCATCATATATACAGGGTGGATTTAAAACAGAAGAACAAATTCTGTCTAGATAGCACACTATCATTCACACACACTCCTTAGACTAACTCGTTAAAAAAAGCTGAATTCAAAAATACTTTTGTCCATATAGGGCAGGGGTAGGCAACTCCAGGCCTCGAGTGCCGGTGTCCTGCAGGTTTTAGATGTGTCCTTGATCAAACACAGCTGATTCAAATGGCTAAATTACCTCCTCAACATGTCTTGAAGTTCTCCAGGGGTCTGGTAATGAACTAATCATTTGATTCAGGTGTGTTGACCCAGGGTGAGATCTAAAACCTGCAGGACACCGGCACTCGAGGCCTGGCGTTGCCTACCCCTGATATAGGGTATGGTCAGTAGATGCCTCTGTTTTAGTGAATAAAAGTTGCCCTGAGGCAACAGAAAAAGACACACGTCACTTACTATACAATACTGGGTGTTAGTTAGCCCGAGATTAAGAAATCGTTTTGTTTTGGGGGGTTTTAACTTCATATTAGTCTAACTTGCATTACTCTTATATATACACCGTATTTTTCGGCCCATCATACGGTGCACTGTTGATAAACGGGTCTGTTTTCATTCATAAGGCACACCAGATTGTAAGGTGCATTAAGCAAAACAAGCAGCAGCATTCGGCCTCCAGCTTCACTGTTTATTTTATGCTAACATAGCTTTGTCGCTAGCGACCACGTAGCACATCATGATATACCAGCTAACCCAACTTCAGTAACCCTACAAATGTCACTGCTGTTTAGTTTTCTGTCTTCATTTATGTTGGAAGTGATAGCAGGGCTGTACGTTTTATTTTTTTTCAGAAATCTTTCAGTCAGAACATGCTATATCATGTGTAGGTGGAAACTAGCGAGCTAACTTGCTGCTAACTTCCAACTCTGTTAAATTTTATAAATTCTGTTTTCATGGATGCCTGGATGTTAAACTTAATTGTTACACCTGGTAAAGCAGCAACACTGATCATTTTATTGCAGATGAAAGAATTTAGACAGTTTTTAACTCTCAGTAATGCCGCAGTGTTCGTTTGACTTTGGAACCTGAAGCGCACGAAGTTTTGGACCCAGATTACTCCGCGAGGCTCCTGACTACGGCAGCCATAATGCTCAGACAATCCATCAAACAGTGCGGCTTCGTAGCTTAACAAAGTCGCAGTAAAACATTTTTTGACAGATTTTTGAGCGCCTTGTAAAATTTAAAATCAGTTCGAGGTCAGTAGGCACAACCAGAATTCATATATAAGGCGCACCGGCTTATAAGGCACACTGTCGATTTTTAAGAAAACTAAAGGATTTTAAGTGCGCCTTATAGTGCGGAAAATACAGTAAGCAAAATCAAGGTTGGTCTAACCCAGACCTTCCCAAAGTGTGGGGGCGCAGAGCCATTGCAGGGGGGGCGCGGTATGAAAAGGGGGAGAAAAAACCCCAAAAAAAACGCTTGGACACCGCTAGCAGGGGGCGCCCACACAAGCGCAAAGCAGGAGATGAAGCATAGCTGAATATGTTTCCAAACCAACTTCATTCTAAGCCAAAGACTAGAAAATATGGTGAAGCATATCTGCCCTTTGGCTTCACCTGCACAAGTGCCAAGGTAGGTCTCCCCTGCAGAATTGGTTTTCCCTGCGTCGGGAGCAGCGCAGGGCTCTTCAAATCACGGACAAACAGTATCCCACATTCTTGATTTTTAGTTCACAAACACTTCTCATAATGATTAACTACTCCTGTCATTTTGGAGATGTTAGCTCTTTATACAGTAAAGTTACAGTGGGATACAAATAACATCAGGCTGTCGCTGATCCTGCCACGATTTATTTCCCCTGTCTAAATCACGGACAAACGGTATCCCACAGTTGTTTATGTTTTTAAACCCATTTTGCACAGAGAGGCATCCATCCATGAGGCATCCATCCATCCATCCATCCATTCGCTTCCGCTTCTCCTTTTCAGGGTCGCGGGGGGCGCTGGAGCCTATCCCAGCTGTCATAGGGCGAGAGGCGGGGTACACCCTGGACAAGTCGCCAGTCTGTCGCAGGGCCAACACACAGGGACAGACAACCATTCACGCTCACATTCACACCTAATGGCAATTTGGATTTTCCAATTAACCTATCCCCACAAGCTGCATGTCTTTGGACGGTGGGAGGAAGCCGGAGTACCCGGAGGGAACCCACACAAACACGCGGAGAACATGCAAACTCCACACAGAAAGACCCTGGCCTGATGTTGGAATTGAACTCAGGACCTTCTTGCTGTGCGGCAACAGTGCTAACCACCGTGCCGCCTACAGAGAGGCATTTTTTGAAAAATGTATTGATAGCAGTGTGGAATATTATTACACATGAAAAAAACAACTACACGTAAAATAATCACACCGTGACACCTCCGCCTTTCTAAATGGAGGGAAAGTAACTGTGTATGTATATTTAAGCGTTTAAAAACTGAAGAAAGTCCGATTAACAGTAACAATATTTTGTCTCTATCTGCCATTCTGCAATTCATCTCATGTAAACAATAACTTGGCACACAGCGTGACGTGGAAAAAGGCACATACCTTTGACGTTGCATGACGAACTCTGTATTCCTCGTCCACACGTAAACGCAAAAAAGGAGTTTTAAAAAAAGTTTTCAGTGATTCGAAACGCCGTTTACGTGTGGACGAAAGGTCCAAACGCATAGAAACAGCTGCGTTTTCAAAAATACCCATGTAGGTGTGGACGTAGCGTAACAGAAAAACCGCAATGGAGCAAAATATGGGTGTGTATGGTTGGAGGATGTGTTTGTGCACGTCCATGCGCGCGCGGGGGGGGGGGGAACGACATTTTTCTTGTAAAACAAAGGGGGGCCTATCAAAAAAAGTTTGGGAACCACTGGTCTAACCCAACAAACGAGCCTAAACGCTATCAAAAAAACCCTTGGTAGCAATCAGCAGGGAGCAATCTGCAACCTCTGGGCCGTCACTGGTCACTGAACTGAAACTAGAGATCTGGCCCAGCATTAAGTGTTTCCACTAATGAATAACCTCTGTTTGTAAAAAACCTGTTATGTGCACTCACCCTGGAGCCACAGCTGTTATGTTGTATGTTCCTGGTAACAGAAGGCGGTAGTAGTCCCCATATTCCCCCGTCGTCAGGTTGTGGCGAACGCCTGCTACCACAATGCTGACATTGCTAGGGGCAGCACCACTAACTGCATCTTTCACATAGCCACGGACACCGATGTGCACCTGGAAGACAGCAGTAATTTGAGTGCAAAGAAACCCTCAGTGGTTATAAAATCACTGGTTTGACTACAGTTGGTATTAATCTATAAAACACTTGTAATAACGTGATTTTTTTAATTCACTGAAAATACCATCTTTGTGGCTTTAGGCTAATTTTTTTCCACATTTTTTTATTGTATGCATTTTCTTAAATGACCATTATGATTTTCAACGAAAGTTAAAGAACCTTACACTTGGCTCAAGTGGAGAAACTGCATGACAGAGATGTTGATTGTGCTATTATTCTTTTATATAAACAAACAAAAGACATCATATCTTATGGACAATTTATTTCTTATGTACCTGTTCTATGTAGGCTAGCAGGGATTCCTTGTTTAGATCCCATTCCCTTTTGAGCTCAGAAGCAAAAGGGTATTTGCAACAGCTCAGCTCCATGGTGATTTCCAGACAGTTTCCATGAATGTAGTTGTAGTCCTGCATCCCTCCTGGATAACAGAAAAAGAACATAAAAAACATGTACATAAAAGCACAAGTTAGAAACAGCTAAATTGATATTAAAGTCACATTTAAAAATATGCATGCAAATGATGCAAAAACTACATATTCTGCATACTATGTGGCCCTGAACGGTAATCCAGCAGTGCCAGAACTGTTTATTATACGAGAGGTTCTGTCTGGAAAAGTTCAAGTCTGTCTTTGTCCCCCTCTGTGCCAAAGTTTACAGAGGGAGTTAGTGTAGCAACAAGCCCCGACATCTGGGGTTTGCAAGGCACCTTGCAGTCCAGTAATGCAAACAGAAACACACACAGAAGGGCAGGCTGTTCATCCCTGTGGAACATGAGCAGGCAGTCAGATGCTTCCTGGCTGGAAGGTTTCCATGACTCCTGGCTTGGTGGCCCCGGGAACCAAATGCAACAGACACTTCTGCCCCCAAACCTGTATGCCAATGATGTGCGGCTGCTTGCCCTACCAAGTGCCCAGAGTTGTTGGTTTGTTGTTACACATTTCATTGTTTCTATATGGGCTTCGTTTCTCTTTTTTCCCCTCTGCCCTCATCCTACACAGTTGAGCCAAAATTTCTATAAACCAGCTTACACCAGCCTCAGTGAGGAAGATGCAAACCACAAGACAACAGAAAATGCTGGCACACAAAATTTGTGATGCACAACAAAGCCACATGCAAGTAAATCTGAGAAGGAAAATGTAAAAAAAAAAAAAAAAAAAAAAGGCGTGTGGAAAGCCCCTACCTTGTCACAATACTCACCACCACTTTAGTCTACACTACTTGCAATCATTTTTTTAAAAATACTAATAGAACTACTATTATTTTTGCAATTTTATGATTGCTTGTAGAACCCACTGAGTATCTTCCAAATAGCCATACTATGTTACAAAAAAACGCAGTAATGAAAATCTCAATGAATCTCTTCCACCCTAAGGACAGATGGTGATATGGTACACTCAACTCAGAGAGCAGCCTCGGAAAAATACAAGTTATTCTGAGTCATCCCTCGTGAAGCGACAGCTGTTTGGCTGCCCGAAACTCAGAGAGTGTCTGCCAGTTCACTCAATGGAAGCTGAAAAGGGACATTACAAGCAAATTGATGAACTCTTCCTATACCAACACAAATGCATTTTTACGGCTCTATAACCTTATGTTCGTACCAACCACTGAAAGATTCCCTTTCTAATACACAGTCATTGCATAAGATGAGGGTCAAAATATAGTCATCATTTGTGTGTCTACATGGTATGAACACCAAAGTTTATTTTGTAAAGGGGGTTCAACAGTCTAAATAAAGAATTCCAAAGACTAAAGCTAGTCTTTAATACAAAGCTTCCTTCTTGCTGCAGCTAAACAAGTAAACTATCTGAAACTGTGACTTTTAAAGCTACCAGCCAGATTTGACTTTTTAATAGGAAGCATGGCCTCTGGGCTTATTTGGAATATGGGTGGTGTATTTAGACGTGTCAGGGTAACACTTTAATCACTGTGTTCACAACAGAGAGAGTAGGGGCATTGTCAACCCAGCAGCACACAGGTCTTAAAATCTCTCACCTGTTAAAGTAGAATAATTGCACTAAGTGGCATTCCCCTGTTTCAACGATGTCTAAATCCAACTGCCTACAACAACATGACAAAAATAAGAAGCTTGTCTTTGGTCATAAGATGTTAGCCAAGTCTCGCTGTCTTTCAGGCAAATCACTTAAAGCAAACATCCTGCATATGCAGGAGTTGGAAAAACACACAAAAAGGCCTTAGAGCAGCCCCAACCTTACATGTCCTGTCTCTACCGGATCCAGTGACACACCCTGAACTCAGAGTGATGATTTAAGAAGCTGAGTCAAACATTTAAGATACCAACCCAGGGCATAGAGTATAAATGTCAGGTGACTGGTTTTTTAAAAGTGTTATCAGAGGCGTGAGTGAACTCAGACACTGGCAGAGCAGTCCGATTATCGTGGCTGTGGAGCGGTATTTTCATGCAGTAAAATTAGATTCAGGACCTTGTTCTCTTGTAAGTGTCTATGCAGCGACGCGTTTCTTTCAGCAAAGACAGCAACTAAATGAGCCAAAAATATTTCAAACAGATAAGACCCTGGAGACAGCAACACACATCATCAATAACACCAGATCTGGTTACATGAACAAAACACAGTTCAAAAGTAAGAGCACGCGAACAATAGACCGTGTCAAAAGATTATAGGTCATGATTACATGTTATGCACAATTATTATTTCAAGCTCTGACTCCCAAACAACAAATCCCTTGTTCCTGATTCCTGGAGCTTTGCCTGGAAGACTAATTACGTCACACAATGGCCTGACCGCTTCCATCATCTGCCATTAGTCCGGTTTTAGTCGTGACATTTCATCCACTGTGGCATGGCAGACAGATGAACCCATTGTCAATTCAAAGGTTGTTCTTGGCACCACCTTCATCAGTGAGATATGAATACTATCGCTGCTAAGAGGTTCAATAAGTGTCTCATACTAACAATGTGAACTTCCACAGAGTAAATAGTGGATGTTTCAGTCAAGGATCCATAATATTTAACCTGAACATTAATTTTTCTTTCACTGTGTTTCTGATAAGTACGAGGATATACTGCCTGCTATTTAAGCTTTTAAGGTAATGATTTAGTGTTTCCTTTTCTCTAAGTGGTAAACAAATATTGTTCCATTTAATGACAAACTGAAACAAGAACAAATACAGGTGCATTCAGTCAGATGACACTTAAGTATTTTTGCTCAAATAGCTGGTTGACAGACACTTTTATAAACATAAAACCTTTATCATACATACTCCTACTCAGAGTTACCTTCATACTATATTCATAAAAAAGCTCAGACTTTGAAAGTATCTGCAGACTTGCACATAGAGAAGAAAGGTCCATTAATAAAACTAGGAGGTTTCATATAAGAAACTTGAAGAACGAGTGCTTATATATATATATATATATATATATATATATATATATATATATATATATATATATATATATATATATATATATATATATATATATATATATATATATATATATATATATATATATATATATATATATATATATATATATATATATATATATATATCTCGCTTCTTTACTTGAATCCTTTATTCAAAAACATCCCTCACCCATTCACACCATTTTACACACCAAAGCTCGTTCTTCACACACATTCATGCTCAACTTTGAGCAAGTTGGGGTTCAGTATCTTGCCCAAGGATACTTAGATATGCAGACTGGGGACTGGAGCAGCCAGGGACTGAACCACCAACCTTCTGATTAGTAGATGACCTGCTCTACCTACAGCCACCCAAGTAAAAAGAGTAAAAGACACGCTAGTTACACAAAGCTTGAGTTTAATCAAAGCAGTTAATCTGGTTGAGGCAAATCCACCGCTAACCTGACATCTACTACAGCGCAATACAGAGGAAGAGCGGTTTGGTAACCCGACGCTCCAGACACATCACCAACTCCCAACCCCTCAGACAAGCCAACAAAACAAAGGTGGAGAGGAGCATGCTGACTGAGTTTCTGGCCCTCAGGTTCAGAGAAGAGCTTGTTTTCAGCCTAAATTACACTGCAGTCAAGGAAACAAAACAAACTGCTTTTAGTTTAGTTCATGTAAGAAACTGATACATGCAGTGTATTGACAACTGAAAAGAGTCAGCCCACAGAGCCATAAGAGGCCTCCAGCTCTAAAATGTTGCATAATTACAGGCTTTGGCAGACACAAACACGATGAGCAGTGCACTTTTGGTTTTGGAGTAGGGTCAAAATCCCAAAGCACTGTAAGCACTTAAGCTCTTTGTGTTTCAAAGCACTAAGCATAAGACCTCTATTCTGTTATATGTACATGTATTAAAGAGGATGTGAACTGGCTATCATGTGTTAAACAAGGCAGCGAAATAAATGAACCCTAGATGAACACTGCGTTATAATGTGTTTTACAAAGACGTCTTGCTACTAGATATCTATCAGGAAACAACTGTGGGAACTTTTGGAAGCAGTTATTGTGAAGTTTTATCTAAATTAATCTTAAACTCAATGATCACTGGGACAAAAAAAAAAAAAAAGCTTACCCCCCACTGAAAATTATTTTTCAACCGCCATCTTTGCATGAATTGTTGCATGGATTTTGGAATGCTATGTCCCGCTATTATAACGGCTCTGTTTTAACCAAGCTTATATTTAATGAAGAAATAAAGAGCCTTAAAGAAGGTTTACTACGTGCCATTTCTGGAATGTGGCATAATGTTTTCTCTGATGCAAATGCAGATATTTTGCATGCAATCTATCATGGAAGAATCTTTAAAAAATCTTTAAACTTCACAACATAAATAGTTTGTTTATCTGTTTTAGGTGATGGTGCTGCCTGGATACTCTATATCTGCACTATCCTTCACATCTCTAGAAGATTGCTTGCCTGCAGTGCATGTGAAAACTGAAATAATCTCTAAGCCAGACCCTTCAAACAGCTTGCAGCCTACATACAATGCAAACAATGCAGCTGTAACAGAAAACATTCAGCTTGCAACTACACTCACCTGCTTGGTAAAGTAGACTTTCCAGAACAATGACTAAATAACCATCTTACACAACAATCAGCTTTCATTCAAAGAAACAACACACCGGTTCCACTGATCTCCATGCCTTCACACACACAAAGTGTCTCAGTCTGTTATTTCCTTGCCCAAAAACAAACAAGGACATCATACGTTTAGTTCTAGCAGAAACAAACATTATACGATTAACGAAGCTCAGTTTATTCAGCTGAATCCAGTGAGATAACCTCATTTACCCTGATAGATTATTGAGGGCGTTCTGCCCCGCACAGATCAATAAGAGCAAAGAAACTTGGCTGTCTTACCTGGCACGTCGTACCACGCCGCTCCATTAGTAATGCCATCTTTAAATGTTTCTTCTGGTGTATCAGGACAGTGAGGCTTACCGGTCTTCATTACAGGGTGGTTCTGGGAATATACCAGAGCCAGGTGGCGAAACAGACCATCGTCCGCCGACGGGCTGTAGTGACCTTCTTGCTCGTGGGAGGCTGAGTCATCAAAAGGGTAACTGGCAACCACAGTGCCACCATGCAGGTTCCCTGACAGCACAAATCTAAGGAGATAAAGACAGATTTATATCACTAGCTTTAAAGCATAAAATTCACAGTGCTCCAAACTCTTTGTTACCATAACATTCATGTCTATACTTGCCATGAAGTAAAGAAAGAATCTAACACTAAAAAGACTGTCAGCCTGAGTTATGAACAATTGACTTGGCCATGTTTGACTGCTGACACATCAAATTATTCTAGGCTGAATATCATGAACAACTATAAAGAATAAGGACTTTAACCAACCCCAGCTTTAATGCTAGAAAGCCTCAACATATGGACATGTACATTAAATTAGGATGAAACTGTGAACCTTTCTGTATAAAAAAGTGATGATGAAAGAGAAATGCCTATAATGTAGGATGACCTGAGGTGCATCCCCCCTTTGCAAAGAGCTGTGAAGCTAGTGTGACAACTTTTACTCTGTGAACCTTGCACTTCCTTGTGAATGATGGAGTTGCTCTTTGATCTCCACAACTAGCTAGAGAATAACTGGAAACAGATTAGCTAAAGTATCAAAGCCACACGAGTCAAAACCTCAAATAGCTGGACAAAAACATCTGGAATCTGCGTGTTTAAAACAAATAACGCCAAAAATACTGACTTTTTCTCCTGGATCCATCTCATCACTGCCATCACCTCGGGGATATTAGCTGGATCCACGGTGGTTTTGTCGAACTGGTCAGGAAAGCTTCTGTTTGGGTCCTTATTTTTGGCGTTATTTCGACCGCCGTGATCACCACTGCAGTCCCCCTCTGTGGACTTCTCAAAGCCGTCGGGATTCATGCTGGGCATGATGTAAATATCCGTGCTGTTCACCAGTTCAGTGATGCGCTTTTCCTCCCCGTATTTGGTTAGCAGGTACTCCACTAGGTAAACCAGCACCTGTCTGGACACGGTTTCGTCGCCGTGCATGTTCCCAACGTATTTAAATTTAGGTTTCCCCAGTGACTTCCTGTCGGGGTCTCTGGTGATCCGCATCACCCACAGCTGCCTGCCCTCCACGGACTGCCCTACAGTCGACAGGTTAGCTATGTGAGGGTATTTCTGGGCTAACGACTGTAAACGTTTTGTTAGTTCATTATAATTGTAGTAAATGTCGTAAGTTTCTACCGCTTCCTCCGTAGAGGCTCGGGCGCTTCGTGTGCCGAGCAGTCTGTCGTCGCCAAGAGAGACGACAAAAAGGAAAAGAAAGGCGAAAAGTGCCACCCGTAGTTTCAGCGTCATCGAGACATGTTCCCAGTTAGCCACCATGTTGACCTGTCTTCTACTTCTACACCATCCGGAACTGGTAACTGAACAACAAACACTACACTCAGGTATTTTGGTATTTGGCTCCGCACGGACGGACGTCTTTCCGCTGCCACAGTTGTTCTGGCCTGCCTGTTTCCATCTACTTCCGTTCACCTCACAGGGTCGGAGCTTCGTGGTGACGTCAGATTTTAAGGTGGGCCGGAGTAGTTCCGCCTTTGACCCTTTAAAGCCCGAAATAATTGCCAGAAAAATCTATTTGTTGAAAACGGTGTTTATTGAACCTGGCCATTAAAAAAAAATGATTGAATAACAATTTATATATATTAGCTTTAATTTGTATCGTACTTGGTACATCCGTCTTTTTTGGTCATTTATTAAAATAAAAATGCTAAAAATGTAGAAGAAAAAATATGTATAAGTCCCAAAAGCACTCAACAACTCATCGAATATACTGCATTTGGCTTTAAAAGGGTTAATTTTACTGGACTGGGGGACTGATATAAAACAGAATACCGTCTATTTTGTACAGTTTTAAAGCATTTTAAATTCATATGGTATTTTGATCTCTTAAGTATATTATTTCATACATTGCATTGTCTTTTTTATTTTTATATTATTACATATGGTTTTTAATTTATTATGTCATGCAACTAAATAAATGTAATGTCGCATGTGCCCTGTGCAGTGACAATAAAGGGTTTTCTGATTCTGATTCTGAAATCTTTTTTTACAATAGTATCTGTATTTGCTGCGGTAACATATAGTTACTCCTTAATGACAACAGGTATTAAACATGCAGACTTCTGCAAGAGTTTCAGCTCCCGGGACAGATTAATATTGATTATTATGGCCATCAATGAAACAAACGGACGTTACAAATGAGTCACCGAATGCAGACTTTAAATAGCTTGTAAAGCTCATTATGGGCCTCGGTTGACTAGAAGGAACTGCCAAAAGAAAGGGAGGTCTGATGTCGATATGAACACTTTATCTGCAATCTCTTCACAAAACCAATGTTTAGAGCATAGAAATCAACGCCTGTAAAAGTCAGAGTCATTTTAGGAACAAGTGTCAACAGATTTAGTGTCTGGAGAACAAAATTATCCCAATTTGTCAGCTGTTAAGCATTGGGGGTAGGAATATCCTCCTGTGGGGTTGTATGACCAGTCCACCACTAATGGGAAAGAATGGATGCTACCAATATTAGCAAATTCTGCAAAATTGCAATCCAAAGCATCTCTCAGAGCCTTCAGATTTCAAAAACACAAACTCTCCTCACATTTTCCAGGCTAGGATGTACATGCAGCCTGGAAATCTTTCAATGCATGTATTTTTCACCTGTCAAAGGTTCTGATGACACTTCAAAATGTTTCCAAAGTGCTTTGTTTTCCCTGAGCTGGTAGCAAGTTGTAGAAGTTTTTGAACCCCTTGAGGTGTTTAACTTCAGACAGCTCTGGCTAAACTATAACTGCAGGGGTTAAAGCTGCAGCGGCAAACTAAACTAGATCTAATAGGTTTAGCATAAGGGATCTAAGAATTTCATTGTGTGGTTTCCTTATCTGTGCTGTTGCTTCCTGCTGTTAGCCATTATAAGGAAGTCCCAATGCCTCCCGATTTTAAAAGCTGAACTTATTTTTCTATGTAATTAGTCTCATTTCCACATTAAAAGATTCAAGAAGATGCTCGTGCTTTCCAGTAATTAACCAGCTTTAGTACTGGCTAATGACACTCCTTAGGCAAAATACTAAACCTTGAGTTGCCCCTGATCTGAGTGTGAGTGCATGTGATTGGTTGACTTGTAGTAGAAAGTACTTGTTATGTAAGTATAAGTCCATTTTGCTTCTATTAAGGCGTAAAACAAGACACGACTACCAATATACCTACCATCCCTTATGTGCTCCCAGCTTCTTTTCACTGCAAATAGTCACAGTTAAACAGAGAAGCCTAAAGCAAAGCTCGCTGTTTTAAAATAAATCACAACTGAGCACACCAGAGGTTAGCAGCAGACTCTTTATTTAAGTTGCCTTCTTCTTTCTTTATTGAACACTGGCAGCACCACAGTTACCCACAAATATGAGGAGCAATGACTCTGAGTGACATCACCACCCTGCTGCTGCCTTGAGGCCTGTTTTTAGCGTCCTCCTTATCTTTCCTCAGCGGGGCATCAGTCAGGAGCTTCTCTACAGTGGCCTGTTTTTAACTTTCTTTTATTCTTCTCATGTTTTCTCTTTATTTTCATTTGGCAACAGACAAGAAAAGTGTCGTAAACATCTCGATGATAAAGCACCAGAAGGTGCTGGAATGATTGGGTTAAGGGTGGAAGAGGAGGAGCAGGAGGGAAGATCTGGAGGAGGTAAAGAGCGAGAGGCTGGGAGAGGAGGCCGCGGGGTCTCATTGCTGGATTCGACGCAGCGACTGCACCTGGAAGGACTGAGCGTGGGAGCCCCACTCTCTGTAATGTTTGTACTCGCCACCGTGATGGTCACACTCCATGATGTACTGGTATCCACGGTAACCTGGAAACTGGTAGCACACCCAGCTGGTGGAGGAGGAGAGGGGGATTTGTGGTTTAGACAGCAAGTGAAATGAAATGCATTTAGAAAAATATACGTGAAGCTACAGGAGGAAAAGACAACAGTTAGATGCCAGTGGATAAGCCTGGAAGCCACTATCAGCTACAGTTTTCTTCACTTCTGCCAATTTTAACATGTGTGAAGCCTGTAAAGAGTAATACGAGTTCCGATGTCGAGACTTACGCGCC
The DNA here is from genome assembly GCF_051167445.1 of Perissodus microlepis. Lineage (NCBI taxonomy): Eukaryota > Metazoa > Chordata > Actinopteri > Cichliformes > Cichlidae > Perissodus > Perissodus microlepis. The sequence continues at coordinate 19,555,025 of NC_140474.1, read as the reverse complement.
GCTCTGAACTTGCATAGATCCGATCTCGTTGTTGCCCCAGCCCATAGCCTGCAGGGAAGGATAGTCATCGTTTATCTCCCACTGGCGCCCCATGAAGTTCTCCTTCTCAAATAGCACCATCTTGGACTCCTTGTGATTCTGTGTGAGCATGAGTCAGCCAGAGAAAACAGACAAAAGAACACATGATGTTGTTGATAGGTGTAGTAATGAGGTAGCAGCCTTCCAGGCATAAAAGAGTTGCATAATAATCATCAAAATTGTGTGAATTGGGTCCAAAATCTAATAATTTACGAGTTGCAAGTGCACTCCATTCTATTTTAGGCTGCACTCAGCGCCTTTATTAGTCACTCTATTGAGCTTTACATGAGACCATTTCATGAGACAAATGCATTTTTTTTTTTACATTTTGTATAGATGGAGAAAAAGCAGAAGCTGCTGATTTAGGACAGAAACTCACAGCAGAGCAGATGGGGCGGAAAGACATCATCCTCTCAATGTGGTAGGCGTTGCTGCCGCTCCATGACTCCCAGTAAGGGTACTCTCCCCTCTCCAAAACAAACTGCTGGCCACAGAAGCTGGAGTGCTCATATCCTGCCCAGCTGCCACGAACAAACAGAGAGACACATGAATGCATCGCTGGATCACAGGAACACAGACCAATTAGAAGACATCAGGCAAATGTTTTGTATATTTAAAAAAATCTTATAGTGAACTTTAAATAGTTATAAGTGAGGTCTATAAGTAATTTCAAATGTTATGTTTTGAGTTTAACTACTAACAGATCTTTCAGTATCTTTCTAATAAATGATAAATGTGTTTTAGGTCACACTCTGGTTTCGAGATTTTCTTTTCTCTGTGGGTGACTTACGCGCCACACTCCACCTTCAAGGATCGAATGTTGTCAACGCCACACTCCATGATGTTCTGGCAGGCTGAGGTAAACTCCAGACGCTTCCCCTGGAAGTTCTCCTGGTCATAAACTGTGATCTGGAGCGGACACAAATGCATACATGTAGCATGCACATGTTGCACGCACACACTGATGTGTGCACAGATGCACACGTCACACATTTATCAGGCCAGGCTTGATATTTAAAAGCATTATCTGCTTTTGTTGTCGATCCATGACAAGGGCGTCAGACTCACCTTCCATGGTCCCAGTGGGTTAGGGTTGTTTAGAGCCATGCTACTTTGTATTTCGGACTTGATATACCTTCAGAGTGAAGAGCAGGGAGTGTTGCATTTATTAAACATACAGCTTATCATTCACACCACTTAAAACAATAACGAGTGTTTCTGCAGTTTTTATGCAAAATATAAGAGGATCTTACAGACTGTCATCATTTTATGTGTCATGTTGGTGTGTCTTTTTTTTCATTTGACCAAATTTTATAACAAAATTTACAAAGTTCATTAATTAGAATGTTTTTGACATATATAACAATACTGCCTTTGTCATACATGTTTGGGTTTAAAACAGCTAACTATGGGAAATTCTCCACACTTGATGAAACCACGTTCAGATGTAGACAGAGTGCATACGTGTCCTCCCTGTGTGTCGTCAGTACACCTTTGCATATGCATGTCTGCTCTCTGTCTTTACATTCATGTGACTCAGCGAAATCCACAAAGAGAAAAAAAATGCAAAAATGTAAGTGACAATAGTCTGCACAAGGTTGTATAGGCTGAATGGACTGAGATAGAGGGCTTACCTGACCGGCCCCAAAGAATAGCTGTTCAGTGCTCACAGGGGGCTCCACAAAAACGATGTCCTGACCTCAGAGTAAACGGACCTATTTATACATGTTGGTGCTGAAAAGCAGCTGGGCCTGTGGGTCGGGGCAGGAGTCAGCACATTGCTGCTCCGCGCATTGTTCGGCGCTGAGCTGCTGGGCTTTAGCTGCAGTAGGACTGGATGGAGGGCACGGTGCCCAGTGCAGATAAGCACAAGTTCCAAATGGTCCATGACCGGTGGGCCGGACCAAGTCCTGGCACGGCCTAGTCTGATAACAGATAACAGATGTTCACAGTCCTGCAGAGACTGCCCTGCAAATAGGAAAAGCACCACAAGTAGAATTAAGTTAGAAAGCAAAAAAATTGAAAAAAGATAGGCAAGCTTAGACTTTTCATCATTAAAGGTTTTTCAAAATCTAGGGGGACATAAAAATTTGTCTAATACAAAAGATAACTTGTCTCTTGTTTACTCACAAGGGCTTTCCAGAATGCGGTGTACTCTGTCTCAGATTTGTACATCATGTCCGCTTCTACTGACCCCACATCTCCGATCCTTTCACCTCTCCCCTCTCAAATCAATGTGCACGCATGCTCAGTCATGCAGGCAGACTGTCATGGACAGAGACAGACATGCAATGGCTTCATTCATGCACTCACACATGCATGCAGAGCTTACAAAGGACACACAGAGAGAAAACCATTTACACGGGAACAACTGACCTTCCAGTGTACACTCATCTTCTCCCTGCATATTGCTATTACTACTGTTAATAATAATAATAATAATAATAATAATAACAACAATAATAATAATAATAATAATAATAATGATGAAAAGGAGCCAAAAACTGCTTTGCACTAAAAAGTCAAAGGCTGTCTGTGAATAGGTGGCATTTCACATGTTATTATTATGCACCCTAATATAATTTTGTTTTTAAGGCAGAAAAAATAAATAATAATTTCTGACTTAATTTCCTGCAAAGATATTCATACAGGCGACATCAATTACACTCTTTTTGTGAAGATTAAAGCTTCACATTCTGCATATTGTGGGTCAGTGAGGAAAAACTAATGCTTTGAAGCAGAAAACCTGTTGGAGTTTTATCTAAGAAACTTTTGGTTTAGCATTTGAATAATTAACCACTTGATTAAACATGGACACTGTGAATTCTTTTTATTTTAAGTGAAGCTGTTGTGCTGATCTAACATTCAAGGCTGAAGAGCTAAACCATTGTGAAATTACTTTCTCAAATGTCAAAAAGATACAAGTACAGTGTTGAAATCAGTGTAACCCAAACTAAATGGAAAGAAATATGTCACCAATATAGAAAAGGCTTGGGATCATTGTCCTGTTGAATGACCAAGCTTCAGGGAAGTTTTATCTGTCTCACATTTGACTCTAGATCACTTTGATATACAGATGAGTTCATGGTTGACTCAGTGACTGCAAGGTGCTCAGGTCGTGTGACGGCAAAACAACCCCAAATCATCGCTCATCCACCACAGTGCTTGACAGTTGGTATGAAGTGTTTGTGCTGATAAGGTGTGGGGGATTGTCTCCAAACATGGTGCTGAGCATTATGGCCAAACTTCTCCATTTTGGTCTCTGTTGAAAGGAAATTGATCCAGAGGTTGTGTGGTTTGTTTTCTCCTGGTAGCCATACTGGTTCAGTCCTTTTCTGATAGTACTGTCATGAACTTTAACATTTAACATGCTAAGTGAGGCCTTTAGTGTCTGAGATATTAACTCGTGGATTTTTCACAGTTACTCTGAGCATTGCACAGTCTAGTGCAAATTTGGCAGGACGTCTATTTCTTGGGAGATTTGCAACAATCTTGAATGTTTTCTTCATTTGAGTCGTTTTTCTTTCATTCTTTTTTTTCCTTACTGCAGAATGACTCATTTCTAATTCTTTGAAAACAGCCTTAATTTCTCATTTATGGGCAGCAACAATTGCTTTAAGATCATTGTTGATGTATTTCCTACTTGGCATTGTGTTAGCACACACCTGAATACTACAGACTAGCAAACTGCTAAAAGTCCCACTTTTATAGAGTTGCTCACACTTGCTGTAGTTGTTCACTACAGCGAAATTGATTTGCAGTATGTCCATACATACAAACAAACAAACAGACAACCAACACATCACATACACACACAAAAATAATATAATATAATATAAGCCTGAGAAAACAACCAGTATCAGGTCTGAGTTTTGTCAGTGTATGTTTCCATGTTCCACTTTGAAGGTTCATGCCTGATGTCAGTGTATTCAGTTTTGCTTCCCCTGTCTCGTCTTGTCAATTACTCCCAGCTGTGTTCTCCACCTGTTTGTAATCTCCCTGTGTTCTTCTGCGTGTATTTAAGTTGTGTCTACTAGTGTACCAGTTGCTGGTCTGTCTGTGTATCCACCGTGTGTTCACCCTGCTGTCCACCTTGATATGCCTCTGCTCACCCTCTGTCATGTTCGTGTTCATGTTTGATACTTTAGTTTCTTACACTTTAGGTTATCTTTAGTTCCGTTCCGCCATTTTTCACCTTGTGTTTTATTTTTACAATAAACCTCCTTCGCACCTCCACAAGTGCCTGTGCTTGGATCCTCCTTTATTTTCTCCACACGGCTCATCCCATTCGCCGTGACACTGCTAAGGACTAGATTATGTTTTCATTGTGTCCAGATACATAAAACCTTAAAATTGAAAGAGAGAGTGTACTTGCTTTTACCATGACTGTAAAAGAAAATGACACCGTGTTTTTATTTTAATATAGCAAACAAAAATACATTTAATGTTTCTGGTCTTTTGGTCATTTCACAAGTCATGTCAAGAAGCTGCCACTCTGCAAGTCTGCTGCTGTGCATGTAGAAAATAATGCGTCTGTATGATACAATCATGGATGCATGTCTATCTGCATGACTATAGCCTGTCGACCACCCAAATGTTCAAAAGAGTGTCCGTTTGCCTGCCTATACAAAAGCTACTGCAGTCAGCATATTAGAGACGTGGGGCTCAAAAGCTTAGACTGCATGCACGAAGCATCAAAAAAAAAGAGAAAAAATGGAAGTGAAAGCCAAAAAATATATATCACAGAGCAAGAAGTGAAAATGAAATGAAAGACAGAAAAGAAAAAACATGAAGAAAAGAAAAAGCTTTTTAAAAGAAAGTCACGAAGAGAAGTGGCAGCTTCACACACACAGGACAAACACCTAAATGTGTGTGTATGTGTGTGTGTGTGTGTGTGTGTGTGTGCAGACTTTCTGCTGATGGCAGTGACTGTCCCTGGTCCCCCACAATGGTCCAGGACAACAAAAGGAGCAGCTGAGTCATCATGACTTGTCCACGGATTAGCAGCGTGCCCTTTGACCCCACATTGTGAGCCAGCTCACAGCCAATGAGAAGTCAGAATCCTGCCTCTGTAGACTTGGTTTGGATGTGAATGTATATATATATCCCCTCTCATAAGGTCGGCGTCCATCACTTTCTCTAAAGGTCGGCCATTCCTTCAATTGTAACTGTAAGTTTTTCCTCTTTCTAACTTTTAAAGAACTGCTAGACTCGTTATTTGGAAATGTTGTGTTTGTTTTCCTGTCTACTGACACCTTGGACTCAAAGAACCAACTAGGGACTGCCTCTTCTCTTAAACCTTAACTCTGGCCTGAACAGGAGGAATATTGACACAGAATGCAGTTTACGTGTTCATTTGTCATCCTGAAGTTAACATGAATGAGAAAGATAAGAGACCAGTGGTTTTGTCCTTAAAAAGCCGCTCAGGCCACTATTGACAGATTTATGGATGATCATTGACTGTTCTTGCAGTCCTGGAATATTTACACAGTAAATACAACTTTAAGGTCAAAATCTGATAAAGTGAGTTATTATAACTAAGTTAAGCATTAAAAACTGATCAGCCTTAGATTTATGTTCACATAATAACGATGTGTCCAAAATGCTTGAATATAAAGACACCCATAGTTTATTTTTTTTATTTTATAATGAGCTCAATCATTTTCAGAACTGATTTTTTTTTTTTTTATCCTTAATGAGCAGCTTGACTCTACTTAAACCCTGTTTTTGTTGAACTGGTGTGGTTGAAGTTCTCACCTTGACCCCAACTGTGATGTCACTGCTGGATGTGCCAGAAGAAAAACTGACTTCAAATTATGTGTTTCAGTTTGCTTTGTGTTGACTCGTTTTATAGACTGCAAAAGTAAAACAAGCTATATCTGAAAACAGCCATTGGATAACTCTGAGAAAAACCTACTTTTAAATGAATAAGCATCAAGAATCTATCCAGCGAATCTTTAGAAAAAGAATAGAATAGTAATCTTTGAGTTTAAATGACCACTATTTTAATTTAATTGCCGTGCTGGAGTATATGCCATGTTCCAGCAGTCGAGTGGAAGTAATTATCCTCTTCAGGATCTCTAAAAACAGCTGACTGACTTCATGCTTCTTCCCTCTAGAGCTGATCATGTCTCACTCAGGTGCTCAAGGCAGCATAGGCAGCCACTCTGCCATTGGGCTGCGCAATCACAAGGTACTACTACAGTTTTCTTTTTAACACGAAGAGCCCTAAAAGAAAACATGAAAACAAGTAATTATGTATCTAAAGTACTGTACTTGAGAAAGTAATGCTTTCAGTGTGTTTTTACTTTTCAGATATACCTCTATGAATACGAGAACTTCCAGGGACGTAGAATGGACCTGTTTGGAGAGTCCCGTAACCTGTGCGAGAAGGGCATGGAGAGAATCGGCTCCATCCGGGTAGAGATCGGACCGTAAGTCACTGACCCCGTGTTAGACACACTGTGAGTGACAGCACACTTTAGGTTGCCCCTTTTCCTTATCTGTTTGTCCGCCTCTCCAGCTGGGTTGGGTATGAGCAGCAGAACATGACCGGTGAGATGTTCATACTGGAGAAAGGAGAGTACCCCCGCTGGGACACCTGGTCCAACAGCTACAGGTGCGACCGCATCATGTCAATCAGACCTCTCCGGATGGTAAGTTGTGGTGGACATTTTTCAGCCTGTCAATTTTTGGTTTAGTTTCTGGTGTCCGCCTCACGTTGCAGCTCGTGTCCATCTATTCTTTCTTTTGTCTTTTGCTGGCTCAAAGGAAAAAATTTTTTTGGTGTGAGGGGAGGGGTTCACAGGTGTAGTTATACGTGTATTTATAGTCTTCTTCCATTTTTGGATGAAAGGATTCATTAGATGTCTTTTTTGCAGCTGTTTCATTTTCAACTATAAAAAACCCCCAAACAACAAAAAGTATTCAGTGTTGTTTTTCAAGGATTTGATTTTATCTTCTAAAACATTTATATTACACAACCATTGTGTATTTATGCATACATCATTTATCCTCAGTAATCATAATAATGCTTTGGTTATTCTTTTTTTTTGTTTGTTTTTGTTTTGTTTTGTTTTGTTTGTTAATCTAGAATAGAAATATGAACATTTACACAATCTGCAACAAACAATGTATTTCTCCAACAGGACCCGCAGGACCACAAGATCTGCCTGTATGAATGTGCAAATTTTGAGGGTCGTAAGATGGAAGTGTGCGACGAGGATATTCCAAGTTTGTGGTCTTACGGCTTCCAGGATCGTGTTGCCAGCATTCAGGTCACCGGTGGAACGTAAGCCATTTCTAGTTATCTTTTTTGGCTAATTCGACTCAGGCTCAGTGGCAAATCCCCACTTGGTTTGAGCTCTCTGTTTAGGGCATGTTTTTTGGGGTGATCGAGGGGTACTGTTCACCCTGACTGGAGGGGGATTGGGCCATAACTGGTAGACTTGATGACCTCACTGAAGGCCAGAATCCAAAATGCCTCTGTCAGATAATATGGATGATTTATAGCTTTAGTGTATTTGGGCTCTTCAGATTCAAAGATTCCAGAATTAGTCAAAAGGCTCCTTTTCATCTGTAGTCTCACAGATCGGACAAAAATAATAACCAAGAAATATAACACACCATCAGACAGTGTACACCTGTATAGCCCATCAAATACTTAAAATTACAACATGGAAATCCACAGTGCAATAAGAAAAGACAGAACAAATAAATATGAAAACAGATGTAAAATACAAAGCACTGGGAGGTGTTGTCTTATACAGAAAATACCTTTGTCATTTGTATAGCAACGTAGCTGAAAACTGAAAGATAAAGCATTGTAGTTAACCTCTGTTTCTGTCTTCTTCACATAGCTGGGTGGGTTACCAGTACCCTGGCTACCGTGGCTACCAATATATGCTTGAAATGGGTCCTTTCAAGCACTGGAATGAGTGGGGAGCCCACCACCCCCAGATCCAGTCCATCCGCCGCGTGAGAGACATGCAGACGCACCGCAGGGGCTGCTTCGAAATGACCGCATAGAGGAGTCCAGTTGACTAAAAAGGAGGGAATAGCAAGGGTGAAGTCATGCTGCTAAAAACATCCCCTGGAGATCCTTCAGCAGCCACATGGCCACACCAGCTAACAGCGTTTTAATATTGTTTCCTGGTAGGATTTGGAAGTATGTGGCGGGGTGAACGATTCTGAATGGGATGAAAATTTCTTATTGTCACAGACTCTCAGAGTAACTGTAACACAGGTTTTAAAAAAAAACAGTAGCAAAGCTCTCTGTCTACAGACCTCATGGAAAGATTATATGATTTATCTGAACGGGGGATTAAAGGGGATTAGTGGATTTAATGGTTTGTGTTTATTAGTTTGTTTCAATGCTATTTTTCCAATCATACCTGCAACTCTTTGATTTTATTTTTATTTACTCGATGATGTATTTCAAGCTGAAATGATGTCACTAAGCCTGTTCATCACGGAGCTCTCCTTCTCCTGGGATCCATAGTCTAGACTAGAATAAAGGTACACATATCATAACTGCTTACAAAGTACTACCATGGACAGCTCTCAACCCAACACATGGCCTGCAGTTATTTCTCCAGGCAGAGGGAGGCACCATATCCTCATCGCAAAGCAACAGCCTCAGAGACTGGACGGCAATGCTGGTTAATCATTAAAATAGACTTAAAAGGAAGAAGAAGAAAAAAGAGCAGTGCAGAGCTGTGGGTTTGCTGATGTGAATATCTTTTGGCTGGCCTGTTTCACCTCACTGATGGGGCTGTCCAGAAGGTTTGCATTTTAAATGTTCTCAGGGATGCTGGCATCTGGAAAGCAACTTTCCAATGGAAAAATAAAAGAACTGTACCTGAAAGCAAGTCTCACTGGGCCTACTTTCTTTTCCCTCTTGTTGTTTTTTTCTTTTCTTCAGATGTTGCTGATGTTCGATGCTGCTCAGACTGGCTATGAAACAGCAGTCTGAAGTGCCTTGCTTTGTCATTCAGCTCGCTCTTTTGATTTTCCAGCCTGGAACTCAAGTTTCTTGTTTCTGGTTCACTCTCAACACATTCACTGGACCCTACCTGCTGGCACACAAGCTTCAGACAGATGTGAACACGTGGATCTTCAAAGCAGACAGTGTCAAAGCACAATCTAGACCACATGGTCTAAATAGTTCTGTGACTATACCGTGACATTATTTGGTTTGCCGGTCGCTCTGCATTTCTATCTTGATGACTCTCTTCAGCTGTGCAGTTCCAAGCTTCAGCACCGATTATATTTCGGAGGCTAAATACCTGCCCTAAAAAACAAAACAAAAACAGACAGCCTTGCGTTGTGTAGCTTGCACATTCGAGCTCCGCCGTGCACTTTAGCACCACTGTCTCTTTCCACTCAGCGGTGCAGTGAACGCACCATCCACAATACGATTTCCAGCGGTTATTCCTGACCCCCACTAACTTCCACGCGGGAGGTGCCAGAGCTCATCTCGGAGGTGCGAAACTGTTATTGAGCAAAAAGCCAACCGCGCACGCACCGGCAGCGCATGACGAGGCGCGCAGACGGACAGCCACGCATCGCCGGTCGCTTTAAAGCCGCAGGATTTGGATTAAATAGCTGCGAGAGAGCCGATGAGGCTTGGAGGAGGAGGGAAGGAGGGAGGGAGCCGAGGGCTGATTTTTATCTTTTACCGGATCGAGAAGGGGAGGAGGCTCGGAGAATGAGTTATTCTTGTAGCAGAGCAGAGCCTATTTGCTGTACGGCGTATTAGCCATCGCGTAACTAAAGGCTTCGACGCAAGTAAATCGGCTCCTGCGGCGACGACGCCGAGAACATCAGAAAGCCTCAGTTCCTGCGAGGTCGAGCTCCGAACAACCCTCTCCTGCCGGACATGAAAGTGCAGCAAGGCTGCAACTCATCAGACATGGGCATCCCGGTTACAACCGAAGAAGAATTGCGCAAACACACCGTAATAACGCCCGAGGATGTGCTCGGGCTACAGAAGATCACCAAGAGTGAGTAACCCGCCGCAACTCGCACGATACGGGGGGATGAGTTCAGCCTTACTGTTAGATGGGATTAGTGCAGACCCATGTGCTCCTTCCTTGTTCGCGGTGTCTTTTTTTGTAAATGTGCTTTCCTTGTTGACAGATACCATGGACAGCGACTCTGACATAACCTCCGAGTGTTATAGCTTAAAAAAAAAGATTAACCACTTGTAATCAGTGTGCGTTTCAGTCAGTGTGCAGTTGTAGATTAGATGTCTCGTCCAATTGCAGTTGTATTTGCCGTGCAAAGTTTGACTGGTACTACTAATGCATCAGTGTGTGTGTGTGTGTGTGTGTGTGTGTGTGTGTGTGTGTGTGTGTGAATGCTTCCAGTTGTTTTGTTTTTTTTGTACCTCTGTGTTTGACTGTGTGGGCACTGAAAGAGACAGCAGGTGAGTGTAGGTGCTTCTAATGTGCGCCTCTCAACTCCCACTGCAGGGGAGGGGGGCCTGAGTAATGCTTACTACTCCCTCACCTCAAGATACCTGTGGCTCTGAGGTAACAGGTGGCCGGAGAGGTGATCCACTGATTATAGCTCCTCTCAGACAGTTGGAACAAAAACAAGACAGTGATACTATTAACTTGTTGTTTGTCATATATAACTGACACTTTCCACATTATGTAATGGAAGCAGGGAGGCCACAGAGGCTCTCCCCAGAACCAGGCCTGCTTTCCCAACACTTTAATAAACTTGTGCTGGAGAAGGGGAACAGTGAAAGCCTCTCTCACGTGTCTTCTTCTCACAAGGATGTTTCACGCAGGTGCTTTTAGTCCATCTATTGCATCTCTGTGGTGATCAAGGATGCACTATTATGAAACTGTACAATTTGTGGAGGTGGCTTGCGTGAAAACTTACAGTATAGTAACACTACTCGAGGCCTGCGACAGTTAGTGTGAGCAAAGAAATGTGATTAGCTGATTTTACTTTAGTTTTTTTGAGCCTCATCTTAACAACTTTAGGAGCAAATGTGACCAAACTGTTACTAATGACTGGAATATCCATATGCAGTATTAAACGATTGTGTGTGATGAAGCACTAAATCACACCCCAACTCAATGAGAAAAAAATATGCTAATCTAAACATTAGAGTTAAGATTTCCCAACTATTATTATGCAACAAGAAGGGATTTCAACAAGTGACTGATCTTTCGACAAAGTGAAAAGGCAAACAAATCCAATTTTTTTGCCTTTATTTTTATTTATTCAGTTCGGTTTAAGTCAAGCTCTCATTCTTTTCTCAAACAGTCACATGGATTTTCATCCAGTAACCCCTCAGAAGAGGAGAGGCAGTGCTCGGCCTGCATCAGCCTGATAATTCCTAAATCACTCGTGATGGTGCGGTAATCTCCGCTCTCCACTGACATGTAATCTGGATTATGTCAGAATGGCTGTAACAGCATTCTGCAGTGGAGCCATACACCTCAGGTAATTAATGACCCTGGAGACTAAGAATAAGCTTACAAATGTGCTTGCCACTCATTCATTTATTGAGCTGCACCCTGTTATAGACACGCGGTGTGGCTGTAATCCTCGATGGTGAAAGATGACTTTTTCAACCTGTCGTCAAGCCCTATTTCACACTGAGGTGTCCAAAAGTGGTTCCAAGTCCTAACCATTTAACAAAAAACACACACATACATATCCCACAGATAAGCACAGTTTCATATAATTTGGGTTATTGTTTTCTGCTGCAAGGGAAAGAAAATCTTTTCTAGAAAAGGCGTCTGCAGAAAATACCGCAGCCTGCTGTGAAAATGACTTCTCCTTTTGTGCTTTTGGGAAGCAAATGCCACCATTTTGGGGCAGCCCAGCTCCAGTCTGTCACGGTGGTTCAGTGCTGATAAGCAAGGCACAGCGCCTCATTGTCACACAGGCAGAACGGAGAAGCAATATAATCCAGGCAGATGAGAAACAGTGCTGTGACATGAAAAATGGCACATAATCAGTTCACTGTTTGCATTACAGATGATTTATGATATGGCTGCAGACGGACATGCTGTAAGCAGACTTACTGCTGACACTAAATTAATGTTGCGCTTGTAATCCTGTAACCTTATATCAAGAATTACTTATGGACAAGAGCGGTGTGAAATATGTTATTCTTGGTTATAATCAAACACAGATTTCTGAAAAAACGGGAGACTTAAATTTAAAATATTTGATCCTGTTACAGACATTTCTGGAAACATTCTATGTTTATTTAATTCTCTATTGTAGCCACTTTCCTGTCATCCACCATGTCTAACTATGTCTCCATGTAAGTGCACTTGAGTGCCGCAGAAAGGCAGTCAGGATTTCAGGCAAATTGTGCCTCTTGCTGAAAATGCATTTAAATTTCCAGCTGACAATTTAAAACATACAGTCCACAGTGAGATTACAGCTACCTGAGAGATCCAGATCCCTGAAATACTGCTGTTAGCAGGTGGAATCAGACAGAAAACGACCCTTTGTTGGAACGCTATGGGAAGGGTTGTGACTGTGGGTGTGTTTGGTTTATGATATCAGTGTGCAGCAGTGGATGCATTCACTGCTGCACACCAAAACCATAAAAATACTGAATCAGTCATTCATTACACTTCAGCTGTTTAAACAAATTATAACTGATTTGAACTGGTCTCTGTCAAAAGTTCTCATCCTCCACACCTGCACTGAATTAACTGTATTTAACGTTTACCTTTCCTTGTATTCTGCTGTTGATACAACCAATATACATAGCCAAACTTTCAAACACTGAGGTCATGATCAAAGATGGACTTACTGGTTTTGTTCTTCAGCCTGTTGTTGCACTGTACCTGATATGGATGAAAGAATGGAGTGCTAATTTATTAGCTAATGCTAGTTAGCGCAGTTAGCTGCAATCATAAACTGACAGCTACAATGCAAAGACACCCATACAGGCTAATTAGTGCTAATTTGAATGAATGAACATAATGATGGATACACTTCATGGATTTGCTTGGATGACAGAGCTACCAAACAACATAAATGCTCCAAAAGACACAAATACAGTAAAGAGGTTCAGTGGTGGTCTGGCGAGGAAGGAGCGGCTAGCAGGTCCAGCGGGCATGTGGTGTGGAGGTTTGCCGGACAACTTGGAGGCCAGTCAGTTAGACAGACTAACAGATCTTTATTTGGCTTTAACAGAACAAGACCAGACAAGCCAGGTCTCCACAGCTCTACCCTATTTGTACCTTAATGAGAATAAATACATATTATTTTCTCTTAGTTTTTAGGTACAACCATAAAGCTGAAAACCAGCCCAAAGAGAATTCAAAGCTATCACCACAGTGATTCTAAATTAGAAACATAAAATGGTAGAAACAAAGGCTTCAAACCTGATTGTCCATCACTGCTTTCATTACCTGTTGAAGATCAGGCTTTGGCTACTGGGCTGGGGTCAGCAAACATTCAGATTTAACATCATCCTGGGTTCTTTACTAGCTTTGCATTAGCATGTTGTCTCTGCAGGTGCTTGTGAAGCAGTATAATGCATTTGTTTCTGTCTTGGATGCAGTTTGCACTTTACCTTCTCTCTCTTGCCCTTCTGGGAACTAAAAATAAAAGTAATGTCCGCTGTAGACTTCACCGCTATTTTCCTCCTGCTACACATGAACTTTAAAAACTTTATCCATGCGGCACGCAGAGAAATGAAGACCTTTTGTAATGACATAATTGTAGCAAATGTAATTACTGAATTTAGTACAGTATTGCATTACATTATTGCATTGCTGTAAGCTTTTAGACTTTGTAACCTGTTGGAGTCAGTCTTGAGCAGCACACAGAGGAAGTGAAGATTTAGCCACTTACACGCTGGCTTTATTTTTCAGAGACCAGAGACGGTCCAGTCAGACGCTTCTAACACAAGCTTTTAGAGTCCGTGTTGTGTTGGCAGGTTAGCTATCAAAGCCATGACTTCGATCACATTTTATGGTGCTTAAGTTTCTGTTTTGTTTTCATAGAGAAATCATAATGTACCAAAATTCTTCTTAACAACCATGACATCCACAAAACAGCTGGAGCAGACAACCAGATAACAGCACAACTTTTAGAACTGTTTCTTAAATATGATCAAACAGCGATCATTTAACACAATTTTTGCTGGGTACTTACATTCATCATGTTACCAGGTAATGTGAAACTGTCCAGACTGCTTATGCAATTCAAAAATGCCTCAGCCCAGATTTGAACCCAAGCCCTTTTTGGCTGTGAGGTAACAGTACTAATCACTATGCTGCTCTTAAAACCACAATGTCCATTATGAATAGAATGACCACTAGATTTTACCACTTTTCAAGGTGACAGCTATCTTTAGTTGAGACAAAAGCACACATGCACACAGTAGAAGTTTAGTTTGTGTTGACTTTTTTTGCTTTCGATGTTGTTTCATTCATGTCCTAATTAGCCTGAAAAAGCAGATTGGTCAGTTTAAATCAGTTTGTCTATGCAGGTTTGAACATGGTAATCGCACTGGGTTGCAGACCAAAACAACCGCACCAAGACCACCTCCTCCAAAGGGTCTCAGTCTCCAGAGCGGTTCGTTTATGGTGTGAACGTGATCCTACCCTGATAATACTACTGTGTACTATAGATGAGCACAGGTCCAGAACACAGAACCTTCTTCCTGTATTTACTTTTGTAGTTCCCACCCCAGACACATCTGGCCAGTGAGCCGACTGAACATTCTCATGTGGTTAGTTTGCTACAAGTTTACAAAGTAGCTTTGGACCAAAGTAAGCAAACTATAGGTTTGAAAACACCCTTAGAGAGCTTTCATCCAGCTGTACCTGTTGTAATGGTCTCGTGAAGGATGGATGTAAAGTTTGGAACCTGACACTTCCCTTAGTTATCTTCAGTGTAAAAAATGTTAACACCTTCATGGGAAGAGAGGAGCATGACCACACTAGATGCTTTCTTAGACTGTGGGTCTTTTTACTCAAAGGATCACTTGTGTGTAATTTTGAATTATCCAGATGATTTACTCAAAGCGATCTTGCTCCTTTTACATTAATGGGCAATCAATTATTTGGCCTTAATAAGTCTGGGACACAGAGCAGCGCTTTATCTACATCGGGCGGGATTTCCACTCTGTGATGTGTGCCAGCACAATGGATACAGTTTTAATTAAAATTGATTGGTGCCGCCGGTTCTTAATCTCCCATGCACAGCTGTCGCAAGGTTATTCTTTCGGAGCGATCTGAAGCGCAGAGAGATGGCTTTTGAATCCACATCAGTCACCGGCACGGTCTCGTGAGGTGTCCCTCACATGAGTTTAGGCCTAATTTTTGCTTAAGCAATTGGATTATGGTAAACGTGCACTTGTATCGGGTCTAACGTGGTTACTGATCAATAACCTATGACTCTGTGCTTACTGGCTGGTGCTGGTATGTGTGTTAAGTCATATAATCAATTCTGATTGCTTGTGGATGACAAACCGTGAGAGCTGAAATAGAAAAATTACCACAGGTCAGGGTTTGGTGCTGAATAATTTCAGTTCAGTTGTGTATGATGCCACCAGAACCCTCACAGTGTAATAAACCTTTAGTTTTACTTGAAGATGAATTTAGACTCCCCAGCATAGCTAAGCTAAATGACAATCATCAGTGGAGCATCTGAATAAGTAATTGGAAAATATTCTGCTTATTCAGTAACATTAATATTCTTTCATGCCCCTTACAAATTGCAATCAGCAGTCTAGAAAAATTACTGTGGCTTCAAGAGACTGTATGAAAATAAATGTACTAAACATATGCTCGTAGCCATTCATGCTGGATCTCTGCTCATTTGCTCCACCTGATAGGAAGAATTTTCTGAAAGAGCCACATCAGATTAAAAATAGGTGATCCTAAACAGGATGTAGTCAACTTTACTCTCTGCTTTTCTGCTGAGCTGGAAGTCCTTTACTTATCGAGCCATTTGCGGAACTTAATCCATGTTTTATACGTGTTATAGAATCGTATTAATATATTGAGCACACAAAGGACTCTTTGTTCTTATGACTGAAGTAATAAAAACTCTAAATAATAACAGAAAAAATACCTTCTTTCATCTGTTCCCTTTAGGGCTCGCCACAGAGGTGCATGTCCTCCTTCATCTTGTCCACAAACTTCTTCTGTGGTCTTCCTTTTTTCCTCCTCCATCTTTAGCATTCGTTGTCCAATACTAGTAAAAAATGGGCGTTTTCTTCTGTTTACACCATCACTAAAATAGGACACTGCACTACTTTCAACACAATCACATTAATATCAACAACAAGAGCTTTTAACTTTTAAACTGACGAAGTTACTGTCCTTTTGATACACTCATTTCTAATTTTATCCATCCTGGTTGATCCCAATGAAAATCTTCACATCTTCAGCTCAGCCTCCTGTCTTGTTGTCAGTGCCTCCATCTCCAAACCATACAACAACACACAGCTGAAACCAGATATTCACATACACTTCAGAAAAAAACACAAAAAAAATTTTTTTCTTTACCATCAACAATCGAATGAGAGTAAACTTTTTTGTTTTAGATCAATAAATATTAACATATTTCCTGTATTTGTGAAACGTCAAAATAAAAAGAGAGAAAATTGTTATGTATTTTTTACTTTCATCAAAGCCAGAAGTATACATACACTAAGTTTATTGTGTCTTTAAAGAAAATGAAAACTCCAGATGATTCCATTCTGAGCTTGAGAAGTTCCTGATAGGTTAATTGAGTCCATTTGAGTTGGTGGCACATCTGTGGATGCATATAAAGGCATACCCCAATCACAGAGCCTTTCTTTGACATCATGGGAAAACAGGTCCACAAGTGTGGCTCATCTTTAGGTGCAATTTCCAGATGCCTGAAGGTCCAACGTTCATCCGTTAAGATATATAAAAAGCATGGGAACGTACAACCAATCATCTGGAAGGAGAGGAATGTTTCTTTGATGCGAAATGTGCGAATCACCCCCAGGACAACAGCAAAAGCCCTTGTGAAGATGCTGGCTGAAACTGATACGTCAGTGTCACTATCCATAACAAAACAAGTCCCGTAATACCAAAAGCTGAACGGTTACTCTGGGAGGATAAAAGCCATTACTTCAAAACCACCATTAAAAAAGCCAGACTACAGTTTGTAACTGCACATGGGGACAAAAATCTTAATTTCTTGAGACATGTCCTCTGGTCTGACGAATCAAAATTGAACTGTTCGGCCGTAATGATGAAAAAGGGGGAAGCTTCGAAGCCTCAAAACACCATCCCAACTGTGAAGTATGGAGGTGGCAGCATCATGTTGTGGGGCTGTTTTGCTGCAGAAGGGACTGGTGCACTTCACACAATAGAGGGCATCATGAGAAAAGAAAATTATGTGGACATATTAAAGCAACATCTGAAGACATCAGCCAGGAATTTAAAGCTTGGGCGCAAATTGGTCTTCCAAATGGACAATGACCCCAAGCACTACCTCCAAATTAGTTACAAAGTGCCTTAAGGACAACAAAGTCAAGGTATTGGAGTGGCCATCATAAAGCTCAATCCCATAGAAAATTTGTGGGTGGCACTGAAAAGGCGAGTGCGAGCAAGAAGGCCTACAAACCTGTACCAGTTACACCAGTTCTGTCAAGAGGAGTGGGACGAGATTCCAGCAAGCTATTGTAGAAAGCTTGTGGAAGGATACCAAAAACGTTTGACCAAGTGAAACAGTTTCAGGGCAAAACAAACACAAAGGAAGTATATGTATACTTCTGACTTTGATGAAAGTAATAAAAAAAATACATAACAATTTTCTCTTTCTTTCTTCAGACATTTCATAAATACAACAAATACGTTAATATTTATTGATCTAAAACAAGATCTGATTTGATCTTTGAGGGTAAAGAAAATGTTTTTATGTTTTTTTAAGTGTATGTAAATATCTGGTTTCATTTGCAGCAGGCCTCACTACCATCTTGTAAATCTTCTTCAACTAAAGGAAAAATAAAAGTATTTACATTAAAGTAGTATTAAATTTACACACTGTGTATATTGGGAGAAACTAGAGCCCCACAGTGCTGACTTATGCAGGCTATTTGTTAGATGTTTGCTGTGCTGAACTTCACTTTTTACCTATTATAACGAAAGAATTTCCCAGCTTTGAGATAAAAAAAAAAACTAAATTTTTTCTAATGTTATCTTAACGGAGGGACACGGCTTGTTACATATAAATTAGCCTACAGTAACATTGCTAACAGGTTTAAATAGTTAAAATCTTTCACCACATGTAATTACTCTGCAGTAGACTAGTTATATAGTGATTATTTGGTACTCTGACGTTGCATTTCTTTTTCAGTGTTACCAAGATTTTGTTGCATTCATGAAATTCGAGACCTAAAATAACTAAAAGCGTTTAGTTTGCTTATGTTTTATTATCAACAAAACAGAACAATTTTAAAGAAAAACAAACCGTATAGACCCACTTTAAAACAGAGTTAAGCCATTATGAGTTCTTCCCATGCTTGTGCTAAGGAATTAAATTAAAAGTAATGATAATAAGTTTGAGAAACAGATAAAAGTATTTGCTGAAATATAGGAAAATAGTAAAAGACATATTTCAAATTAATTCTGACAGAAGTCCAGCCACAGGTAAAGTATACCAGCAGCATCGGAGATGAAAGCAAACAAATCTGACCATCACTGTTAAGTTTCTTATGACACTTTTATTTTCAGTTCATAGCTAAGGACACTAAAACAGGACGTGTATAGATGTGCATCCATGCTAGCCACTGATACGGAGGTCTAGAGAATTTAAGAGGATCATTTTCTTAATCTAGTTTTCTTATCAGAGCCAAACGGGGCCACTGGAGACAGGTGGAAGGGCCACATATGGATCCAAAGCCACAGGTTGGAGGCCCATACTATAAGAGTTCAAATATTCATATCAGTGTGCTGCTGAATCTGCTGCTTTAAGCAGTCTCTATCTATTTGCAAGGTGATGCAGTTTTACAAGTTACAATAAACACATCAGTAGTTTTAAATATGTTTTTATATTTTGAGCTGTTTTGTTCTGCAGTTTAATTTGAGCTATTTTATGCACTTTTTTAAATGGATGATGTTCATGAAGAGAGGTGGAGTGTGTGTGTTTACTACCAGGCAGAGGTTATATCATACTCCATACTGAAGTGGTTCCACCTGAAGAACAGATGACCTACATTCAGTGTACATGTGTGCACTACCCTACAAATCAAACCTGCTGATCTTTGAGGATCTTTGCCTGCTATCAGCTAAAACACTCAGTTTATTTAAATGCAGGTTGAAGACTCACCTATTCTCAGCTGCATTTGAATAAAGCATCAAATCCACACTTTTAAGCTTAAATTTCAAAACTTACATTTTAACTACAGATTTTATCTACTGTTTTCTTTTTTTCAATCAATTTTAAATCATGCTTTTTATTTGTTTTTGTTTTTTAATGTCTCTGTAAAGCACTTTGAATCACCTTGTTGTTGAATTGTGCTATATAAATAAACTTGCCTTGCTAGCAAAAAAGAGAAATTATATGTTTAATTTCAGCATTTGCAGTTTTTGTAGGGATTTTACTTTTTTATTCTCTGAAGGCTAGTTTAGGCATAAAAGCTACTTTCAGCTGTTCTGTTACCACAAGGGGTCACCCCATTGGGTAGCACCGCATGTTTGCTCTGCATTGGCAGAGTTTTATGCCAGATTCCCTTCCTGAGGCAACCCCAGAAGGGATTTGTGCCTCCAGCTGGAACCAAACCAGCATGCTTGCAATTGCCAAGCAAATGTTTTAACCACTGCACCATAGCTAGGCATAAAGGGTGGAAAAGGAAAACAGCTGGCAGAGGTAACAACAATCACTCCTTGTAGTAAGCTAGGTGAATGCTATCATCTGTTTTCACTCCAACATCTTAAAAAGAAAACAAAGGGAAAAAAATTCTCAAATTTTCATTGCTTTGTGTGCTTTTATATGTGTGTGTGTGTGTGTGTGTGTGTGTGTGTGTGTGTGTGTGTGTGTGTGTGTGTGTACATAAAGTGCAATCAACATACATAAAGTGCCATTTTTCAATATGCCAAAAACTGGAATGCTAATATATTTGTGGGGGCAAAATGCCCGTCCTCACGAGTTTAAAGGTATTTTTGAGACTCAAAATGTGGGTTTTGTGTCAGGGTTACAACTAGTTTATGGTTAGGTTAGAGTTAGGCATTCATTTCTGATGGTTAGGGCAAGTGGCTAGGGAAGGCATTATGTCAATTGTTTGTCCTCACTAAGATATGAAAGCAAATGTCCACAAGATTATTTGTTATATCCACCCCTGAGAAGCTACAGACGACTCTGCTATTTTTATCCAAATCCGCCACGTGAACCAAAGTCAAGTGATTGGTGCACAAGCAGAAATTATGCAGGTAATTAAAGAACTTGCGTAACAAAATTGACATAAATATTTGATTAGTAACTGTAATGTGATTACTTAATTTAGGAACCATAGTGCATTGCAGACAAATGTAAAGAATTACCACCAGCACTGATCATAAGATACAGGAAGCCCCGGATCTTTTCCCCCCTCCTTTTTCTGGTTGGAGAAAGATAAGAGGAGAAAAATCTCATCTGCATTCAGCTGCTCAGAATGCAACCTCTCCATGAACCTCACCATTTGTCAGTTTGCCTGCAGGTTCTGTTAACTGAGAGACATGAAACAACCCGCCGCACTCAGGTGCACGATACATCATTACGTGAACTCCAACGTGTAATGCTAATGCCACAAGCAGCCAAAGGCTATGGATTTAAGGTGAAGACATGCAAACATGTTTTGCATTTTCCTTACTTGTGTTCTTAGATTTATTCAAAACAAGGTCTTAAAACTAATCAAAGGCCACGCAGTCAAAGAATGAGCCATGTGGAGTCAATCCCTGTGGCTGAAAGTCTGTAACTCCGGGCTAATCTCAGGGATTAGGGAGCTATAAGTGGCACCCGTCAGACAGGCTCTGGGAGTCTGAATGCAGGAGCACAGCATGACTCTTGACTTGGTGCTAATTTTACTCTCTGTAGAGGTGCTGCTGCCTCTTTTCAGGACTCTGTTGACAACTGAAAATTCATGTATTTAACAAAAGCCTGATGTTAGTCTAATAGCATGAGTCTGATTGTTATCCAAGAAATTAGATGTGTCGAGGTTAGAGTAAGATCCAAAAGGCAAAGGCAGAATTAAAGGCAGCCTTCCTGAGCTGGAAGATAATGACATGTTTCAGCAAAATGACAAGTACAGTAAGGTCTCATGTCACAAGTGGAGTCACTGTTTTCACTGCCACAGGATGTCTAATTTCTCCTGCACTTCAGGCACATCCTGCACAAACCTCTATAGGAGGAGGCCTCAGGCATACCTCCATTGGATCCCAGACGTGGTGCATTTCGTTTGCATACGACTGATGTCAAATCCGAGATGCTTTCCTTTGATTTGCTGCTGCACCTTGTTGTTGTGGAGCAGGCAGGTGGAACAGGAGAAGGAAAAAGACTGGCTAATCGAGCTAGTGCTCTATCACAAGGAGCGTTGCTAGGTGACAGTGTTGAAGGAAGTGAAGTGCAGCACTTTGTGTGTGTGTGTGTGTGTGTGTGTGTGTGTGTGTGTGTGTGTGTGTGTGTGTGTGCAAAAAGGAAAGAAGAGCAAACTGACGAATAGAACCATCATTTTAACCACATTTTTATGGATGTCCTGTCTTTACAATGATGGACGGTTATTTTCTTGTACTTTTTTCCTTGTTAGTGAGATGCTGTGTACAGGTTTCCTTTTTACAGCACCAGTAAAGCTACATGTTCAACAAGTTTTACTCTCTGGACAAAACTTACTGTGTGTAAAGCCTAAAATGTTCTATTTTAAGCTTATTCTTATTCCCCAGGTGTTAAATAATGCTGTTTTCTGAAAGTCACTTAGAGGTACATACAGTGCCCTTTAGCACTGTGTATTTGTGATGCGCTGATTGAAACAATAGTTAGATGACGGTCACTTCCCAATCCTCACATATGGATGCTTGCTCTAGACCTCTGTGTCACATTGACACAGAGCATAATTTTTTAAATGTGCAGGGGTAATCTTCATGGCTGGAATATGTTAAGATGCTGGCTTCAGCAGTAGTATTTTTCTTCCCATTAATCAGCAGTTATGTAACTTACAACAGACTCCTGAAACACCCCTCACAGGACACCTTAAAGAAAGCAGTCCAATGCCTTTAGATTGGTTGGGTAAACTCCCACACACCTTTAAATATCTTCCAAAGATACAACTGGTGGAGTAGCCCCTGACCAGGATGAAAACCATCCAGAGCAGAGTTAACTCCTAACTTAATTGCTTTCACAGACGATATATAAATAATTCCAAATGTGCTATAGTAGGTAGATTTGCCCCAGCTACATGTTTTCAGAAACCAGTCTGAGACCTATTTGTTTATACTGTACTTCTCTGTCTTTTTTTTATTTCATTTTCTTTCTCTTTTTTTGGTGTTCTAAATATGTTTCACAAACTGAAAATGACATTTTTCCTTCAGTTTGTGTGTTTTTCCCCTCACACCAAATTTTGTGTTCTCTAAACACCGAGCATGTGAAAAGGGCATATTTTATGACTACTACAAATCTCTGAAAGGCAGTCACCCATCATCAGTCAAGCTGCTCCATGTGCAGAGGCTGTGAAATCAAAGTGTGTTTTGTAGTGTGTAGTCTGAGCTTCATGCGACCGTAGGAGCACACAGAAGTGTGCGAATTCTTGCACTGCACTGGATGAAAGTGATTTCATTGGCTTTGCTATCAGATGAAACGCTCCATCTGTCTTTTTCATCAGGTTTGGCAAGAAGCCGTCTCTGATTCACAAAGTACATCTATCAGTCATCTGTCCACAAAGACAGCAAGTTTAGTAGCTGTTCAGAAAATACATTTAGAGCACTTGTCAGACAGATTTTGAGAAAAGAAAGGGCTATTTCACCAAAAATGATGAGTTCAGTTTTCCTTGAGGTTGCAGCATAAAAGATTCTTACTGGACAGAGGGAAAGAGCACTGACTTTGAGTTTTCAGTCAGTGTTCGTTCGATCAAAACAGCCAAAGGCGTTCTAGCAATGTTATAATATACTGTGAGTAAACTGTGGGAATAGTTCTGACCTAATCATTGATTTTGTATGCACAGTACTTTACAAACGTTTTGAACCACCCGTCATTTCTTATATATTTTGCTTCCGAGGAGCGAGATATAGTTCTCCAGGTTTTCTGAAGTCCTTTCAGTGTTTCTTTGGACATTGGCTGCTTTTTCACATAACTTCAGTCCAGTCCTTGTACCTGACCATTTTCAGAAGAATGTTTGTCTTATGAAACCTCAGTTGAAAGTTTTGGTTCAAATCAAGGAAGGAGAGAGGCCATCTGTAAAACACGGTAAAGGCTGTTATGGTTTGGAGCTGCATTTCAGCCAGTGGTGTTAGAGATCTTGTAAATATCGATGCGACTATAAAAGCAGAAAAGTATCATCAAATTTTGATCCACGGTCCAGTATCATTTGGAAATCATCTGATGGGCAATAGCTTAATTATTCAGCATCACAAACATCCTAAACACACTGCCAGTGCAGTAAAAGCATACCTGTCAGAATAACACATAGATGAACACTATCAGTCATGGATTGGCCTCCCCAGAGCCCGGACCTGAACATTATTGAAGTATGAGATCATCTTGACAAAGAACAGAACAAAAGGCAGACAACATCCAAAGAAGAGCTTTGAATATCCTTTAGGAAGCCTGGAGAACTATTCCTTAAAGAAATTACAAGACAGTTTAACAGGAGAGTTCAGACTGTGCTAAAGAATAAAGGCAGCCTTACCAAATACTGACATTCAGGCCTATTAGCATGGTAGCTATCTGTGCCTTATATGCTGTATTTCCATATACGTATGCTGATGTTTCAATAAGTCATTGCACCTATTTCCTGTTTTCATAGCAGAATATAAAGAAATCAAAGGTAGCTCAAGACTTCTGAATAGTGCAGTATGCATGTGAGAGTTTCCTTTTTAAGTTGATGGTTTAACCGTGTGAGCAGGGTAACACACTGATGGACTTCAGTGTAACATACCCAATACATCCTTCACTTTGAAAATAATGTCAAAGCTGCAATTACAGTAGCTATTTTAAGCTTTGGATCCTGAGTGTAAACACTTTCCTCTCTGACTCTGCTGCATCCCTGAAACAGTCATTTAGCTCAGGACCCTGACATGCTGTCATATTAAACATGAGCTGTAAATGGTTTGGGGGAGGTGAGAGAGGCTGTAGATACTTATGTTATTAGTGTGAGTAACGCAAACAAGCATCTAATCTCTGCAGCATGAAGAGCGTAGTTTTGCACTGTGTTAGATAACAGTATTTGATTCAGCTTTCAGCCAAGATGACGATTTCAGTTCTTGGGTTTATTTCAAAACGACTCCGCGCTAATCGCATCTAGGCCACATAGCATGCAGGCACTCTTTAAATCCTATGTGAAAGTTGCATTTGCAGCAGTAACATTAGGCTTATAGTAATGTTCCCAGTGTATATAAGCCCCTCACATTAAAAAACCACAGCACTAGAGGGCGCTGCAAATAAACACCCACTATCTATACTCTCACTGTTTCAGAAAGTAACCGAAAAATATTAAAACATAAAGGCAAAAATCTCTTGATCACGCCGTTATTCACTATGAAAATGGAAAGCCACTCCAATTTCAGAAAACACAAGCAATATAAAAATGCGGCAAAAACACACAAAAGAACAACAGAAATAGAAAAAAAAGCAGCAAAACCTCATAGAAAGGGGAAGCATTACCATGACGGACCAGCTGCGGAAGTGACAAGCTAACGGTAACTGTTTTAGTGACTAAACCAGGAGTTTGCGTTCATTCAGCCATTCTGTTCATGGTTTAGTGTCAAAGTATCCACATTAATCTATTAATAGCAAATTCATTTTTTTAAATGATCAAATATCCCAAATTGAATTACACTTAATGTTTAATGTGGTAACTGAATCCCCCTGGACTGTAGCTAACTCCGCATGACATTCCAGAAAGCTTGCACAGATTCCCAACCGAAAAACAAATGATGATTTACAGAATACACAACTGGGTTCCCAGCGTCAAGTTTTTACAGCTGTCTTCTTCTTCTTCTTCTTCTTCTTTTTTTTACAGTGCAGTTCACGTCTGAAGCTGGTCCGTCACATAATATTCTCCCAAAAACACTTCCGTTTTGTTTTGTCTGCTTTTGTGGTGTTTTTCCATTTTTCTTAAGTTGCAGTTTGTTTGACTTCACAGGGCCACCGTAGAAGATGACACGATCTCATTCACTTAAATATGAAAGCTCATAAAGTTTTTAACTCTATGCAAATTGTGAGTTAAAATACATGTCAGATGTTAGCATTGGTTGGAGTTTGAAAGAAACTCTAAAGAAACAAAGAGACTGTCCTTAGAAAAAATAATAAGGTCTGTTAAGTAATGGGTCTCACTTCACCACCTGTGTAAATCTCCATTAAAACCGTGCAAAATAAGGGATTTTCTTTAACTCCGGCATAACAGCATTCAGATTTCTTCTTTTTTAAGATTATTATTACTTTATCAACAAATTGATTGATTGATTATGATTATTATTGGTGTTCAGTAAATTTCACATTAAGTGTTGTGTGTTAACCTTTATGAAGAAGTCTATAAATACCTCAGAGCAGGTGGCTAAAGCCTGTGTGGCCCATCTGCTCCTTAACCCTCAGAAGGAAGGAGTCAAAGATGTAACTGTGCAGGTGTGTGTGTGTGTGTGTGTGTGTGTGTACAAATACATAGATCCATTCAAGTCAGGTGATAACGCAATTAGTGTAACGTATGTTTGTCTTTCTTAATGTATCATATGAAAGGCTCAGAGAGAAAGACCCTTCAACACTTACGCAACGTAAACAGCTAATAATACTTGCCCTTACCATACCCTAATGAGATACAGTGTGTGCGTTTGTGTGTGCGCTTCTCAAACAGTCAGTCCATGTGATGGTAAAACACAATAAGCCTCTTAGGTCTAATCCTGCCCCGTTGGGAAGGCAGTGTCTCACACATGCCATGCACACATAGGTGCACACATAGCGCCAACGTGGCCAAATCTGACAGTTCTTTGGTTTAATGCCATCAAAATCCTGAAAGAGAAAAGTGATAAAAAAAAAAACATTTATTGTTATTGTCGGAAAGCAACCTGTTTGGTCAACAATATTACAGGACAGTAAGAAAGTCATCATCATCATCATCTTTATTCATTAAGCATTCTAAAACAACCACAGGTGATGCAAAGTGCTGAACATTGGAACAAAATAATAAAATTATATAATACATTAATAAAAAACAAATGAAAGCAAAAAGCAAAGTAATTAATTAATTAGTTAGTAGCTAATTTAATTACAAGAAAAGCTAAGTCTCGCTGAGGCCGAAAATCAGAGGATAAAATTGGGGTTAAGACGTGTTTTAAAAGTGGACAGTGTGTGCGATTATCAAAATTCTTTATCGTAATTTAGATTTTCAGCACATGAGAGCAGCAAATGAGAGGTAACAGCATCCAAAATTATATGAGAATGAGAATGTTTGCTATGACCCTTCTGCCATACAATGTTTCTTTAAAAAAAAAAAAACAATAAAATAAAAATCAACAACACACAACAAAAAGGAGAAACTGAAGACATGTTAATGTAATGTGGCATATAAATGCACAGGAAGAGGAAGAGAGGAGAATTGCTTTTTGCACCATGGGAGGTCTCCCACCAGCCTGAATTTACAGCAGGAAAAACCAAGTTGTGGTCTAGAGCCATCCATAAGCTTCAAAAACAGCCCCAACGAGGCAAGATTTACAGTGCTGCTTTGGTGTCCAGTTGTAGATCCTAAGCAGGTATGCAACTGATGCAGTTCTCCAAACAATAACATGTAGCTTTGAGTTGATGATGCCCTGCATAGGTCAAATACAGAATAGTTGAAAAGTGCAGTCCAGAGCAGGAAAGTGGAAGGCAGATGAGTTCCCCATGAAAGAGAAAACCTTTGGTTGGCTCTAAAAGGCCCCTGAAAAGTCTAGAGAGAAACAACTAGAGAGAGAAAGCGAGATCATATTTCTCACATATGCGCTTCTCTTTATTATTTCCCAGTGTAATCCAGAATTGAATCCTTCTCTTCACATACAAAGGCTTGAATGATTAGGCGACATTGTCTGTGCTGCTCATAGGGGACTGTCAGATTGTTTGGGGCTTTTAAGGTATAAAACCTGAAGCAACTGTTATTGTTAGCTGCCAATATGAAAACTAAATACAACTGAAATTAATTAAATTGAACTGAATTGGGTGACTATGGGAAATTATTTTTGTTTGTAACACCGCTCCCAGGTGATTGTAGGATCCGTATCTTACAACACAAAGCACCTTTGCTTCTCTATATAAATGCATGTAGAAGTTGATCTGCAAAGCTGTCTGTAGGCTCTGCATAGAACCAGAGCAAAACTATGTTTAAGCCATTAAACTTTAGTTAATAGTTAAATAAAGAAAAGCTATTTCTAAACAACCCTAACATACAACTCATGCATACAATAATAGGATCACCATATTGTTTTCTGTATTGTTTTGTGAGATTTCTTTATCTGAAGGTAAGTATATGCATACTCAAACCAATCACAAAAACAATTCAATCACTCGCCAGAAATGAGGTTACATAACTGCCGCTGTCAAACCTGACTCTGGGCGTATCTTCCGGTGCACATAAGTACAAACATATGAGAGATTAGTGAGTTGCTTTGAAAGTTAGAAACTTTGAGTAACGTGTTTAGCTTCTGCTTTGTGTGTCTATCCTTTTGAGCGACTCAGACAATTCCCTGAACTCAGCGTGACCTGAACGTCTGTCTTGGCTTTCACTGAAGTAGCTGAAGTAGGGAGTTTTGTATTGTGACTTCTCTCGGCGCAGAGGAAGATAAAAACGTGCAAAAATGGCTTTCCTGGCACCGCTGTGATGTTACACCGGTGACTATTCTTCAGCGCAGAGCTGGCTTTTATGAAT
The DNA here is from genome assembly GCF_051167445.1 of Perissodus microlepis. Lineage (NCBI taxonomy): Eukaryota > Metazoa > Chordata > Actinopteri > Cichliformes > Cichlidae > Perissodus > Perissodus microlepis. The sequence continues at coordinate 19,526,893 of NC_140474.1, read as the reverse complement.
GTGAGACTGGTTCGGGCCTGCCTGTAACAACAGATATGACTGTTTCTTGGAGTGTAACAGAAGTCTGTGGTTAACTGACAGTTGGTTTTGTATCATGTACAAAAAAACAGAAGAACCTAAGACACATTTTTTTCTTTTTTTCTGTCTTCAGATTACCTCTGCTCTCCAGAAGAAAATGTCCACATGATCGACTTCACCAGATTTAAGATCCGTGACATGGAAACGGGGACTGTCCTCTTTGAGATCACCAAACCTCCGACACCAGGTGAGCTCCAACGTGCAGAAACTAGATAACACATTATATGGCAGGTCCAAAAACCTTCCAGTATGTCAGATGGTATATTGGTTCATCAGTTTAATAGGAAAAACCTGCACGCATATGTGCATAGCTCAAATAAGCCGAGCAAGGGCTGGAACTCAAAAAGCTGACTGCTTTTTGTTGTTTTTATTCATTTTGTCTTCAGCTGGCGGAAAAAAGCAGTGTGACCCCAATGCCGGCCGTTTTGTCCGATACCAGTTCACCCCGGCTTTCCTACAGCTGCGGCAGGTTGGAGCCACGTAAGTTCCCATGTGGTGTAATATCCGGTCAACCCTGCTGCTCCGACTGAGGGAACGTACCGGAAGTAGGATGTGTGTAGGCTCTGGTGTCAGGCAGCAGGCTGACAGCGATGAGTGTGAACATACAGAGTGGCCCAGCCCATCTGCTGAGTCAGGCACCAAGTAGCCAAAACTGCTCATCATGAGACTGAGTGCAGATTTCAAACCAAGACATCAACTGACTAATCTAAGCTGGGATTAGCCCTAAATTTGTTTCATTATTATTATTATTGGTAGCATCATTATTATTATTATTATTATTTGGATTATGTGTGTGTTAACCTGTAGAGTAAATGGTTTTAGTGCATTTGACAGCTGGATGGATGGACCCAAAATGTAGGCCTAAGAAAATGGAAAGTAAACTCAAAATCAACTTTGATGCTGTGTTTTTACTAAAATACAAAATAATGCAGGTCAAGAACAAACTTCCCAAAACTACAACTCTTCTAAGAAAACACACAAGGAGGAAAGACTGAGACAATAAATATACACCGGAGAGGAAACAGGTGGGAGGACAGCTGAAACCAATCAGAGATGGCGCAACAGGGGAAGTAGAATTAAATGCAAAGCACTAGTGACAGGAGACTATCAAAATAAGACAAGAAATAACTAACACTGAGACCAAGACTCAAATATACAATTATATAGTTAGGGCTGGATCCCTTTGTTAGTGTGCAATATGCTTAGGCTGCTTGGGACTTGGGACCATGATGCACTGGGTTTTTCTTCTTCATTCACCTTTTTTCACTCCGCATTTAATCATTAGTTATTCATCTCTGTGTTTTCCACAATGTGCCTTTTGTCCTGTCTTCTCCCCCTCGTCCTCAATTGGTCGCAGCAGATGGCTTCCCTTCCCTGAGCCTGAAGTTTCTTCCTGTTAAAAGGGAGTTTTTCCTTCCCACTTTCGCCAAGTACTTGCTCATGGAGGTAGTCTTTTTGTAGGTATATATAAAGCACCTTGAGGTGGCTGCTGTTGTAATTGCTGTTCTATATAAATGAAATTGAATTGAAAAGAGGTCAAAACATAAGATGGATGGAGCAGAATTTGGAATACAAAAGGGAATTTAAAAACCTATCGTCAGCTAAAACAAGCAGGGAACTAAAGGCACAGATAAGAAATCATAAACACAAGGAAAGTAAAACTAACAACATAAACAGAGAGCTCCTATCTGAAAACCAAAAGGAAGTCATAAACCCATAAAACACAGACCAAACCTAAAGGTCTTTGCAACAAAGGGTCAGAACTAAAGTCGTGAAAACAACAACCAAGATTGAAAAAAAAGACCCATAAACACTAAGAAATACAGCAAGCTAAATATCAATATGATAGAGTATAGGAACATAAAACAAGATAAGAATACAAAATTAGAGAAAACCCAAAACTCCCCAAAACTCAAAACCCCTGACAATCTTCATTTTTTAATTTTATAACTTCTATTTATCCTTTTTAACATTTCTAATCACATTTAATCCACCAAACTATGTTTTTTAAGCCTCCTTTATGGGTGTGCTCCAGAGCAAGCTAAACAAAACCAGGCCTTCTTTGCATTACCTGGCTTAACAAAATCTGAAACCTCAGTCAGAGATAACAGGTATCACGACCATGATTATCGACTCTCTTATTTAACTCAGACTTTCTGCTTCAGGCTCACATAAAAGGGGGCGTTTGATGTGTTGTTTCACTCTTCTTCCAAGCAAAAAGGGGATCGATGGCACATGGTCTGCTCCAATCAGAGACATTATCAGAGGAACAGGTGATGGAGATGTATGCAGAATGTAAAAATATAACAGTAAAGAATAATTAAGACAAGAGAGCAGTGCAGAGTGTTGTAAGTAAAGTGATTTGCTCATCACAACAGCATAAAAATAATAAAGATATTCATTAAAGTTAATGTGTTTATTTTTTCACTGCTATTTATTTCTAATGTGAAAGCTACTTGTTAGAGCTCTGAAGCAACCAATGCAATTAAACACTAAAGGCTACACAGCGTGTTCAGATCTGACACTCTCCCATAACCTAATAAAGGAGACTTGCATCCTTTCTGCTTCCATAGGAATTAAGAGGCTTTAGTAGCAGCCAGGTGCTGCTTATTGGATGTCTGTGAACTTCAGGCCCTCAGACTGTGCTGCATTAAAAACAGACATGATTCTGTCAGGAATCAGGAACTCTTCCAGAAATCGTTCTCTTTGATCACAGTTTGTTGTGAATTCCACAAATCAGTCTAAAAAGACATATCCATCCATAATGTAGAAACACCACCATATTCTTCTCCTAAAAGTCCAGCAGCTGCTCTCCTCAGTTCCTACATTTTACAAACTGTTATAAGAAGTAGGGCTGCCACAAACGATTATTTTGATAGTCGACTAGTCACCGATTATTTTTGCGATTAGTCGACTAATCAGATCATCATCCATTAGACGTAAAACGTACAGCTTATTGCACCAGCAGCATCTGCTCTTATATAACTATCATTAGCTTACAGCTTTAAGTGTTTAAGGTATGTGCTAACTAAAAATAAAGACAAGATGATAGTTTATTGAATTTTAATGAAATTTGCAGATTGCTTCGGTGAAGTTTAATAAACTCCTTGCTATCTAAAATATAACAGGACACCGGAGTATATTCTCGAGCATCTCACATTTCTGATAATCAGCTGTCTGCTTGACGTTTATTCAGCTGTGTAAAAACTATAACTTTAATCTCAGCCAAACCAATTTACTCAGGAACAAATAAAATACTAAAAAAAGCCAAACAATAACATTTTTAAGTTATCTAAGTGACTTATGTATGTTTAACCTGAGTAGCGAAAGACAGCGTGGGTTTGAAAACGATTTGCTGGGAGTCCGGTGTTCTCACGGGCTCTAGTGAGCCTCGCCCCCGGCTAGCTATCGAGCTAGTGGGTAACAGACGTCTCCGAAAACGTCGGAGCGCTTTTGAAAATATGTGGTGTCTTGATAAACTGAGCAGGTATTTGAGGTTTACACAGTTACATTCTCGCCTGAAAATATGTTAAACGTTTATTTTGTGACCCAGAAAGAATAATAAGAGTAATATTAAAACTAACTAGCTGCCGCCATTGTTGACAACTGCGCTGAGCCGCGCTGTGAATTCTGGGACACAGCTTCTTCTTCTTCGGGGTTTAACGGCAGCTGGCATCCTTGTACATGCAGTGCTGCCATCTTCTGTTTCAGTCCGTTATTACACTCTTAAATCCTACTACTTATTCCTGCGTCTTTCAGGATCTTACAAAGCTTCAAACGATGCGTCGACTATTAAATCAGTCGTCGACGATTTTGATAGTCGACGTAATCGTGACTAGTCGACTAATCGTGGCAGCCCTAATAAGAAGAGGTGATGTTACACGGTGGTGAACACAAACCCTGTCCCAAATTTTTCCAGACGTGCTGCTGCCATCAAATTCAAAACAAGCTTTTTCTTAAGATGTTAAATTTTCTCAGGTTAAGTCCTTGATATGTTTTCTGTGTTCTGTTGTGAGTAAAATATGGAATTTCTGAGATTTGCAAATAATTGCATTCAGTTTTATTCACGTTTTAAGCAGCCACCCTTTTGGAATTGGGTTTGCAGATAATCTAGATTGATTGTTATTAGGCTTTTCCCTTGTTGCGTTCTTACAACTGTTATCATAAGTATCAAAAGCAGCGACAGCAGTTTGTATTTCCATTCCCTTACTCGTTGGTGGGTGTATTTTGTCCCTTTTGTGTCTCTGTAGAGTGGAGTTCACAGTTGGTGACACCCCCATCAACAACTTCCGTATGATTGAGAGACACTACTTCCGCGATCAGCTGCTAAAGAGTTTTGATTTTGAGTTTGGCTTCTGCATGCCCAGCAGCAAGAACACATGCGAGCACATTTATGAGTTCCCCACGCTGTCCGAGGAAATGAGTGAGTGTCACACACTCCGACGCACTCGAGACAAATACCCCACCCCATGTTTAGATGGATTTGATGTTTTAGAACGCTGTGTGCTGTCTCTCTCCCCCTCTCAGTGCGTGAGATGATCCTGCACCCTTACGAGACGCAGTCTGACAGCTTCTACTTTGTGGACAACAAGCTGGTGATGCACAACAAGGCAGATTATTCCTACAGCGGAGGGCCGTAGGAAAGCCTCCATCCTGCAACAACCCTCCACCATTTCTCTCTTTCTCCTTCCCTGTTTTAGACATTTTCGATAATCCAGCTATCACTTCAGGACCAGAAACAGATGAACTGATGGACAAATCACTGGCATTAAATACTCATGTCTCCCTCCCTGTTAAGCTCCATGCATTTCCATTCAGGTACTGAGCTGCCCGGCCAATCAGATTTCTCCCTTTGCCTCTTTTTTTTTTTTTTTTTTTTGCAGAAACACTGAATTCTGCCAGTTTTATCCTCAGTTTGCATCAGCGTGCGTGAGTGAGTGTGTGGGCAGGAAACACATGCAGTGTCTGTACATAGTGTGGATTTCTGTCTGTATATGTGGGTTCCAGTTTCTCATCAGGAAAACTTTTTTTTTATTTTGTGTGTTTTGGAAGAGAAACCGAAGTCAAACAGACGAGGCGGAAACACAGAATGAGACAAAGGAGGAAATGAAATTGCCCTAAAAGCAGTAAGAATAAAAAAATCAGATGTATATTTACAGTATATAGTTTGTATAGGAGTCTCACTGTATTTGTACTGCAGAGGTTCAGAGAAGTCTTTGTAGTGGCACACGCTTCTGAATGATTCGGTCCTCCTCCTGTGATCTGCCATCGTTCAGTTGAATGACGGCACTGTGTACTCTGTCTTTGTGAATGTGTCACTTGTTGTCATGTCATTTTCATGTCTGTAGTACTACTACTACTACTGTAGTGCGTGAGGAGTATTTTTTAAATAAATAGCCATTTTGGAAAAAGTGTCAGAGAGTTACACTAGCCCAAAGTCAGATACCAATTTTGATATCCAGTACGATCTCTGTAGTACTGAGCACTGTGTATACTTTAATTACAATAAATGTTTTAAGCAAAAAAAATAATAAAAGTATGTAAAAAAGTTTTGACAACCAAAATTCCACAACTGCAATAAATGTGGGATTTTTGTGGGACCTTGATATTTGCTGTTTTTTTTTTTTTTTCATTAACAGTGAGGTTCACTCCAAATACACCCACTAAAAAAGAAAAAAGACCTAAAGTTGAGGTACAGACGATACAAATATAAATTCCCTAGACTGCAGACTTTCCATTTAACATCCTCAACACTTTAAGATCCGCAGGTCATTTGTGTGCTTTTATTTGGAATTCTTCTTCCTTTGACTTATTTGATGTAGAAAACAGTCAAATACACACAGAAAGTAAAGCATGTCCAAAGATTATTCCTAACACGCAACAAGCAAAATGTGTTTTTGTCGCCATCTTCTGTAGCAACAGTCTTACTGCACCGTTATTATTGCATCTCCCACTGTATCACTCATCAATCATCAGCATCTTTTCTTTCTTTTTTTCTCTCAGCACATACTGTGCATGGTTCGAGCCAGTGAGTACATGATACACAGACTCTGGTCAATGGTGTGTAAACATGAAACAACAAGGGGTTTTTTGGACACCCAAAGGCAGTGGAAACCTTTCAGAGCAAAATTAGCAACCATGTAAGGTCATATTTTCAACCACCTGGTTTCATCCAAATATCTATCATCGACAGAATATTCTAACAGTTTCCAACTGTTTTCTTCTAATAGCAGGTAAAAGCAGATGTAACTAATCACATTAATGAAGCTTGGTGCTGTTCTGCTTAGAAACTAAGCCTTCATTAATGTGATTAGTAACACCTGCCTTATCTTGCTGACTAGTTCAAGTCAAAAACAGCTGCTGTGAAGAAGGTTTGTTGTGTTTGTTTGCTGCTTGTTGCTGATCCGGGAGTGAGCCGCAGGAAGAAACAATGAACCAAAACAGGAAATCTTTAAGTACGACAGTTCAGCGAAACTCTCTTTATAGACAGGCTTTATAAACCTGAGAGGAGCTGCTTTGCTTTTCTTCAAGTTTTAGTTACAGTTGTTATTGCATAATCATAGCTGGTTGGGAAAAATTCTAATAATAGAAAATGTTATTAACAAGATCGTTTACAGCCATTTTGTTTTATTCATTTTATTAACCACGTAGAAGAGCTCATAAATGTGCACAGATTCACACAGGAGCAGTTGATTTATTCACATTTATTTGTACTGGATTTTCTTTTTTTACAAACAGTAAAAAACTGATAATTCCTTAAACTACCTAAAAATACTGGGATACACAAAAATACCAATGTGACAACACACTCTGGGAGGGGTAAATAAATAGATACATTAAAAAAAAAAATATATATATATATATATATATATAGTTTTGCAAGAGAGCTTTATGTTTATTAAGTACTTTAATTACAGTTTTAATTCAGCCATTTCTCTTTTTAATCCTCTGTGTATCAAACTTTTTTGGCTAATTATGAAGAGATTCAAAAAACTCCAGCAACAACAATATCGCTTGACTGATATATTTCTGTTTTTCACGGGGGTGTTTTTTGTTAACCTCTTTCTTTGCAATGACCTGATTAAGGTGTTACTGGGGTTTTGATCCATCTGAGTTTATCCTCCATGCACTTTGTAAACCTCTAATACTGAATAGTCTAATTCATCAGGAGCTCTAAGAAGAAATTGAGGCGGAAAAATGTTTCAGACGATAACTATACACAAGCTCTTCTGTCCTATCAGCTGAACTGTGACTGCATGCAGTGAAAATCTCAACAACCAATCTCACCAGAGTCTGTTGCAGCGATGGCTTAAACAGTGGCGTGTCTAGAAAATTTTTGTTGGGGGGGCCAGGTAGGGGCACAGATGTAATTGGCAGATAATGTTAAAAAAAAATTCTACCAACCGTTAACCATAATTCAATAACCCTATAAACCTAATAACCGAATGCGCTTTTAACTCTTATTAGAATGAGATTTTAACCACTACGGTGCAAAGTTTTTAGATACTGTGTTGATAAAGTACAAGAGATACAATCAGTGCTTTGTCACTGTTTATTCAGCATTCAAGGACAGCAATATTTGCATAGTATTTTTACTGACATATAGTGCACATATGTTTTGGGCAAAAACATTTTTGAATATTAAAATACGAACATTTTTAACATACAATTGGCAAATTAGCCAATGCCAATGCAAAACTTTATCTGCCTATTAAAAATAGAAGATAATCTTCTTACAAACTGGTGTTTGATTTTGAAACAGGAAAAAAGTGGGGAAACAACTGAAAAGACTAATATTTGAATAAAACCTGAAAGCAAGTAAATAGTTTCTATGCTGCCTTGTGGTAAACTTTGGTAATATTGATGTATAAAGAACAACACTGGCTGATGATGAAATACTTTCAGCTGGCATGGGGACACTGTCAGTATTAACCTGCAGGGCTGGACTGGGACAAAAAATTGGGCATTTTGACTAAAGACCGGCCCACCAGGTATTAAAGCCATTGAGCCTTTGAATGAAAACAAACGCTGTTGTGACAGTGATGTACAGTCTTTTTGGTATATGTATGATTTCTATACATTTTATGTCAGATAAAAACTTTGTTCGCAAGATTCAGATAATTATTTAATAAAAGCGAGATATTTTAAATGAGAATAAGAAAGAAAGATAAGGTATTTCTTTGTGCCCCCCTTTCCCTGTTAATGCCCTACCTGGGCCCCTTGGCAAAACTTTCCTAGACCTGCCCCTGCACAGTTACCAGCTGTCAGCTACACAGAAAAGGATCCTGGTGTTATTTGTCTCTCAGAAACAGTTGATAACTTCCCTTCAACTCATTCATGTCACCTAAAAGGTAAACCTGTTTCTCCATCACCTGTTCAGCTCTGATGATTCAGTAAGGACATCTCCTGGTTTCATCTTCATGTTTCCCTCTCACCACATTTCCAAACCGATATCATGACCAGCAGCTTTTACAGCTGTGGCTCCAGCAAACATCAGCTGATAGTAGAAAGTAATATTAAATAAATTCTAACAACAGCTGATCAAGCTTAAATGTGCTGCTGTTGTTTAGTGCAACATCCGGTGGTTTCCTCTTTCTGGCGCAAAGTGGGTGATAAATAAACGAGAGACAAAAGCCGATCAGCTGATCATTGATCAGTTTCATGATTGAAGTAGGAACAGGAGAGGGAGGGGAGAATGAGAGAAGAAGACGACAGAATAACTCCAGCTTTGTGTCTTTTTTTCATTACAGCTAAAGTACGGGACAAACTGCCTCTCTTCTCAGCTCAATACCAAACGCGTAATATTGTCTCTGAATGAGGGACAATTCCATTTTTAAGAAGCCGTTGGCAACTCTACCAACTAACCTTATGAATAAAATAAAGTTCACTATCGGTAACATCATAGCAACCGAACAGCTGTATAGAAACTCCGTCATGCTAGCTCACGCAGTACGAGTTATTGTAACTGACTGTAAAAAGTCAGCACAACGAAAATAAACTCCACCTAAACTTGGTTTATATCTGACCCAGATAGACTGCAGGTCATAACTTCTTACCTGAAGTTCAGTTCACCTGATACTCGGACCGGCGGCCGCCTCGGGTCTCTCCTCCTCCTGCCTCCCCTTCCCTCATCCACCTGCTGGCCTCTGTGGAAGCTCCGCCATAGCCACCACCAAACAACTGAGTTATTTTTACACATCGGCCAGAATCTGGCCAATCCACCACCTCTCATTGTTCATGCCGTTACAAAAAAAATAAATAAATAAGTCATCAGCCTACTGGGCAAATGCCCGGTATGCCCGATGGCCAGTCCAGCTATATTAACCTGTTAATCTTTTGCTGAAAAATTGTTTTCTGCGGTGCCGTCTTTCGTGCTTGGCTCTCCTACCTTTGCTAACATGATGCTCATAGTGCAGAAGCCGATGCTGCATTCACTTACACTGGCATATCTGAGCTTCACTATGAAAACATAATCATACATTTGATACTTCATTGAATTTTATTGTTTTAGCTTCGGGGTGGCCAGTCTGGTTGGGGGGGTGGCCAGTCTGGCCTGTGCCCCCCCAGGCCACCCCGCCGGACACGCCACTGGGCTTAAATTACCACCAATCATACACTGTAGTGTGAAACTGCTTGAAACTATATTCCTCGTTCAGACTCACATGGTACATCAAATCCATAGAGCGAAGGTTTACATTAAAGAGACGGATGCAGTGCAGGAGGTCAGATACCCAGCCAAGCTTTCCACTCCTGAATATAATATGGGATTTAGTCCGTTAAAACAGCCACGCTGCTCCACATTTCGCCCTTCGTCCCCGTCCTCGTACTCCGCTTCACAATGACCGCTGGCAACCACAGCTGATGTCTGACTGATGGGAGGCACGACGTGCAGGCCGCTGCTCTGGATGTGGTGGTTCTGAGGGACAAAGGTAGCGGACGAGCTTGTGCTAACTTGTGGCTCTGCCACCAGACTGTCGACTCTCAGCTCCTCCCACAGGTTACCTGCAAAAAAGGAACCACAGGTCATATTTTAGAGAGCAACACCAATCATTATTTAGCAGGGATGCTACACTCACACAACAGTTTGCTTTTTTGTTATTTTTACAGTTAAAGCAGCCTGCAGAAATGCAGGCTGATCTAAAGTTGTGTAAAAGATTATGATGGGCTTTGTCTACCAAGCAAGGAAATCAACTCTTCAGTGCTCTCTGGTGGGCAAACTATGCAACTAAGACACAGCTCCTAAATTCCCTTTTTTTTCCTATCAGCTTTTAAACCAGTTTGTCAGTATCAGTAATAAATATCTGCTGAAGCTTGTACAAGCAAATCTTGGTGCACTCATTTTCCCTCCGTATTGTCCCTGTCTTTCATACCTTGCAGCTGAAGGTCAGTCAGACTGGGGTTGAGCATGTCAATGTCATAAGTGGTGTCTCCCTCCAGCAGAAACTCCTGCATGGTGGTCCTGGGCTCAACACTGTAATCACACTGGAGAGCATTGTTATAAACAGGTGGTATCTTCCCAGCTACCGGTGAGTTGAGGCTTCCAGTGGATGATGGGATACCGGCTGCAGGCTGCTGTCCACAGGGTGAGAAGAAGGCGAATGAGTTGCTGGGGTGTGTGACAGCAGGGGGGAGGTAGAAGGGCTGCTGAGGCTGAAGGTGAGCATACTGTGACTGGCAAATGGGCTGGCATGCCGGGCGAAGCTCAGCTGGAGTACAAGTAAAAGCGGAGGGGTTGTAGACGGGGGTCGCTCTGGTTAATGTGCCTGATTTGGGGTTCGGTGGCACAGACCTGAGTCTTTCCGGTCTTTCTCCCAGTAGTCGATCAAGCTCTTCTACAGGAAAAGTAAAACAAGCAAAATAAGTAGTAGAAAAGAATCTTCTGTATACCTTAATTTCTACTCTGCAATTTCTCAGGTTGGATACCTACGGGACTGACCTGGCTTTGCCATGCTCCTGCGAATAGTAACGGGGTCTTTCCGGCGCCACTTGTGCAGCTCCTCCTGCATTTTCTCCACCTTGGCTGGATTGAGCGCCCACAGGCAGCCTTTACGAGACATGCTGCCATTCTTGTTCTCCACCTTCTCAAAGCACTTATTCAGTGACAGATTGTGCCGCACCGAGTTCTTCCATCCATCAGGAGCCGTCTGAACACAGGAAGAAAAAGATAAATGAAGAACATTTATGTTAAAAGAATTGAAGCAGATATTCTTAAGTCAACCACTTGGCTGCTGGGACACCTCAAATGACTTTAAACAAACTGGACAAATTCTCCTGATGGCTCATGAATGTTATTATGATTCATTGTTTTGGGGAACACCCTGTACAGAATTCCAAACAGAACATTTTTCCATAGTTTCCACAGTTTTTTTCCACATCTTGAGTATGACTTTGAAAGAAACTCGACCTCACTTGCCTGATTGTCTTCCGCTGCATGTGTTACATTCTTGTTAAAATATCTTGAGAGCAACTATAAATTAATTGTGAACCATCTAATAAAATCAGGGTACTCAGTCCACCCTGCAGGGAATATTACAACACACAGTATATTAATATTGCCACCATCTGCTCTGCCAGTAAATGGTATCTGCATGCCATAACAAGTGTCCACTGAACTGCACATAAGTGATGTGTTGATTGAAGCATTTAGACGTATCTAGAAACAGCTTTTACAAAGTGAACCCAACTTTTCTTCCAATATCACTTCATCTGTCTCGTGTATATTCGAGCCCTGCGGCATATGTTTAACTTTTTTTTCATTCTTTTTTTTTAGGCAGCTGTTTGGAAAACAGCCATCTGTAAGCCATCTTGAATATGAATGGCAGCAAGTCTTTCAGCTCCCTCCAGAAGTTACTCTGAACCTATTGAACTGATTCATAGATGGCTGGAAAATGTAAAATATTTGTCGTTTGCAGGGTTCAAGCCAAAGTCCAACCCTGCAGCTGCTTCATTTATCAAAATTAATGAACAAAGGCATTCATTTTTAACATGATCACATCTGTCAACTGCTATATAAAAATTAATTATTTATATATCTCTGTTTTTACATCAGCTCTGACACAATGTGGCTTTAACCACTAAAAAAGTATAAAAGTATTTTATCCGTCCATCCATTTTCTTCCGCTTTATCCGGGGCCGGGTCGCAGCAGCCTAAGCAGAGAAGCCCAGACCTCCCTCTCCCCAGCCACTTCCTCCAGCTTATCCGGGGGAACACCAAGGTGTTCCCAGGCCAGCCGAGAGATATAATCTCTCCAGCGTGTCCTGGGTCTGCCCCGGGGCCTCCTCCCGGTGGGACATGCCCGGAACACCTCACCCAGGAGGCGCCCAGGAGGCATCCTTGTCAGATGCCCAAACCACCTCAGCTGGCTCCTTTCGATGTGGAGTATTTTATGAGCGTAACTAATCTAATCTAACTAAATCGAATCTGTTACTTAGAACTCCTCACCAAAAAAAATTGATATGTATACCTCCCTCCAACAAAAAAGTGCATCACTGTTTTATTTGTAAATTAATACCGTGCGTGAGAACTGAGAGCAAATAATGTATAGCAGGGGTGTTAAACATAAGAAATGGCCCAGCAAAGTCCCCAATTCAGCCCACTGAACAGCTTTGGAAAGCAGGCATGGGTTTTCAGAAATGTTCCCAAGCCCATGAAGTGATTTCCATGGTTCCCAGAAAAAAATTGCAATATCAGTAAAACATTTAAAATCGCTTAATAATGAAAAATGCTCCATTTAAATATATGAGCTACTGTCTTACAACTATTTTCTGTTACGTTTGTTAACAATTGTATTTTTCTGTCCTTTACCCTGGAACAGCTGTTACAAAATTGCCCTTAAAAAACGTTTCTGAAGTACTGAAAGGTTTATTTATTTAAACTACTATTCATTAATTAATCACTAAGGAAAATATGTTTGGTATAAACTGCACACATATCAATCAAGTTTTAATGGTAATCTATTGTATTGAATCTTTTACACTTTAAATTTGCAAAAAAAAGAAAAACCAAATCACTTCGTTAATCAGCATTTTGGGCATAAAGATTTTGAGTGTACACTCATGGTTCGACTTCGATTAAACACACAGAATAACATTTAGGAAGCCCATTACAATGAAGTCCCACATGTCAGTTCAGTGTCAAGAGACACTTGTATACTCAAGAACACAACAAAGACCAAGGGAAGACTGGGACAGACACAGGAAGTTGAGACAGCTGTGAACACAGCAGCGACTAATCAGGAGTAAGGACACAGAGGAAGCAAAACTGAATGCAATGCATATAGGAATAAGGGATTATCAAAATAAAACAGGAAGTAACAAACACTGAGACCAAAATCGAGACACATGAATTTGACACAAGGACTGGAAATAAACAAACATGGAAATATGACTGACTGAGGAGACAAACCAGAGAGACTAGACAGACTACAACAGGAGATCTTGATGACAAGACACAGAGACGAGACTAGAAACAGACTGGTCACGAAAGGGAGCTAATGTAACAAAACAAGAATCAGGAACTAGAAATAATAAACTATGATGCACTAGAAAATACAAAACTCGGACTAACTAATACCAAGCTAAAACTTAAATCCAAGAAAGTGGATCAAAAGTCCAAAATAAACTCAAAGCACTGGGTCATAGTGACTATGTCACATGCTTTGTTTCTATATCACGTGTCTGTATGTTTACCCTTAAAACGAAAATGTCTTTAGCACACAAATGTCTCTTGAAAAGAAACCTTGGTCTCAGTGAGTAAAGTATTTAATAATAACGCTGTGGTACCTTGAAATATGGGAAGTGTTCAGTCATGAAGCTGTAGATCTCGCTGACTGGGAGACTTCCTGTTTTGCTGTTCTTCAGAGCCATGAAAATCAAAATGCTGCCACAATAAAGAAAATTTTATTTATAATTATATATTTTAAAAAGCTACCCTACTTGTGATAGCATGCACAGTATTAAATATTAGTAAGTAAAAAAGGTAGACAAAAGATTTAGCTTCAGAGCTACCTGTATGAGTAAATGGGCTTAGGAAAGATGGACTGTGTGGTGTCGTCCTGGTGTGACTGGCTGGAGAGACTATATTTTGAGGTGCTGGACTGGTCCTTGTTAGGATACAGTCTAGAAGAGACCTTTTGAGAACAGAGAAGAAATCATGACCTGACCACTAATAAGATACACCCCATTACATGTGTTATAGTCCAATGTGCACACCATATCATAAATGCAAATATTAGCTATTACTCGTGTCCTAAACGTCATGTCCTCTAAAGCATTTCTGAGTGCCTGAAGGAGGACACTCACCTGTTGTTGAGGACTTGCTGAGCTGTAGGATGGATAGCTCTGAGATAGAAAACAGGGAGGATCCACAGGTATGCCTGGTAGCTCTGGATATGAGTTCTGCAAATATAAGTAAATGAAGGAAAAATGTTTGGAGAAGCTTTCAAGACAGTGAATTTGCTGTGATGGGGTGGATCTTTTTTTTTTTTTTGCCTGTTTATCTTCCTGTGTCAAATCAATCAGGCTGCTTTTGGCTGTACAAAACCTTATTAATATGGAAGGATAAAATGAGGGTATCATAAGGATAGAAACCTGAATGCTGCCATTGTACTGGCCCCAGGATGGTGGCATATCGCTGCTGTGCGAATGACTGCCAGGAATGCACACCTCATGCAGACTGCTAAAGGAAGAAGAGCACTGTTGTAGGCACTCTGTCACTGCTCCGTCACTGAACTGTCGCTGATACGGGTGGAAACGGTCAGCGTCCACGTCCCCTCGCCCTGACCGTGAACTGATCATTCCATCAGCGCTGTGCTTCCTGCTCACTGCTGCAGTTCTCAGGCTCAAGGTGTTGCTCTTTTCCTGGGTGAAGCAGCTGCCTTCTTTGGTCTGTGGTGTGAAAACCATCATCACAGTGATTTGACACAGGCTGGATTTACTTGGAAATACAAATATGCTAACTGCTGCAAAACAGGTGGCACCCATCTCTCCACTTTAATTTTAAACAAAGAATTCAAATAACAGTTTTTCCTGGGAATCCCCTAAGGTAAACAGAGAAGTGTGCCATCTTTATTTATTATTATTCTTATTTATTTTATTGTTATTTAGAGTGTGGCCACAAAATAAAATGTGTCAGAAGTCTTTTTGAAGGATTTAAGACGGGTTTATTTATCCTGACAGCATTAAAGTGGCATAAGTTGTATCTGTCTGCAAGTCGGTAGCTGTACAATCCCCCCTATATGCCCTCATATACTTTGTTCCTGTTATTTTTGAAAAACTCACTCAGTTTAATTCAGAAACACTACACAGAAATGCAGACAGCAGCTAGATGTGACTCAAAGCAGATTCAAAACTGGTTTATTTGCAGTGTTACATTAAAAAAAAGAAGGCCATTTTGGGTTAAAATAGCAATGCCAGAGGCGGCTGCCTCTGTTTCTACCATCTGTTGGTGTGAGGCTCCAAAGGGTTCACAGGTGTGTAGACTCACCTGAGGGGGTGATGTTTGATGATGAGATTTGCTGCTCGGGGAAAATGTCAGTGACTGTGACATCCTGCACCAAAACCTGCTGCTGTGAAGACATTTGTGAAAACAAGCTAAATGAGAAACGTTTGGGTTGTCGTCAGGGGCTTTAGTCAAATTGAACGTTAAAAAAAGCTGTGAAAGTAATTTAGTAAAAACGTAAATGCTGCTTGACCAAAATAAGACAACGAGACTGACTCTGGTGTCATTTTTGTATGCTAAATATAATGATGTTGTATCTGGCAGCTGCTTAGCTTAGCTTAGTTTAAGCTAGCAGTGCACAGCTTAAAGACTGCACTGCTTGCTAGGATGTGACAAAATTGGCAAAAGCTGTGCAGTTAAAGCTCACATTTGTTTATATTTTGCTAGGAAAATAGGAAATTGATGCAGTGATTTACTGAAACATAAAAAAATATACGCAAAAGCATCTTTAACGCAGCCTTAGCCAAGCTTTCTTGTAATTTCTTCAATTAGTCTTTAAGACATTTAAAGCTCTTCTTTGGATCTTGGCTGCATTTTGTCCTGTTCTCTGTCAAGATTAGTCCACACTGTCGATAATGTTGATCTTTGGGGAGGCCAATACAAGGCTCATAGTGTTCCACTGTGTTTTAAAGACGGCTGTAGACCAGGGGTCTCCAACTCCAGTCCTCAAGATACAGGGGGTGTCCAAATTCATAGGCTGCATCCTCCTGAGGCCGCGTTTGTAGGCCGATTACGTCACAGCGACGCGACAAATGCTGTCCAAATTCATGTTTTTGTTTGGCTTTTTTCAGTGTTTTATTAGTTCATGAGTAAATCGGTTTGGCTGAGATTAAAGTTATAGTTTTCACACAGCTGAATAAACGTCAAAAAGAAAACTGATTAAACAGAAGTGTGAGATGATCAAGAATTTATGCCAGTGTCCTGTTATATTTTACATAGCAAGGAGCAGGCGGCTGAACTTATTAAACTCCACCGAGACAGCTGGTGACGCAAAACTGAAGGCTACACCGTCCAATTTCACAGCTGCTCAGTTCCGGTCTATCCGCCCAACATAGACCGCGAAGGCCGGGTCCTCAGGAGGATGCAGCCTATGAATTTGGACACCCCAACTGTCCTGCAGCTTTTAGATGCATCCCTACTCCAACACAGCTGAATTAAATAGCTGAATTACCTCTTCAACTTGCCATCAAGTTTGGCAAAGGATTGGTAACAAGCCATTAATTTGTTTCCGATGTGTGGAACAAGGATGCATCTAAACGCTGCAGGACAGTAGCTCTCAAGGACTGGACTTCTACAGATACTCACCGTGTACCTCTCTTTTGACATTCATAATGGATTTGTGTACATCAATTAATAATATCTGTTGCCACTGATTTTCAGTCCAGGTGTCCAGCTTTTTCCATTCTTCTCCCTGTTTCCCATCTTTTAAGAATTGTTTCTCGACAGCCATCCTTTCACTGAGAACATTTCCAATGACACTTGAGTAAACAGAACTGAAGAGCCAACTACATGTCTGAGGTAGTTGGTAAATTTTCATACATTTAAATGACATGATACTGATACTGTTCATCTGCTATAGAGTTTTCTAGGCCTGTGAATTCTCCTTTTCCCCCCTACCGATCCGGTTTCCTAAGTCTTTTAAAGACACAATGAACACTATACTGAGAAATGCCAAGTTTTCAGCTACTGTAATAACTCTTTTGGATCCACCTTGTTGGTGCTAAAATAACATTTCATGTCTGTCAAACTGTATTATCTTTGACATTTCTCATAGATAAAACTAAAGATTGAAAACGACAACGATCAACTACTTGGAAAAACAGGTTGTAAGTAGGGCTGCCACGATTAGTCGACTAGTCACGATTACGTCGACTATCAAAATCGTCGACGACTAATTTAATAGTCGACATGTCGTTTGAAGCTTTGTGAGATCACAAAAGACGCAGGAATAAGTAGTAGGATTTAAGAGTGTAATAACGGACTGAAACACAAGATGGCAGCACTGCATGTACAAGGATGCCAGCTGCCGTTAAACCTCGAAGAAGAAGAAGAAGAAGCTGTGTCCCAGAATTCATAGCGCAGCCCAGCTCAGTTTCCAACAATGGTGGCAGCTAGTTAGTTTTAATATTACTGTTATTATTCTTTCTGGGTCACAAAATAAACGTTTAACATGTTTTCAGGCGAGAATGTAACTGTGTAAACTTCAAATATCTGCTCAGTTTATCAAGACACCACATATTTTCAAAAGCGCTCCGACGTTTTCGGAGACGTCTGTTACCCACTAGCTCGACAGCTAGCCGGGGGCAAAGCTCACTAGAACCGTGAGAACCCTGGACTCCGGGCAAATCGTTTTCAAACCCACGCTGTCTTTCGCTACTCAGGTTAAACATATATAAGTCACTTAGATAACTTAAAATTTTTATTATTTGGCTTTTTTTAGTATTTTATTTGTTCCTGAGTAAATCGGTTTGGCTGAGATTAAAGTTATAGTTTTTACACAGCTGAATAAACATCAAGCAGACAGCTGATTATCAGAAGTGTGAGATGCTCGAGAATTTACTCCGGTGTCCTGTTATATTTTAGATAGCAAGGAGTTTATTAAACTCAACCGAAACAATCTGCAAATTTCATTAAAATTTAATAAACTATCATCTTGCCTTTATTTTTAGTTAGTACATACCTTAAACACTTAAAGCTGTAAGCTAATGATAGTTATATAAGAGCAGATGCTGCTGGTGCAATAAGCTGTCCGTTTTATGTCCAATGGATGATGATCTGATTAATCGACTAATCGCAAAAATAATCGGTGACTAGTCGACTATCAAAATAATCGTTTGTGGCAGCCCTAGTTGTAAGTAACAAATTGCCTAAACATGCGATTTAAAATCAGTTCTTTGCTAAGTTGTCTGTTATGTTTTGACACAACACTGGTTTATTCCTTGGGGTGGGTGCCCCTTTTGACCTCAAATGATTCACATTGTTAAATGGCTTAACAAACAAACTAAACATTCCTCTGAAAATGACCGGGTACAAGGACAGGGCTAAATTAAGTGAAAAAGCAGCCAATGTCCAAAGATAAAAACAATTGTTCAACTACTACTAAAAAAAATCTGGCTTAAAGAAATGAGAGGGTGGCTCAAGACTTTTGCACAGGACTGTAATTTGAAGTTGTTGTTTTACATTGGGTTTTGTGTTTTACCTGTGTCCAGTATCATGCTAAGCTAAGCGGCTGCTTACTGCACTCACTCAACTCTCTGCTAGAGACCAACACAATTCCCTTCCTTCTGGAGTAAAACATGACAAGAAAACTCAAGTGGACGGTGGTGAAATCAGATTCATATTGCTGTTGCCACATAAGAGGAATCAACTCTGACATGTTTGGGGAAAGCACTTCTGTTCACTGATCCTTTGTGATAATATCGTGTGAGTCATTTCTCTACTGTAAATCTGACAGCACGAATGCAGGCGTGGGAACAGCTGAGTTCATTTTCACCACCAGAGCATTAAAACTCCAAAGTGCTGGTGGACGTATGTGGGTCAGGAGGGTTATCTGAAAGTGTTATGTGATCCCATCAGAGGTGTGAGACACGTGGCCCTGGTTCCAGTAAAGGTAACCTCAGCCTCCACATAAACCAAGCTCATTAAAACTGCCAACAAACCGTGGCGCTGGGTCACGTAAAGTAAAGTAATGCTGAGGCGGACAAAGTGCCTCTCTTAGAAAGTTTGTGTGTGGAAAAGAGAGAAGTAGCAATCGTAGCTCTTTCTGCTCACATCAAAGGAGGCTAAAGTGTCGAGTTGAAAGCTGAGAGATTGACGTTTTCATCACTGTGGCAACAAATCCTCTCATCTGCTTGACAGACACTGTCACCAGCCAGAACGGATGCACTTTTAGTAAGAGAAGAAGGAGCTGTAGCGGTGGCCATAATGTGTGTGTATGTGTGCTTATCTGTGTTTCCATAAATCAATACCTAAAAGTTGTGTAGTTTTTAAAAACTGCATCTATCTTAAAAAGAGAGGTTGTTCCTCTATCTCTTTGCTCATTTTGCACAAAAAAACAAAAAACGTTTCGTAATGTTACAAAGATCAGTGTTCATGATTTCCATTTTATTTAAACATGAAAGTATACATGTATTAGGGCGGTTGAGAGGCTCCTACGCTTTAATGACATGACACTACTAGGACTTTGATGTGAAATTTACCAAAAAAGAAAAAACACATACCTGTTCAGTCTTAAAAATCTTTCTCATATATGAAAAGGATTTTTTATTTTGTCCATGTTTTTTATGGTAGTTTTGGATGACAATTAATGCACAAGAGACAGAAATTTAAGTGACTAATCTTGTGTAAGTATTAAATCTGTAAATAGGTCAGCTGTGAGGATTCATCAGCAAGTCAGGATAAAATTGTGCGCTAGTAGTTTCAAGGAGCTTCATGATTCTCATGTCTGCTATTTTATTCTATTCCTTTCTATTTCTTATGCTTTCTAAAATGTTCCAACTCACATTCCCTTTTAACAATCAGCAATCTAGTGAGTTTTCTATTTTATTTTAGAAAATAATTCTTTAAACTTAACAGAGCATGTGATACTTGTAATACTCTACATGACAAGGAACAAATAATGTATTGCATGTATGCATTTCCATTTTTGATACTTTCCTAGATTTTACACAGTTAGCCTGCACTCTTTTAACTAGCATTTAACTGTAAACCAGGCTTTTAACTACTGAGATAGTTTGTGTCATTTATTGTTAGATTATGACCACTTGGCTTCTTATGTTTAATACATAGAGGCAGAATAGTCCAAATTAAACACAAGATCAGAGTTTTGTGCTAAGAGTGAATGCTACAACCCTTTGATCTTCAGTTCGGGGTTATTTGTTATGTAAATTATTCAAGCTAAATAATCTTGTTTTAAATTATTGGAAATTATTTTTTTTATGGGTGTAGATTTTACCACAAAGTGTCACAATTTCTGTGGTTGCATCTACACATAAGTTTTAATCATGATATAGAAAATATTGCGTAATATACTTTTTGACCTCTGCAAGCAGCAGTAGATGTAGGATGGTGGATGTTATGCATGAAAAAATTCAATTTGTGTACTTTTTAATGTGAATATTAAAATGGGTTTTGTTGTGCTATTATTTTGTTATATTTGATAAATTCAGTCAGGTGGTTCGGTTTGTATGTGCTTCAGTGGAACTGGACAAAGATGATGAAATTTTATGAGCATTTAACATCTATTCTTTATCATTATATGACTCTTGCAATTGCAATTATTTTTAATGTACTGTAAAACAATAAGAATGAAAGTGATCATTTTATTCTATTAATTCTATTTGATACTATCAAAAGTATTGTTTCTCCTCCAACTCAGCATGCTGTGTTACTTTCTGACGAAGATTGTAGCACTTTCCTCAATTACTTTGTAAATAAGGTGATGGACTTGAGATCCAAAATCTCCTCAAGTGCCTCCCCCTATGAAGATGCCCCTTGTTGTCCGGGGTCATTTACTTCTTTTTCTCCAATCACACTCAATGACTTAATTGCAGTAATAGGTAAAATGAAATCCTCATCATGCTCCTTAGATATATTACCTCCCTCTGTCCTGTCTGGGACTCTCACCAGCATTGGTCCCACACTACTATCCATCATCAACAATTCACTGAGGCAAGGCTGTGTTCCGTCCTATTTTAAACATGCTGAGGTAACCCCTCTGTTAAAAAAACCGAATCTAGATCCTACCTCCCCTAGTAGTTACCGTCCTATTTCAAGATTGCCATTTATAAGTAAATTACTAGAAAGAATTGTAGAAAATCAGTTCAGGTCCTTACTATGCCGATTGCAGATTTTTGACCCTTTTCAGTCTGGCTTTCAAAAGCAGCACTCTACGGAGACCGCTCTCTTAAGGGCCTATAATGATCTACTAATGGCATCTGATGCAGGAAATTGTTCCGTGATCATTTTGCTAGATCTTAGCGCAGCCTTCGATACCATCGACCACAAAATCCTACTCAACAGGCTGAAGGTTCTGGCTGGTATATCTGGCACCGCCTTAGACTGGTTTTCTTCCTACTTATCAGACAGGACCTTTTCTGTTAGGACTGATAGGTTCTCCTCTAACACTGCTGCCCTAACCTGTGGGGTTCCACAGGGTTCAGTATTGGGTCCATTATTATTTTCTTTTTATATGCTTCCTTTAGCTGGCATTATTCAGTCTTTTAGTGACCTGTCTTATCATTTCTATGCCGATGACATTCAGCTGTATATGTCCTTTAAGCCTCATCAGCTGGATAGGCTGTCCACCCTAGTCCAGGCTTTAACTCAAATCTCTGATTGGCTTTCTAACAATTACTTTGTTTTAAACATGAACAAGACAGAGGCCATGATCATAGCTCCTCCTGATCTATATTCTAAAATCAGTCAGGTTCTTGCCCCTTTCTGTTCTTCTGCTAAACCAAATATTCGAAATCTTGGAGTAATATTTGACTCTTCTTTGGGCCTTGACTCACACGTAAAATCTCTGTCTCGTTCCTGTTTCTTTCATTTAAGGAATATTTCTAAACTGCGACATATGGTCTCCTCAGCTGAACTGGAAAAAATTGTCCATGCATTTGTGTCATTACGTTTAGATTATTGTAATTCCCTGTTTACCAGCTTGGATAAATCATCTCTTTCTCGCCTCCAAGCTATGCAAAACGCAGCAGCCAGACTACTAACTCGCTCTAGCAAGCGAGCTCACATCACTCCTATTTTATGCTCTTTACATTGGCTCCCAATAGATTTTAGAATTTGTTTTAAAATTATTGTTTTAACGTACAGAGCACTAAATGGCCAAGCCCCAGATTATTTATCCAAGCTTCTCACAAAATACACTACTGCTCGCCGTCTCCGCTCACAGACTCAGAGTTTGTTGGTTGCTCCCAGAACACGTCTGAAGACGAAAGGGGACAGAGCCTTTCAGTCTGTGGCACCAAGGCTGTGGAACAGTCTACCTCTATAACTACGTTTGGTTGACTCTGTGGAATCCTTTAAAAAACAGTTAAAAACTTTACTGTTTAAACAAGCTTTCTGTTGACCAATGCTTTTCATATTTTTATATTTTTTAATTTACATTTAAACTCTATATTGTGTATATTGTGCATTTTGCTATTTATTGTACTGTTTATTTTAATCTCTCTGTGCAGCGCTTTGTGACTACCTGTCTATGAAAAGCGCTTAATAAATAAACTTTACCTTACCTTACCTTTATGCAATGCTAATGAAAACATTTTGACTTAAAGAACCTTCAACAGTCACATGTCAGATTCTGCCCTGCCCCTACAATCTAATGATTGTGTCACAGAAACAACACCGATGGCTGTCAGTGGAATGAACAATAAATAAATCACATGTGAAAGCTGACAAGCTGTGGACAAGACGCTGTAGCTGATTCAAATGTATGAATGTGCCCGCGGCACATTTCCAGCTACAGTGGCTTGCAAAAGTATTCAGCCCCCTTGAACTTACCCACATTTTGTCACATTACAGCCACAAACATGAATCAATTTTATTGGAATTCCATGTGAAAGACCAACACAAAGTGGTGTACACGTGAGAAGTGGAACGAAAATCATACATGATTCCAAACATTTTTTTTATAAATAAATAACTGAAAAGTGGGTTGTGCGTAATTATTCAGCCCCCTTTGGTCTGAGTGCAGTCAGTTGCCCATAGACATTGCCTGATGAGTGCTAATGACTAAATAGAGTGCACCTGTGTGTAATCTAATGTTACTACAAATACAGCTGCTCTGTGATGGCCTCAGAGGTTGTCTAAGAGGATATTGGGAGCAACAACACCATGAAGTCCAAAGAACACACCAGACAGGTCAGGGATAAAGTTATTGAGAAATTTAAAGCAGGCTTAGGCTACAAAAAGATTTCCCAAGCCTTGAGCATCCCACGGAGCACTGTTCAAGCGATCATTCAGAAATGGAAGGAGTATGGCACAACTGTAAACCTACCAAGACAAGGCCGTCCACCTAAACTCACAGGCCGAACAAGGAGAGCGCTGATCAGAAATGCAGCCAAGAGGCCCATGGTGACTCTGGACGAGCTGCAGAGATCTACAGCTCAGGTGGGGGAATCTGTCCATAGGACAACTATTAGTCGTGCAATGCACAAAGTTGGCCTTTATGGAAGAGTGGCAAGAAGGAAGCCATTGTTAACAGAAAACCATAAGAAGTCCCGTTTGCAGTTTGCCACAAGCCATGTGGGGGACACAGCAAACATGCGGAAGAAGGTGCTCTGGTCAGATGAGACCAAAATGGGACTTTTTGGCCAAAATGCAAAACGCTATGTGTGGCGGAAAACTAACACTGCACATCACTCTGAACACACCATCCCCACTGTCAAATATGGTGGTGGCAGCATCATGCTCTGGGGGTGCTTCTCTTCAGCAGGGACAGGGAAGCTGGTCAGAGTTGATGGGAAGATGGATGGAGCCAAATACAGGGCAATCTTGGAAGAAAACCTCTTGGAGTCTGCAAAAGACTTGAGACTGGGGCGGAGGTTCGCCTTCCAGCAGGACAGCGACCCTAAACATAAAGCCATATCCATGTGTTAGAATGGCCCAGTCAAAGTCCAGATCTAAATCCAATCGAGAATCTGTGGCAAGATCTGAAAACTGCTGTTCACAAACGCTGTCCATCTAATCTGACTGAGCTGGAGCTGTTTTGCAAAGAAGAATGGGCAAGAATTTCAGAAGATGATGGACTTATTTTAAATCACTTACACCGGCCAGCTATTGCATTTAAAACATGGGCAGTTGTATTAACAATAAAACCCTATGATGGGAAACCTTAGGTTTTGGGATCCATATGGATGCTTCTTTGACACATAACCAATGATGTAGACAACAAGGACTAGCCATGCAGGTGCCACCCCTCAACCCACAGGATCCAAAGGGTCCGCTGCCAGTTTCACAGGATCATACAGGACACGCCCAGAAATTAATGTGGAAGATGTGGTATGTAGGTCAGTAGTATTTATTTTTATGTGTTAGTAGAAGGAAGATAAATTTTCATTTGTGTTTGAATAATTATTTCCTCTAAACTCAGTCTCAGTGATTCAGCGTTTCAAGAACTCCCACTCTTCACATATTTCTCGGCCCATTATGAAATCCTAATATGCAAATCTCATGATCCGAGGCAGTGCCAGTAACCACAAACAGCTAAATGACAGGTAAGCTGAAGACTAGATACCAATTGTCTGGCTAGCTGAGTTGCTTTTCAGTTATGTCTTCGCAGACTGGATGATTTTAAAGTTTGTGGTCTGGTGAGCAGAAAGTGGGTGGTACGTTTATGGTTGTTGTATTGAATCAGTAGTATCTGGCCTGAATTCATGTGGGATTTGACTGCTGCATAATGTGTCATTTGTATTTGCATTTAATGGGGGTGTGCAAATTAAGGTAATGTTCCAAGACAACCACATCCAGCTGGACTATTTACTGTTTTCATTTTAGTCAACTACTTTAAACCCTTAATTTGAGGATTGGGCATATGATCCCTCATTAGATCACATGTCATTAGTTGTTTTAATGGAAACGAATCTGGTGGCTGTCACTAACTATAAGATATCAAGTAAAATTTGTTAATTTTCTCATGAATGCTTTTCTTGCTGCAGGCTGAAATTCTCTCTGGGTGATGTTGTGAGGATTACATAATGTATAGGGGTTCTTTTTAACTACTTGCTATCATGCAATTCGTGCCTCCTTACGCCAACATTTTCTACAAAACATGAGGAAGCTTGATGCATATGTCAGCAGTCAACTGTCAGAATAAGCAAAGCTAAATTATTGCTGTTTCTCCCCACAAGCTAAGTCTTACGCACACGATTGTGAAGGTGGGTAATTCACCTCGAAGTCTGTTGTTATTGGGGAAAAAAAAGAGCAGGCAGATCTGTTAATGGCCTGGATGATACCGATGACAGTTGTGTTGGCATGAGAACGTTGCCACTCAAAGTTCAGAGGTTAATGAGGATTCCTCTCCTGCACCCATGCCAGCAGCAATACTGCAATGCTGCAACTTTGCCATTAATAGAAGGATAATAAACTAACCCACTCATGGTAAGCATAAAAATAACAATGTCAGAAAATATCAAAGAAAGCTTACAAAAATTTATCACAACTATTCATTTCACTTTTATTTACATAGCGCCAAATCACAAGAACACTCTCCTCAAGGCGCTTTATATTGTAAGGTAAAGATCCTACAATGATACAACAACTAGTAAATAAACTCACCTAGTTTTTGGATTCAGTGGCTGCTCTCTTTCTTGTCTTTCTTGTCCCAGTCAGGTTCCCTCACTCAGCCCTCTAACCTCTGTTGACAGCTTAAGTCTATTTCTCCTGTGGACCTGTGCACCTCCCACTTCCTTATACCTGATAGTGAGGTACTTCGATTAGATTGACTGTTTAAATGTGTATGGAAATGGTTGATGGGTTGGTTTCAGATTTTGGCAGCTCGGAATATCATCCTCATGTTTTGAGTGTGTGTGTGTGTGGCACTCATCCAAGCTAGCCCAGCAATAAGAAAGAAAAACCTGCTGGAACAGGTTTCAAAAGATCTACTTGGTGCAGTCACTGGCAGCTGGCAGCCCTCTCTTCCTCCTTCCATCAGTCTTTTCTCTGAATGTTTGGCTGTCTGTACGGGACATAAAATACAGCACCGCTCACAGCACAGAGCGGGCATCTTGCCCTGCTTTCTGAGCTTGCCCATGGCAAAGGCTGCCTTCACTATGATCTGTTTTCATTTAACTATTGAGTGTTCAAACAAACATGTGCACAGGTGAATGCAGGCAACACCGTTTGTGCATTTGAAGCCTGCAAGAACACAAACGCGCCAGATGCAGCAATCAAAGCAACAATGGCTACCCTAGTGAACAGAAGCAGTCATTCTGGAAATGTTAGTTTCTGATGTAACCAGTAACAGTAAATGTCATACCTCGTGGACATATCCACCAGTTGTTTCTTACGGTCTGCAGAATCTGAAGTCAAACTGATCTTAGGACCACCAGGCAGCTCCCACGTACATTTTAAGATCCCTGATATTTTTAGGAACTAGTGTTTAAAAATCAGCTGTTAAGCTTGAAAAGAAACTGAGGTAGATATTTAACGAAGAATGTGAGAGAGGGAGTAAAGGTATGTCAATACAGGTAGATTCCTATCCTATCCTCCCAATGAACCAGGAACAACAGCAGCCTTAGCTCGTAGCTATACCTTGAACAAACCCTGTCCTCAGTGAGAGGGTGAGGCCGAGTGACAGAGAAAGACTGAGGATTAGTTACAGACTGAATAAACTCTTGTGTTACAATGCAACGCCTCTGCAGAGTGAAGATAGTGCCCAAGGCCTTTTCTGCCAAAGATGAAGCTCTTGAGGAGGGAGTAATGTGGGAACAGATTCCGGGGGGCTCTTCAGTCAAAGTCTCAGTGTCTTCTGGAAAATAATTGCTCCGGTGCTCGAGTGTTCTCAGTTGCAATATCATGTTTTCTAGAGCTGAAGCAACAAAACAATGCCTCTGACAGCAAGTCAGAGCACAGTTTGTACAGTTTTGAACTTGACTTATATCTTTAGAATTACATCACACGTAAGCCAGATCTAAAATCATGACAGGTGAGTGAATGTTGTTTTCTTTGAGGGCTTTTGCATATAATTTACTCGCTGCTATATGCAAATAAAAATCCTGCAGGGGAAAAAAAAAAATGCACACTAACTTGCACATCCAGTTTAGTTGTTTGATCAGCTCAGTGATCGGCCTCTTACCTACATTGTAAGCCATTATGAAAATGAATGGTATAAATAATAAATTAAAAGGATGACCTTTTCATATCAGTTTCTTCTCTGACCGTCCCCTCCATGTCACCACAGACTCGCTAATAGCAGATATGGCAAAATGTACCTTAAATAGATAAATATCTCTACTGACACGCTGTTGACGGGCATGTACTTGTTAAATTGCTTCCTGATCTTTATTTAGCAGCTGTCGGCTGGATTACTCCCTCATAATTTATTTTTTTTTTTTTTTTAACTTTCTTTTTTATCTTTTATCCGCAAAAACTAAAGTCATTCCTGGAAATTAAAAAAAGACCCCAAAATGATCAACATAAAAATGGAAATTTGCTAAACGTGTTAGCATTATTAGCCTGCTAACTTTGCTTTTCAGCTCAAAGCAGAGTTGTGCTGTAATATGTTAGCACACCACTCATATGCAGTACCTGCTTCATGACATACTTTACAATGTGAAACAGACGTCATGTTTGTGATTTGTTGGGTAATATTTGAATTTTGACCTGGTGTTGTTTGCTTGTTCTTTAAAGATATTAGTTTTATGTGTTGTTACCCAATACAACACTAACAAATAGTTTAGGGTCGTCTGGGTGTCTGGAGCCTATCCTAGCGCTCATTGGGCAAAAACTGGCATTCACCCTGGTTAACTAGCAGGTCTCTCATTGTGTTAGTTATTGATTAAAAGTCACGCATGTATATGTCTACCTTTCATTTCAATAAAATTTTAATGGTGTTTAAAGGTGGTTGGAGTAATAAGACTAGGTACCAGCTAACAAATGAAGCAGGTTTTTTTTTGTTTGGTTTTTTTTTTGTTTTTTTTGGGGGGGGGTTGCAATGATTGATCTCATAAACCCTTATTTTACTCATATCAAATGTTTACACTGGGGAAATGTATCATTTTAAGAAAAATGCTCATTTATTTTGAAATTAATGGCAACAACACATCTCAAAAAGTTTGGCCAGTTTAGTATTAAAGGTTTCAAGTTTTCCCAAAATATTTTGCTGCTGTGGTTCAGAGAAGACAGCAGCATTTCTGGATCACGTTTACATATCGACAGTGATTTCTGAACGTGTTCATGTGTCCATCAGGGGATTTCCATGACCGAATCATGTCGGTTTTTAATTCAGTGCGGTCCGAGGAACCTGAAAATTACATAGATGTAATCTTCGTCTTTGTCCCTTGTGCACAGAGATTTCTCCCGATTCCACTGAATCTTTTAATTTTATGATAATATTGGGCACTGTAGATGGTGAGAAGTTTTTCTACAGACTGCTGAATCTCTGCCCATTTTTAATTGGGAGAAACTCTGCCTCTCTAAGATTGTTTTTAATACCAAACCATGTTGCTGACCTGTTGCCAATATAACAAGTAGGTAAAAATGGTTTTTTTGTTCTTTTACAGGATTTTGTTGTCATCTCCCTTCTTTTGTGAGACATGCTGCTGTCATCCAATTTAAAATGAGTTAATGTTTCTTAAAATGATCAATCTTCAACGTGTTTGTTCTATTGTGAATAAAATATGAGCATCTGAGACTTGCCAATCATTGCATTCTGTTTTTATTTACACTTTATGCAGCGTTTGGCGCCCCATCTTTTTTTCCTTCTTTGTATACATATGACAAAATGTAAACCTTTTTAAGAGGGATGGATTTCCTGTGGCCATCAGATCACATAAATTGTCAATCAAATATCACCTGAAGGCAAACATGCTTTTTTTAACCAACTAGTTAAATTAAACATTGATTTGTTTTGTTTTGTTTTGTTTTGTTTTGCATGGCCTCAAACTGACAAATTAGGCATTTGACTCTTTATTCACAAATGATAAAGAGAGATAAGGAATGTTGGGGAAAAGTGGCTGAAACATGAAAACCATAATGTATCTATTTGTGCTGAGAGTAATCCTTAAAGCTACAAGAACAATGTATACAGCTAAATCTAAGCAGAACTTTACCTCTGATAGCAGACCTCCTTTATTACAGTAAGCATGAAATATGTGTGATCATTAACAAATCAGGACTATTATAGGGTGGACCTTTAATGGTGTGGCTGCACGTGCTCTTCCCAAAGTGGACGTTATGACACGAGGCCATCGACTATATTTTCTTCCTCAGATCCACAGCTTAGCCATCCTGGCTAATTTAAGCATTTGAAGCTACACATGTGTCAGTACACAGTACACAGCACTTTATCGCACACAGGGGTGTGTGATAAAGTGAGAATAGAGCTGAAATTCCACATTAGAAATAATGATTTATGAATGGCCTTTAAAAACTCAGGAAAACATTCAGAGTGCCTGAGGCAGCGAGCTTTATCACCAAGTACTTCACATTTATGGCTCAGTGTGCACTTAAATGAATTCAGTAATTACAGTTGGTATCCCAGGGATATTGAATAATAAAATGTGCAGCTGTTTCTCCAAATGACTGTTCTTGGTATCCCATTTGAAAAAATTACCATTTCATGACCAGTTATTAAAAATCAGAGGTGCATTAAAGCAGTAAAGCTTTCCACTTGCATTTCAGATCATTATGCATCATATTGATTCTCTTCTCACTTATTATTACATGATCAGAAGCTTGAGTCTTGGGATAACCCAGCTGTACTGCAGCATTACAGGGCACAAAACACAACACTGGGATGTGAGTGGTGTAATAACCCTTCACATCCTATATAAAGGCATAAATGTTGAGTCTTACCTCTGATAGCTGACATCAGTTGGACCTTCTTGAACCTCCATAACTGTGAGAATCAAATCCCTGAGAGCGAGTGATAGATTTTCCTTTGTGTGATGCTGTCGTCCAGCCTTTACCAGGAGCATGGTCTGTAGATTAAATAAAAATGTTCTGGGCTTCATAACTGCTTACTCCTTTGACCCTTTGAGTTTTCTGCTTCCACCATTTTAAAGTCCTTTTTGCCCCATGCCTTCACATACAGCAGATATACGGCCCCCTGCCAAGAGGTTCAATGAAATGTTTTCAATCAGCGTCATATAATAGATTTTCCTGACCTTCAATCGTTTTGAATTTGTCCCACATGACCCCTTGAAAGGATTTGCCTCCTGTTCCCATGGCTCTCCTTAAATCAGCCGAGGGGTCAGTGGTCATAATCCTATAGATGGCAATGAGATTTGAGCCCATCATTAGATTTAAAAGTAACTACAACTCTTGGATCTGCAGTGTCGCTATTGTAAAGATGTGCTTTCTTTAAGTAAGTTAAATATTCTACCTTTGATCAAATAATCAAAAGTTTGATTATCACATTTCTGTGTACTACCACGTGTACAATCTAACCATACTGACAGAATTGCAGTTTGACATGTATGCTTAATACCAAAAACACAATTTGTACTGAGGTTGAACAGAGGAACAGCAATCCCCATGAAGCCATTTTTATGTAGATATCCTGTCAGTAGACCTAATGTGAACCATTATGTAAGATGTATAAAATGCAAACACAATAAAATATCCATCCATCTATTCATTCTGTTCTGCTCATCCAATTAAGGGTCAATAAAGTATCATTAAATCAAAATAAACTAAAACGATGCTGCTTGGGAATCAAGTGCAAATTCATATCGATGGACATTGAAAGAGCCAATCTAAAATACAGCAAACATAACATTTCAAAAAGAATTTCAATATTGAGTGAATTAAGATATTTTACGGGCCACATTTTGCTCCATGTTCTCTATTTTTCACTGATTTCACCGTGCTTAAATTGGGGCTAACCCTAAAATCATTATCTATATTGCAAAAAAAAGGGGGATTGTTCATAATATGAGTAATAAAGATTATACAAATCCCCTATATCTAAAATCAAAAACATTAAAATCTACTTCATTTTCATATATATATCAACTATATCAAAACCATGTTTACCAGGTTAGGCAAATAACAAACTGAATGCACAGTTTTATACCTGCACAACGGACTTTTCTGAGAGGTCAGAAATTAATAAAGCATAACATTCAACCACTAAAACAATTTTTTCTGCTCAGAAATACAAGTAAAGAACTGTTTTTTATTTACTTTGTAGGTTTGTAACCTGCTTGTTGTAAAACAGAAAATTTGAAAATTGATTGAGTGTCACTCAGTAAGAGGCCTCAGGGGCTATCAGGCCACACGAAGGAGCTTTGATTAGAACTACAAAGACAGCTGCAAGCCTCGTTGTTGCAGTCCTGCAAAAGTAGGAGATGTTTTTCAAATAATTAGTACTGCTAATATTAGCCCAGCTTGGAAATACACTCAGCTGAAACGTGGCCATGTTCCCCGCGTTAGTGGTTATGATGGCTGTTATGACTCCAGCAGGATGATTGCTGCCTTCGCTCGAAGAAAACAAATTATGTCTAGTGCTTGACCCGAGACAATGCAATGTTTTGTTAACACCATCAGCCTTCTAATAAGATCGATGGCAATTTATCAAACCACGGAGGCACGTTCACATTGCATTTGCTGCTTAAGCTTCCTGAGATCAGTTTCCATGGTAATATTCAGGATATTATGGCCATGCAATTAGATAATAAAGATCAGATATATGAGGATTAATATAAGCTGCTTATCAAAAAATTTGATATAATCTTTATCCAAAACCCTGTGTGCATATCAACATGTTCACTTATAGAGCTTTGTATGTAAATCTATACAAACATTAAAATACTATCACAGCCAAATGATGTGCATGGCCAGGCTGTAAAGCTTTTTGTTTTGCAATACATTTTTTTAAGTCACAAATGACCAAAACCAAGATGAACTTATTGAAGTTTTAATAAATTTAAAGGTTAGTAAGATATAAGAGATTTGTATCTCTGCCTCTGAGAGTGACAATCACTATGTTGTGGGCTTGTTTGAAAGGTTTTCATGATATTCTTCTTCTTATTGTTCTTGTTAGTGTCATGTTGTGTCTCACCATGAAGGCCAGTATTAGTACGAAGACCTTGGTGGTAACAACACTGCTGGAACGTTCAGTGAATGTGGCCACCAGCACACACACACAGCAATGTAGAAATGCCAAAGAGATTAATCTCTTTCTTTTTCTTCTTTCTTCAATCCACAGTGGAATTTCAGACTTCTTGATCCCAACATCCGAATATTAATAGACTGCATTATCTTTATAAAAATATGGTCTTGATGAACATCTGGCAAATGCAAATCATCTTCAGCGGAGCATAAAGGATGCTCCGTGGAACCACGACAAGAACAAGGAGACAAAGAAATACAATAACATCAAAAGCACCTCGATAGCTGTTTATTTTCTGTCCAAAAGCCTTCCTCTATATTGTCTCCAGATAATGAATGTATTTCGCAAAGATGAAACACAAGAAAGCTGCCAAATCAGTTGTTAATGTGTAGTTGTAACTTGGTTTGTACTTCAACAGGTTTTTCCACTTTCCCAAAGTGACTAATGGACTATTGGCACCCGAAAGTCTGCATCACACCTTTTAAACCAAGTGTGTGTTAATCATTATGTCACCCTTCTGTGTGCAACACACACTGATGTTTCAGCTTTTTGAGGAGCAACAAGGCCTTGTTGCTCATAAGCAGGAGCAAGACATGCTCAACTTAAGTTACCAAGGAAGAAAAATTAATCTTTGACACTGAAGTAGTTTGTCTGATGAACAGCACAGCAGGAACTGCTGCACAGGCTTGACCTTGAGGCTATCAGGCTACATCTCTGCAAGGAGTTGGTATAAAGTTAATTAGAAAGCACTGAATCAGCGAGATGAGTTGTCACAGGCGGTAAAAGTTACTGACTGTATCTTTGGCTGTTACAGAAAACAGCATAAAATCGTAAAAAAGCTGTGTTTTTATCTTTAAGAGAGAAGTTACAGAGGTTAAACTGTGACGCAACAGTGAAAAGCACACTTTCCTTTGTGCTGCATGTATAATCGCAGTATGAAAAGTCTTCTTACTTTAGCATCCCTCCTCTTATCCTCCTAAAACAAGCTGACTTGTGCTTTTTTTGTTTCTTCATCATGACCGTGTCAGTGTGACTCTGCAAATGAAAGCACAAATGTAACGATGGTTTCATTTCAAGTGAACAGGAAGACTCATATAAAATAGAGCCAATAAACCTTCAGTGTCAGATTTCATACCTTTAAAATCTGATCCTGAAAAAGTGCCAGTCATCTTTTTATCATAAAAGTGTTAATAACTTTATACCTGTTATAAACAACTATACTGATCTCATTAGGTGACCTCTGGACTTCCCACAGCATCAGGGGTAAAGTGGAGAGGGTGCAGAGCAACAATGATGGTCTTATGTCTGTGAAGGTTCTCAGTCATCCAGGTCATCGTAGTCAAAGGAGCTTGCAAAGAAAAGCGTCTGGACTTCTTTAAGTTGCTTGAAGACGTTTCACCTCTCATCCGAGAAGCTTCTTCAGTTCTAAGGTCAAATGGTGGGGAGTCCCAGATTTAAACCTAGTGGGAGTATCCCCCCACAGAGGGACAAAAGGACCCCCTGATGATCCTCTAATCGCCTGAGCCAAGGTGGGAAACTGGGTGTGGGTCCCAATCAGCCAGGGTTTCGGGTGAGCTCGTTGTGAAACCTGTCCTCACCTTATCATGACCTCAGGAATTCGCATGATAAGGTACAAGATGTCACTATTTGGTGATCGGTACACATCCAAAGCTGTGTAATAAGCAACTACTGTGCCAAGAGTTTGTCTTTGTTAAGGAGCACAGTGGTTTCAGCCAAGTATGAACTCAGACAAAACCAAAAATGTGACTATAACAAGCGCACATCCCTCTGCGAAGCTCATGCTCCATGCTTTTATATTCATCTTTGATTGCTCCGTTGATTATTTGGTATGTCTTCTTGCCTTCATAATCCTTTCTATTCTTTCAGAGTTGTAACATTTACAATCCACAGAACCCAAAATAATGAACTGCAGGCAATATGATCCCACATGTCAGTTTGGTCAGAGATTACACGATGCCAAGGGTCAGTGATGTAGGCCTGAACATGTTATAACAAAGAAGACAACATAGAACAATAATATAAATCCAGACAAATGTCTTTTTTGATTACCTCTCAATCTGATATATATTAGGTTTTGCAAAGTTTGGATACAGATGTAGATTTTTCTGATTTTCAGCTATTCCTTGTAGGATATTCATTGAAAAACATAAGAAGAGGCAGAAATGTAATTTAGATCAAAACACAGTCTGTCTCTACACATGTATTATTCCCAGTAAGCTACATGTTACTATGTATTGGGAAAATCCATAGTGACATATAACACTATACACTGTGAGAAGTAAAAGAGGACCGTAAGCTCCTCTTAATAAATGTAGGACCAACCTGCAGAGGTCCTCACCAGGCTGTTCAACCCCTCCCTGACTCATGCCACGTTCCCACCTGTCTGAAGGCCTCCACCATCATTTCCATCCCCAAAAAGACTGGTATAGACAGCCTCAATGACTACAGACCTCCAGAGGCCTACTACAGTTTCTAAGGTAGAAATTAAATTTGTATTTTAAGATGTGGTCATTACAACAGTCACATTGTCTTGCTCATTAGGTCAACTGATTTGGTAGGGGGAAGAACAATGCCCAGTCGGTCGTTATTAAAGTGAGCACAGCACATTGTAAGCAGGTATTCATGTAACAGCATGAATGTTGGACGTCATCCCACCTAACCCAAAAATAGCATAAGAATAAATCCCTGAATGTGGTTGATTGAAAATGTTAAAAGATTGGTTATGTCTCAATGCTGCAGCAGGATCATCTATAAAAACAGGTTTTAGTCTCCGATGGGTGTAACTTACCAAGAAGACCAATGTTATGATTCCAGTGTAAAACCTTTCATGAAATTAAAATGTTGACAATCCAGAACATTCTCCAGTGTGTGTGCGTGTGCGTGTGCGTGTGCGTGTGTGTGTGTGTGTGTGTGTGTGTGTGTGTGTGTGTGTGTGTGTGTGTGTGTGAGTACATAAAGTCAAATCAGTTCTGCAGAAAAGAGCGATCAGTGTTATTGCCTGAGGCAAACATGAGTTGTGTATAAAAAAATAAAAGCCCCTGATATCTGCAAAGATAAAGGTATTTTTCAAAGTAAAAAAAAAAAAGGATATCAGTGAGTAAACTTTTGCTTTAAAGACAATATCTTAGGCTGTGATGACATTTCGGTTTTTGGCATCGTGCTGATGGGTGGTGAGATTCCTATAAGGCCATTGCTCAGGAATAGCCTACAGAGAGTTTGTGCATATGTCAGAAAATCAGAAAACCTGATACAAACACAAACTCAAAAAAAAAAAACTTTAAATTTCAGATTAATGAGAAATATATTTTAGATAAATGATAAAAACACAATTACGTACACTCACTGTCGACTTCAGTGGACACACCTTGCAAGTACTGAGTTGGGCCCCTTTCATAGTCAGAGCTGCTTTAATTCTTTGTGGCATAAATTCAACTAGATGCTGGAAACATTCCTTGGATAGTTGCTGCAGATTTGTCAGCTGCACATCCTTGATGTGAATCTCTTCTACCCGTTCATCCCAAAGGTGTTCTATTGGATTGAGATCTGATGACTGTGGAGGCCATGTGAGTACATAAAACATCCTCCTGGAAGCAGCCATCAGAACATGGTACACTGTGGTCATAAAGGGATGGACATGATACTCAGGTAGGTAGCTCACTGGACATTTTCTCTTTTTCAGACTGTTCTCTGTAAACCTTAAAGAAGGTTGTGTGGCAAAATACCTGAAATACTCAAACCAGCCCATCTGGCACCAACAACCGCGCCACGTTCAAACTCACTTATCTTTTTTCCTCATTCTGATCCTCAGAATCAACTTCGGCAGGTCGTCTTAACCATGTCTACATGCATAAATGCATTGAGTTGCTGCTATATGACTGTCTGGTTAGATATTTGCGTTATCCAGTGGTTGGTAATAAAGTACCTGGTGCGTGTTTCTGTATTGAATACACTATAAATAACAGCTCTTGCTGTCTTTCTTGTAGTGCCATGGCTACAGGCTGCCAACCTTAATAACCACCCACTGAACCTTGTCAGTTTTTTAATTAAACAATTGAATGACAGAGAAAACGACAGCAAGGGCGGCACCTTTTTGTTTTTTCCACACCCAATTGCACCTACACATTAGTGTGTGGGTGAAATGAAAGCCAGCAAACGTTTTACATGTGTTTTTATTGGCATGTGGTCGAAACTTTAAATAACCTACTGTCACTGTATGTAATAACAAAAAGAAATTACATTAAAATTAATCAGAAAGACATGTTGTTCCAGCCCCCAAGCTTTTCTTACTGTGACTTTTAAATTATTGTCAGATAGATGTTGATAGGAACATGAGGGCTAATATAAAAATCCATATTATCGTTTGCATATTATTAAGCGCTATATAAATTTTACCATCAATTAAAACTAACAATGGCAAAAATAATAGTGACAGCAATGTATTTTGGTAGATGTGTAATTATTTTAAGTATCTTAAATGTCCTCTGTGCAGCATAAAGAAACTGAAATTTGCTTGTGAAGAAGAAAGATCTGCATGCTGCTGTTGATCACTACCTGAAGGAGTGGAGCTTAAAAAAGGAAAGCACCCATCTGAATGAAATAAAAGCTGCCTAGAATCACAGAGTACTGATGTGTGCTTTCATTTTCAGCATTGCTCTGTCACCATTTCTGCCAATTGACCTGAACCCACCGCTTGTGATTCAGCAAACAGAAGTGAAATTAGATTTCATTTGGTCTCAAAATAACTCAGAACCATTTTAGCAGCCTAATCGTGCAATTATTTAAAAGAACTTAGATCTTATATTTATTAATGCTGAGTTATTCAGGGGTGAGGAAATGTTTTATTATCAGTGTTCTATTTTATTGCTGCTTGAGGGTAGATTTCTAAGAGAAGTGCCAAACTTTTACAGCCAGTGTCTTTTAATGTTCCCTTCATGTCTGTCCTTGACTCCTCTGTTTTATTCTCTTCTTAGCAGATTATCTCATCAGGCCAGCAAATACAGATGTTCTCTGTGCCTTTTATACTGACTTTGAGCAGAATAAAAAGAAGAAAAAACATGTGTGCCCACATGACTCGAATCATGTTAAAATCAGGAAGGATTTTTCAACTGATGGTGCAGTATTTTTGCAAGGCTGGAAATAATTGCCCTAAAGTTGGCTTCTCGTTTGAGTCTTAATTTTAGATCTCTTTTAAAAACTACAATTACAGAATCAAATTATGCAGAAAGTAGGCAAGTAAGCATCAATACTTTTTCTGAGTCTGAGAAGGTACTTCGTGCAATGATGTTAACAAGCAAGCACACTAAGGTTAACCAACTAGGTGTAACTTATCTATACTGCATGAATCCAGCCACATTTAGTCTGATTTACCAGCCAGATCAGCCCCAGGGGTTTAGATGAATGAATTACTCATAATTATATTAATAACACTTATCAAATTACCAAAATCAGCATGTTCTTACCCTATTATTGTATTCATGCACTGTCTTGCCCTGTCGTTCCCTAAAGATTCCTGATATTTGGATTCTCTGTGTCTGTCCTGCGATTGTTCTGGACTTCTTTATATTACTATGAGCATTAAAGCTTTTTGTGTCTCCCAAGTCCTGCATCCGGGTCCATGGTTTGCCTTCCACACAGTTCATGGAATAAAAATTCTTCCAAAATAGGTCATTTCTTTATTTTATATATAACCCCTTCATAATGCCTGTTTACTGTAGGCTATTTATCAATTCAGGCAAATATACTTACACATAATATAAATATATTTTTTTGCAAAACACAGCTGCTAGCAAGGTGTAAGTATTGAAGTGGCCAGTGAGTGTATGTAAATATCTAGATATATAGTTATACAAACACACA
Source organism: Perissodus microlepis (assembly GCF_051167445.1). Lineage (NCBI taxonomy): Eukaryota > Metazoa > Chordata > Actinopteri > Cichliformes > Cichlidae > Perissodus > Perissodus microlepis. Next base: position 19,488,656 of record NC_140474.1, on the reverse strand, counting down.
AATAATAATAAGAAAAAGAAATGTTTCGTTACCATTTTCCTTATGTTTCGTTTACTTGTTTGTATCATTTCAACATTTTAATTTTTTAAATAAACTCTTATGTCATCATCATTGTCATGAAAAAAATGAAAGAAAAGCTGTAAGAGTACAATCTAAATATGAGAGCTGTGTTTGTTATGGGGGGGGGGGGGGTAAATTAATTATTTAAAGACATAGTTCGTTAATTCATTTTGGCACTCGTGACCCACCGTAGTTATCATTTCTGAATGTAGTTCACCTCTTCGTCCAGCAGAGGCCGCAAAGCCCGCGCTTTTACGGTTCATGTTATTGTTTCATTGATTTTGGCTGAGCTGGCAGTAAAGTTACCTTCACTCTCATTAGCCTAACCGTTGTTAGCCAGCCGCACACGTTAACGCTCTCGTTTTCACTGTATACTCCGTTAACAGGCAGCTTAAACTAGTCAACACACTTAATGTTTACAGTTGAGTGGATTCAACATGGACGAGCGGGACACTGCGGCGATCCTACACGGAGATGTACTCAGTGACACAGCGGAGGAACCACAGCTCGACGTAAACAAAGAGGAGCCTGGTGTACCGTCCACCGACGTCGTACGAACGCCTGTTACATGCTCGCTGCCGGTGTCCGTGGAGCCGGTGTTGTTCCTGTCCATGTTCTCCCTGACCCTGCAGGCACCTCTGTCGACCCAGTACCTGTGGGACCGCATAAGCGAAGACCTCGGCTACAACGGCTCCAAGAGGTCGGAGTGCGGCAACAGCTCAGCGCCCCCCGACCCGCTTCAGAAGGTAGTCCGGTCACCCTGAAATGTACTGCTGCTGCTGTCCACGTCTTTTCTGCGTGGGAAAAGCAGTAGAATTACCCTTTAATTTAAAAACCATGTATGCTGTTACAAATAAAGGCTTTTCAACGTGAGTTTAATACATTGTGAAGTATTTTTATAACAGGAAAAGCACAAAAACATCCTTCATTAATATTACGTTACATGTTTATAACCTTAAAAATTCAATGTATTTTAACCCTTTTCTTCAGGCTCTATAATGGCTGTGAATTTAAAGGGGTTGTAGACACTATAACACTGTTGATTGATTTTATTAATGAAGCCATGCATAAAACAATATGCCCACCCCCAATAGGTTTAGACTAGTCCCAAGTAGCACCACAGCTTACAAGCACTAAAGAAGTAACCTGACAAAGCCCACCGAGAAATGTGTGATTTAGTCCACAGAAGGACTGTGGTACCCTGTTTACCCTCATCTTTTTGCTACTTGGAATATTTATGCAGGCTTTAAAAAGAAAAAAAACATTTATACTTAATATCTTGTATATAAAAAAGCTGAAAAACTTCTCACTTTATTTATTATATTTATTTAATTTCGCTGCACACCATGGGTCAGGGAAACACGACATTTCAATCCTGTGTATACCCGGGACATATTGCAGAATGGACAATAAATCTGACTTTGACTCTCACATATCTCATATCATGACTCACTAATCCAATAATCTGTTGAAAAGCCAGCAAACCTGCAGCATTATTTATTATTCATCACAAGCGAGACACAAAGTAATGCTAACATGCTAGATTTACAGTTAAACTAACTGGTTCAGTAGGAGAGGCCATCCCATGTTGTTGATTTCTTCGGGTTACATAGTTACCCTTAACAAACAACAAAATGAAAACAGTTATTGAAGAAACTGCATGCAAAGCAATCCTAAAAATAAGCCATTCCTGTATCGTATTTGTTTACCTGTTCTAACAAGTAAAGCACACTTTTATATAGTTATAAGCATCACCAAAAGGCCCAGTTTTTTATCACGCAAGCCCTTTAAAGATATGCAAGACCTCCTGTCAAGTGCTTACAATTTGAAGAAAACAAAAGCAATGCACAAACAAATACACACATAAAGACATGCAGATGTGTTTTAAAGGCTTTTTTTTTTATAAGTAAATTGATCATCAGCACCTGAATGGCTGCATGTGTAGTCATTTAAGGAAAAAAGGAGTTGTAAGCCTTGAACCTAAAAGCAGTTCAACAATGAGGAACAGCAGTCACATGCTGAAAATGGGAAAAAGGAATACAATCTACATGCTCTGCTCAAAAAGGTGAAGCAAAACTAGTGTTTGGGCAGATCCGACACAACTATGTATGGGTCTAACTACGCTGGTGCACAGACAGAGTTACACCTGGGATGCAGCTAAGAAACAAAAAGTAGAAACACAGCATCTATTAAAAAAATCTTCTCCACCTCTTCGCTGATCACTGAGATTGATTGTTGTTAAATGTGTCTTTTTCAGGAGGTGGAAACCTTGACAGCACACTGGAACCTGTACATCAGTCTGGGGGGCTTTTCTGTCGGGCTCTTGGTTGTGCCTCTCCTGGGCTCTTGGAGTGACCTTGCTGGTCGCAGACGAGTCCTCATCCTCCCTAACCTTGGCCTGGCCCTGCAGACGATCGTGTACCTTGTGGTGATGTATCTCAAGCTGCCCGTGGTCTACTTTCTAGTGGGACGGCTGCTTAGCGGCCTGTCGGGTGATTTTAATGCCGTCCTGGCAGGCTGCTTTGCCTATGTGGCAGACATTAGTGACAGGCGCTCTCGCACCTTCAGGGTGGCAATCCTAGAGGCGTGTCTAGGCCTGTCAGGGATGCTAGCCAGCATCATTGGAGGACAGTGGCGGCGGGCTCAAGGGTAAGAAATGTGTGTTAAAAGGTTTGTTCACACTGCTCTAATATATCTAAATCTATCATATAAGCTTTACCTCTCTTTTTCTGTGCTTTGTTTAGTTACATCAACCCGTTCTGGCTCGTGCTGGCCACCAACTTGGTGTCAGCTCTGTATGCCTTCCTCTTTGTCCGTGAGTCTGTGGTGCCAGACCCGAGTGCTAAGCTCCTCACTCCTCGACACCATAAAGCTGTCTGGCACCTCTACTCATCAGGAGGCAGCAGCAGTGAGGCTGGAGGACGATTTCACAGATGCAAGCTGTGGCTTTACACGCTGTGCTTCTTTCTGGTGGTGACTGTTCACTTTGGCTCCAGAGAACTGTACGTGTTGTACGAGCTGAGCTCGCCTCTGTGCTGGGGCCCAGACCTTATTGGCTACGGATCAGCAGCTCACCACCTGGGCTACCTGAGCAGTCTGGCGGGGATAAAGATCATGCAGCGCTGCATGGAGGACTCCTGGGTGGCTCTTGTGGGTCTTGCCTCCAACATTGTTGGTCTGGTGGTCTTTTCTGTGGCTAACAGCACTCAGCTCATGTTTACAGGTGAGAGGTGTCGGAGCACATTCATAACCTCCAGATGGTTTATAAATCGATTGTAAAAAGTTAATCTGAATGTACTATGTGAGGAAAAATGTGAGGTAGGATAAATTAAGTGAAGATGACTTTTACTATTGTAGTACTTTACCATGATTAGGTGTTTTCTCTCTTCTATTATGTGTAATGGAATGCGGCCTCTGCCCAAGAAAAAGTCTTGTCTGTGTTAAGACTTACAATATATATTGGTGTCAATTTAATTTGGAGTTAAATGTCACTGCAGCATGGTGGCACAGTGGTTAGCACTGTTGCTTCACAGCAAGAAGTTCAACTTGGCTACCTGACCGGGAGCTTTCTGTGTGGATTTTGCAGTTGGCATGTTCTCCCCGTGTCTGTATGGGTTCTCTCCGGTGCTCTGGCTTCCTCCCACAGTCCAAAGACATGCAGTTGAGTTAATTGGTGAATCTAAATTGCCCATAGGTGTGAATGGCTGTCTATCTCCCTATCTTAGGCTGGGAATCTGTCCAGGGTGCACCCTGCATGTCGCCCTATGTTAGTTGGGATAGGCTCCAGCCTCCCTTTAGACCTTTTCAAGGATAAGTGAATGGATGAATGTCTGCTTGTTACTTTGATTATCTTCCTGTATTTGTGCTTTTCAAATCCTTTTACCCTATGTTATTGTTATTTTTAAAGCAAATTTTAAACATAATGACATGTCAGTGAACAAAAGGCCACTGATTGTAGCCTTGTACTCAGGGCTGACAACCCCGAGTACAAGGCTACAATAAACTGTCTCTGATTGTAACCTCTGGAAATAATTAACACAGTTTATTCACCCGCTCTGGATTATTTCATGGATATTGAACAATTACACGCGTATAAACGTAAAAATCTGTTTTTGTTTTGTTTTCATTTTGTCCCCAGGTTATGGTCTGTGTTTGCTCTTCATGACATCGACACCTGTGCTGAGGTCCAAGCTGTCCAAGTTGGTGGAGCCGTCAGAGCAGGGTCAGCCCGTGATCGTGTACAAGTGTTACACATTTAAAACCAAAGTTGTGAGGATTGTGTGAGAGAGAGAGAGCTCAGTGTGTCAGCTGTGCAGTGGTGGAATGAGCCAGTGAACTAATTAGATCAGCAGCACAGTTGAAGCACATGTTCCCTTGTCACGCGGGACAGCTTGTGCTCTGCAGGTTGTATGTGTAATTGTGTTACTGGGTGTGTGTGTGCTTTTCTTAGGTGCCCTGTTTGCATCTGTTGCCTGTGTGGAGAGCTTGTGTTATCTGGTGGGCAGCGGCGTTTTCAACTCCCTCTACCCAGCAACCCTGCACTTCATGAAGGGATTCCCTTTCCTCTTTGCTGCCATCATCCTCTTCATCCCAGCTGGAATAATAGGGTGAGTCTGTTCATGCCTGTGTGACTGGCTTTAGTCTTATGGGCTGTAAACAACCAGAAAAATGTCATTACTGACCATCTCCATGTCTGTATTTCTAGGACTCTGCAGTGTTTGGAACAAAGGAGAGACCAGAGAGATGCCACAGTGTCCTGACCTGCAGAGAGGTGGAGGGCAGGATCACAAAAGAGAGTGCAGGTTCATCCTGGTGCTAGTCTGAAAGGTGAGCAGAGGCATCCGTCGTGTCTGCAGTTTTATTCGCTCACCCAGGGATGGGATTTTTCCATCTTGTTACACCAGAAAGAATAAGTAAGCGATGAAGAAACGACATCCTGACTGACAGTTCTGCCAAACCCAAAAATGTGTCTTTATAATTAAAATTTGATGTAATTTTTTAATATCATGAGCTATTTTAGAGCACCGGAGATCATGACACTGCAGTGTCGTCACAGATTCTATGTAACTCGTCAACAAAAACAAAGAAGTTATTTTGTAAATTGCTGCTTTCTGATTTTGTCCAAGTGCTCACTAATACAAATATCTGATCAGCTGATTACATGGCAGCACCTCGTGCATAATAAGTGGAACCTTGAAGCGGATGTGCTACAGCAGCAGAAGACCACACACACCGGGTGCCACTCCTGTTAGTTAAAACCGTGAATGTATGTAATTGTTGTATATCTCCAAGTGTCACTGATTTAAGCCATATGTAGAATCAATCAGGAATGTTTTCCATTGTATGAATGTTAATCATTTTTATCTAAATGACTGCTTCTGCATTACACGCTGATCTGTGAAGTAATGCAGAAGCCGTGCACACGTCGTGTCACGTCCTAGTTGCACAATGAAGGAACAGGAGCTGCCGAATCAGCTTTAAATGTACAAAGGGAAGTTACTTGGCTGAGTGAAGTTTCCACTGACCTACCATTAACTGATTAGCAAGATTCGCGTGATCATGTGACCAAAGCCATCCTTAGAAAACATACAGTGTGCTACAACTGTCTGAGAAACCTGTCTGTTCTTCTATAATTTCCAATATTTAGCAATCTGAATAAATTTTAGAGTACATTTTTTTAAGTGATAAAATAAGTGATGTTTGTTTTAACTTTTAACATTTTATGTTTTTTCTAAAATTACAAAATGCGATTAAATTATGGTTTTGCACTTCCAGTTCTGTCAACAGAGTGATCTGTTATAATATAAAGTGTGATAATTTAATGATTTCAAACCCCAAAAATCTTGTTAATCGAGTTACACAATTTTATTTAATAAACTTGATTAACACATCTGGATGACTGCTTTTGTTGGTTTTTACAGGTGTACATTTATGCTTCATGAATACAGGACAGGTGTGTCAGATTTGCTGTATTTAATTATTTATTTATTTTCTGAACAAGGATACACTTTGGGACAGTACAGTGGTGTGGTGCTTAGCACTGTTGCCTCACAGCAAGATTGTCCTGGGTTTGAATCCACCAGCTGTTTGGGGCCTCTCTGTTCTCCATTGTCTGCGGGGATTCCCTCCGGGTACTACAGCTTCCTCCCACAGTCCAAAGGCACGCATGGGGTTAGGTTAATGGGTCATTCTAAACTGGCTACAGGTGTGAATGGTCATCTGTCTCTGTGTGTCAGACCTGCGATAGCCTGGCCACCTGTCCAGGGTGTACCTCTCACCCTGTGACAGCTGGGTGAAACAGCCCACCCACTCCCAAAACCCTGACTGGATAAGCAGAAGATGGATGGATGATACATTTTCAGTTCAAAAGCAGACATATAACTATTGGACAGACTGTGGTGAAGTAAGTCTTATGTCAGCAGTAATAATGGATTACACAGTGTGGTAATTCACAATTACACCATAAAACAGAACAGATATTGAGGTACTTTTTACCCACTTTTATTACAGAACAGTATGTTTAACGCTACATGGAGTTATTCCCTCTACACATATTTCACTTGTTTATGGTTAAATTTGGGGCTTAGATTAAACTCACAGTAGTCACTCATCCTAAACAAATCAGCAAGTCTGCCGAGGAAGATTTCTTCTATCACAACACAGACATAAAAACGGGAGAAATGTTGGTAAAATCAGAGACCTGCTTTGGTCCATTTGATGTACACAGGTTAAAAAAATGACGACTGCATATAGAGGAGCTTTGATGAACACTGATGTGTTAGCAGTGATAATGTTGCTGGGTGTCCATGTCAGCTGGTCTATCACAGTTATTTTCCTGAGATACAGAAGGCGCTTACTGTACCTGATTACACATATACAGCACTGACTAACATTAAAGGCTTAGAGTTTTTATATACAATCCCCTTATCAGTTCTATTTATTGTTAATAATTAAGTGTGTGCATATCAGGTATTCCGGTCAGCAAGTAATCTAAACATCCGGATTCATTTCACATGCATTAGGTCAGAGCAGGGAAAGCTGCCAGACTATTCACTGTAGGTTATGTGGAATTTTGGCATCATGGATAGTTATTATAGCTGAAATCGGACTGTGTTTATCTCAGTTTATTTCTTCTGCTCTTTGGAGCCGTCTGAGCGGTCGACTTGGTCTTGGGGTCCTTTCAGAAAGCGCAGGATCTTCTCGATCGTAGCCTCCTGATATTCGTGGGACCATCTATGTGAAGAGACGTCAGCAGGCATTAGATGATGTCGATTCAGGGAAAACAGTTCCCTCTAATTGGAATTTTTACACATCTGCACTAAAGTGAATGAAATATTGATGAGAGAAATATGAGTGCTTTTGGGAGATTGTAATAAATGCAGTACAAATGGAACAAACAGCTGTGGTTTAGACCTGGTGGGAAAACAGTTTCCCCGCACATCACAACAGGACTGTGTCCACTGTCCAATCAGAGGACAGTATGCAGGGACTCACTTGATGCCGTTGAAGTTGAGAATGGCTCTCATGTCTTCTGGCAGGGACATGGGGTCAGGCCATGCAAAGTTATCTGTGACAGGAACTATGTTCTTCTTACCAGCCAGGGCCGTGACTATCTCCTGCAAGATGAAACAAATGAATTGGAGATAATCTATCTGAATTTCACTCCCCAATGGCAGCAGCTTCCCTCATAAGGGTAAAACTGCCTACCACAACACAAACACTGCTCAGGAACAGTGTGAGCAACACGGCAAAGAGCCCGACACAAGAATCATGCTTTCTCATAATAACATGCATCCTAACCATGTTATTATGAACCTCTATGTACGCTTGGTTAACCTCTAACCAGGGATAGGATGTCCTAGAGCAAGTCCAACCCCACAAATCACAGGGAGCAGACACCACAGGACCCCTCCAAGGGTCCCATGTCCTGTTGAATCAGAGGTATTTAATGGCATAATATTAGGCAGAGTGTGATTTCCGCTAATTCAGTTTTTAGTCATGATATTTTATTAAAACCAGCCATCATGAATTTAAGTGGGTGTAAATGGAACTATAAACCTATTCATGAGTTTTAAGAGAGTTGTGTTCCACTGAAAATACAAAAACACTCCAAAAATGACTCCACAAAACAAACTTTAAATGCAAGCTCACAAATCTGATCTGATGTAATCCAATTGCCTCATGAACAGAACTACTGTGGAACATCTCGAGAAGAGTTTGAGGTGCAGTGATCTGACATTTTTCAGCAGAAATTAGACATAATTAGCCCTGACATTTCAACCATGGTGTGCAGGAAATGGAAAACTGACCTTATGCACCCAGTCCTTCATGGCTGTGTCTCCCATACACTTGTCGAGTGCACTGGCAGACAGGACCAGGATGAAGTTACGTGCTCTCTGCACACTCTGAATGAGTTTGTCCTCAAATTTACCAGCCTCCAGCTTCTCCACATCTATGAAGACGCTGTATCCTCGAACCTGCAGGTGCACCTTCAATAGGCTGGGAGCAAAACAAGATGAGCAGGATTTAATTTCAACCTTATCTGATCTCACTCTTCATCCTAAATGACCTTCTGCACAAAATCTCCTCCAGTTCTAACCTGGCCAGCTGGGAGCCCGTGGTTCGTCTGTAGCTGATGAAGACGTCAGGTCCTGAAGGCTGTGCATCGGTGTGGCTCAGTTTTAAGGGCCCGCGGCTGGCAGACAGTATCTTTGCTCTGTGGACGCCATTCTCAATGTGGCAGTCGTGCTGGAGCTGCTTATCGGTCAGGCTCTGGATGTTGTGACGGTCCACGCCTGACTGGACTAGGCCATAGGTGTACTGACGAAAACGGGGGTCCACCTCGCTTAACCAGTCGGCCATGTTGTTGGGGTCACATGTGGAGTAATTGGCGTAAGTCTTCAGCACACGCAAGTCTCTCAAAAACCTGGATGATCAGACAAATTAGAGGGGTTTTTTTTTTTCAAGACAAATAAACGCGGGTTCAAATATTATTCACCACTTGCCTCTTGCGAGTAAGGTTGGTAGTCATGCTCAAATCACAGCTCAAATCTTCATCTGTGATGTTCAGAAGGAGGTCTCCATCCACCTGGAGTTCCTACGTAATAACATCACCAAACACATCAGGCCAGTTTAGTCTGATTTTATTTATAAAGCATGTTTACAACAACAAAGTCGGCCAGCACACTGTACATGAAAATGAGGGTTACACAACATAATAAAAGATACACCACACGCACACACCATTGCCCACACACATCAATAAGTATATCTGAAGAATCACAAATATACTAGAGGCAATAAAGTACCTAAATACCTACAATTTTCACTCTAGGATAAAAGCCAAGGAATGAAAATGAGTTTTAAGCCTTACTTTAAAAATGTACAAGGTGGGGGGCAGTCTAATTGGCAGTCCAATGATATTCTTAATGTGCTTTTACGATTTGGGATTCCCAAACCTAAATCTAAATCACCTGAGAATATAAGCTTGTGGAACTCCATGTGGGAGCGGTGCAAAAGGCAAAACTGACCCTAAAATCTTTCTCTCCACTAAACCACTCCTAAGACCCAAACCACATCCATGTCAGTCCAGCTGTTAAACTGAGCTGTGAGATGAACGTGTGGATAGATATTTCATCTTTCTGTAGGAATAATGTGTCGCTCACCTGAAAACGATCACAGCAAGCGCTGAAGCCGATCTGCTGCAGCCACGTCTGCACCTCACAGGTTTTCCAGTTGGGCACGCTTGACAGGATTCGTTTCGGTACTTCCTCTCCCATCATGCTCAGCGCCCGCTTAGCGAGGGCACAGACTGTGGCATTGCTGGAGTACATGACGATTCTTTTGAGGCTCTGCACAGCACCAATCTCTTGAAATATCTGAAAAGGGAGGAGAAATTGGGGATCAGCCACAATATCTTTCAATTTTAAGTGAAATAGCCACCTGCCACAACAACAAGGCTTAAAAGGATCAGTCAACGCTAAAACATACATCTCTTCATAAAATAAAGGCAAATAATTAACGTGAGAATTTTCTTAAATTTTACTTTCCAATTAAGGTGAGGTTGTTTTGAACTGTTATCCAACTTATACCTGTCGAGTCATGCTAAATACAAGGAGTCATGCTAAATAAAGCTCAGTTATTCAGCTTTTCTTAAGTACTGCTAAATGGTGATTTCAATCAGTAATGTTTCTTAACAACATTAAAATTGCATAAGACCCTGAAGCACACTGAATTTGTTTGCATGTTTTGCCTCTGTAGGAGGAAGATGAGGCTACTCTCGTCCAGGCTGAACTGAAGAAGCAGCAGAGCCCTTCTTGTGGAAAAACCTGAACTGCTTTTTCTGCTTTTTCAGGCACACTTCCTGCAGATCTTTGTTCTGTTTTATGAGGTCTGTCTTCTCTCTGAAAAGTTCTTCATGCTGCACTTACACCTTCTTACACCTTCTCTCCAGTTCTTCTAAGGTTTCCTGCTTTTCTTCACGTTTTTCTCGCAGTTCTTTGTTTTCCTCTTCCACGTCCTTTTTTGTTCTTCTTTTTTTAATGGATTGTTTGTAACGCCGCATGTCTCTGCTGTAGTTCTTGAAGTAAAGACTTCATGTCTTTCTGAGATTTGTCCTCCTCAAACATTACACGCAAATCTTCATTGTTTTTCTCCGATACTTGAAGCTTGCACACGATTTGTTGGTATACTGCTTCCTTTTGTTCCTTCTCGTTCAGCAATGGTGTATTTCTTCTCAGTGCTTTGTCTATCTTTCTCTGTGGCTTGGAGCTTGGATTGCATCTCTTCATGTGTTGCTTCCATAAAAGCTCCTTCTGCTCCTTCTCTCTTAAAAGTTGCGTGTTTCTTCTCAGAACTTCGTCGAACATCACTTGCAGGCCTTCATTTTTTCTCCATGTCTTGGAACTTATACTGCATTTTCTCTGCTCTTCATTTTCTTTCAACATTTCTGTAATTTGTTGCATTTTTTGCTCTTCCATTTGTTTAATCCTGATCTTCAGGTCTTCTTTCTCCTTGCATAAATGTTCTAATGCTTTTCTGAGGGCTATAAATACACCCAGGTGAGCAGTGCTGGGATCTTCCCTTTGGCTTGAGTGGTGCTGTGTCTGAGACATTTTGGGACCTCGATACAATAACTCTGTAGAGGATTTCGATGTTAGTAATATTTGTTAAGTAATGTTTTAATGAATATGTTGAATTGTTAATTTATTTTATTAATTTATAATCAGTTTTGATTCAAATATCTATAAAATCCATGCACTTCATTAATCTAAAAAATAAATACTATGTGTCAGCCACTGAAAGTATTATTTATTATTTTATACATCTGATGTCTTTCCAGCTCATTAAATAAGAGAGACAGTTTTACCTTTGTGTTGCGCTGACGGGACTTGATGCTGGCCTCAACACACAGGTAAAAGGCTGCAATGCACTTTCCCTCCACTCTCGTGCCATCCAGTAACGGCAAAAGTTGCTGCAGGTCAGATGCGGTCCTTCCCTGCATGCTGTCTGCACTGTCCAGTAAACTGCGGGCAAAGTCCTCTGGATCCAGAGATGCGATGAACGGCTCCACTAGCTCCAAGGTCCCTGATTTCACCACCTCTTTCTCAATTTCTCTGTTTGCAGCTAACACAGTTACAGCCAAACAGGCATAGAAACGAATGAGTTCATCCTCTTTGGAAAAGGCCAGTGGGAAGAGCCACTCAGCTGCCCGTTTCTCGATCATCCAGCGCTGGCAGCAGTGGCCTCCATACATCGCACAGTTAGCCAGTGCCACGGCACAGTGGCGCAGAACAGTGGGGTCCGTACCTCGGCACCAGAAGAGGAGGGTGTCCAGGGCGCCGTTGGTGATGAGGTGGATAGACGTCTCCTCGGTGTGTTTGAACATGTGCTCGAGGATGCCCGAGACGCTCCGAGCCAGCTGAGCATCTTCCTGCTGACGAGTCAGGTTGAGGATGACCCCCAGACCTATGCGAGCCACGTAATCCCTGTAGACAAATTTGGAAGATGGTAACAAACACTAAATACAGACTTCATACAGTCTGGGAGACTGAGTGACAGCACTTCAGCAGCCAAGAAATTGAAGTTTATACCCACCATCCCACATTCTTTATCACTAATTAACAGAAAAATTGATCAGAGTTTATTTACACAGCTAACACCCATATTTGACAACTGTTAGAATTTATATTATGGCATGAACCAATCGGTTAACTAAAGAGAAACGACAGTCTCTCATTGTTTAAAGAACTGAATGTCAGCCAGTCTGCAAAATTGCTAAAATTCTGAATGTGTCCCAAAGTACAGTCGCAAAAACCATCAAGCACTACAACGAAACTGGCTCACATGAAGGAAAGGAAGAACAAGAGTCACCTCTGCTGCTGAGGATAAATTCATCATCATCGCCAGCCTCAAAAAGTTAACAGCACCTCAGATTCGAGTCCAGATAAATTCCACACAGAGTTCCAGTAGCAGACACATCTCTACATCAACTGTTCCGCCACGAATCAGGCCTTTTCGATCAAATAGCTGCTAAGAAACCACTACTAAGGAAAGCAACAAGCAGAAGAGATTTGTTTGAGGCAAGAAACACAAGGAATGGACAATAGACCAGTGGAAATCTGTGCTTTGATATGATGAGTCCAAATTTTGAGATTTTTGGTTCCACCTGCCATGTCTTTGTGCGGCACAGAAAAGGTGAACAGATGGTTTCTACATGCATGGTTCAAACCATGGAGCAAGGAGGAGGAGGTGTGATGGCGTGGGGGTGCTTTGCTGGTGACACTGTTGGGGATTCGAACCAGCATGGCTTCCACAGCATCCTGTAGTGACATGCCATTCAATCCGGTTTGCATTTAGTTGGACCAATGACCCCAAACACACGTCCAAGCTGTGTAAGGGCTATTTGACCAAGAAGGAGAGTGATGGCCTGGCCTCCACAGTCACCTGACCTAAACCCAATCGAGATGGTTTGGGATGAGATGGACTAGCAAAAGGGATGAGACAGAAGGCAAAAGTGCCAACAAATCCTCCGCATCTCTGGGAACTCCTTCACAACTGTTGGAAAATCATTTCAGGTGACTACCTCATGAAGCTCATCGATAGAGTGCCAAGAGTGTGCAAAGCAGTAATCAAAGCAAAGGGCGGCTAATCTGAAGAATCTAAACTATAAAGCATGCTTTCAGTAATTTTTAGACTTTTTTGTTTACTACATAATTCCATATGTGTTCATTCATTCATTGTTTTGATTCCTTCAGTGAGAATCTACAATGTAAATAGTCATGAAAACAAAGAAAAAACAATAAAATGAGAAGTTGTGTCCAAACTTTTGACTGGTAGTGTACGTCAGTGTAAATTCAGTTTATTATAGCTTTTGACGTCTGGTTAAGTAAAATTTGTTGTTTCAAACTGCAACATTACATGTTATTTCTGTGACAGGTGTACATAAGAAAGGCTGCATGGTTTTAAAAGTATTCAGCAGACAGATCTCAGTACATGCAGGTAGAAGGGAATCACTTACAACTTGGTTAATGCAACTAAAAGTGTGCCCTGGGGTTCAGTTGAAAGAACCCTTTCACTGTAATGATGACAACAAGGTGGATGGACTGCTCTGCACATACTCCGACCCAGCCTCTCCTTCAGCTGCAATCAGCTGCTAGTACATTACAGCACAACATGTTTGAAATCCTGACGACACCGAACTGATGATCTTCTCAAATGCAAACTCAAAACCACTGAACCGTATCACTGCAGTCCTGGGCTGTGAATCAGTATCTCAGTATAAGTGCTTAAGAATTATAATAGATGACTCACTCTCTTTTACACCTCACTTTCAGCAGCTGTCTGTATTTTGAGGCAACAAAGAGACTTGTTGCTCCCCCGTCATATCAGAGTTGTTATATGCATTTGTATAATGCCTGCAAGGAAGTTCCTTCAACTAAAACTTCATACGATTCCAGGTGAATATAACTGATCAGTTACTTCAGGCTGTAGAAACAGAGCAGAGGTGTCTGGCACAGCTTCATCTACTTTCGAACTGCATGGAGACGCTCCAGCAACACTTGTACTATAAAAATGAACTTTATCGCTTGACTGACGCGTTTCGGCTTGTAGTCTTCATCTGGATCTGGAGAGTAATCATCTGGATCGTGGATGCCAAGCAGTAAAGTTGTTCTTTATGCTACAAGTGTTGAGCTTCACCCTCTTCATGCTGCAAATATTTGACCACCCCTGTGTTCTGGCCCCAGACGCTGACGTTTAAATTGATGACTTGGAAATGTACTACACTTATTTTGTGTATTTTTGCTGAGCACTCATTTCTGAAACTGTACTGCTGCCAGTCTTGGCCAGCTTGCTTGTGGAAAGGAGAGTAATAATCTCAAGAGTCACATTAACCCCATTAAATAAAGGTTCAGTAAATAAAGATCACATTTTATAATCATTTACTAAGTGATTACTAGAATACTCAGACAAATATGGAGACACACAAACACAAATACTGCACTACCCGCAGCAGTGTTTAAACTTTATGTCTAAGTACAAAAACAGACTGCAATGTAGCACAGTCTACTGCGGTCCTGCACCGCATCACACCGTTACACGATACCTGTTCTCTGAGATCAGTATCTGCTCCAGCAGTTTTGCAGACTCGTAAGTTATCTCCACAGCAGGCGACTGCTGGAGCTGAAGCAGCAGCTCCAGGCCTCCATGCAGCCGGATCCTGTTGCAGATCTCCTCGGCCACTTGACGACCCACGGTAGGTAAAACCCAGGCCTCCTCCACCAGCTGGAAGATCTCCGCGATAGCCCTGCGGGTCTCATCTGAATTCGATGTCTCCCTGGATGACTTCAGCCTACTGATGGCGGAGCGCAGGGCGGGAAGTGACGTGTCCAAAACCGCCTGGACGTCGGCATTGATCCCCGGAGAGACGGCCCTGGGGTCGCACGCGGAGCCGCTCCTCCCTCTCTGCAGCCGGCTGACGTAATCCGGGACTGTGAGCCGGTCAGAGCTGAACATGATGTAGAAATGTCGGTAGAGCCTCCACAAGAAGAGCGTCAGGGAGAAAAGCATCTACCAGCACAAACAATGTGATCGATCTGGATGCGCACTGCTAGAAGCAGCACTGCTGTGTTCACTTAAGGCCTGTGATCCGTGTTCAGCCTACTGGCCGCCCTGTAAACAAAGCCAACTCCTGCAGAAAAAGCAAGGCCTCGGTTATTAATCAAAAGTGACAGCTTTCACCAAATCGCACATCACCTCTCTCTGGGTGTCATACGCGCCAGTAAGCCATTAAAGACGTCTGAGCAGATCTTGAGCAGGTCAGCGGGTATTTACGCTTCACAGTTGCTGCTTTTTCTCTCTCAGTAGATGTGTTAGTGGGCACAATTTGTAGAAGTGTCCTTAAAGCGCACAAGACCTCGAACCGAAACGCTGGGAAGCACGGCCTGCTCGTTTTGCTAAGAAGAATAACAACAAACTATTGTTGTCTGTATCCTCGCTCGCATTCATTCACTGAGGCTTGGCTAAGAAAGAAGACTTTTAGTTCTCATAGTTTCCCTTCCAACGCATCCAGCGCGCTGCCGCGGATTGTTTTCTCCAAAAATATCAAAAGTAACGCTCGTACCCTGCGGAAGTTCCTCGCCTGACATCCTTTGGTCAGCATCCGCAGGCTGCCTGCATCTTCAAGGCTTCGCACCGCCCACCGGCCCCGGATATGTTATCAGTGATGTACAGTGAAAGAAGCAGCACCGCTCCTCATCATCTCTCAACTCCCTGCATCACAGCCGGTCAGAGCATGCGTATAGTGGCAAGGGCGTTTGTAAACACTGCAGGACCTCTGTAGATATGGAGGGCCAGGAGTGGCGAAATGAATGAATTAAATACGCCATTAAATAATTAATTAAATATGTCGATAATTAATTGAAATTTGAAGTAATTAATTAAAGAAATATTTAAATAATTAATAAAATGCCCATTCATTGTCTCACCAAATGCACTTTTATCACAGCAAAATCTCCAGTGTTAAATTAACACTAGAGAGTGTCTATATGGGTCCACACCTCTGAGTGTTAAATACAACACTGTTGAGTGTTAAATTAACACTTTTGACAGTGTTATATGTTTAAAAGTAACCTAGTCAGTTTTGAAGATTAACAATGGCTAACACTGAGCAGTGCTGATTTTCTAACACTGGAATATTTCTAACATTTTGAGTTATTTTCCAGTGTTAGAAAATCAGCACTGCTCAGTGTTAGCCATTGTTAATCTTCAAAACTGACTAGGTTACTTTTAAACATATAACACTGTCAAAAGTGTTAATTTAACACTCAACAGTGTTGTATTTAACACTCAGAGGTGTGGACCCATATAGACACTCTCTAGTGTTAATTTAACACTGGAGATTTTGCTGTGATTATTTTTTTTTAGCCGAGAATGTAGTGGTTTAATCTTCAGATGTCTGGTCGGTTTGTCAAGATAGAGCCTATTTGCAAAAGTTCTTCGATGATTTCGGAGATGTCTGCCCAGCCCAGACTCACAGCAAAGCATGTGATAGACCTGTTCCCCTCATAAGCGCTTGAGCTGTTATACCACCTACAAAGCTCAGGTCCTGGTACACAACTGTCATAACCCCCGCTGACTGTACACCGACTTCATTTACTGAGGTTATATCTATCGGGTCTTTATTTCCTGATGTGAGTCATGCTTGTTTTAGTTGCCAATTCCGAATTAAAACTAACATTAAAACATGTTTAATGTAGAGAGCGAGCAAATAAGTACGATTGACATCTGAGCTTTGTGTTTTTTGTTCAATAAGCAGTGTGACCGGTGTATACACGCATACTCTTTACTGAAAGAGATAACACTGGTGTTTCCATCATGTAGTAACTGTTAGGTTTAACTGTAATAGGCTTGTTCGACACTGTGAAATACAGACTTCACATGTTCGACACTAATATTTTTATTGTGAATATTAATCATGAGGGTAAACAGGCAGTCCAGCTGCTGCCTCGGAGCCGTGTACACCGAGGTCAGCTGTTAACCCAGAGTTTCCCAGCTCGGTCACATGAAAGTGTTGGCATCAAACTAACCTAACGGTCATCTATGAATCTAATTCACAGGTCATATCAATATTCTTTTACAGAAAATGATCCTCATTACTGTCAACTATTCCAGAGACGCGAAAATCTAAAGCATAAAGAATATAAAAATATACCAGTCTGAGGCAACACTGTTGTAAAAGAGATGAAGGCTTCAATTTGTCGCAGATCAGATTCATGATGTGTGTTCTGTGGTATCTGCATTTCCATCAGCGTAAGACTTGCTAATTAAGACTGCTAATTAGCAGCAGATTAGAATCAAGTATAATAACATTTATAGGCTACATTTAATAAATCACCAAATTAATACCTGCATGTTCCCGTGACAATGCCAGGCACCATGCTCATTTACAACACATCCCTCCATCATTCCCCCGTTTAAAACACTTAAATCATGCTGTAAATAAAAGACTGAGTGAAAACGTGGCGCTTCCAGATGACTTTAAAAAGAAATGATCAATCAGTTTGAGTTTGTATTCTCTTAGCAGCAGACTTGCTGCTGTTTAAAGGTTTGAGAGTAAAGATTAGATATAAAAACAAACGTCAAACATAGACTCAGTCCATTTGATATTAGCAATTACAGTGTCTGTGTCCTGTTTTAAGATCTTATATGTAAAAGTTGTCTGACCTGTGTCGATCCAGCCGCTCAGTCCGTGGTTACCATGGTTACTTGCATAAGCTCCTGTGAATTAAACAGCTGGCACTGCCGTAACTAACCGGTGATATGAGTGTTTATGTCTTTCATTGCAAAAGAACTGTCTGACTTGGTTAACTGATGTGTACTTGGATAAATTATAGTTTAGGAATATCATATAGATTATGGATATAGATAACGCCCACGTGGCCACCTGTGGCCTCGGAAATTTGAATTCGTGTACACCACTATACTGAAATAAACAGCCTATTACTGAAATACACGTGCAATATAATAAACTATGATATAAATGTGGAGGTGCTGTTAACATGTTTAGTTATAAAACACACCTCCTTGCCTTTAGTCTCATTCATGAGCATTATTAATTGTCTTCTAACATCCAGAAGTCTGTGATGTGTTTCATAGTTTCTAACAAGCTTTTGACAGTTAAAGGTAACGTGACGAAACACCAACATAGAAAAAATAAAATAAAAAAATAAATAAAAAGGTGAGCGTGAGGGTCTGTGCATACGTCTGCCAACTATCTGTGACCCTGGATATGAACTGTTTAAAAGATGACTGGTTAAATAAATAAAAGATGTTTACAGAATATTGTTTTGGTTCTGATTGTGTTACAATAAAATATACGCAGCATTTCAATATTTCAATTTAATTGAATTTTATTTATTTAGCACCAAATCTCACCAACAGTATTGTAAGGTAAGGGCTACAATAATGCAGAGAAACCCCGACAATCAGACTACCCCTTATGAACAAGCACTTTGGTGACGGTGAGAAGGAAAAACTCCCTTTAAAGAGGAAGAAACCTCCGGCAGAACCAGGGTCAAGAAGGGGCAAACATCTGCCACGACCAGCTGGGGGTGAGGGGAGGAAGACAAGACAAAAGACACACTGTGGATGAGAGCCAGAGATTAATAATAGCTAATAACCAAATGCAGAGTGGTGTATAAAAGTGTTAAAAGGATATGTGTACAATAGTTGCTTACAGTTAAAATATCTATAATTAATATATTGCTGTTCATAATTTAATGCCAAAAATTCCTATTTAGCAAGAGACCAGATATTATTGATAAATGTTTCATTTTGAAAAAAGGTTAAAAGGAATCACTGAAAGAGGCTTTTCACCATTTTTTCATCAGAAAAGGCCTTTAAAGTTATTATCAGCCAGAGTAGAATATCTGTCTTTAGAATATTTAGAGTCAATGTTGATTTTAATAATTGAAATCTGTAAAAATGACCACAAACTACTTAAAATGTACAAACAGCTTTGGTCAGAGGTCAAACAGTAATCCCCACACCCACCCCATTGATCTTTTCCCCCTCTCAGTCTGTGTTTATTTGTCCGAGTAGACAGAGGTCTGCAAATAAGGTTCAAGTGAAAGAGGAGGTGGGATGACTGGCACATGCTTCCAATGATAGGGAGCACACAGGCCTTCATTATTTCCTCAGTCTGTCCTCGGACACAGAGGAGGCAACATGGACCTGTGGGCCGTGCTGCTGCTCGCTCTGCTCGCCGACACTTTGGCTTCAGACGGTGAGTCTAACAAAATCTACTTTAGACTTCATGAAGACTTTGTTGTGAGAAACATAGAGTAGCTTTGTGCTCTGTTCAGGACCCTGCTTCAGATCTGATTTGGGGCCTATTGCGTACAAATTTGGTTGGTAAAAGTTGAATTATGTTCATTGACTGTTGTTTTAAAATGTCTGATGCATAAACTTTGAGGCACTAGCAAACAATTTGCTTAACAAGTAAACATATTTATTATTGTCAGTACAGCTAATAAAAAACAATTCATTTGATTATTTTCATAATAAATTAATTATTTTGTTTCCAAAATGTTGTTAAATATGTGGAAAAATGAGTAAAGTCTTTAGAGCACTTTGTTAAATCTACAAAACTGTAATCATTTTGAATTATTACAACTGTCTTTTAATACAGCGGTCCCCAACCTTTTTTGCGCCACGGACCGGTTTTCATGGACCGGCCTTTAAGGTGTCGCGGATAAATACAACAAAATAAAACTAGTACCGGTACCGAAAAAAGAAGGTTTATTCATAACACACGTGAAAAGACCCAGGAAAACCGAGTAAACGATAAAAACGATAACAAAATAATGCTGAAAACCTATACAAACCCTGAAAACTATACATTTCACACCTGAGCCTCAACTCTCGCGGACCGGTACCGGTCCGAGGCCCGGGGGTTGGGGACCGCTGTTTTAATATATTGCCTAATTCACTGTAAGATTGAGTTTTCCATATCCCATGAGTCTGTGCCGCTGGCATGCAGTCAAAGCCTCATGGGAGCTGTAATCAAATTTACGTTTATTAACCAAAGGAGGAAATGAATTTTGTTCTGAGGTACAAACAGTGGAGAGAGGGAATGACTGAAGCATGTTGTTTTATCTCCAGAGTCATGTTTGGACCGCTGCGAAAATGGCTTTGACGCCCGGAAGAAGTGCCAGTGTGACTCCATGTGCAAGTACTACAAAAGCTGCTGCTCTGACTTTGAATCCACCTGCAATATGATGGGTAAGAAACCTCTCTGCTCATTGGTTCATTCATTCTGTTAAGAACTCACAGGTCAAAAATGGATGTTGACATTTCTCTCACACCCCCCTCAGCTCGCGGAGACACATTTCAGTTTGCAGAAGATGATTATTATGATGGGCAATCTGAGAGCACGCCTCAGCCCACACGTCGTTCAGCACGCAACCAGCTGAGGCCTACACAACCGCCGGACTTCAATCCCAGAGCGCAAGAACGCCCTGAGACCACGCTGGAAATGACCAGACCGACCAGACTGAGAGTCTCTAACATCCAGCCGACACGTGCGACACACCCAGACACCCACACATTGGAGGACTCCAACACGACCAGCGCAGCAACCGAGGTGACCACAGTTCCTGCCACAACAGCCACCACCGTGGCCCCTGACCCAGATGCTGAGGTCTGCAGTGGCAGACCTTTTGACGCCTTCATGCAGATCAAAAATGGCTCCATCTATGCTTTCAGAGGTCAGTGAGTGAATTCATCTGTTACAAGACAACCTTTCAGGCTCTGTCATGGTCTCGCTTATGTTTGAAAGTAACAAATAAAACAGCATGATCGCTCTGGCTTTGTTTTCCAGGGGAGTACTTCTTTGAACTTGACCAGAAGGCAGTGCTCCCTGGTTATCCAAAGCTCATTAAGGATGTGTGGGGCATCAGCGGGTCCATTGATGCTGCGTTCACCCGCATCAACTGTCAGGGGAAGACCTACATCTTTAAGGTGGAACCAAAACAAATCAAATCCAATTATCTTTATAATTTTGATCACTTTAATTGTTTGCAACTCTCCAAAGAAATCAAATGCTCTAAGAGAACAATAATAATAATTCAACAATAGAAAAAAAAGATAATTCAACACAACAATAAAGTACTGTCGGGCGAGGAACCATATTTGGTGACTTAAGTGGACATGAAAATTGGCTTCCTCGTGACTCACTGGGAGGTTGTAGAAACACATGGATTTCTCCCAGCTAATCAGCAAAGATCAGCTTATGTGACATTATTGCATTTGACCAATCATTAAAGGCCTGGAACATTTTAAACTTCCAATCAAATTCTTCCTGAATTTGGGAAATTGGCTTTTCCCCCGTACCTACTCCCACACTTGTGGTTAAAGCATTAAAACTAACAGGGGTTGGCAGGGCTGCACTCACACTTTTCATAAATATAACACTGTGTGTATATGTGTATATGTATATGATAACTTCAGTGACTTTGCACTATAAAAAAGTAAAAAACTTTGAAAAAAGTTTGCTTTTTTAATGTCCTCCAATAACACTCAAATTTTCCATTTCCATGTATTTCAATGACTGCCTTATGAAGGGCAAAGCCAATATTGGAAACATTATGTCATAGTTTAGGTTTAAAAGTATTTTAAAAAGCTAATCTACTACAAATTTGATGTTTACCCATGTAGGGAAACAAGTACTGGAGGTTTGACAATGGCGTGCTGGATGATGACTATCCCCGATACATAAACGTTGGCTTTGACCGGATTCCCGATCATGTGGACGCAGCGTTTGCCCTTCCTGCCCATAGCCACCACGGAAAAGAGAAGGTCTATTTTTTCAAAGGTACAACCAGACGCTTTGGTTTGCATACATCTCCAGCTGTTCCTGTAGTACTGAACATCAGTGGCTCATCATACCATCCTTTCTGCAGGTGACCAGTATTATGTGTATGAGTTTTTGCACCAGCCGTCTCACGAGGAGTGCATCAAAATGTCTGAGAGCTCTCCGTCCACTCCCTTCAGGCGCTACACTGATGTGTACTACAACAACTATGAGCGTTTCTTCGGCGAGCTCTTCTCTGACCGTGAGTTGTGCAGTTATAGACCTATTTGTGCAAACAGGAGTCACACGTGTGTGTGGTTTAACTTATTTTTAATCTTCTGCAGTGCCTCAGCATCATAGTAAGCACCACTTTATTAACAAGGACTGGAAGGGCCTCAGGTCTCCAGTGGATGCTGCCATGGCGGGCAGAATCTACATCAGTCCTTGGAGGTCGACACGACGCCGCTACAACAGCCAGCAAGGCCAGCAGTGGGACCAGCAGTGGAACCAGCAGTGGGACCAGCAGTGGGGTCGGCGGAGACAAAATCGTTCACCCTCCTGGGGCTCCTTTGCTGAGCAGGGAATGAACATGGGGCAGGAATTTGCTGAAAGAGGGATGGAAATGGGTATGAGACTGGCAGAGAGGAGGATGGAAATGGCAGAGAGGCTGGGACAAGGCTGGGACAGACGGTGGGATCAAGACTGGGACCAGGACAGACGGAGAGATCGTTATGGCCAGAACAACAGAGGCAACTATGACTCCAGAGATGACCGATACGGCTACGACTTCCAAAGGGAGATGCCCATACAGACCGTCTACTTCTTCAAAGAAGGTAACAGATTCAGAATGGGACGCACCGTATCAAACAATGTTTCTGAAAATGTATTCAATCATTCATTTCCACTGTCTTACAACATGTGGTTAATTGGTTATTTTGTAATTCATAGTAATATAAATTAGAAAAGCAGCAAAGCAGCGCATTTAAAAAGAGCAGTTTAACATTTTCTATGTTATATTAAGCAACAGTTTGTAGATTTCAGTCCATGTTGACATGATAGCATCACACAGTTGCTGCAGTTTTATCGGCTGCACATCCACCACATCCCAAAGGTTCTCTCCTGGAGATCTCGTGGCTGTGGTCATTTGAGTGCAGTGAACTCATTGTTATATTTAAGGAACCAGTTTGAAATGATCTGAGCTTTGTGGCATGGTCTGCTATCCTGCTGGAACCAGCAATCAGAAGATGTGTACGCTGTGGCCATAAAGGGATGGACATGGTCAGCATTAATACTCAGGTAGGCAGTGTTTGAGAGGCCCAAAGTAAGCGAAGACACCACCACCACCCTGAACTGCTGGGAAAAGGCAGGATGGATCCATGTTGTTTTTTTACAACAAATTCTGACCCGGCTATCTGAATGTTTCAGACGAGGCAACGTTTACCCAAGCTTCTATTAGCCTCAGTTTCCTGTTTTTAGCTGGCTGAAGTGGCATCCAGTGCGGTCTTCTGCTGCAGCAGTTCATCTGCTTCAAAGGGCTGAGCGTTCAGTGATGCTCTTCTGCATACCTTGGCTGTAAAGAGTGCCTTTTTTGAGTTACTGTTGTCTTCCAATCAGCTCGAAGCACTTTGGCTATTCTCCTCTTTCCGCTGGCATTAACAAAGCATTTCACACAGAAAATGCCATTTCCACACTCCAACACTCCATCTGTTTGTGGCAGCGGGCTGCCCCTCCCTGAGCCTGGTTCTGCCAGAGGTTTCTTCCTGTTAAAATTGAGTTTTTCCTTCCCACTGTTACCAAATGCTTCCTCACAGGGGGCTGTCTAATTTTGGGGGTTTTCTGTGTTTTGCTGTAGGGTCTGTACAATTTAAAGCCCCTTGAGGTGACTAACAACCATGCGACAGTCAAAAACAACCTTTCTTCACCATTCTACCCCTAACTAATGAAGTTATCAGTGAGTGTACATTAATCATTACAAAGTCAGCTAGAGCAGAAGGAAAGAGAAAAGGCATATCCCATGAGTTATTGTCTTTATTTCAAGGTTTCCTGGGAACTGTAATCAAATCAAATCCATTTTAAGGAAGATGAGGACGTTAAAGAAAAAGAATATCTCATGCTCATAATCCCCCACAGCAAAAGCAGGGCCGTTATTAACAGCAATGCTTATGAAGGCTAGTACAATAATGGTTAAATGACTAAATAACAATGATGATTTTATCATTGTTCAAATATTGTGTGTTTGGTCTTCACACTGATGGCACATAAACTAAGAGCTGAGTCACAGCTGTAGACGGCAGACAGCTGGGGGAGGCAACAGGAACTAATGTGCTCTGCTCTCTCTCACCACACACTAGTTTCATTACATTTTAATGCTGTATATAGTTCATACAGCAAAAACAGATGCCTAAAATTGTTTCTGTTTTATACTTTACTCCAAGTGCATTTCTGTTTGTAATCTTTACGTCATATTCAGTGTCATTCTGGTTTATGTTTAACCACTACTCCACACACTATAATAATAGTATAGTATGTGTACAAAGCAGACAATATGAATACTAACTGTGACTGGTAAGCATGTGTTGAGTGAGTTTTTGTGTTTTCTAGATAAATACTACAGAGTGGATATCAGGACTAAGAGAGTTGATCCTGCTGTTCCTCCGTACCCCAGATCCATCGCCAAGTACTGGCTCGGCTGTTCGGACACCCCTGGAGCAGAGAAGAAGTAGTTTCCAGAATTTTAGTTTGTTATTTTGATCAGTGTAACCCAGTTAGCGTATAATAGAGCTGTTGTTTTTACTGCAGTAGGCAGTGGTAGGAGTTGAAAGTGTCGAACATGCGCAGTGTAACACACAGCTAGCTGACTTCAGCAAATATTGGTGTATCGGTGAGAGTCCACATGCAGCTTAGGGCCAAAGTTCAGCTGGCTGACTTTCAGTCAACTTTATTAAACGCAGCTAAAGTGAAAAACAGATTTAACAGAGAGACCCAGAGACAGCAACGTTTATCCGTCTGAAAGCTAAACTCTGTTAATGATAATTAATCTGCAATTATTACTGTATTCATTACTTATCGTGTATTCTGAATAATGTATCTACAAAAGCCAAAGTGTTTATTGTCTTTTTATTAATGACGGTCATGTTTATAAAGTGAAATAACAGTGCTATAAAATATTAACACAGACTTCAGGGGAGGTTTAATTCACCAGTGGTCACAAGCAGGGCAGCAATGTGTTTCTAACCCCACAGCAGTGTTCGTGCGCTGTGGACTCGCAGGAAACTTTAACATCGGGTCACAGAAGTACAAACATTTTTACAATTCCAGTTCTCTGACTGATTTATACGATCGAATAAACAACCCTGCCGGGCTTTCCCCTCACGTGTAAAGCATGTACTGATTCTGAGTGAATCGCGACTACAATCTGTTACAGCCTGTTCTTACCTGAGTTTCATCCAAGACTAATAAAATATCCACAGAGCAGCAGACTCAGATCCTTTCCTCACACTTAACTGAATCAATCAAATCAATCAAAAAGTTCATCACACTCATTTTATTATCTTCTGGGAACCCACCCAGATGTTCATCACTGCTTCTTTTTCCACAAACTTCCACTCTTTACTTCCATTTATCCTTTCTGACTATATAAGCACAACAGGTGCAGATATTACATCTGTCCATCCATCCATCATGGGGATGCTGGAGCCAATCCCATGGGTCGTCACATGTTCACACTTTCAGCCTATTTAGATTCACTAATTAATCTAACATACATGTCTTTGGGCTGCGGGAGGGACTCAGAGTACCCAGAGAGAACAGAAAGGCCCCAAAACAGCCAATGGATTCAAACCCAGGACCCAGCTGATGTTGCTCTTAAAGCTGTTGGCTAATGAAAGTCTAAATGCAGGACTTTCACCCACGAGACTGTAAGTTTGTGCTAATGTAAAAGTAAATATTTAGATTTTTAGGCTTAGATTAAAATAATACTAAAAAGAGTAGTTTCAGTTTTCAGTTGCAGTTGTTTTTAGGTTAATCCAGAAACACTTGGTTACAGGTTTAGGGAAAATATGTTTAGTGAGTATTGAAAAGGCCTGAAGAAAAACTAAGTTGCAAAGATAAAAATTCATAACAGCATGATCGGTCAGTTCAGGGTCATGGTACTGGGGAAACATGGGTTACAGTGTGGGAACAACACCAAGGCAACAACGGACTGTGTAGCGTTCTTGTTAGAAAACACCCTATTTTCTTGTTCCATCTGTTGTTTGAAGTTTCATTAACGGTTGCTATTTTTAAAATCACAATTTCTCTGTCATTTCAGTCATGTGAGCTGCAGCTGCACAAATCTCTCAGAGAAGCTTTCCCCATTGTTCAGTTATAACTGCAGGATAACAAACATGCGGCTGTTTTTCGATCAGTCCTGCTGACACGTTTTCTCAGAGGTCACGAGTTTTTGATCTGGACATTTTCGTACCAGGGTTCATCAGTCACACTGACCGCCGCTCCTTCATTGGTGATGATTTCAATGGGGCTTGCGCCATCTCCCGCAGGTCTCAGAGTCCGGTAGGAGCTCTCAATTTGTTCTTCATGATGCGGGGCAGCGTGCTGCCTTTCGTCTCCTTCGGCCCGCAGATTAGACCCCGAGTCAGCTGACGCCACTTCAGGCACGCTCTTTAAAATGGACGACAGCGGCCGTTTTGGAGTGCCACTCTCTGTTGGCAGTGTGCCATTCGATCCAGCTGCATCAGAGGAGTTGTGGGAGGAGTGCTTCCTCCTGATTGGCTTACAAACTCCAGCCTCCCTTGTAGACGGTCCTCCCTGCTCCCAAACAGCCGCCCGAGCTCCCAGCTTCTTCCTGGGTGGTTTGATGATGCCTTCACTCCCCTTCGGCTTAGGCCTGCCAGACTCCTGCTCTTTTTGCCTCTGGAGGCTGCCCAGTCTTCGCAGCATCGCCTGAACGGGGCCCTCAGAGCTCGGCTCTGTTTTTGTGATGGGCTTACCCGCCTTACCCACCGTCACATACACAGTGGTGACCTTATGAGAACCCCCTTCTTGAGCATCAGAGGCGGACGATGTCCCTTTATGAGCAGCTGTGTTAGACATAGTCCGCCTCCGTCCTGATGCTCCAGGAACCTGCAGGGTGGATCTTGATGGGGTTCTGTCTACTTCCTGGTCAGCCTCCTCACAGTTTAACTCCTGACTGTCGGTCACATCCACTCCATCTTTCTCCTTCTCGCCCTCAAGTCCGTTCCCCTCCCCAGTTCTAGCTGTGCTTCCCTGACTTTGCAGAGCCGATAGCATCAAAACCCCCCAGGATGATTTGGGTTTGCTGCGAGGGAGAGCACAAGGGTCCTGAGCAGAGCCACGCCTCTCTTTGGGGCTGAAGCGGGTGCCTTCTGCAAATGAGACGGATGGCCGCTTGGCCTTGGCAATGCTGGAGGTGCGAGGGATGTTAAAGGGTGAGGAGATGTCCTCGCTGCTGAAGCCCGATGGGTCTAAGAACATGTTACACTTTGAGCTCATCTCCTGGAACTCACCGCCCGCCACAGCCGGGATGTCTAACAGAAACAGAGCAAAACATCAACCAGTGCCAGAAAGAGTTTTTAAAAGTGGCAGTTCTACCTTGCACCAAAAGAGGGCACTACAAACTTTGTTAACTGGTGAACTTTATTTTTGCCCCTACCTTCCATTGGAGGGACGCAGTAAAGAGCCTCTCCCGTCTCCTCATCGCTGTCGAAGGACGATCCCTCCGTCACCCAGCCAGAGGAAGGAGGCTCAATGAAGCTGTGGTTGAAGGTCAGCTCAGGGTCATGGTGTGACACTGTGTGTGTTTACATGAGACATAGAAAGCAGATTAATTTAAAAAGAATAATAATAATAGGACTAAATATCACAGCTTCTGGTCATAATTCATGCACACAGTAGACGTTTTAAAAGAATTCAAATCTTAATGATGATTAAAATAGTCTTTTTTGTACTTTTATGAAGTTTGTATACAATAGTTGCATTACACTGTGAGCACTGTGAGTGGCAAGACTGACCGGTGACACGAGGCAGGCCAGAGGACCAGGCAGAGATACACGGCAGGGCAGCGCCAATGTTTGCCAGGACGCTATAAACGTGATACTTCATCCGAACCAAGAAGCCGCCATCAGCAACAGTTGTACTACGACCAAAAGAAATCATGTAAAGTTATATAGAGTGATAAACGTAGCCTGCTTTCCATGTTTTACCGTCTATGCAAAGTGAAGATAAAATGCCTAAAAGAAAGGTAGCTGCTGACCTGTCTTTGTCTCTGTCACCAGCCGGGCGTCCTCCACAACACAAGCAGCAGCAAACTACAGCAAGAAGCAACAGGAGCAAAGGAACCAGCACACCCGCAAGCACAGCACCTCTGTAACCTGTCATTCAAACACACACACACACACGAACATATAAGGGAAAGTACAAGACACACTAATGTACACATTTATACACAAAACTGACAGATAACTGAGTGGATGGATGGACGTACTGTTAGGACAGGCTCCGGTCACAGAGTCGCAGGCCACCCCTTCACCGCAGTCGCAGACAGAAGAACAGTTGAAGCCAAACCGGAGGGCAGGGCAGCTGTTGTTACAGCTGGAAACATCCATGAGTCACAGTGAGTAAGAAAGTTAAATCAAGATTTTATTTTAGTACTGGGTGAACACATAACGATGACGCACAAGCATCACAGAGAAGAAAGTTAAGGGGGCCACGTTTTCCATGTTTTAACCTACTAACCTCAGATCGTACACTCAGGGCAAGAGAAAGAGTGAAATCAGAAAAAATTTAAATTTGAAGGCTTCTTGAAAAGACTTCAATGTAGCTTTATTAGTTGAAACCTTGACTGCGATTACACCAGTGGGCAATTATGGTTGGATAATGTAAAGGACATCCAAGTCATGAAGGTAGTTAGTTTCATTTTTTTACCATGGTTGGTGTGACTACAAAACTTCTGCAATGCTACCACCTTTTGGAACATCCCACAACTAATTAGGTTAATTGTAAGTTTCTAAATTGCTCGATTGTCACTAAAACACAGTCTTTAACTGATCTGGGAGTGCAGTTTAACTATTTAAAATTTTAACCTTAGATAAAAGCTGCATCTGCAACAGTAAGTTTATCCAACAGTAAGCAATGCTTTAATTTTCTCACCTCTCTCCCTGGAAGCCTGGCGCACAGACACATTTTCCTGTCACATGATGGCAGTTGCCATGAAAACAAGGACTACACGTCAAGAGGCAGGCGTCTCCAAACCTCCCGTTAAGGCAGCGCTCCTGACACCTGGACGAGGACAGAAAAACGAGGACAGAGATTACTAACACACTTACACTGTTGGTGGTACAAACTTTCCATCCTCTATAAGCAGACTGTTTTTGAGCTTAAGTGTCATAAGCAGTGCTCATGTTTTACCACATGGATCATTTTATTAATTTTGCATCTTTAGGCAACTTAATCCATAAGCTTTAACTCTTCCAAGCAACTCTTTGAATCCATCATGTTCAAGAGACTGCAGTACAGTTGTAAGCAGTGAATAACTTGGACTTTTTAGCAGATTCATCTCTTTTTGTTAAACTCAAATCATCTCTTGTCTTCTGGGTCTGACTTTCTGATTATGTCTCTAGTCAGCGAAATGCGCTTTGACAGCCAACTCACGGATGTCAGAGCCTCCCACGAACAGCTGTATGCACAAGTACGGAAGTGTTTTCAGTCCCCAGATCACACCACAGGATGACAATGGAGCTTCTGACAAAAATAACTATAATCTGTGACAGACGGACAATTTACTGATTGATTGATTTTTCAGTTTGAGCTAAAGCATATGAACCACACTGATCACAGGATGCTTCCTAAGACCAGTGAGGTGCAGGCCGCTGATCATTTTTATTCTTTTTTTTTTAAATAACACAGTGATTAAGTAGCCAGTTATTACATTTTAGCATTTCTGTATATTTAGAACCCCAATTCCCAAAAAACTCAGAAGTAAAGATGGACAGAGGTTCAAAAAAAATTGAGCCATTAACTTGTGGAACAACTTCAGCTTTGACTAATTTTTATCTACAATACAGAATCTGGAGAAATCTCTGTGTGTAAGGGACACTACCAAAAATCAAAACCCGTGATCTTCGAGCCTTCAGACAGCACTGCATTAAAAACAGACATGAGGGATGCTACAAAGCGGTAAACATGACCCTTTCGTAACATTTTTGAGATGTGTTGCTACCATCAAATCAAAAATGTGTAAATATTTTTCTTTAAATTGCATTTTCTATGTTCTACTGTGACTAAAATGCGAGTTTATGAGATCTGCAAATCATTTCATCATTTTACACGCGTCCTACTTTTTTGGAAATAAGGTTTTAATTTGAAAGCTACTTCTTTCCTTTTACCTATTAATTGCTTTGATTATGTCAAAGTGTAAAAACGCACCAAAAAAAGGTGAAAAATAATGACTCGTAATGTACTTTGTAAAGCAGTTAGTTGTAAATAGTGTAAATTTTTATGTATTGTTGCTAATGTTTCCCCAAAATATGCGCGCGCACCTGGGTCCAGTCCATCCGGGATCACAGCTCTGACACAACCCAGTTTTTGGGTCACAGGGTTCATTGTTCCTGCATCGTGGACACCCTTCTTTGCAGCCATCACCATGGAAACCAGATGGACATGGGCGGTCGCATCGCGTACCGTTCCAGCCCGGCTCACAGGCTGCACATGTGCCATCGATCAGAGAGCAAAGCTGGTTGTCTTTACAGTGACCACAACTGAAGACAAGGGATAAAGTTCAGCAGTGAGAACACACACATTCACGTGTATCCACCTTTCTTTCCACACACACAGTCGTGTTTTTATATCCTTGTGGGGACATCTAATTGATATAATGCTTTCCCTAGCTACTTACCCTAACCATCAAAAATGAATGCCTACCCCTAACCCTGACACTAAATCCATATTTTGAGTCTCACAAATGCCTTCGAACTCATGGGGACGGGGATTTTGTCCTCATAGGGGTTGTTGGTCCCCACAAGTATAGCAAGCTTTCAATTTTTGGTCCCCACAAAGATATGTAAACATGATATACACACAAACACACAGAGACACAGACACACACACTGAAACCTACCTCCTTTTACAGTCAATGCCATACTTTC
This sequence comes from Perissodus microlepis, assembly GCF_051167445.1. NCBI lineage: Eukaryota > Metazoa > Chordata > Actinopteri > Cichliformes > Cichlidae > Perissodus > Perissodus microlepis. The sequence continues at coordinate 19,457,582 of NC_140474.1, read as the reverse complement.
CTGCTTCACAGGGCTGGTTGCAGGAGACGCCCTTGTATCCTGGGTGGCACAGACACGTCCCACTCATTACGTCACAGCTGCTGTGTTTGAGGTCACATTTACAACTCTGGTCACAGCTGGTTCCCCACATGCCAGGCTTGCACTCGCACACACCATTGCGCTGATTACACGGGGACTGGTTACAGTCGCACGGGTTTGTACACCTCATCCCCCAGTGCCCCTTGTGGCACTGACACTTGCCTGTCTGCTGGTCACAGCTGGGGCCTACAGACCCACCGATATCACACTGGCACGGTTTGGCACAGGTTGAACCTGAATAGCTGGTGTCGCAGGTGCAGTTTCCGTGGATGGGGTGGCAGCGCCCGTGCCGGGAACACCTGCAGGTTTGCTTGCATAGCGGGCCCCAGCGGAGTGGGTGGCAGGTGCACTCGCCAGTGGCTGGATGACAGCGCCCGTTAGGATAGCACTTACATATCTGACGGCAGTCTGGACCCCAGAACTCAAGAGGACAGTCTAGAAACAACACACCAGTGAGTACATAAAGAGCTATTACTAGACTAAAATATAGTAATTATCATCACTATAATGTTTTTATATTGTTATTTTTCTTCTTTCTTCTACAACGAATGGACGTTTTAACTCACTGGTTTTGCACTCAGCACCATAGTAGCCAGGTGGGCAGCGACATAATCCAGGATATAAACAGATCTCACCCTTCAAACAGGCCTGCTCACCCTCACATGCAGCTGCACACAAACACAAAGAGAAAACAAAGCCAATGTAGAAGTGGTAACAGCATAGGAATAATAATCATTAGAATACTAGAACTTACGTATTGTGCACTCTTCTCCCTCCTGGCGCCATCCAAGGCAACAGAACAGGTTAGAGGGATCCCTAAGAATTACAGACATCATCAAATCAGCTTGATAAATCTGAAACCTTAGTAGATAAAACACTCCAGTGCCTGCATTCAGCCATGTCACCCTAAAGAAGGACGGGCCACACAACCCACAAGCCAACAGTACAATCTCATGGCACTAATATTCATCACAAGAACTCAAAGCCAGACGAAGCCGCCAAAAACGTTAATTCGGTAACCCGCTGTTGCCACTTAAGACTCAAAAGCCAGTATATGCGAGTGAAGGAAAAGCTGGAGTTTACCTTATATTCTGGCAGACGTTCTTCCCAGCAGGATCCAGAGTGTGAGCGCAGGCCAGCGAGAAGCAGAGCAGAGCACTGAGAGCTCTGAGGAGAAGCTTCATCTCCAATCTGAAAGCACAACCAGGGACAAATATATTCCCGTCTTTATTTCTGCTCCCAACTTGTCTTTGTCTCAACTCGAGGGGAGCAAAACGAGGGGCAGTACCTATCTCTCAGCCTACCCTCCACCCTTCCCTCCTTCCCTTCCCTCTCTCGTTCTGTCCGGTGAGTCGTCTTGTGGCTCCAGCGTAGCCAGAGAGGTCGAAGCCCCCGGGTTTCCTCTTCCCATTTCCTGGGGAAGTCAGAGCCACTTCCTTCTATTCAGCCAGACACAAGAGCTTTTTAAAGATGGTCGAACACTAACACACAAAACTCGCCGTACACAACGATGGGGCGCGTACGAACAAACACACACGTACTGATGGTCACCCTTTTCTCAGAATCTATTGCAATAGGTCTTACAGGAGATGATGAAGGAAGCCTTTGTCTTCCTTATAAGTCGTGAAAGTCGGTGAAAAGATGCCCATGTGATCAATTTGAGATCCAGTGAAAGCTTATTCAGCATTCTTTGTTCCTTTACTTATGAGGGTAAAAAATGAACTGAGATTGTTTCACTTTTGTAAATATATTCTCTGTTTAATAGATGTTTTTATTGAAATCTTAATGTCACACATTTTCAGTTGTTTTATAATAAAATTCACTCAGATGGCAAATAACACCTTAAATGTGTTTACATCATAAAAACAAACAAAAAAAAATGCTCCAATACAAAGATGCTTACAAAAATAAATTGCCCACAAAGGATGTCAGGAGAAGGTGGTTTTACTCGATGTTCATTCATTCTCCCTTTACACATGCCACTGGCCTGCCTGAGTAGTTTCTACTACATTTAGAGGGAACAGAGGGGTTCATTGAAAGTGGTGGTGCTGAAAGCACACGTTTAGGGCACCACCATCAAATACCCGAATACTGATACATGATTGATTGATTTTTACACTACGAGCACTAAAATAAGGCTTATGGGGTTAAGATGCACTCTCCTAACCTGCACTGCACTCACTGCAACTTTTCTGTTTCCTTGTGTATAGAAGTGCTTCAGATCATTTAACCTCCTAAGACCTGAACTCTTCCACGGCATGCATTTTTAGTTTCTCTTTGATATTTGGACATATTGGGGCCCAATGAATGTAAAAACAAAGAATTACCAGATTTTTTTTTTCTTTATTTTTGTTTTTAAGAAAAATAAGAGCCACATATGAGGATATTCATTTAAAATTTGAGTGGATATCAGGCCCTTGTAAAGCAAAATTGAGTATTTTGGTCTAAATAACCCAAAATGTGATGTCCACATATGTGGACGCCAGGTCCTAGGAGGTTAAACATAGAGTAACCACATGGCTTTAAAATTCCCTCACTGAGGTATGAGTTAGATTGTAATTGTTTGTGAAAATATTTGTATGAGTTATAAAATGAGCAGAACTTAATTTACTGCTTTATGTACTATTAAAGTAGATAATTATATCTATTTAAAACTCAAACTATGTCTTTGGTTTTTTTTTAAATACATATAAACACTGAATCTGATTTTACTGAATTACCAAAAATACATTTTCTTTCTTAGAATGAAAAAAATCATGATTGTCTTGCTGTACAGAATATCATAGCAGTATTTCTTATATCGTACTGTAGTTACACAATGTTCCTCTTGTTTTCTCCTTCCATGATAAAGGGGAAGGCATCAGACATGAACTAATCATGGTTGAAACTTAATTTCAGGAAATAAGAGGGGATTGTTTAAAAGCGCTTCTTTATCTTCCCGTGATGCTCTGGGTCTGCATTCAAATGTCCTCATAACCTTTGCCGAGCAAAAACCGCAGAGAAGTTGTGAGTGAGGTGAGGAGAAAGTGTTGTCTGAGTGTCAAACTTGGAGAAATCTCTCAGTTCAATCTCTGTGCTCAGTAACGCGTTCAGGAAGACCTCAGCTGCTCCGCCTCCTCATTGGCCTCGGAGTCTCTGATGATCTCCCAGGAGGAGTTGTTCACGTCGGTGGGACCCGGGCCGCTGCTTGACCTCGTCAGGAAGCCAAAGCTGCAGGCGACAGAGCAGAAGGGACAGGCCTGAGATCAGATCTGCAGTCAGGGATTACTGCTAAATATAGACTGGGATTGACAAAATCTGAGGAGGGTGACATTGTTAACAGAGCGAGGGAGATGGAGTGATGTCTGCAGTGTTTCTGCTTTTATTCTTTCTTTCTGAGTGGTTCATTTTCTTAATGCTCTTGCTCTATGTTTATTGACATGAACAGTGCAAAGCGCTGAAGCTGTTGAAAATTAATTTATGGTTCATTTTGCCAGCATTCTGTTTCAGTAAATGTGCAACAGATGTGGAAATGAGATGAATGACAGCTTTAATCAGCACTGTGACCTCATGTAGGAACGAAAAGAGCACTAATATAAGCCGAAACATAAATATAAAACACCACCAGGTTCTGCTGCTTTTTACAAACCAGGACTCTGGCTTCCAGTCTGACCAATGCGGAGTGATTGTCCAACATCGTACTCACAGGTTTCGAATACGTGACTCAGCCGGTTTCACTGTTCCATCCACTTCTGTGCCATCCACTTCTGTTTGGCCAAACAGAGAACTCCTGTCTTCCTCATCACTGCCGAGGAAAAAACAGAGTCACTCAAACCCCTTTCGCTTTCTGAACATTTTTTTAAATCCGCGCATTGTTTCCTATTGTTGTTCTAGACATCATGTCTGTAAGAAATACCTGCTGCTGCATTCGTTGTTAGGAATCCCAAGCATCTTGGCTTTAATGAGCTTTCTTTTTTTCTTGATGGCAGAGCGCACAGCTTCTAAGAGAAAACCTGGACACCTCTCCTCATTCAGTATTTCCCTGCAGACACATACAGTCCTTTCAGCGTGTAGACAACTTCACTGGCACCATGACCATCAACTAAAACAAGAACACATGCACCCAAACAAGAAAACCCACCTCTGATAGTAGCTGAGCTCCTCCTGCACCAGGAAGAGGTTGGTTTTTAGCTCGTTCCTCTCGAAAAGGATGTCGCGCACCTCCTTCTTGGTGAAGCACGGCTGATCGGGATCCTTCTGATCGGATGGCTTTTTCTTTGGCTCCTGTGCTGTTTGACTTGGTCGGGACTGACGGGACAACAAACAGTGATCAACAGGTTCATTCAACCACAAAGCTGATTCAGCAAAAAGCAGCAGTTATTTGATCAACAGTGCAAGCTTAAACTCTCTAAACACTCTAGAGTGACGTTGGAGTCCAAAGTTCACAGATTTCCCTTTTAAGGCCTTAAGTAAATATTAAGGTATCTCTAAGAAGCATCTTATTCATTATGCGGGAAAGTAAAGAAACATATCTGTCGTATCCAGTGTGAAAGGTGTGCATACCGGCGTGTTGCTGTTGGTTCTGTCGAGCTGTGCTTGGAGGTTTTCTATTTCTTTGTTTTTCTCCTTCAGGTCGGCCTCCATGTCGGCCTTCCTCTCCACGGTGCTCTTCAGCTGGGCCTGCAAAACATTCTGCTTGTGTCGCAACTCTGCATTCATTTTCATAAAGCGCTCCAGCTGCTCCTGAAGCTACACACACACACACACACACACACACACACACACACACACACACACACATAAACATACACATATATATATGATTTACAAATTTGCATCATGAGCAGTACTGCAGACAGTTATAAACACAGCTTATGGCTAAATCAATGAACCAAGGCTGACCCACAAAAATGGAAATTGGAAATGTGGTATATAAGATTACTCTGCCTTAATATAAAGGATTAAAAAATAGGCATTATTTAAAATAAAATAAAAAATACTCCTTGGTTAACCAAACCAAATCAAAGCCAACTCTTTTACTTCCCCCAGTTGACCATGAAGTGAGTTTTTCTTTCTGTTTAAAAGTCAGCTGATTGGGTGCAAAACGCCAAGCATTAACAAACACACCCAGTTATGGCCGCTATTTAAATCATGTGGTATACATGCTCTGACACACATACAGCCACGTGCAAACACTCACACAACAGCACACGCCCACACTGTGGCTGTACCAAGATGAAAACAGTGCCCTGACTTGTCTAAAGTGCAGCTTAAATCATCAAGTAGTAACTGCGTGGATAATCCCTGCCCTCTTTTCCTGACAGTTAGCACACTTTCTGCCTTCCAGTGGCTCCGTTAGAGCGTGATGCAAGTTCTCTTGTGTTGCTGTGCGACACATGACTCCACGACTGTGTATGTGAGTATGTACGATATATATAGAAATAACACAATACATAAAACAGGGTTTGAGAATAATGAAAAAAATGCTACTGTTTCCATGAGAAAAGTCAGAAAGTCTGTAAGGAAACACAACTTGCAGCCATAAATTTGATTGAGTGTAACCTTGTGATCCACATGGACAAAGAACACTTTTTATTATTTAAGGGCTGCGCTTCATACATGTTTTCATCTTAATTCTCAAGCGACCGAGCCAATATATTTTAATGTTTGTTTATTTATACTTCTACTATTTCCTTTCCCTTTAAAAGAAATGATAAAATGTTTTGATTAAATTAAAGATGTTTTCAGTCGTTATTCTTCAGTGAAGAGTTAACCCGACCCAGCTCCATCTTTAGATTAGTTTCCATTGTCACCATGGGAATCATCTGCCTCAAGGCCTCTGCAGCAGTCAAACTTGTTACTCTAGGTCACTAAAATATTTGTAAGTGGAACATCACAACAGAAATGTCAAAGCTTATAATGTTATCAAAAATAGATAGACACACTAGCCACTTTATAAGGTATACATTTTAAGCACTGCTTGTTTAAACAAAGATCTAATCAGCTGATCACATGGCAAAAACTGAAGTTCAAACTGAGCGGCAGAATGTGAAATAAAGGTTATTTAAGTGACTTTGAACGGGCATGGTTGTTGGTGCCAGATGGGCTGCTCTGAGTTTCTCGGAAACTGCTGATCCGCTGGGATTTTCCCACACAACCATCTCTATAGAGTTTACACAGGGTGGTCCGAAAACGAGAAAATATCTAAGAAAGTTAATCTATCAGCCTCCTAAAAAGACAGAAAGAAAGAAAAAAGGTTAAGAGTGAATTATATCGTATGTCTCCTTACCGCCTCCACCTCTTTGGTGATGGTAGTTATCTCCTGGCTTTTGGCCCTCAGGTCATCTCTTTGTTTATCCACCACCTCCTTCAGCTTTAGCATCACCTCACGCTCCTGCCGCTGAACACGGTCTAACACACACACACACACACACACACACACAAATTCACAAAGTGTATCAACTTTGTGTAGCTACTTTTTTAACTACTTTTGTCCCTCTTTGTCTTCATAATTTCATAGCTTAGGCTCATTCAAATTGGATTTAACATTTAACCTGTGTTTTATTGTTGCTAATGCTCATAATAGCTTACTCGTGTCATCTAAAATGTAATAAACTCATGAGCCCAAACTCTTTCTAAGAAAATCTGCACTAAATAATATCGAAAGACAAAAGTCAGCATGAGAAGTAATTACCACAAGACCTCAACATTACACGAGCTTAATACCTTAATCCCATTTGTGTCGATGTGCACGAGGACAGCACGCTGCACGTAATCTTGATTCATTCTACAGAGACTTGAGATTTCAGAGCACAGACAGTATCTCTTGCTTGCATCTATTGTTATCTTGCTTTGCAAATAGTTTCGCTTTTACATTAACAGATTCTGAGAAGTGCATCTCTCAAATGATGCCAACAATTCAGCAGATGAGTTTCATGTAGTTCACCCAGCAGTAAAAATGAGCAGATAATAATAACATTTCTTTTTAACCCTTACACTCTGGGACCTTTCATCAAAACTGAAATAACTGAAAGCATATTTGCGGTGAACCTCAGTGGCCAAACAGCCATTTCACTTTTACTACAGGGAGTGCAGAATTATTAGGCAAGTTGTATTTTTGAGGAATAATTTTATTATTGAACAACAACCATGTTCTCAATGAACCCAAAAAACTCATTAATATCAAAACTGAATGTTTTTGGAAGTAGTTTTTAGTTTGTTTTTAGTTTTAGCTATTTTAGGGGGATATCTGTGTGTGCAGGTGACTATTACTGTGCATAATTATTAGGCAACTTAACAAAAAACAAATATATACCCATTTCAATTATTTATTTTTACCAGTGAAACCAATATAACATCTCCACATTCACAAATATACATTTCTGACATTCAAAGACAAAACAAAAACAAATCAGCGACCAATATAGCCACCTTTCTTTGCAAGGACACTCAAAAGCCTGCCATCCATGGATTCTGTCAGTGTTTTGATCTGTTCACCATCAACATTGCGTGCAGCAGCAACCACAGCCTCCCAGACACTGTTCAGAGAGGTGTACTGTTTTCCCTCCTTGTAAATCTCACATTTGATGATGGACCACAGGTTCTCAATGGGGTTCAGATCAGGTGAACAAGGAGGCCATGTCATTAGTTTTTCTTCTTTTAAACCCTTTCTTGCCAGCCACGCTGTGGAGTACTTGGACGCGTGTGATGGAGCATTGTCCTGCATGAAAATCATGTTTTTCTTGAAGGATGCAGACTTCTTCCTGTACCACTGCTTGAAGAAGGTGTCTTCCAGAAACTGGCAGTAGGACTGGGAGTTGAGCTTGACTCCATCCTCAACCCGAAAAGGCCCCACAAGCTCATCTTTGATGATACCAGCCCAAACCAGTACTCCACCTCCACCTTGCTGGCGTCTGAGTCGGACTGGAGCTCTCTGCCCTTTACCAATCCAGCCACGGGCCCATCCATCTGGCCCATCAAGACTCACTCTCATTTCATCAGTCCATAAAACCTTAGAAAAACCAGTCTTGAGATATTTCTTGGCCCAGTCTTGACGTTTCAGCTTGTGTGTCTTGTTCAGTGGTGGTCGTCTTTCAGCCTTTCTTACCTTGGCCATGTCTCTGAGTATTGCACACCTTGTGCTTTTGGGCACTCCAGTGATGTTGCAGCTCTGAAATATGGCCAAACTGGTGACAAGTGGCATGTTGGCAGCTGCACGCTTGACTTTTCTCAGTTCATGGGCAGTTATTTTGCGCCTTGGTTTTTCCACACGCTTCTTGCGACCCTGTTGACTATTTTGAATGAAACGCTTGATTGTTCGATGATCACGCTTCAGAAGCTTTGCAATTTTGAGACTGCTGCATCCCTCTGCAAGATATCTCACTATTTTTGACTTTTCTGAGCCTGTCAAGTCCTTCTTTTGACCCATTTTGCCAAAGGAAAGGAAGTTGCCTAATAATTATGCACACCTGATATAGGGTGTTGATGTCATTAGACCACACCCCTTCTCATTACAGAGATGCACATCACCTAATATGCTTAATTGGTAGTAGGCTTTCGAGCCTATACAGCTTGGAGTAAGACAACATGCATGAAGAGGATGATGTGGACAAAATACTCATTTGCCTAATAATTCTGCACTCCCTGTACATGAAATGAATAGTCACGTTCACCTGCCTCAGGGCGTCCTGTCAAATAAATCACAAAGTTAAGACGGCATGAGTTTATCTGCCAGTACGCAAAAACTGGAGCCTTACTGTATATTATGTTTAAAAGACTATTGATTGTATCTCTCTGCTGTTTAATTTTTATAGTGTACAGAGTAATTGTTCAGGTTGTTATCAGGGTTTAATTTTAATGTTTTCTTTTTCTGAACACTTTCACAACTATGAACTTCAGCCAGCAAAAATAACTGCACTATACACACAGTGATGGCCAGTTGGACTGGTTTCAGCCTCAGAGCGTATGATGGTTAACCCACTGCTTTGAATATTTACTGGAACTGGTTGATGTCACGTTTACAGACTAGAATGAAGTAAAAAAAAACAACATAACCACAAGACCTCGAGGTTGATTTACCTGTTTGAAGAGCACGCACTTACTGCACTTCTATAACATGTTGAATTTTTTTTGTTTTGTTTTTTTAAGGGGGGGGGACTGATTTCTACATAGTTCCGATTTTAAAAGCCTATAATATACCTAACATTACAGTTCACTTCAACAAAAATAATTCCTCATACATACCTTCCTGTGCATGGCTGCCTCTCAGCCTGCTCTCCAGCACCTCCCTGTCTTCCTGGAGCTGCTGTATCTGGACCTGCAGCTCTTCGCACCTCCTCTTCCACTGCTGCTCCTTCTGCTGAAGTTCCTGGATGAGATGACAGGAGTCAGACTGTGAAACTAAAACCTCAAAAGCAGATTCTATTGCATTTTTAGAAGGGGGGAAAAAGATCTGATGTAAGCTGTAGAAAATCTCTAAAGCATTCAGAATCTGGATTCAACTTAACCAGATGTGTCCAAGCAGGTGTGTCAATTTAGTGTTAAGTCATTGCAGATGTTTTTCTTTTCCAACTTTGTTTTATTGATTTCAACCATGACATACATGACATCATGACAACAGCAAAGTCGATCTTGATTTCAGAACAATTGTATGTCCATTACACCCTCCAACCCCCCATCCCGAATTCTCCCCCTTCAAGGTCCACACTAGATAAGACACCGCAGAGATCCAGATCCAGTCTCTAAAAAATATCTCAAGACCCATACACATAACAAGCATAAATTGCAAATGTTTTTCTAATGGCTGTGAGACATCTAAACAGCAAAGTCTGACTTCCCAGGACAGCAGAGCTTTTCCATATAATGGCAGCACAAACACTAAATAAAGAGAGAAATAGTCTGACAAAAGACAGTTCATACAGAATAAATGTTATGTTGTAGCTCTGAGAAATCCCCAGGAGGCTTTTTTGTTTTTGTAGGAGCTGTTTGACAGCCAGGTCTATCTGTGTGAGGCCCACCTCACACAGCAAGCAAAGGTCTCCAGACTTTCTGAAGGTCTTGCAAACATTTTCTTTGCACATTGGCTGCTTTTTTAATCATTTTCAATTCAGTCCATGAAATGTGTTACTAGCAGCCAATTACAAAAATTCCCATTTCTTTTGTTGAATCTATGACAAATACCAATGATAACACACTTTGTCAGGCAAAAATATTACTTTTGTAACATTTGTAACATGAGCTATTAGCTGAAACTCTTTGAGGCAACTGATGCTGTGATTTGGCAATATAAGTAAAATTGACTTGAACTGAAGACTTGGCCTCAGCATGTTGTGCACTGTTTCCTTAAAAGATCTGAGGAAACTGGACAAGTGGAAGACAAAAGAAGAAGTAGTAGGCCTAAAACAGATGAACAGTATCTTAAAGTCATGTCCTTAAGAAACAGGAACAAAATCCAGCAGACATGACACAGGACCTGAGAGATGCATCTAAACCTTTGTTTGATCTACTATCTGCTGCTTCATCAGATATGCTCTCAGTGGAAAGGTGGCTGCCAAGAGGCCATTCTTAAAGAAGGAAAACAGGGAGAAAAGACTGAGAAAGAAGAACTGGGCTGAAAATCAGTGGCAACAGGCCCTATAGAGTGTTGAATCCAAATTTGATCCATCATGCAATACCAGCATAGCTTCACTCTTCAGCATGACAATGATCACAAACACAGGACCTCAACATCCATGAAGCAGTGTGAGATCCAAAGCAGAGCTTTGGGTGTTAGCTAAAGGTGGCCAATCCAAATACTGACTTTGGAGCTCCTTAGAATTTGACATGTTCTGTTTTTTACCGTATAAACTGTATTTCCATGTATGTATGCACATGTTTCAATAAATCGTTGCATTTTCCTAGAAAAATATAAATAAATGAGAGGTGGCACAAAACTAGTGTACAGTACTGCAGAAGCTCCTAAATGATGCTATGACTTCAAGAATGTATTAACATAGTTCTTCAACGTTTATAACTCTATAGCTACAGTTATAATTAATGAAAAGTCCCTTTTAAATTTGGTACTTTACACCAAGTGATTACTGGTAAGATGCTACTTAAGTGGCTGACTGCTAATTAGCTAGCTTCTTTTTCTAGTGTGGGTGGTAACACTCCCAGTGCTAAAGCTAAAATCACTGCTGTGTCTTCATGTGATTTATAAAATACATTTTACAATATATAACAGGGGATATAACAATTAAAGTTAAACTATGCCAATGTTAAATATTCTCACTGAAAACTGTTAAATTACAGAGTCTAAGAATAACTGTCGGTCTACGTGGTTGCCTTGACGATACGGGGCGGCACTTCAGGTATTTATAGGTGGCGGTGGATTGATATCAAACAGGCAGTTATAAGGTTTATATCACGCGAGGTCGTGCAAATATATATGCAAGAGTAATTTTAGTTTCACAGTGACATAGTATCACAGTAAAAAAAAAGAGTTATGGAGCTACGTTTTCACTACATTTGGGAGCAGTAGCATGTAGGTTACCCAAACGGCGCAAAATCACCTCGAAATACATCAGACTCGTTGACAAACAGCTCTATTAACCTGCTGTTATAACACAGAGACGCACACTCGGTGAATCACACGCACAGGCGCCGTTGTATTATTTACAAAATGGTGGTGTGACTGAAAATCCCCCGCGTCTCTCACCCGTATCTCGTTTTTATCGTTGGCATCGTCGTTTTCCTTCCCCCCGCGTTTCTTCTGCTGTTGCAGCTGTATGGTCTCGAAGGTCTTCAGAAGCTCCTCTTCCCTCAGTTTGTGAGCGTGGTTCCTCGACGCGAAGCTCTCCAGCAGCTCCAGCACTTTCACTATCTTCGGCACTAGACCCTCAGCGCTCTCTTTGCCGTAACCGTCGATGAGTTTCTCCACATCGGTGCCGATCACTTTGGCTATCTTGTACACATCATCGACGGTGAGAGCGGAAAACGTCCTGCCGAAGCAGTCCTCCGAGTTTTTGGTCTCCGAGAGCGTCTCCATGTCCGAGCAGCTCGCTTCACATGCTCTTAATTCGGCTATCGAAACCGACAGGAGAGACGTGACGGCAAACCGTCAACCAAATCAGCGTGCAAATTTTAAACCTCACCCTCTGCCGACACGTCTGAACTTGACCTGCTCCGCTCACGACGATGCCACTTCATTTATTTAATGTGTGGTCACATTACATCAGCCTACCCAAAAAAATAGACACCGAGCACAACAGTGGACAGTAGGCTGCTGTGTACTCACTGCTGGGTCCTCCTACTTTTCTGACCAATGTAGTGCGAGTACAGAGAAACATGCACAAGTATGCCTGCTAGGTCGAGCTTACTGATGCATGCAGCAAAGCGTAAACTTAATTTCCTCTGCAGATCTGCAGTCAGAAATGCTGGCCTAGAACTGTCTAGGGAAATAAAATAACGGCAGAACTGCACATAAACCTGGAAATATAGCTTCATTAACCAAGACTAAAACAGAAAGTAAAGTCCTGGCTTATTATGGGGATAACCAATATGCTTAAGCAAGTGAAACCAACATGAGTGGCTCAAGAGAAAGCAATTTGACCTGTCAAAACAGGGGAAGTGAGCCAGAAAGTCCCTGTCCAGCCTTACTTCCCCTCTGGGGGCCAAAAAAACCCAAACCTGACATTACCACCACACTGTTCATAAAAATTGAGATCTTTATTTAAACTCAAGCTATGGTGTGACAGGATGTACAGTACGACATACAACACAGTAATAATGGGGCGTTACTGGCAGGAAAGAACAACTTTCAGTTTCAATTCTCAAAAGAGTGAACAGTAAGCATGTCATTTCCCCTTCCTAAACAGAGGTCTGATCAAATATTATACCAAATTATTGTGTACTGAAAACTACACAAATGCACATGTGAGATGCCACAAAGACTGAAGTAGCCTTACTGTAATAGAGGGGAGGGTAGAGTAATATCAAATATCAAAAAGGATCCTAAAGCCTTTACATTAAAAAACAAAACAAGAATTCCATCATCACAGTTACATCTTTTTCAATAGCAAAATTACAGGTTCTGAAATCTGAGCGCCACATAATTCTGGCAGAGCTTTCAACGAAACAGGCCAAGTGCAGCGCGTCTGCCCTCAGGCGTACATGTCCTCGCGGTCGGCATTGTAGATCTCGCCCTCCTGCAGAGAGGCAAAGTTTAAGAAGTGCGAGGGCCGGTGGACTTCATGGTAGAACTCCTTCGGGTTGGCCAGCTGGAGGTCGTACTTCATGTTTGGATCGTGGCGCACGCCTGTGGTAAAGGGAATTGACAGGTTTATTATTAGCATATATAAATAACTAGAGCAGGGGCAGGGGTGTCATAAGGCGAGCGACCAGAACTAATTTTGTTATTTTACACATTTATCATGTAGAAAAAGAAGGTGTACTGTTGTATATCTTACATTAGAATATGTCAGGGATTAAATGTTTAGCTAAATGTCTTGACATTTTGCCTAAATGTCCGGCCAATTTAAGGTTAAAGTGCAAAATGAGTTTCACATCCCTGAATCTAAATAATTGTGAAGCAAATCTGCACACTAAAATCAATGAAACAGACACTGGGGCAGTGGAAACATCAATGTATCCTACTGATCATTCAAAAAACAAGAAAACAAAATGTTGCACTCAGGGCAGATTTGGCAACAGATATATAGCAAGCAATACTAATAAATACAAGAGCTTTGAATACTGACCCATGAAGTTGTAGTTCCAGGAGCACTGGCCAGGTACCATGAAGAAGCCCAGGAAACGATCAGACAGCAGCATCTGCACTCTTTCATAGTGAGACGGTAGGTAACCTTTGGGGTTGTTGCCCTTGTCCGTGTTCTGGCGACCCCATTCGTACCCGCTGGGTGTCAGCTTGTAGGCTGTGAGCGTGCATGAACCTGGGGTGAAGCTGAAAAGCACAGACAAGACACTCTTAAGTACAAGTCAACTATGTCTGAAAATACAGTTATAACTACAATTTCTTTTAAAGAGTCTGGTGCATTTTTAAAATTTATTTTAGCAATTAAAGAGTTTTTTAATAAAATTATAATATAAATAAATGGATTTCCAATAGAATCACTATACTGCGTATTGAACTTGCAATACTTTAAACTCCATTCAAGTTAGTTTTTTTTTTTTTAAACTGCTACAGATTTTACCTTCCTACACTCTTTTCATAGCAAAGTAATAAAGCCTACCTGCAAGTAATGATGATGGTCTTTTCTCCATCCCATGAAGGGTTATCAGCCATGATCTTGGCGTGGGTAGTGACATCCTGTGGGGACAGCTGCGGCGATTCATTGGGCTGCGTGTGAATCCAGCCAAGGGGTTCCATTTCCTGTTTAGGGAAAATAAAAATAAAGCTTTAAAGCTGGAACAAAGCAGCCAGCAACGCTATCATGTATCAATTGCTAAGAATAAACCGGAACTTACTTTCAGGTATTCATGACCAGGCAGCTGGTTGGGCAGGTGGACAGTCTGGTGAGTCCCCCACTGGGGCACCATGACAATACAACGGATCTCCTTCACCTGGGGGTTGTCAGGTGGGCTGGTGCCATACAGGTAGCCTGCAATCTGGAACAAAATAATATGGTCAGCATATATACCTGAGCATGTTGTTACAATGGGCTCAGTTGATGAAGTGATGTGTAATATGATGAATACATACCTGTGCTCGCAGATCTGAGATGCAGATGAATTTCTTGAGGACATTTTTGGGCAGGATGTAGGTGTAACCCGTCTCCTTGATGTCATCAGATGAGACGTAGATGTGGTTGGTTCGGAGATGGAGGTTCGCAGCAGATATGGCCCTGACATGGGGGAAAAAAACAACAACAAACATGATTTATGTCTTCATATTTTACTCAATCAGGAGTAAACTCTTAAAACAAAGTCTGAACCCCACAGAAGCTGCATTCATACCTGACTCTCCATTCAGTCTTGGATGAGAACGTCTGGGTCTCGTAGTTGGAGGTGGTGGAGGTGATGATCTCGTCTCCATGCTTGTTGACCGTGCGGGTCTGTGTGGCGGTAAGCTGCGACTGTTCTTTGGTCTGTTTCTCGATCTCAGCAATTTGCTGGCGCTGTTGAGACGGAGCTGAGATCTCCATTCCCAGGATGATGTCACGGATCTCAGACTGGGTCAGTGAAGCTACGTTCACACTGAAAGGAGACACAGGAAGTATTGACCACAAAACTGGTTATATTTAGCTCCAAGTTACAGAAAACAAGCAGCTATTTGGGGTACATACAGCAATTAGTTTGTGCAAAACTTGGGAACTCAAACTGAAGACTTACTTGTTCTTTTTGCCATAATCAGCCAAAATTAGATCTTTGAGTTGCACTTCCACCTTGATCCACTCCTCATCAGTGAGCGTGGGCCAAATGTGATGGGGCTCGGTGATAGTCGTTTTGTCAGGTTTAAGGATCACCTTGGCACGGTCATTGTTGACGTGGAGCGCTCTGAGGATCAGGATAAGTCGAGAGAAGGCCTACGGAGCAGACAACCAAACACAAATTACTTACACAGGGAAGGGAGTAAGGGGGCTTTAACAAAAAATTAACAAAAAAACCACCATCATTGTAAAACAATAACAACCCTGGTGTGAAACTCACTGTGTAGGACGAGATGGTCTTCAGCCAGTCATCATAAAGGTTGAACAGCACCATCTGTGGTTCTGTAGCCTTCAGGATCAGGTCTCCAAACTTCTCCACTTTCAGACAGGCCTGGAAGGGCAGCTGCAACTCCGAGCCTTTGATCACAATGTTGGGGAAGTCGAGCAAGTGGACCTGCACAGGGAGAACAATGCATCACAAACTGGAAAAGTGCTGCAGTGTGGTTTCACCTTTGAAATATTACACTGAGCTAATCTTCTAAAGTTTTATTAGCATAAAGAGTCTCACCTCCAGAGGGTCGAGCATGCCCTTCCTGGTCACAATGATCTGTTTTGGCTGCTCCTCCACTGGGAGGGAACGAATCAGAGCAGCCACTTCCTCAGCTGTTTTCCACTTGGCCAGCTACAGAGATAAAAAAAATAAAATAAAATAAAAAAATCAAGTTAAACACCTTTGATAAAAAAAATAAGTAACTTACTAACTAAAGCCTTATATTTCATATCTCTGCCACAAGCTATGCTGTATTTCTGAGAGTAAGGGATGTACCTGTCCCAGACGTTTCTGCCCAGCCCACACAGAGGTGTGAATGATTTTGAGGAAGAGCTGACCGGTCCTCGGGTTGAAGATGAAAATGGCTCCATTGATGGGCTTCGTGGTCAAGTTACCCTCAAAGGTCTGTTGAAATAGGTGGAGAATACATGTGACTACATTTTTTGCATTTTTTTTTAAATATTATTATTATTATTATTATTATTATTATTATTATGCAAAAGCAAAATACACTTTACTTTCTTAGAATTACAAAAACACCCTTTTACCTTGTGGATAGTGACTCTGTAGACATTCGTGTCATCCACAAACCAGATGATCTGGTTGGAGAACAGTTCACCGTAGTTCTGTGAGGACAGGTACGGCTCAGTGGGCTCAGAGGAGTACAGCTGCAGACCTTTGCGGATGCGTTCCCTGAGCACATACAGGGCAGGGTTGGCCTTCATGATCTTAGCCATGGCCTGCTGGATCAAAGGCTTGCCTCCAGGGAACCAGTTACCATACGCACTACAAAACAAGAACACATAAAATGCTGGGTTTAAGTAGATGCTTAAAGACAGGAAACAAGATTCTTATCTTCAAACAAGACAGTGCGCAAAACCTGGCCCTTAGACAATCCTAACCTGTGGAGGTTGTAGGCCAGATCAATAGCAATGAGCACCCCAGTGGGAGAGGGGTAGATACTCATGTTGTCTGTGGTGTAGTCGAGGAACTTGGCCCTGGCATAGCGCTCGATGTCATGGGAGTCATAGTCACCCCATCGGAGCTGAATGTCAATCCAGTACTTCTGTGTGGTGGTGCTGTCCATCACGTCCCTGCAGGAGGAAGTGAACATTTCAATTTAAACAAGATTTTCACTTTTCTGTTTTGGACCTCATTATTCTATTATAAACTAATGTTTCATCCCCTAAAAAACTTAAAATCATGCTAAAAGTCATACTTTGAGTCAGCAAGCAGAGAAGGCCGGGAGACGTTCCACTTGTATGATGCAAAGAGAAGTATGTCAGCACAAGATGAGTTCATCTTGTAGGACTTCCTGGGGTGGATGGTCTCCTTCTGCACAGTCTCAATTTCCAGAGCATCCAACTCCTGGTCAAACACCTGAAAACCAGAATCAGAAAAAACATACAAATTTACGTTCTGACTTGCACAATAATTCCTGTGCTGAGGAAAAAGTTTGGTAAATGAACAGAACCTACCTGACAGAGATCCATGACAATGCTCTCATGGATCTTCTGCCACAAGTGAGCCCTGAAGATCTGAATGAGGGAGATCTTCAGCGTTGGGATCTTGCCGTGCATGAAGATTCCTGTCAGGTCAAGCTGCACTTGGAAACCCACATACACCTAGAAACAAAAACATACAAACTTTAAGCCACTACAGACATTCTTTAGTTTTCCTACACAACAAAGACTCGTATGTTCTGAAAGATGTTTCTTTTCCTCTCTGGTTCCTGGTTGTACTTACGTTGGCTCTGTTGATGGTGGGTGACCACCAAAGAGTGAAACGACGGTTGGGGATTTGGTTGAGACCAGATCTCTGGGCATTAGTCAGCTTCTTCCATTTCATGGACTCCTCAAAGCCACTGGCCTTTTCCCTAAAACGCACAGAGAGAGAGAATCTGTTTTTAAAGGCAATTAATTACATTTATGACAAATTAGTTTCCTGGCAGTTATACACTCCCCAAGTGTATGGAGAAAAGCACACAAAGTGATCCAAGTGTAAAGTCTATTGTGTGATGCTTTCAATATAATTAATTCCTGTAAACATTTAAAGTGCTCTCACCAGAAGAGACCCTCCCAGGTGGGGAAATAAGTGCCTTTGAAGAGTGTGTGCTCCAGAATGCCCTCCACGCCACCGAGCGCCTGGATCATGTCTGTGCGGTAGTTGTTCAGATTCCACAGTTTGCCATCGTGTCTCTGGTGTGTCCACCAGAACGGATTCTGCTTCAGCACCTGCAACCAACCAAGGAAGAAAATACAATTAATAGCTGGAAATAGCTAAATGATAAACATCATGTAATAGCATACAGACACGTGCATTACAAATAAAACTGTAAACAGTCTTGTTGATGTCGGTAAACCATTAAAGTCAACACAACTGCTGCAGAGTGCAACTGAGACCAAGAGTCCCAACTATTTTTAATCTGCTTGAGTTTACTTAGAATGCCTGAATTATTAAAAGGCACTTCATGTTTTTATGTAGAATCTTAACACTTCTGCTCTTTGCACATCGCTGTCTCCGTCATACCTGGTACTGTTTAAAGTCAGTTCTGACTCTCCAGCCTTTGTCATAGGCCAGTGTGTGTCTGTCCTTCTGGAAAAGAGTGTTGATCCTGGGGATTCCTCTGTCCCAGGAGTCCTCCAAATCCTCCAGAGTTAGACGCCTGGAATAGAGATGAAACGCTGGTTATTATGGTGTCTAAACTAGCTGCAGTGAGTTCAAATCAGATAAGAGAGTAATCTGCTCTACCTGTTCTGGGCAATGGCCTCCTGTCTCTTGAGCGCATACTCAGCCCAGACCCTCTGAGAGTCGATAAACTCGCTCTCCCACGGCTGAATGTAACGATACAAGTTAGGGATCAGCTGGTCTTCTTCGTGGCTCATTCCAGACCTGAAGTGGGTGATGCCCACATCTGTCTGCTTGGACCACCTGTTAAAGAGTGAGACAAATGAGTGTGTGATTGGTTAAGACACCACAGCTGAATGAATTTACAGACTAGAAGTTCACACAGCTCTGCAAGGAGACCTACCTCAGGTCTGACTGCGGGATAAGCACGTGGCCCATGGACAACATGCCGAGACCGCCCAACTCTTTGGGAGTGTAGAAGACCACGGGAGGGAAGCGGCTAGGCATTTTGGAGTTGAGACCAATCTTAATACGTGTCTGAATCTTGTTCTCACACTTCACCAGCAGGTCCAGTAGCTCCTGTGTATTTACCACAGCCTCACGGAAGTAGGTCATCAGACCAATCAGAGCTGTGTTCCACTTATTCACAATCTGAAGATTAAAAATAGAGAAAGTAGTAAGTTTTCCTTGATCTAAATGCAGCTATAAAAGGATCAATGAATGTAACAATAATACTCTAGTTTATAAAAAGCAAGATCTCTGTTAACCTTGGTGAATGTGGTGGATCCAGAGGCCATCAGGATCTGACGCACTCTGTTGTGAAAACGCTGCATTGACTCATCATCCACCCGCAGGAAACACTGTGCTGTCCTCTCTTTGGTCACCTGAACAAATAAATACAAATGTGAACTTCAAGCCCATTTAATCAAAAAAGGGAAAGTCTCTTTAGTCTCTTTAATTTGTTTTCCAGACACTATAGCAGCAGGTTTGTTAGCATTATGAATTTCACCTCATTCTGCAGGTTCCAGACACCATCCTTGTGAGTGAACTCCTCATAGCTGGTGCGACACTTGGGAAGGATGCGGCACTCAAACCCACACATGTTGAAGAGCAGGTTGGGGTTGTCTTTGCTGTACACGGACACAAAGCTGTTCTCCCACTGGACTGTGGTCACAGATCTGGGCAGGCGATTCTTGATGTCCCAGAACACTGCGCGTCCACTGGGAAGATTATTTGGCAAGTTCAAGCCATTTTTCATAAAGTCTAATTTTCGTTATGTGCAATATTCAACAAAGATTAGATCTACATAACAATAATCTACAAGCTTAAGAGTGAAAGGTCGAAAGAAAAACTCACAGATTCACATCATGCTTCATCAGCCTCATCCGGGCATCACGAGGCCAGCACTTCTTATTGTTGTAACCCACAATGTTCTCATTGTTTGGGTCCGGGTGCTCTGTCAGATACCTCTGAATCAGGTCCCTGGCCTCATCAGCAGAGAATCTGGAGCCACAAAAACAGTGACATCACTTAAATGTGTAAAAACAAACAAGTGAGAAAATGTCATCTTATCACTTAGTGCAATCCTACCTGAAGAAGATGTGGATGCGGTCGATGTAGCGGCAGTACAGTCGGATTGGGTGAGCGCTCTCCGTGGCAGTGTCTTGAAAACTGAGGAAGTCGTTGGGCATCTGAGGGGGACCAGCCATCTCACTGGCACGGTGCAGGCCGAGAACCAGGAGGTCCATCACCAGACCGTAGTATTGCACAATGAACGAGGCAAACTGGAGACCCCTGATGATGCCGTAAGAGTTGGTGTGGTTCATGTCCTATGTGAGAGGAATAAAGATGAAGAGAAACACTCAAAAATAAATAAATAAATCTAATCAGTTATCTTTAAAACTCCTATATGAAAAGAAATAAGCACCCTTACCTTGTAGTTGATGACCACGTTGTTCTTGGCTGTCATGTAATCAGCAATGTTGTGGTCAACGATAAGACGCAGCAGCCTGTTGAGCAATGTCAGATCAATCTTCTCGTACATCTTCTCATAGCGGGACTCGAGCATCACGTTGCACTCTCCTTCTCCAGTCTCCCACACGTCCTGCAAGTTGTTGATGCCTGAATAGAATAAAGGAGCATTTAAATAAAGCTGAAAATGTCATCACATTTGCCCACAATGTTATTCAAACTGAGATTATATTGTATTCTGGATCCTTTCTGAGATACTACACAACACAATCAGTATTATTCGAGTCCTACCTTGGCACCACTTGTAGACCAGCAGCGGTGGTGGTTCTGTATCAGCAGGTTTGATCCAGGGTGGGAACAGGCGTCTCTTATCTGCTTCATACCACAGGTACTGGTCCAGGTAGGCATCAGTTATCTTCTCCAGGGGCTCCACATCATACACTGGCACCAGGTGGCTGTACAAGTCCATGAACTCGATACCCACCTGCAAAAGAAGTAGTCACTTAGAAACTAACAAACGGATGTGATGAGAAGAAAGACTTTTACAACAGAGAAACTCAAGGCTGTAACAGAAATCAATTCTTCTGGTGGTTTCCCAAAACGACATCCCAGTAACTATGTATCTACACAGAAGCTAGGAAATACTGCCTCACATTTATGTTACTTATGTTTGTAAACTGACCAGTGAAACAAAAAAAAATAAATTAGAGCAATACATTTTCTTCTAGTGTTCTTGTCTACTGTTTAAAGCCAGAAACATCCCTGTTAACTAAATGAAACTCTTAGAAAGTATCCACACATCTTCTCCCTGACCTCTTTGAAGGCTCTCTGTGTTAGCAGGTGACGCTTGATCCTGGAAAGAGCCTCGTGAGGGTTGTCGTAGGCCTGCTCTATGAGCCCGAGCTCCTCCCTCTGACTCTGGTTCAGACGAGACTTCACGCTGGAAGGATTTAGAGTGGACATGGAAACAAATTAATAATAAGCAAAACATACTCTGGCAATTCTGCTGCCTGATGTGAGAAAATATGCATCGCTAAAGTTAAAGGCAATGTTCTCAGCTTGCTTACCTGTATGCTTCTTTGAGCCTCTCCAGCGCCAGGATGAGCAGCTTGGTGTCATGTTTGTAAGACAGTGGGGGGAACGGGATTGGTGAGAAGCGCCGACTCTCCAGCCAGTGCACAGTGGTGGTGTAAATGGCCACGGCCTCTTCTGCAGTGATGTAGGGACCATCCTGTAAACAGAATACACACACTTTCAATTATATGGCAAAAAACTAAAGGATGCAGCCATTTTTACCTTTGATACAGAGATACAATGAGACCTGTTTTCATATATTATAACATCATGTAATAATCAGAAAAGTGTCTGAATAGCAAAGGGTCAGTGGCAAACGCAACCAGCAATCAAAGAACCACTATTCACTTTAATATTCCTCCAGTTCTTACGCACAGGCAGGCAGTCCAATGCAAGTGCGCCTTTGTAGGAGGACAACAATCATCATTTCACCTTAAATGCGTTGACAATGCAGGGACTTTACTAGAGTTCTTTTTTTAAGATTTCTTCTTAGAGTATTACCTTCAGGTAGTTGTGCTGTCTCTCCTGTTCAGCTTTCAGGTACAGACGGGTCAGTCTGCCCAGGTTTTTCTTGCACACCGTCTTATCCACAGTGGCTCCGCGACGGATTCGCTCACGGTTGTAGTGGGCTGTGTTGGTCCACCAGTCAGCTTTGGCCTTCACGTATCGCAGAATCATGTTCTCAATAGGAGTAGGCAATCCAGGTACCTAAAGTGAAAGAAAAAGATAACATTAGATATTTTCTTCTCACTTAAATTCTAATTTTTAACGATGTTTGTAGTATCTTTGTGAAGTTGTTCCAATATCTAATCAGTGCTTTCAATGTGTTTTCCTTTATTGTTCCCTTTATTATCCAATTACCTGATATTTTATTCATGTTACCAAGAATTTCACAAATCCTTATTTTTCAAACCACAGGCCATCCATTCAAACGTAACAAGACACTCAAATGTCAAAAAATTCCTGAGGAGACCTGACCTTCCATGGGATATTTGCTTTCCAGCACCTCCAGGACTCGCTGAGGTGCTGCAGGATGGTTCTGGCCTTGTTCTGTTTGATCCCCTCAGGCATCATGTCCAAGATGTCATGCATCACAGCCGCACGCAACTCCAGGTCAAAGTGAGACTCCACACGCTGTTTGGTCACAGTCTTTGCAACACCCTTCGAGTGACGTCCTGCAGAGGAAATCAAAGCAAAACCGCCGCTGCTGCTGAAACTGCTACAGTTTCCCTCAGAGAATAACTCTGATTGTGTCAGAGAATCACACAAGTAAAATATGTATGTTCAGACCTTCAAACTGTCTGGCCAGCAGATTTCCGAGCCACCGCTCCAACAGGGGGGTGATGCCCCTCATGAAGAACAGCCACACCCTCCAACCAGGGGCCCAGAAGCCACAACCTGGACCCTTGCCCACAGGACCCTGAAAACACAGACAAGATTAAAACTTAAATGTGATTGTGGGAAAATATTTATATAGAAAACAGCTTCACCTTAAGTGTGCAAATTGTTAACATTGGGCAATTACTCACGGTATTGAAACGGTAGTAGATGAGATGCTTCAGGTCTTTGCACATCCGGATTTGTCTCATCAGCTTGTACTTGTACCGGTACATGCCTGTGAGCTGACCCACATGAGCGAAGATGTACTGCAGTCCGTCAGCCAACTGCAACACAGAAACACACCTTTGAGGTTGGTCACGTGTGCAAATCAATACATAAAAATAACTACTGAAAAAAAAAATTCAAATCAAATCATGTTTTAATCTTATGAACATGAAAAAGACTTCCCAAAATCCTTTATCAATACAAAAGATACATCCTTGCATTTTATACTGCTTTTCATTAAAGAGCGCTTTTACCGCTACCCTGTGAAAGCAACGCCTGGCCAATTTCCACTTCACAACTAACCTGGAAGGCATCAACATTTCCCAGTCTGTACTGCACGTGGCTGTCAACCACCAGCTTGCTTAGACGGAGAACCTCTCTGCACAGATGAAAGGCATTGCCGAATCGCGACTTCTTTCTCTCCTGAAGGAGGCAAAAAAAAAAACAAAAAAAACAAACAGTCATAGGTCAGCAATGGTCAAAAGAAGTGCACTTCATACTAGAATACAGTCAGACACTTAACAAAAACAAAATGTGAAGTTAGATCCTGCTCTGCAGATTGTACCTTTGTGGTCAGTGTCTTGACAGGCTTCAGGTTGAAGTTGTAGTCCAGATGCAGGTAGTTGAGGTTCTTACGATGGATGAGCAGATTGAGCATGTTGTAGCCCTGTCTGCAAACCTGCAGGCCAACCTCCACCCAATCCAGCTTTGTGGACTGGAAGAATTTTGTGGCCTTAAAGGAGCGGAATAGGTATCTACAAGACAGAGGGATAACTTTTACAGATGAACTTGGATAATGAGCAAAATAAATAAAGGTTTAATTAAAAATGCATGAAAGCAGGATATCAAAATAAATCCAAGGATGCACACCTCTTCTTCTGGGCCTTGGGTGGTCTGTGTTTGAGAGCATTGAGCACGTAGTACTTCAGCAGTTTCTGGTATGACACACGTACTTTCACTGGCTGTCCAGCAGGGCAATGCTCGCGGTACCTATAAAATATTTTAGCAACATATGTTTAATACTTATCAGACTTCTTTTTTTTTTTTTTTTAATTTTAACCCTAATGCAAAACAAAATCTTCCACACAGCCGACATCTCTTCAAACAGTAAAGTACTTCAGATTTACTCCTGTCCTAACAGCTTCACAGTTTGCTCACCAGTTCTTGATCAGGGGGATATCGATGGCACGTCTTGTTCGGCCAGATCTGAGGTTGAAGGGTCTCGGCGCCCACAGGAGAGCAATGCCATTGGCTGTGTTGTCTGTGTAGAGTGGGGTTTCTTTGAGGAAGGGTTCCACAAACTCAGCAAGCTCAAACTCCTCATCATCATCTGGCAGAGGCTCCTGACTCTGAGAGGTGACGGGAAAAACAATGAATCACTTTTAAGGGCAGAAGGGCTGGAATTCAACAGACTATAAAATAACTAGAAGAGTTATCTGAATGGTGAAAGGTGATCTGCAGCTGCAGCCAATAATAACAAGTCACCATTCATTTTACTATTCCTCCAGTTCTTACGCACGGGCAAGCAGTCCAATGCAAGTGCGCCTTTGTAAGAGGACTTTGATGCGGGGTGTTATTCACCAAAGGGAGACAAGTAGATAATGTGCAACACTTACCTTAACAGAATGTCTGTGTGAAATGGGGTTGATCAGTGGGTCAAAGTAAAATGCAGGAAGATCGGGGTCTTCTGTTTTGATAAAAACCACATTTGGTGTGTGGTACCTAGGAAAAAAAACCAAAACGTCACAAGTGTTGCTTTTATATATCCATTATGAAAAATAAAACAAATCTATGACGTTTATAAGCGATGAATGTCTCTCCTGTCTTGAATGAAAAAGGATTTTTCAGTCAGCCGGTATTTCAAGTAAACAGCAGTTCTCACCAGGTGAGGTGGACGTGGTGGGGCAAATTGTTGTACAGGTAGGGGAAGGCGATTTTGTACTCTGTCCTGATGGGCTGTCGGATGATGATTTTGTTGATGTCGTTGAACTCGTTCCAGTCTTCATCCCTACAGAGGATACAGAGGAACCAGTTAGGACACATAACAGCCAGCTTCTATTTTCACATTGTGTTTGGAATCAAACAGCAATATCAAACAATTACAAGAAACATTTAAATTCTGCACTTTATTAACATTAATAACAATAAGTCTTTAGAATATTCATTTTATAAAAGGGCGAAAGAACATACTGGAGGTTGATGTCTCTGACCAACGGCTCAAACTTTGGTCCTCCGGGGATGGCCATGTTTAAAGCCTTGGACGTGAAGAAAGCCTTCAGGTCAAAGAGGTAAAAGTAGTTTCTATCAACCAGATCTGTCAGAAGCTGATTGGCCAGACGGTACAGTGTGGACATCATGGGCAGTGTGAACTGCCAACGACGATAGGTGGTCCCATTCACAAACCTGAGCAAGACAAAGATAAATCATCAATTAATGTTTTATGTAACATATCAGTTGAATATGTAAACCTCTGTCTGTGAAGAGAGCCATGGCTGCTTACTTGGCTGTGTCCTTGAGGGGCTGATGTTCATAGAACCAGTCCACAACTGAAGCATCTTCCTCTGGATCAAGCTCCATCTGAATGGCCTCCAAGGGTTCCACATCAAGAATATTGTCAGCGTAGTCCAGTGGCGGCTCCTCGTCATCAAAGGGTGGAAAGCGCATTCTTTTGAAGTGCCGACGATCTCTTTTCTCACGACGCATCATGATCCACATGGTGCTGGGATTAAAATCGGGAAAGAGACAAATTTACATTTTATTGAATGGAAATGATCACAGTTGGCTTGAAAGTTTTCAGCAGTAGAAACTCTCCCTTACCCCCACTGTGAAATGTAGACTGGCTCAATGACCCAAGGGATTTCATTGACAAATGAAATGGCTCCAGTGATGTGATAAAGCACGGGCACATCTCGAATCTGTTCCCAAGGCATCGGCATGTTTTCCAACAGCTTCAGCACTGCATGGGGCATGTACTTGAGGGCACTGTTCAACAAACAGACACAGAACGAGCATATGAAGATGTTATCAAGAAGAAAACACACAGACTTTTGTTAAGACTTTTAAAAAGCGATAAAGGAGTCATCTTTACCCAAGGTAGACCCTCTTGTCATGGCGAAACTTTCTATTGGTCATGTCTCCATGGTCCCTGATGATCTTGCGGACATGTTCAGGTGGCATATCTTCCTTCTGAGCATCCACAAAGCCAAACTTTCTCTTTTCTGAGTAGCGCTTTGCCTGTAACTGCTGCCATTTTCTTGCTGTAGAGTTGAAAGACATTTAATAAACGCAAAGTTAATCTTGTCCATTTGTGACAACTTCTTTGCTAAAAGCTCAAAACATGGAAGTCCCGCTTTAGTGGATACAAACAACATACCCTTCTCTTGTAATTTCTCCTCAGACATGTAGTCTGGGACAGGTGCAGGAGGGGGCACACCAGGCGGCACAGCAGTTGGTACTCCTGGTGGCACACCGGGTGGCATCGCTGCAGGGACCCCTCTGTAAGGAAAGGCAGCTGCCATGGTGCCTCACTATCCAAAACAAAGACACAAACCAAGGTATTAAAATAAGTGAGGTTTTTGATTATAACTGTATATAATCAAAACCCTGAGGAGAGAGGCGTTACATGTCAAAAAAGCCAACTGACATTTAATTTAACTGAAACAAAAGACTGATCAGAAACATATTACACTGGCACATGAATTCCTTGTCTGGCTCCTGCAACCCACAGATTAAATAACAGAAGCCACAAAGTGAACGCGTGTGCTTAATGCCTTGCAAAGTCTAGAAAATAGAATAGCCTTGGACATAAACGCCTTTCAAAAATAAAAACTAGCTTCTTAATTCGGTAGAAAATGCATTTATTGCACATTAACTCATCTGTGTAGCTTCAACATCTTCGTGCTCACAGTTGATGAGCTAGCTACGTTAGCCTAACAAGGCCTCCCGGATGGCACAAAACTGCAACAGCAAGGCGAACTTTGCCCGCGTTTAACTGTTGTTAGCTCGTTCAGAAACAGCGTAAACTCGGGATATCATTCATAAATGGCTACATTATGTTACATGTAACACATTGTACTTCACGCCGCAGCACCTGTTAATTATTAGGCCAAGCGTGGAGGAAGCGGCAACTTAGCCAACTGCTAAAGCTAGCACGGTGGCTAACGATTGAGTGAGAGGTAAAACTAAGCAATAACAGAATGCATTCAACAACACGCACCTCGCTTACTTCACTCCCAGTGTTTCTTATCGTTGGATAAAGCCTTAACCCGCACACAGTCAGCTAGCACAACATTTCTTTCTTATTCTCCGTGTTTTCCGCCTCAGTGTTGGGCTGATGTGCGCTAACACAAAACTGCATAAACGCACGACGGCGGACACACGATGAACGAGCTTCAGTAGTATTCACAGATGGCGGTTACGTCCGATATTTCTCTCCCCCGGTAAAGAATTTGCTTTACGTCAGTAAATATGCGTAGAAGTTAAACAAGCGCAATTTTTGCGAATACCCGTATGATCCTGTTTCCGGCGCACTACTGCCCCCTGCAGTGTTGGAGTGCGATCCTGTAAAGTTTGTTGCTTAAACAAAGCATGATTTGCTGATTTGTTGTATTATTTAATCACATTCAAAATATTTCATTACAGTGATTTGCTTCTTGTTTTATTTCTGACCTGAAGTCATTATTTCTTTCGTCATTTCTCTTTCGTCCTTTGTACTCCTCTCTAGGGACTACAAATACAAATGTAAATCTCCAAAAGTTGATTCTGTTCATCTGGACGTAGCGTTTTGTGGGAGAAACGTTTCGTCACTCATCCAAGTGACTTCTTCAGTCTCACCCGAGGACAGTCTGGAGACTGAAGAAGTCACTTGGATGAGTGACGAAACGTTTCTCCCACAAAACGCTACGTCCAGATGAACAGAATCAACTTTTGGAGATTTACTTTCCTGGATGATTGAGAATGCATCAAGACAAATGTAAATTGCTTTGCCGCCACCCCCCGCCAAAAAAAAGCCCGTCACGACAGACAAACAATGATGCCTTTATTGTGAAAAGACCACACCGGAAGAACGGCCAGATGTGACCCCACTGTCGTCTTTCACACCAGTACACTGACTGATTTTTACACCATTTGAACTTAGTTTTTGTAATTTTGACAGCTTCTCGGAAGAAATGGCGACCAGTGAGGACGTGCGGGAAAATGTGAAGGTACTCTAGTCCTGAGTGTCGCCCAGACACTGCTCAGCTTTCTGTTCATTCACAGTTTATGGACATTTTTTTTATTTTGTCCACAGTTATTCGAGCATTGCAGAATAGTTGCTCGGGCGTGATTAATTTATAACCAGCGGAATTTCTTTTGTTTTTAATAAGTTTCTTTGCAGGTTATTTTATGTATTCTGCAAAAGAAAGGTTTGCGGTGTCAACTTTGCAGTATGTTGTCTTAATAAACGTGCATGAGGACAGCTGTTATTGTGGCTGTGCAGAAATACTACGGCAAGCGACTGGAGTCCTCGGGTGATCTGCAGACAGGTGCCGCCTCCTGCGGATCGTCCTGCAGACCAGCGCCCAGAAGTGTTACCGAAGCTCTGAGTGAGGTTCACCCTGAGGTGACTAAAAGGTGAAATCTCGCTTTGGAATCATAAGCAATTAAAGGTGTTTTTATTCTTACCAGATATCAGCAGTGAAAAAAAAATCCCAGCCGACCATATTTGAGTTACCTGAAGAAAGTTCCAGGATGATGATGCACTTTGTAATATTCAGTAGCATCTTCAAGCATTTCTAAGCAGTGTTGTCTGTTTTTCTGTGGAGCAGAAGCCACGTGTCTGCTACTGTGACTTCAAAAAAAAAAACAGATAAGACTCAATGAGACCGTGGATGGTGTCTGTAAACACAAATATGAATTTTTCCAAACTTCATTTTGGAAAAGCAAGGCCAAACACCATCACAATCACAAACTTTGGACATCTTACTACCAGACACCACATCACACACTTTCCATAGATTTTCTTCCACTTATTCTGATCTTTTCACTTTTGCTCAGGCTGGAAGCATTTGGTCAGCTGACCTGGAATAGACCCAGACAATCAGATTTTTGAGATTCCCACTTATGGGATCATTCTGTACTGCCTGATTAGAGACAACAGGTTTTCCTGTAATGACTGGGGTTATTGGCTCTCTTCAGGTTCTTCGGCTGTGGTCTTCCATTTCCAGCAAAGCTCGAGGGCTGCAGAGTCCTGGACCTCGGCAGTGGCTCCGGCAGAGACTGCTATGCTTTTAGTAAACTGGTTGGGCCGAATGGACACGTGACTGGGATCGACATGACACAGGAGCTGGTAATTACAGGTTTCTGCACAGATGGCACTTTGATGTCTGCCCCTTCCTGATGTAGTTAATTCATGTTCTTTTAGATCACAGCAGCTCGTCATTATGTTCAGTATCATCAAGATAAGTTTGGCTATAAGGAGCCCAACGTCACATTTGTCCAGGGCTACATGGAGAACCTCAACGAAGCTGGCATTCAGAGTGACTCCATGGATGTAGTGATGTAGGTTTAAATGATGTAGTTGTGTTGGCTGTCAGGTGAAAAAAAGGAGCTTTAATTTGGTTGTTAAAGTTTTTTCCCCTCTTTGTAATCTCTTCAGATCCAACTGTGTGATCTGTCTATGTGCTGATAAAAGAGCAGTGCTGCAGCAAGCCTACAACGTCTTGAAGGTTACCCTGACGAATCATCATTAACACAAATAAATGTTAACATGCTGTCACACACACACAAAGAAATATAGGAATATAAGGTGCACTCACTTATTTCATACAGGAGGGAGGTGAGCTTTACTTCAGTGATATGTTTGCCAGTAAGATCATCCCTGATCACATGAAGCAAGACGCAGTCCTGTGGGGTAAAACAAACACTACTTCTAAATCTAGTTAATTCAAAGCCAACCATCTCTGCCGTCACCGATAACTCTTCAGTCCCCGTCTCCTCTGACTTAGGTGAGGGGATGGGCGGCTCTCTGTTTTGGCCCGATCTAATCTCATTGGCCCACAGCGTGGGTTTCAGCTCTCCACACCTCATCTCAGCGAGCCACATTGTGGTCTACAACAGTGAGCTCAAAGCAAAAGCAGGTAACAAAGAGGCACATTTTCAGACAGCATTCACTCTGATTTCACAACTGAGCAAGCTCTTCATTTTGTAGGCGACATCAGTTATGCTTCAGGCACTTACAGGCTCTTCAAGCTGCCCAGAAGTCCAGCGATGTCAAACGCTACTGTGACCTATAAAGGGACGCTGGCAGAATTCCCAGATCAGCTGGACTTTGATTCCTCCCACTGCTTCAAGGTATAAAAGGCACCCTTTCTCTTATCAGCATGTACGCAGAGACATTTATTAACCTGCTTTTATTCTAAAAACACAGGTGATAATTAGTCTGGAAGTGTTATAGTTTTTAATTTCAGAAAAAAGACATAGATATCCAATTAAACTCTTTTCCTCTTACACAGAAAGACGTAGCAGTGCAGGTAAACGGAGAGATGGCAGCAATCCTCCAGAGTTCCCGTTTCTCCTCCGACTTTAAAATCCAGATGTTGGATAAACAGGAGTCCAAGTCGGAGACAACGCCAGAGGTATCCAACACCACAAGTTCACTGTGGCTAAAATGCTTTTAAATTTTAACTTTTTACCCCTTGAGAGCGAACTAAGAAAAACTCTTGAAGCTCTTTTCTGAACTGAGCGGTCGTCAAATCACGTTTTTCGTGATATTGACTGAGATGTCAAAACTCAATATTAAAGGTACAGGTCGTTAATTAGTGTTTTGATATGGGAAAGAGTTAACGCTTCAGCGTGCTTAAGTTATGATATTAACATAGTTTTATCTTCTCAGTATTGCCACCTCAACCCATTTCTGCTGGCTGACAAACTGGGATCCTCCGTGAAGCAGTGCTCTAAAACAAGCAAATGAAGAGGCAAGTGACTGATCTGAAGGCTTAACAGAAATGTTATTTTTGAATTTTGGCTTTATAAAGACATAATTTTACTAACTAATGGGGAATCTTGTAGATAATCTCACAGATCGTGGCCAGTGACGTGTCTCCATATTTCATATTTAGACATTAAAATGTATTTTTGTAGAAAACACAAGTATGTTTCTCTGTAACACTATCAACTCAGAGTTTGAGCTTCTTTATGCTGATGTCATAATTACCATGTGAACAACAACATTTACAGAAGTGGAAATAAAAAGGCTTAATGACATAATAACCCGTGTTTAATATTTGACATGGAATTTTACAACAGCATAATAAAACGACTGCATTATAGGGGATTTAAACAGCAACATTCAGGTACTGAAGTGGATGCATGACAAGCAGCTGCCGACAGGCTGACAGTGTTAAATACGAAGTGACGTAAACATTCAGGGGTGTTGAAACAGAAGAGTGTCGCACATGTTTAGCATCTTTACCACCATAAAGGAGTTCTTTATTTTAAGGAACTAAAACATGTTTAAAGATGCCGCACACTTTCTCATATCATAAGGAATACATGAGCTACAACTCTGTTGTATAATGTATTAAGGCACTACAGTACACATAAAAAAAAGGGAAAAAACAAACTTTTTATCTTATTTATCTTTCATGGGCAGTATTTTAAAGTGTTTTGTAAATGTTGTAAATGTATTCTCATGTGAAGTGTTCTGACGTGTGTGTTTAAGAAGTTTTGAGTGTATAGTATGAAATGAAAAAGACATTTAAGTAACTGAGAAAGTTGATAAAGTCTTAACGTTTTCAGCTCATAAAAACATCTAAATGCACTCAGTGGCCACTTTGTTAGGTACACCTGCTCAACTGTACAAATATTGAATCATCCAATCACATCACAGCAGCTGGTTATCTCTTGAAGTTCAAACTGAGTGTCTGAATGTGAAAGAAAGCTGCTTTAAGTGACTTTGAATGTGATGAGATTGTTGGTGCCAAACTGGGTGGTCTGAGTATTTCAGAAGCTGCTGATCTGTTGGGATTTTCCCACATAGAAATCTCGAGGGTTTACAGAGAACGGTCTAAAAAAGAGAACATATCCAGTGAGTACTCAGCGTAAAAATGCCTCGTTCATGTTGGAAGAGAATGACCAGACAGCTTCAATCTGAAGCTGAAGGTAACAGTAACAAATAACCATTGGTTACAATCAAGATATCTAGAAAAGCATCTCTGGGAGCACAGTATCTCAAACCCTGATGCAGATGGGGTACAGCAGCAGAGGACCACACTGGGTGGCACTCCTGTCAGCTGAAAAAAGGAAACTGAAGCTTCACTTTACACGGCTCATTGAAAATGGACAGGAGAATGTAAAATGTTGCCTGGTCTGATGATTTCTGTTGCGAGGTTTAGATGGGTCAGAATTTAGCGTAAACAACATGAAAGCGCAGATCCCTCATGTCTTGTTCGGGCTGCTGGTGGAGTAGATGTGTGGGGGATTCTTCTTGTCACAATTTAATGTTGCATTGCTAACCTTAACTACAGACTGTACCTTCCTAAAACATCACACCTTTAGTAAAGCAACCAGAAAAACATAAAAATAAACTAATTAAAGAGATCAGTGTGCACAAAGAGAGAATTCAATAAAGCTGTGACTGCTACTATAGTAACAGGGCTCTTTAATAAGAGCAGATAAGAGAGGCCGGCTGGTTTCCAGGCAGCCTGAGGCAGAAAGTGGATTAATTTCATTTGATGTCATGTCAGACAGAAGGAGAGAAAACCAAAGCAAGAGATGACATCACTCATCGCTGAGAGGCGTAAATCCTGGTTATATCTGCAGCCAGCTCAGGTCTTCAGCTCTGAACAGAAAAGAGGAGAAAACAAAAATTAAACACTGAGCAGCTTTCACGTTATAAGCTAGTGGCTTGGTTTATTATTTTTTAAAACATGAACTAAGGTTGGTTTTGGTAGCATACAGTAGTGGTTAAAACTGCTATAAATAATAGTTGTCATCAAATTTTACTTTAAGTATTTTTCATGTTTTAGATTGCAGGTTGTTTTAGCATAAACACTCCAATAATACACTTCTCACTTCCTGCATAACACCATGTGGCAGACAGATGCCATAAGCAGCTAACCTATAAATCATAGTGAAGAATTTAGCATCTAAAGGACCAGATGTTCCTCTGAGAATTTAGTGGAAAGCAAACAGAGGCACCAGTGGATTTCAACATGACACATAAATGACAGACAATGTCGTCCCGTATGTCCTGCATAGGGTTTGTCTTTAGTCTGTAAAGAAAAGGATATAAATTCCAAGGCTAAAAAGTGACGCCAATGCAGAAGCTGCAGTTTTTCTAGTGACCAGCAGGGGGCAATGCATATGGATTCTGATCATACAGAAGTCAATGTCACTCCCATCAGTTAGATGGGAGATTAGATGTTCGAACATTTAATTTTAAAGGTAACTGGAAAGCAGCATGGTTCAATTCAATTTTATTTATATGGTGCCAAATCACAGCAAAAATAAATATATATATATATATATATATATATATATATATATATATATCACCTAAAGGTGCTTTTTTTGGTAAGACCCTACAATCATACAGAGAAAACCCCAACAGTCAGACAACTCCCAACAAGCAAGCACTTGGTAACTGTGGGAAGGAAAAACTCCCTTTTAACAGGAAGAAACCAACAACAAATGTAACCAATATTACAGTTGAGGAACTAAACATTTTTGTATATTTTACAGTCTAACTTGTATAAATGCAGGACAGCACTCACTGAGCCTGTGCTTTTGTTAAGATTTGGCCTCTAGCCATCAGCTCTGCGATGCAAGCCACGGCAGGATCGAACATCAGGCTGGCCGCTGCCACCACCACATCATCCCTGTCAAAAAAAAAAAAAAAAGGTAACGTGAGAAACTTTACACACAGAGGACGAGCTTATGGTCAGCTGTTCGGGGCTAACTCTGCACTCACTTTATGTAGAAAGCCAGAAATTTCCTTTCTTCCATTTTGCCTTTGAATATAATTTCTGTGTATCCTTCCCCATAGCCTAGAAAGAGGAAATGAGAGTAGGAACAAAGATTTAACACAGCCTCATCTTAAAAAAAATTACATTTTAAAGGTGACATTTAGAAGTCAACACTCCACCGGCATATCGGATACTCTTCCCAAGCAAAACAGTCCAGAAGAAAGGAACAGACTCGATTTTGGTGGATTTCTTCAGCATGTTCAGAGCCGCTACTCTTCCTGGTACAAAAGACAATGATAAGGTTTAACTCGGCATTAAATCACCCATTATAAGTTTTCAACTGAATGAAAAACACAGTCCTTTAGCCTCTCACCGTGAGCGTGTGACATTTGCCAGTGACCAATGCTGACCCTCTGGTCGCCTCGAATGGTCAGAGGGAAAGAGGTAACATCTCCAGCAGCAAAAATATCTGGTACGTTGGTCCTCATGAACTGTTAGAATAGATGAATAAAGGCTACAGCAAGAACCTCAACATAAGACGTGTAAAATACATACGTGCAGCTATTCCCTCCATTCATCAGGGCACACAGTTAGGGCTATATTTTTTTTTTGTTTTAGCCTCTGTATGTTTTCAGGCAACGTCTAATCTGGCCTTCCATGTCCTTGAGTGAAATCAGTATTTTGCACCTTGATGTAAACTCTCTCCATTTACATTCATGACGCTGTCTCTTGATTGTAGACTTTGAAAATAACACTTTCGCCTCCTCGAGAGTGTTTATGACTCTGTTAGATGCTGTGAAGCTGTTTTATTTATTTATTTATTTTAAACTGTGGAAACATTACTATGATCATGAACTTAGATTCATTCTTTGTAAGAATGAACCAGACTGTTGATTTGACAGGTTTATTTTGGTTAGCGGTCATCAGATGTGCAGATAATGTAAGAAAGAGACCTTTTCGAAGCAAAAATTGTAATATTTTTAACGTAGGAAAAGCAAAAGTGTACTCATATTGACGATGCTGGCTCACCATCAAAGCTTACGGTAACATTTAAAGAAACGTAGACACCTCTGGGTGCCATGCTTTATGCTTTAGTTATATCAGCATGAGTTCGGCTGTGCCCTCTACAGGCTGCGTTACCTTGTCAACAATCACAGCTTTCCTTGAATCCACTTCCACCTCGCTTCCTGCCAATAAGTCTGAATTGGGGATTACACCTGAAAAACATATATTTGACTCTGATATTGGTGGAACTACACAGGAAGTTTCTGTCTGACTTTGTTTAAAACAATCATCACTCATAAAGCAATGTTGGCAAACACCACACATCCAAACGTCTCCACACTCAAACACTCCCAAACTTGATTTGCATTTCAGGCAGACCTTCTGAACACTGAAGTAGAAAAATAACTACCAATGCCAGCAATCACAACATCAGCCTCCAGGACTACACCACTCTTCAACACCACCTGCTTCACCTGAAACCCCCCCCCCAAAAAAAAAAACACACATCAGTTATGGCTCTGTTTAAGCAGAATATATTAGACTTCAGAGATAATGGGTTATTTTACAAGCGATACCATGAGGGTTGATGTTTGATCTTTGTTAATAATGCTGCGGGTGACATGTATTCCTGTTCTACAATCATTAACCAAACCGTCCGTCATGAAAATAATGGCAGGCAGAGATACCTTCCCATTCTCTCCTCTGATCTCGGTGACTCGATCGTTCATGTGGAACTTCACATTTTTTTCTTCCAACATCTGAAAGTGAAAAACTGTGTTTTAATTATGTTAATTAAAAAAAAAATCCAAAAGAGTAGCACTGAAAACTGTTGTCATCATAGTCGCGCACTTGCATACTCAGCTGGCCGATCTCTGATCCCAGAGTGCGCTCAAACGGGTATTGAGTAGTGCCAACCATAGCCACACTGGCAGCTTTGTCTGAAAAGTAGGACGCCACCTCCATACCTAATATGCAAATGAAAAACACATCAGCGACGTGCACATTTGTGTGCCGTAGCTGTCAGATATCTATGAGCAAAGAGCGTCACGTCAACCCCGATGGGCAAAAAGATGAAAGATGTCTCATTCTTTAACATAAAAAAATAAACCTTATTTAATAACCTATGAAAGACGCTCCGGTAACAACTACTTTCTGGCCAAGGCTGGAGCTGTAAATGTCTTTGGCGTCTTCGTAACTCTGCAGTAACTTTACTCCTTCCAGGTCTGAACCAGGACAGGTGAGCGGCCATGCCCTGTGAACAAAAAAAAAAGAAAATTTTACAAAGGGACCACAACTTGTGACATGTTGTGACACATACAATGTACGTTTGCTTTTGCTCATTAAAGACAGTCTCACCTGCAGCCTGTTGCGATGAGGAGCTGGTCGTAATGCTGCAGAGTGCCATCACTCATTTTCACTTCCTTCTTGGCCGGATTTACTGACACCACCTGCAAAGCAACGCACAAACCTTACACATACACAAAAACATACCCCTGTAGTCAAGTCACTTCACTGGCTCCCAGCTCAAAACACAATTACATTTAAAATCCTTCTATTAGTTGATAACACTCTCAGTGATTTGGCCTCCGAGGACCAGGGACGCCTCCAGAATTCTTTCATAGATGTGGCCATACGGGGGTGATAAAAAATATACGGGTGGCACACCAAAACATAATTTCTAGTTTTATTACGCCCTTGTCAAATATAGGTTACCTGATAAATACTTGAAAAAAGGAGAAAGAAAAGTATTATATGTCTAATTAATTTCCTGCTCTTAAAGTTGATGTCACTGTAAACAGGTACATTTGAAAACCAAATAACATTTTGAAATCCATAATAATCTGTTTTAATGGACTGATCGACTGGAAGTCCCAACCATCGCTTTAATGATTCTCAGCGGAGCTGAGCAGAAGATGCTTAGGATTCACTCTGCCTGAATGGAGTTAACTTTAAGAGCAAACTTGTTCAGGAAAAACAAATAAGTATGAGATCATGTAAGCGTGAACTGTTGCCTTTCTCCATGTTGACCCGGAGATGAACCAGTGATCTGCCCAGGGACTGGCATCAGCTTCTCTGCACCCTAATTACATTTTTACCAACATAGGACAGTCTTGCTATCAGGTGAAGATATTTTTATAAAACTGCTGCACCTGTGGCAGTAGCTCAGGAAGTAGAGCAAGTCATCTATTAATTGGAAGTTTTGTGGTTTGCTCCAGTTTGCCTGCCAATATCCTTGAATTATCCTTGAACCCCAAGTTGCTCCTGATGCATTCACCCAGAGTGTGAAAGTCAGATAAAAAGCACTTAGATGTGGGGGAAAAGTGCTCGTATGAATGTGTGTGAATGAGACATGCTCATGCTGTATAAAGAGCTTTGACTGCTCAAGTAGAAAAGTGCTATACAAGAACTTGTCCATTTACCATTTTACCGTCTCCAGAATTAGATCCAAGTGTGCTGAGGGTGCTTTCAGTTACTGACCTGAGGTCAGTTCCAGCTGTGTCTACATTCAGAAACAGACTTAAAAACCTTTCTTCTCTCACAGGCCAAGAAACTGGACTAAGTCTGTGTGGGTGTGCATGTGTATGTTCGCTTGTATTTTAGTTTTATTTTGCTGTTTTCATTGTAAACCTACACAGGCATTTATGTTTTTATCCTCTGTGCTAAGCACGTTGAGTCTGAGCATAATTAAATATACTAAATAAATAAAAGTGCTATTAATACAACACCGATTACCAAACAGCAGACCCTCTTAAGGCCCACAGATCTTATTATTCCCCAAGAGAAGATTGATTTCCAAAACTTGGCGAGAGTGCATCAAAAATACATTCTAACCTCTTTCTTCGTCCACATCTCTATCCCGTATCGTTGATAAAAGTCATCTGGCCGGAGAAGGATGCTGCTGCTCTCCACATTCAGAGCCTGAAAGAAGGAATGCCACTCACTAAAACCACTCAGAGAGAAAAACAGAAATCAAAAGGCAGACATATAAACACATGGAGCATCTACCCCCTTATCCTGGTGCTTACCTTGCTCAGTTTGGGTTTATCAAACGGAGGCACGGAGTCTTTAGTTATGATGATGATGCGACCCTGGTAGCAATTTTGACGAAGCGTCTCAGCGCAGACCAGAGAGGCGGGGCCTGAAATTACAGTTTCTATGTTCAGGACTGTGATTTTTTTTTTTTTTTTTATACCTCCTAGTCTCTGTCTTCACTTTTGCCTGAATACTTTAAATAGTACAAAAAGCTGCCATGCCTTAAACCTGCCTGTTAGTTAAAACGGACTGATGAATATTTCCATCTCATATTCATTACAAAGTTCTCACCTCCTCCTATGAGCAGAATAGTATGTTTGACGTCCGGCACCACACTGCACATCTCTTTCACCCGTTTGGTTACGGTCAGAGACTGAGACAAACACACAGAGCATTGTAACACAACATAAAAGTGCACTTTGGTTCATTTTAATCATCTTATACCTGATCTGCCTTACTTTTTTGTTGATTGAAACGTACACCTTGCCGTCTTCAACTTTGACCTGTTAAATGAAACCACATTTATGATTGTTGGCTGACTGTAGGTGAACAGAATAGTTTCCCTGAAAACATTTTTAATAGGCAGAAAGTTTGCTGAACCATAATGAGATAGGATAACAGAACCAGACGTGTATAGGTTTAGAAAGAAAAGCCCTTTTCATACATTATTTTTGCCTTTTTTTGACCAAACGTTCCCTGTTTGAGAAGCTCAGATGCAAAAAAAAACACAGCCTATCTCCTAAATGTTTTTCATAAGCTCAAATATAAATATAAATATTGTTAAAATGATCTGAGCCCTTAATTAATTTAAACTCCTTTAATATATCTTTATTCTTTATACAATTACATTAAACTGGAACCAGAACTTCAACGGTATATTAGTCAAATCGTCTCATGAGCGACCACAAGACACACGTTACTGCCTGTAAAAGTAACATGTATGACCTTGAACTTGAGCACAATCTAAGTGAAGACGCATTAGGTGATCACAGTGATCCAATTGTTGACCAAAACTGTAGGTGTAGTGATTCTGGTGAAGCGAGATGGGACAGATGAATGAGGGACACCTCACCATGGCATAAGCTGATCGACTCTTTGGGCAGGTGAGCTACAAAATGAATCCATCAATTTGTGAGAAAATGTAATAAACAATGGAGAAAATGACCCAAATGCAGGAAGCCACAGAATCAGAGGTCAAGTCCAAAAATCCAGCTGTTGAATTGAGGTAGGTGTAAACTAAAAGTGAGGGATGAAACAAACAATACCACTCGCAAACTTCTTTAAAGCCTTTGACCAAGAATATCTGACAACATGGCAGTGTTAGGCAGGAGGTGTTTGTATATATACTGCAGAGACGACTTGAATACAGGTGTGGCAGAAAGAGGGCTAAAAAAAAAAAAAAAAAAAAAAAAAAAAGCCAACGGAAAATATAAGTGACTGAGCAGAAAACCAGAATCATGACAAAGAAAATCCTGGATGAACTTGTGATAAGTGCCATTTCACCTTGTAGCAGGGCAGACTGTCCAGACCTGGATAATCCTCAATATCTCCATTCCTGACATTGAAGCACGCACCATGAAAAGGACATCTCACTCTGTCACCAACCAGTGTCCCTGAATTAACACAGAGCATGCAACTTAGAAAGTGAAAGAAAGCGAGAAGGATAAATAGCCGAGACGTAACTTAAGTCCTTACCCTTGATCAGAGGTGCACCGTAATGAGAGCACGTGCCTCCAACAGCGCTGTACTGACCCTCACTGCGGACTAGCAGCACCTTCTGATCCCCCACAGTTACTTCTTTCATTCTGCATGAACACAAAAGGGGCAAAAGAAGAAATCATTATAAAAACCTTTTTTGTTTTTTACCATTTTCCTCTTTTATTTTGATGTTGTTTCTAACGTCCCTGTCTTTGTGCTCTTTCCCAACAGCTTGTAAATATCACATATCGCTAATTAATTTGCCAAGTAGTGGATCACACAATTACTGTGCCACCTGAAGGTCGGTCTGCACATCTTTTAAGATTAGCAGCAAAGGCCTGGCTTCAGGGCTTTCTGCCAAAGAGCTTTCTTATCCTTTAAACTATTTCATTTACTTCGGCCACTTGGTTTGGTTTAGGAAAATATAACATCTTGGGTTCAAATATATCCTTTCAATTACATTCACCATTTCGTTAAGAAACGTTGGAATAAGATACCATGCTTCCCTGGGTGACAGATCAGGTCTTTGCTCCCGGTGTTTGTTTTTCTTAGATTTTTCGCCGTGTTGTATATGACCGTTGCTTCTCTGATCCCTCTCCACTGATTTTGAACTTTTGACCTGGTTTCCTGTTTGCAAAGGTATCACAAGCAGATGTGGTGAATTGCATTGTGACTTACTGTCCATCTTTGAGATCAGCCTCCTGACACACCAGTTCCGTCACCTCCTCCTGGGTCTCCGTTTGACCGGTTTCTTGGTACTGATTCATCCTGCAATACGTTAACCACCCTAAGTAAACATGTTTGCTGTTAGAATGACTGGGTGGGCCCGCAGACTGCCAAGATTTATGATAATGCGTGTCTAGACCAAAGTCAGCTAGAATCCAGCTTAGTAGAAAACAGACAACATGCAGGATATGGCCAGAATAACCACACATGAATGGATTTAGCTGCTGTGAAACATTTTCATTGCAAATACTCCTACATTTCAACTGAAACGCTTCTTGGTAATTAAATATTAATCACAGCTCACCTATGTTTCTAATTAACAGAAGGTAAGAGAGCAAATGCAGAAAAAAAAAATATGTTGGGTACAGAAAACACTTTCTGCCTCGTTCTGCAGAATCGATGAAGATCATATACAGACTTTGAGCTGTACAGCAGCCTATTAGTATAACAAGGGTTAAAATGAAGTAAACAAGCATCATTATTTATATATAAGAAGGCCAAAACTTTAGGCTAACACTAAGACCAATAGGTCAATGATGTCAAACTAATTTTACATCATGGCCCACATCTTAACCTTTTCTTTACATGCTCTCTTTAACCTTATTACCCTTCATGCTACAGACAAAATTCAAACCATTTCAGAAAAAAGACGAGCTTTACAGGGACATTCGGTGTGTCATTGTAACACAAGACAGTCGCAAGGCACTGCTGCCTGATCAGCACATGGTGAAATCAGCGCTGCATAGATTTTACCATGTGCACTTCACATTATAGTAACTCCTCAGTGATTTTTTTTTTTTTAGTTTTACAGCCAAAATGACTGAAGTTGTCTATCAGCCTGTATAAATCAGAATTAAGGGTTTATCGCCCTTTTTTTAAGTTTAACAAAGTTTAACTACGCATTTAATTCCTGAAATTAATTGAGGAAAAGAAGTGCAATTCCAACAGTACATCTCAGGTTTTCTACATGACAATGAAATCCTGCTGTAGAGAGAGAAAAAAACAGGAATTTTGCTTTTATTTAATTGTTTAACTAGCACTTATTAACTTATTATTTGTCATTATAATTATTATTAGCATTATTTTTATTAATGGCGCCATAATGAACAGCCAAGGGGGAAAGGTCTTTATCAGCAGGAAAAGCTGTAAAACTTATACAAAAAAACTTTTGTACATGATTTGTTGATCGTCTGTTAAACATAAATGATGTCAAGACACAATGAGATGGAAAAAAAAATCAGAAGCTGCAATCAGTTGTTGCCTGTTGTGGCTTTTATACATCTTTATTTATCCAGGTAAACAGTCTCAAGAGAGACCTGGACAAGCTGGCAGCAAAACATAAAAGTTCTGTAGAGATATTTTAAGTAATAAAATGGACTGGGCTGATAACAATGTCAAACACGGAGTGGGGACATTAAAGCAGAGTCATAATGATGCTTGCAAAAACTGGCCACCTCTTTATTTCATATATAAACCTTTCATAAATCACAATACCTGTTTAGCTGTATAAACAATATTTTAAAAAAAAAACGAAAAAACAAAACAAATAACAAACATGTAAATAGCAAAAATCACTTTTTGGTATGACATCGGAGTCTTTGCCGTCAGGTTTTGGCCCCCGTGCCCTATGTTTGACACCCCCGCTATAGACTGTGATTTACATCTAGCTTACAGCGATATCAAAATCTCCGCGTGCAGAAACTACGCATTATTTCCACGTGTACAATAAAAATACAGCTAGCTGGTTTAAAGAGAGAAACAGCGAGCCCTTCAAAGAGAGAAACAACAAGCCCCGTGAGGCTGCACTCACTTGTTTCCTTGCACCTGAGCAGCACGGAGGAGAATACCAGACTGTCAGATGAACACCCCCCGCGTGACAGCCAGCCGGTCCCGCGAGCTCCTCCCTCAGCCAACCGTAACCGAGGAGGAACAATACAGGAGTGACAATGGGCTGCACAGCACGTATAGCGTATACAGTCCGTATACGGGAGGAACAGACCGTACAGTTACGCCATGAAAAAAAAGATTAGCGCTGACTAACGAAGAATCAGTACGAACACCCGTGTACCAGAGCAGTGGCGGTCCTAGCCTGTTTGGCGCCCCGGGCGAACACTCCCTCTGGCGCCCCCCCCCACATACACACACACACACACACACACATATGAAGAGAGAGAGAGTATGCATTGTATGCAAACGGCTACCAAACAGCCATCATAATTCGTCATACAATGAGAACAGGACAAATCAACAATTGACAATGACTAATTAATATTAAAATCTGTAACATAATGTATTGTTTGGAGTTTAGTCTGTTACTGTTACTATATTTACCATTTCTTTTTGGAGCAACTGTAACCCACATTACTTCCTAGGGATTAATATTAAAGTATTCTGACTGTGATTGTTTCAGGATGACCTGCTATTATCCAATGACACATCTGCTTACCTGTATCTTTTGCTCGTTTCGCCTCCTCTTCTTTTCTATTTTTTTCTAAACTGAGCACCTGATGGCTTTGAACTTTTCTTGTCCATCTTACATTGGTTTTAATTTTGCACTCCAGTATGAACACAAATCCCCCAACTCAAGGATTGCCACAACATAACCCACTAGACCTACACCTTAGTTCACAGATTCACTTTGTCTAGGGTTTATTTCTGGGATTTCACACAACCCAGGATTCAAATCATGAATACATAATGGGTTTGGATTTACAACATTATGAATGAAATGTGCTCTATTTGGAAGCAGCCGGCCCCTCCCCTTTCGACGGGTTGTGTGTGAGACTTTAAATCATCAAACTGTAAATTATAAATTTTAAATTGTTATTGATCCCTTTACCCCTAGTCCTAAAGTGTATATTTATTTTCTTACTCCTCTTATATTTATTGTTTGTTTACTTGCACTGCTGTAACTGGAGCCTCGTCGTCTCGTCTCTCTATATACTGGACTGTATGTAGCGGAGATGACAATAAAGTTTACTTTGACTTCAGCAGCAAGCAGGCGGACCGAGGGCTCTTGCGCTCACTTTTCGCGAGTACGAGCAATTTTTTATTTTTATTTTTTTTGCCGATGCCCGTGATGCCACCCCCCACCATGATGTCGCCCCGGGCAACCGCCCGTGTCGCCCGTATCAAAAACCGCTACTGTACCAGAGGATAAATACCTGCAGAGGAACCGCTTTTGCAGGTTTTAATCGTCAGGCTAGCAAGGAGCAGGGGCGTTACTGGGCTGTCATCAGTGGGGTGGCACACCAGGGTGGGGGGAGGGAGGGCATTTAATCAGAAATGATCAGCAGCCTGCAGCATGCTGTGCACAGTCAGAACAGATAGATGCTTTTACAACAACTGTGGTTAAGAACACACTTGTTGTGGATACCTTCATAATCAGCTTCGTTTAGAGGTCAAATGATACTTCAGACGTGTCATTATTAACAGAAAACGAGAGAAGAGAGGCAAAGAATTGCTCCCTGAGTCTTGGACCCTTGGTTTTTAGTTTTCTGTTCAATGTTTTCGGGGGTTTTGAGGAATTTATGTTCATGTTCTGTAATATTTTATGATTAGAATAAGAAATGAGAATTTAATGTATCAGAGGAGCAGTTCAGGTGGAGTGAATTTGGAAACAAAGTTAAGAGAGACAAGGCTGGATGGTTTGAATGGATGAAAACAAAGCTCCCAGCACAAGAAAATGATCACAAAGGATGGTGTGGATATGGTGGGATGGAGCCACACAACCCCTAAAGGGAGCTGCCAAAGGAAGAAGAGTTCATTAACAACAATACACAAGGTTATCAGAGCTCAAGACACAATCATTCAAATGTCATTAGCCTTGCTGTGAAAAAATACAGTTAAAACATGAGACTGAAATCTGCTCATGTTCTCTTCTTATCTTTTGCTAGTGTGTCTTATCTTTTTAATTGTCTGTTTGTCAAAATCATTGAATATGTACACTGGACAATCATTCCACTCTAGAAAGAGAACAGTTCAAACATATCATTAAAACCCCCCAAATTACCCCTGAAAACTGTTTCCTGTAACCCATACTCATGGATTTATGTGAATCATTCTTTTATTGGATCATGATGCTGCTTGACATAAGTATGGGTTGTTTCTCACCTCGGTCCAATAGAAAGAATGAATATTCCTGTGCAGACTGTTGAATAAATGCATGAAAACCTTAAAGCTCACCCTCATCTTCTCAGCATAACAGGCAATGCACAATCAGGATCCAAGGCGGTGACGCTTTGCCTCTGGATGCTTTTCTTTAAATCTCTGTTGATTGTGAAATTTATAAAAGAAGCGTGCTTTATGCCTGATGATTCATTTGACTTCTAA
Source organism: Perissodus microlepis (assembly GCF_051167445.1). Lineage (NCBI taxonomy): Eukaryota > Metazoa > Chordata > Actinopteri > Cichliformes > Cichlidae > Perissodus > Perissodus microlepis. The sequence goes on along the minus strand of NC_140474.1, from coordinate 19,412,592 downwards.
ACTAAACTAAGCTCGAAACTAACCGCTGTTGTTGTAAAGGCATCTTTCTCTCCTAACTTAGAGTCCTACTCTGTGGGAAATAAAACAACAAAAACTAAATGTTCCTGTGATGTAATCAGAAAAGGGTAGAACAGAGACGACAGCAATGATGATTTAGCAAAAAACGCACTCATTCATTTCCTAGCCCTCTGAAGCTGGACACTCTAATCGTGCCTGTTGTTTGCAAAGACAAAAGCAGCCTATCATATGTGTTCGAGGTGGGGTGACAGGTTTCGAGAAATTCAGTGCTAGTGTCCTCCTCTTCCACTTCCCACACGTCAGTACAACTGTGAGGGATAGTGGTGTGCGGATCGATATTGAAATATCGATTCTTCTGATACCAGTAATGTATGTTCTAGAATCGATTCTCATATTAAAATATCGATATTTTAGTACTTTGGGGTAAATTTGTAGTTTTTCATTAACAGGAACACCGTGGAAAGAAACTATATCATTCGGATCGTCTAAATCGGAAGGAACTACAATTACATAATATGTACATAATACAGCGATCGTGGCTCAAGAGTTGGCAGTTCGTCTTGTAATCGGAAGGTTGCCGGTCAGATCCCCGGCTCGGACAGTCTCGGCCATTGTGGCCTTGGGCAAGACACTTCACCCGTTGCCTATTGGTGGTGGTCAGTGTCCGGCAACCTCGCCTCTGTCAGTGCGCCCCAGGGCAGCTGTGGCTACAATGTAGCTTGCCATCACCTGTGTGTGAATGGGTGGATGACTGAATGTATTGTAAAGCGCTTTGGGGTCCTTAGGGACTAAGTAAAGCGCTATACAAATACAGGCCATTTACCATAATACAATTATATATTGTATTATGAAATACAATGAAACATTAAGTTTTTGTACAGAGTATCGGTATCGGATCAGTATCGTCGATACTACCGTGAATTTTACTTGGTATCGGATCGGAAAGGAAATGAGTGGTATCGCAAATCACTAGTGAGGGGAGCTGCACACACCCACAGAAAACTTATTAAATATAAAACACCTGTAGCAGTTTTTGGACTTTCGTTTTTGAGCTTTCCGTGTTTTTTGCAGTATTAAGATGTGTATTTACACCTCTTGTTCTCAGTAAAAACTATCAGTGAAGTTTGAAAAATGAGTAAGTAGGAGTTGAATAGGTGGAACAGGTCTGGTCCTGGGATTTTAGGTGTGAAGGCTCTTTTTGGAATTAAGAATTACTGTGGGGAGAAGAAATGGTTAAGCGCATTTCTCAGGCCAAATAAAGAGGTGCTAAAAGATAACATTTTGACAATAAATCTGTAAGACAGTTGAAAGCCTTTAATGGTGCACCATTTATTTGTCCTGTTACGTGACTCAGCAAGATTGAGCAGTGACATGTACTTTACTGTGGCAAAACCATCAACTTATATGAAGACATGAAAACCTGCCCTGTCATGATTTGAATCCACTGTTGTGCCAAAAACATTTACTTAGCCAAGATGAGCTCTATAAACTCTCTATAATCTGCTCTTGTTAGCCAATTTACTTTTTTATGTAAGGTTTTTACTTTAGTGTTTATTTATTTATTATCATTAGTAATATTAATAGATGTATAGTGTAGTGTGTATAGTGTACAGCCAGAGCTGAAAGGCGGGGGAAAAAGACACCACCATTCTGTTACTAAATACTGTTGGGATGCATGAATAATGAATAATAATCAAATGAACCTTTTAACATAAATGACATGGAGTACACAGTATTTACATCCAAAATAAAGTATAGTTGCCATGAACCAAAGGTTCGCACAAGGAATGGACCCAAATCCCGACACAACACACCAGGGAACTTTTTACAAGAGTCTTTATTGAACCGTGAAGGCTACAGGGAAGTGAGGATCTGTGTAGGGATGGCAACGGGAACAATCACGATGGGAACTAGAGAGTGGGGCGGGGGAGACTGCAGCGATAAACGAAGGAACGAGAGAGGGGTGCAGGTCAGGCCGGGGGCAGCCAAGCAGGCAAGGAGGATTGACAGATGTTTACAGAACGGAGGAAAGCGAAGTCAACTCCAGGTGAGACCAATCACAGGAAGCGACACCCTCTGTACACAGGGAAGACAACATTACACGAGGAAAACAGGTAAAACAATTTCCAGAAAAGAGCTGCCTAGTTACCACCGAAGAGTGCATAACGAACTGGCGAGGAGTGGCAGGTTGCCCTGTTTTAAGAAACCCTCCTGCTGATTACTTGTAAAGGCCCAGGTGAGATGCAGGAAGCTCCACCCCAAAGGGGTGGACAGGAGACCGGCAGCCACAGGTGGAAAAACCCCAGACACTCCCATGGACCATGACAGTAGTAGAAGTATAAAGTATCATAACACAGAAATACGTTCAGAAGGATTTTGCTTTAGTGACAAAGATGTGGCCCTTATAGTCTATCTTTGGCTGTATGTTTGGATTTTAAACAAAGAGGTCCTTTCCTGTGTTGGGAAACACACACACACTGCTATAACCCCATGAGCCATAACCACAATTCTGAGAAACATCTCCATTATGTCTATAGTTTTAACATAAACATGCTGTAACCTGAATGTGAGGTGCATTTGTCAGCCAGTCTCTTATAATCTCTGACCAAACATACACAAAATCAGTTAAACCAGTCGGTGTTAGTCACCTTACCAATGGTAATATATTATGATCTAAATGGGGGGAAATTATATGCAATGAGATATATTGGCCAAAAATATTCAAGTGTATTTTGTGCATTCAAAGAACTTTTATTTAAATAGTAAGTAAAGTAGATAAGATAAGATAAACCTTTATTAGTCCCACACGTGGGAAATTTTTGGTCACGGCAGAAAGTACAAGAGCAGTAAAAAATTAAGCGAAATAAGAGAAAAGCATAAAAGCAATAGAATAGAATAAGTTAAACAGAATAACATACTATACAAAATAGAAAGAATGCTATATACAATAGAATAAGTACTATACAAATAGAATAAAATACTTTGTTATATCGGGAAATTGCACATCAAGGAGAAAGGGCGAGAGTTACAATAGTGTGTGTGTGTGTGTGTGTGTGTGTGTGTGTGTGTGTGTGTGTGTGTGTGTGTGTGTGTGTGTGTTGTAGAGTCTGACAACAGTGGGGAGGAAAGACCTGCGAAATCTCTCCATTCCACATTGTGGGTGCCGCAGCCTGACACTGAAGGAGCTGTTCAGTGCTGTCAGAGTCTCCTACATGGGGTGGGAGATGTTGTCCAACAGGGATGACAGCGCAGCCACCATTCTCCTTTCACCCACCACCTCCACTGGGACCAGAGGGCATCCTAGAACAGAGCTGGCCCTCCAGCTGGCCCTTAGAATATGGAAGTGGGTATATTAATGCCCTGATCTAGGAATGGTATTTATATAACATTTACACACACACACACACTGTCAACTTGAATTTATGCAATAACTTTGGCTGCTCAAAGACACTTTGACAAGAGGACTGGGGAGACAGAGATTGATTAGTGACATTCTGACATTGGCCGTCCCACTTTTGAGCTACCCCATATGGAGGAGGTGGTAGAGCTCATTCACCTCTTATACAGCTGAGAAGCTTATTAAATCTTACTTTAACCCAAAGTGTATTGTTTTTTAATCTATGCTGCATTAGTCTTTGGTTGTTATACTGGAATAAAACACTCATCCTACAAATCATTTTGCTCTTTGTAGCTCAGTACGCTTTATGGTTGTGTGTGTTTTTTCTTTTAGCCGCGTGATGTCGCTGTGTCATTAAAGATTAAAGATCACAGCAGTCATTGTGTGCATGTTCAGGTCCGGACGTGAATGAAAGCGGCGCTCGTTTGGTCTCTACCACAGGGAAAAAGAAAAAGAACATGAGTGGGAAACAAAACATTAATTTGGCTTCCATGTAAATTCGGAGAAGAGTGGATCATACCACTATTATTTATTTTGCACTCATATATCATAAATATGTCAGAATCAAAGCACCACGCTTTCCCTTACATGATCTGTAGTCACATATACAAATAAACTACTACTCCCATGAATCCGCGGTGGTTTCTGAGCCAATGATTTGCGTTAGAGGCGGTGATGCTTTAAAGGCTGTTTGTAATTTATAACTTTATTTGTGGGAGGTTCGAGTGAATTCTGGAGTTTCTTTTTTGAATAAAGCAACAATAACAAGCTGTTATAAAAACTGCACATGATGGTCCAGTAATTAATATCTGTTTGCACATTCAACTGCTGTCTTTAACAGTTGGTAGAGAAGGTCGGAAGGAGCTTCACTTTGCCTTTGTTGATATGAGAAAGCATGTGACAGGGTGCCAAGGGAGGAGCTGTGGTACTGCATGAGGAGGTTTGGAGCGGCAGAGAAGTATGTGAGGGTGGTGCAGGGCAGTGAGACAGTGGGGAGGTGTGTGGTCGTAGTGACAGATGTGTTAAAAGTGGGGGTGGGATTACATCAGGGATCTGCTTGGAAGAGAGTCTGGAAAGGTGGAGGCATGCTGTGGAGAGGAGCGGAAAGAAAGTCAGTGGAAGGAGGACAGAATACATCCGTGTGATGCGGACAGGTGTAGCAGTGAAGCTGCAGGGAGTACAGGTAGTTTAAATACCTGGAGTCAACCATCCGAAGCAACAGACAGTGCACAAGAGAGGTGAGAAGATAGATCAGACAGGGTGGAGTGGGTGGAGACAAGTGTCATGGGTGATTTGTTACAGAAAGATAACATCAGGAGTGAATGGAAAGGTTTCCAAGACAACAGTGAAGCCTGCTCTGATGCACAGTTTGAAGACAAAGACCAGAGGCCAAGCTGAAGGTGTTAAGATTGAAGAGGATGGACATGATGAGATTACTCCAGAGGGACAGCTGAGGTGGAGCAGTTTGGAGACAAAGGTAAAGACCCAAGACTGAGATGGGTTGGACATGCGCATTGGAGGAATGGTGGACCAAAGGATGTCAAAAATGGACAGGAGCAAGTTCATGGATGTAGTGAAGGACAACGTGCATGATGATAGGGTAGGATGGAGGCAAATGATTGACTGTGGCAACCATCAAAGGAAACAGCCAAATAAAGAAGATATTTCTTTATTTTTTATAAAGTTATAAATTGTAAATGAGAGTATAACCGTGCGTAAAATAGGCAGTGTTGTATTCACTGAAACACTGTCCCGCAGAGACTCTCAGAGCAGCAAAGTCTAAAGTACACATACCTACAATGTTTATAGTCGTTATGAAGCCCGTAAATGTTACGAGAGAAGTTATGAGAGGCTTTTCGGACAGCACGTGAACTCAACACAACACGTGAAAACGCGCTTGGCCGCGCCCCTTCATAGTAGGGCGGGGAGAAGCTGCTGTTTGGTGTGCTGATGTCAAAAAGTTACACAAGCACGGATGAGGTTTTACAACAGGGTGGTTTCACAACTGGAAACAGGGCATCACTCCGATAGCTTCCATTCACACCTACCGGTTCTTCCTGTGATCGCGGACCTGTTCTTTACGGGATTATTATAGGCAGAGGGAGAAAAAAGAAAAAAGAGAGAGAAATCACTCCACGTTCAGTGCATGTCAGCGGGAAATCATTCACCAGACGCGTCCACACCTTCTCTCTGTGGACAATAAGCGCCAAGCCGTGCGTTCACGACCCTAACGGAGCGCCTGGTGACCTGAGCTGATCGGGGGCTCTCCGGTGTGTTAACGTGACTGTCTGGGTCGTCGCAAACAAGTAAGCCCACTGTCGTGTGTTTGTCTGGGCCACGGTCGCCAGCAGCACAGCCACAACCACCACCGTCGCGTCTATATATATCAGTGCTCACTTTGTGGAGACTGAGGGGGGAGGCACTTGTGGCTTTTGAAGTCTTCACCTCGTGGACCAAACCTTTTCGCGATGGAGTTGGGGTCAGTGATTTTGACGATCGGGGGTTCTGTGGGATTTTTCAAGTTCGTGAACAGCGGGGTCGGAAAACTCCCCACACCCGAGTCTGCCTGCAGGAACGTTTGGAAATGGAGAAACATCTCCACGTCGTGTGTGCACAGTATGATCACCGCGACGTGGGCAGTGCTTTGGTAAGAAGTTAAGAAGTTTTTAACTCAGTGTGGATCTGCTTGGAGGAAAGGAAAATGTTGGGATTTGCTTTTGGTTCGGTTGTGCGCACAGATGGATGCGCAGGGATGGGTCCATAATGTGGTTTTAAACACGGCTGTATTTGATTTTATTTTTAATGCTGTTTGACTTTTTTAGTCACTGTTTACATAGCTTATGGTTTATTCTGCTTATCCCTATGACCCCATGTGTTAAAAGAAGCGCACTTACTGACCCAGGCATTTGGAAAAGCTTTATCTGAACCGCTGTCAATCCGTTTTTTCCAGCTTTTTCCTGCACCCGCAGATGGCCGAGGATCTCATAGAGACTCATTCCGTGTTTTCTCATGTCTTGGTGTCTTTCTCAATCGGTGAGTAGTCTCCTACTTAGCGTCACAACTACGAGATAACTATGTGTACGGTTTTACTGAGTGCAACCATCCTGAGGGGAAGTATGAAATCTAATTCCTGGATGGCGCCAAAGTAGCTCCAGACTGTAGGGCTTACGTCGTTTATGTAAAACCTTTTATTTTAACGGGCAAATCCGAGCCAAAGCTTGGCAGTTATCTATATTAGATTAACCAATTGGGCACCTTTTTAATTGAATTTCATCTCAACAAATGAAAAAAAAAAGTGCTTTAACAGAGCTTGGCTTACTGTTCTTTATTTCTTTTAAATAAAACTAATCATGATTCGATATTTTAGTTACATTTTCATTTTTTATTATTTCGATATTTGTTTTCCTGATTTTATCTTTTTAATTCAGTTCTTTTATGTACTTTCTATGCATTTTTTTTTGTTTTTATTTAATTGATCCCTTAGTGCAGCAGATGTGGGTAGGAGTGTCAGAATGTGCATGTTCAACCTCTGGAGACATCAGTTTGAACCACTTGAGTTTTAAAAATTTCCAGTTTGGCCATATCTCCATCTTAGGACACAGCTGTTGTTTTGCTACAGAATTAAACCACTACTGATTTTTTTTTATGCTTGTGGTTATGAGTAAGTCAAACTTCTTCAGAGCTTCAAACAAAATAACTGTAATGCCACACATATGTTACATGTTGCCCCAGAGGTCCAGTAACAGGTGCAGCTGCTGCACGAGCTGTGCAGGTTTACCTTTTTACCCCTTTTTTTTTATAGCACTATCACCCATAGGTTCAGATATGTAACCTTCATCCATGGCTGATTTATTACTTTTACCCTCTGCACACATGTCTCTCGCCGGCACACCCAGTCACCGTTTTTCTTAACAGACTGAGAAGCAGATAACCATTTACCGCCACTCCAGCAGCCACTTCAGAATCACCAGATAACCTGACAAGCAGGTCTTTGGGACAGCTTCAAACCTACACTGACTGATGAGCCACTGTGCGGCCCTGCTGTTTGTTACGCTGGTTAATTCACCTGAGTCATCTAACAGATTTGTTAGATCGTGAGCCACCATTTTATTTTATTTTTTTAAAAAACACGATTTTTGAGGGTCATAGGTGAGAACTGGGTAACCGGTGAGGAGTGTAAAGAGTCCATGCTGGAAATGTGACTGAAACAAATAGTATTGTTTGTATTGCTACAGTTCTGTTAGCAAATGATTAAAAAGGTCTAAAGTCAACTTTTACATGGTGGAACGTGCATGGTTTGACTCAAAGATTGCTCAAAAAAGGCAAGTCCACTTTACTTTATCTGAAAAAAATATATTCGTCAATATATTCAACAGCAATTATTGAGTTTATAAAAAATTTACTTTTTATTTTTATTTTTCTCACTTTTATCCCCCATGTGAGGGATTTCTCTGTAATGTTTGTTTACCTGCTGCACATATATTTTAAACTTTATTTAGGTTAATTTGTAAACTTGAGATATTTCTCAGTTTTTGAGATAAATAAAGTTTATATTATCAGATAATCTGAATCACACCGGACCAAATCAGAATGGTGTGGACATTAAAATGAGCATTTTTACACCCTAGAGCCTTTAAATAGTGAATAAGCTAAACCACAGGTTTAACATGCTCTCTTTTTTACCGTTAAATTAATCAATATCATCATAGCAGCTACCAGGATGTGTTTAAACCTAAAACTGCGTTTGACTGAATCAATTAAGCTCGGCTGAAGTTCACATCCTGTGTATCAAGTAGGCTACATTGAATTTTACCATCAGCTCTCTAAACCAGATTAGAAACTTGCAAAAATTCGATTTTCCCTGATTTCAATAAGATCTTTCAAACCAAGGTGCTCTTGCTACCCCGATTTCTTAAAATAGCAACTTTGCTCTGTTTTTACTTTTTCCTCATCAATGCTTTGAGTATTCTGGAGCAGCCTTTGGCACGTGAGCTCTCTTAACTCTGCACATTTATTGGATCTGTGCCGGGCCAGCGAGGGCTAACAGAGGATTCCCGGGATATTTGACATTCCTTCAGGAAACGCTGCTTTGGAGGGGAGGAAAACGAGGAGCAGTGTTGGGATCTGAAGATCAATGAGGGCCATTATCATCGGTCCCAAGCACTGGGTGTAACCCCTGTTACAGTCATGTGACTTGACCAAGAAGGCAACTGTGCAAAGAAAGTCACTTGATGTGTGCAAGCTGTCCACATCAGATACCACAGAAAGGCAAAAATGTGGAGTGATTCTGGGCCCTCAGCAGGTTTTCAGAGACTTTAGGGCAGCAGATTTGTGCACTGTTCCTCGCTGTGTTACCACGCTGCAGACCTCACAGTAACATGACATCAGTGGTTCCCCACTTTTGTCCAGTACATAAAGCTGTCTCTGAGATAAAAATTTAACACAATATCCTGCTTTCTCACTATACAGTGATGAGCATAATAAGATTCATGCCATATATATTTTATTTTACTTTTTAAGTACTGTTGTGCATCTCCTTCCAACCGCCTGTCAAACTTAGTTTAAATTGGGAGATTTTTTGTGTATACTTTTACTTAAAAAATGCTGTTATTCCCTGTTGTTTGAAAGTTTGTGAGCACATGTGCGTAAGTACAGTATAAAAGATGGCCGTAGCTTCTATGACTTCACCCATTCATGAAGTTCTGTTATGAAACCTCGCTGAGTATTGCCATGTTGGTCTTTTGAAACCACGACTAATAAGGGGCAGGTCTTACTGACTGTAAGTGCTGCATCCTCACTTGCTAACCACTTGCGAGTTATTAGCCAATGAGCCTGGATGATCCTCTGCTCAGACACTTAAAATCAGCACAAGTTATAAAATGGACTTGATGTTTTATTCGGTCTGACCTGAGCCCATAAACTGCTCAGGAAAATGTTTATAGAGGTCAGGATATTGTGGAGTTTTCCCATAAACCTCTGTATGATCCCAAATCTGTATGCAGCCCATGTGCAGCTCTCTCGTTAGGAGTTAAGAGGATGGAGGTTTAAGGCTTCACCCATCTATGAAGGTGTTTTTCTGCCACTGGAAAAAAAAAACATTTTTCCAAAACAGAGCAAAGTTGTAACTTTGAGTTAATAACTCCAAATGTCGGGTTAATTTCTCAGAAGTCAGTAAGTTGGCATTTTGAGAGAATGACCAAAGATTTGAGTTTCAGATGGAGAAATTGTTGCGTCAATCTTTTATACTTGCCGTTCAAGTACTCCAGCTCATTCCCGTGCCTATAACAACTTCAAGTGTTCAGTGTTGGTGGGTTTCCTTACAGGACAGCTCTGGTCCTTCTGCAACATTTGTACTGATTTACAGTGGCTTGCAAAAGTATTCGGCCCCCTTGAACTTTCCCACATTTTGTCACATTACAGCCACAAACATGAATCAATTTTATTGGAATTCCACGTGAAAGACCAACACAAAGTGGTGTACACGTGAGAAGTGGAACGAAAATCATACATGATTCCAAACATTTTTTTTTACAAACAAATAACTGAAAAGTGGGGTGTGCGTAATTATTCAGCCCCCTGAGTCAATACTTTGTAGAACCACCTTTTTCTGCAATTACAGCTGCCAGTCTTTTAGGGTATGTCTCTACCAGCTTTGCCCATTCTTCTTTGCAAAACAGCTCCAGCTCAGTCAGATTAGATGGACAGTGTTTGTGAACAGCAGTTTTCAGATTCGTACTTGTGAAAGTCTTTCAACAAAGTCACCGAAGTCACGTATCGGCCCTAAAATCACACCGTTTGACTGCCCCTGCTTAAGTAAGCAATGCCCCGCTAATGTAAGCATGACAATCAAGCTCATTTGGAAGAATCCAGTAGAAACTGATCTTCTCTGCCTCTCTGAGCTTTGGTGATTGTTCTGTGTCAGCTTTACACTGGAGCTGTGCCCATCATTTAAAAAAAAAAAAAAAACACACACACCCTCCTTTTTGTTTTTGTTCTTTTTTTTTTTTGTCACTCCTCTTTCTCACACCTGTGTGTCAGACAATACTGAATGAATCATTATGAAAACACAGCAAGTCATGTGTTCCAGTTGGCAGGTCACGACTTTGACTGAAAATAACCTCTGAAGCTGAAAAAGCTGGTGTCTAAAAGACTACACTGGTGATCAGATAATAGCAACGCGTAAATTAAAAGTTTGATGTCAGTCCGCATGGATTATTTAATCTGTGGTGGGCGCTAATTTGTTTATGTCGAGTGGAACCCAAGCTTGACAGAAGGGTCCTGGTGTCAAATTTCCAACATAATGGAGTTAAATCCAGCCTCGATGAATGCCCCGCGCACCCTCACACCCCATCCGTCCCCATCCTCAAGCCTTCATTATGTTTTCAGCATTTTAAAAAGCCATCACCATGGATACGGCTAATAGCAGGCAGGGGCGCATAGCAGTGGAGGATATGAATAGGCTCTCTCTAAGAGGCGTCTTGGTTGCCTTCGCTGCCGTCACGGAAGCAGACACGCTCGGATGAGCTCGAGTCCGATGTCGTCAGAGGAATCTGGTGCGTTTGGCTCGATTGATCGAGTGATTAACGAAATGCTCTCTGTGTCCACAGGTTACTTCATCTATGACTTCTTTGACATGTTCAGGAGCCAGAAGCTGAGCCAGTCCTGGGAGCTGCTCTTTCATCACATCGTGGTACGTGTTCAAAAATAAAAATAAAAGACAAATGATGTCATATCTTGGCTAAAGCTGTTTCACGTTATAAGAGAGGCCTCTTCCAGAGTGATCTCAGCTCAGAGTATTGGTGCGCCTGCGAGAAAGACAAAATACCGGTCTTTCTTGTCAAGTAACATAGAGCGAGGACTAAAGGGATGATCATACCAGTGCGACAGCCTTCCTCCTTCACTTCAACCTGCTTTTTTGTGAACTTTGAAGTCCTCCTGACTTCCCCCCTCACACTCACTGTTCAACCACTCATTTGTTTCTATCACATTCCTGTGAAAGCCGGGCATAGTGGCTTAGTGGCATGTTGACCCCCAGCATGCTGGCATATTTTCCTGAGGGGAAGTGGAGGTCAGAGGATCTGACCCAGGGGCGATTCTAGGATCAGAGCTTTGGGGGTGCTGAGCACCCAGAGAGCTGCCCAGCCAGGCAAGATAAACCTGTCTCTGGCTACATCCACACGTACCCGGGTATTTTTGAAAACGCAGATTTTTCTATGCGTTTGCACCTTTCGTCCACACCCAAACGGCGTTTTCGGTCACTGAAAATTGAGATTTTTAAAAACGCCTGCCAGGGTGGATATTTTTGAAAATTCAGTTTTTGCATTTACGTGTGGACGAGAAAAACAGAGAAAATGCAGCGTCAAAGGTGTGCGCATTTTTTGACGTCACACTGTGCGCCACATTATTGTTTCGGTGAAATGAATTTCTACAATACTATTACTGTTAATTGTAGTCTCTGCAGTGTTTAAATGCTTACATATACACACACAGTTACTGTCCCTCCACACATACGACTGGGTTCTGCTTCTATGCCCCAACTTTGTTTACTTTTTCCCACCGAGGCTTCTAGACTTCTGATTGGCCAACATTTCTGCACGGTTAGGAATATATTGCCACCTGTTGCTTGGGCATGTTCCTAGCAGCGGTTTCCTTCATTTCTGCGTTTACGTGTGGACGGGATTATTTTTTTAAACGAAAACGGAAAATCTCTGTTTTCAAAAATACCCGTGTACGTGTGGACGTAGCCTCTGTCAGTCCCTGCATCCTTAAATGTTGTCCCGAGTTCTCTCTGACTGTCACTTTGGTGCATTTAAACCCCTGTTCCTCCCTGTCCTCATCGTCTGTTGTCTTCGTCTCTGTTATCAGTCATCATAATTTTACCATCTCTGTGCAAGTCTGCAAATTTCTTTATTAAATCACAAGATTCTTAAATTCATCAAGTCTCTCTGTGCCTGGGTCCTCGTCACAAAACATGACATCACTGCTTTGTACATTTTAACACAATTTAATCCCCACATTTGTGAAAGAAAAGCAAAACACTTTTTTGAAAAGTCTGTAACAAAACCATCAAATCTGATCAAAGTTATTTAAATGCTGCAAAAGAAGAATGGATTGGAATAGAAAAAAATACATATCCTAACCTTAATTACTGCGGGAGAATAATGAATGATGCTCATAGTGAGTAAAAAGTAAACTGAGTGCATTTTTTGGACAGATTCACTTTTAATGTGTATGTATAATATAATACAGATACATAAAAAAACACTCCCAAAACAGAATAAATTATTACAAATAAATTATTACAAAATATTATTAAAAACTATAAAAATGGAGGCAACTTTGCCTGTGGTAGAATGTATACAATGTATGAAAAAAATCTTTATTGCAGATACTAATTTTAGTAATTTAATAATAATAATTTTGTGTTGTAAGATTTATGACTTTCATGCATTCATAGTGGTACTTAAGAGAGCTTGACATTTTTATCAGGTGGTACACACTGTAAAAAGTTTGAGAAACACTGATAAGTGTATGTGTGCTTTTGGAAAACATTTAAAGCTGCAGTACAGAATCTTTGAAACAAGCTTAAAACATTTTTAGAATATAAACAGAGCACTCTGCTTTTCTTTACAGCTCCTCTCTCCACCAGGGCACGTTTGGCACTTTCTGATAGTGTGCAAATGTGATGTACGTACTGCGGCAGTCATACAGACAACTGGACGGTCCAAAAGTTGGCCTACCTATTACTGGCTGAGACTTTAGTAGAGTTGTGGCTGAACCACATAAAAATATATTATTAATTTTAATCTCCCCGATCAATTATAATGTTATGTTGGAATGTTGTTAAAGAGGGTCAAAAATGTTTCAACCCAGTTTGTTTTGCAGATTCTGTATAGCAGCTTTAATATAGGGAGGACACAACTTCCAGATTGTGTGAGTTTTCTTTCTCTTTGTCAGTTTAACAGTTTCCGTTTTGCCTGTCACTGTTCCCTGTCTGTTTCTTACCTGGTTCTTCCTGACCGTGCCCTTTCTCCTCACGTTCCCTCTTTCCTCTCTCCCTCTTTGGACTGACAATCATACACAAATAGATTCAATTAGATGAAAAATTACATTAATATGAAAAAAATTCTATTAAGATCGCTAACAAAAAATCCTCTCTCAGTCTACTTTCAACCAAAAGGCAAATAACCAAACCACATGAACATCTAATACAAGATATAAATATTGAAACACTGATCCAACATTATTCTTGATTGACGGATCATTTGATTTTACACTTTTACCTGAATGTGGCTCCTTTTTTTTGAAAAAAACTTCCTTATATCCATTATGAACCTGGCTGTCTCTCTGTATACACACACACACACACACACACACACACACACACACACACACACAACAGGAGTTATAAGGTTAATGGGCATTCAGTCAGTTAGCTAGTATCCATTTCAAACAGGACAGTAGTAACCAACAGTAGGCTGCGGACAATTTAAAGTTTTAGATTTTAAATAGGCTGTATACATTTCAATGGGAGCAACAGGATGGTCAAATGTCGCTGAATTTACTGTAGAGTAGCAAACATTGTTGGAAAACACGTTTTCAACACTGCAGGTTACCTGGTGTAATGCTTTTCAGCTAAAAAGAAACATGGTCTGACTCCTACCTAACTATATAAAGAGTAACTGAAGGTTAAATGCAGCTAATATGTCCTGTTTTAAGCCAGGCACTTACACACCCGGTCCGCTGCGTCTCAGCCACCATCGCTCTGGCAGCAAGAGCGCTAGAGCCAGAGCAGGGGAGAGGCGAGCTGGAACGAACCATTTTGGGAGGGGGGGTTATCTATACTTTTGTTGTTAAAATGTTACGTCTCAAACAAGTACAGTACTGTATGCTTTTTATATTTTTAGTAGTGTGTCACACAAACAGCAAATATTGTCAAAAAAAAGTAAGAAATCTTTGGGGGTGCGTTGATTCATTTTGGGGGTGCTGAAGCACCCTAAAAGATGGGCTAAAATCGCCCCTGATCTGACCCTTCCTCCGGCTTTGCTCTAAAGAGGGAAAGGAGCTGAAGTGGCAATATAGGGAGAAAACAAACCCAAAACATCCTCACTGATTATTTTCTCTCCACGCTTCTGACTGCATGACCTACATCCAGGACCATGCAGGTGTTGTGTATTGCTTTCTGTTGCCAAGCTCTTTCTCTTGTTAGTGTAAGTGTATTACTGGCAAGAGCTTTGTTGAAATTTTTATCAGGTGCAGGTTGCTGCCAGGGCTGGAGCAGATTTGTACTGAGCAGCAGTCACAATTTAAGCCTCTGTTTGGGTGTTAATAAACTGTGTGGAAGTATTTTTCTGCAGACTTTAAAAAGCAGGTCACCGGACAATTATCACGCTGATCTTCCAGTTGCATATTTGTAGATGTAAAGTATGCGTTAAAAAAACAACTCTTTGTATTTCGGAAATGCTATAAATAAATGCTACCGCTAGAAATATACAGGAATATTTCATCCGTTATGGTTTTTTTAATGCAAATGATTCCAAGATAGTATATGGAAATTCCTTATACACGTCATTTCTCTGATATCTGACATGTATCATCGATCTGGTATTGTCTCCACTCTTCTGTGAGGATTTGGGTTTTGTTTTGTTTTTTCCTTTAACCAATCGCCAAAGAGCAATGAATCCGCCTGAATCAAGTGTTGTTTTAGGACAACGCCCGACATGCATCCAGGCCAGCATGCTGGTTTTGGTGGGTTTTTGAGAGTGAAGCTGAGCAAAGGAAAAACAGTCTCCGGTGTGAGGTGACACTGAGAGCACATGAAGATAAATATGGTCCCCTTTGTTAGTGCGCTTCCTTTGTTCTGCCACACAGCTTGACAGCCATGTTAAGGCCCCGTTTCAACCAATCCCATCACTTGATACTGTAGCTGAGGGCTGGTCAGTAGTGTTCGCGTTGTTATTGTATTTTCCACCTCACGTTTCAGTCAAACTTTTCTTCTCCATCTTCGGTAGTTAATCCAATCCCTCATTTGAAATTTAAGAAAACTTCTTCAGTTGTGAATTATTAGTTATTTTACATGATGCCACAACAAAAGTCTGCTCAGAGGAGTCGATGGATTCAAAAGTTTTCCCTGAAAAGGCACCAGAATGTCCGATCAATTACAGAAAGTGTGCATAAGCAAATAATACAACAAATATTTGAGATTTTCTTTGTGGGTTGCTGGAAGGACACTGTCATTATCTAAGTGGTCACTGAGCACTTGACCTGGCAGGAGGAATTCTGTTTGTACTCAGTGGCTAGAGTGCAATTTTGTGTGTGTGTGTGTGTGTCCTAAAATTTCAAAAGCTCTAGATTAACATGCAAAAAATAGACTTTATTAATCTCTTTTTCTTCTAACTTGCCAATGTCAAACCATGTGTGTTCTTTGAATTATTAGTAATGATGCAAACACTTGCACTTGGAGAAATACTTGCATCTAGCAAATTTGCAGTTAATTAAACTTTAGAAGGTTTACAAGAAACCACTGGTCAATCTCAGTCTGCACAGCATTAAAAAAGAAAAGTTCCCAGCAACACCATCTTTATGGCTGTGCTCATATCCAATAGTTTTGCTGGACCAGGATTTGGGGCAAAATAATACATTATTTGGTGTTTAGGTATCAGAAACTGTTCACTAAATGTGTTTGTGGACATAGTTTTGAGCGATAACTTCACTGCATCCAACTAAGATAACAAACATTGGAAATATTGGAATGGAGGGCTGCTATTGATTGATTTTTTTTTTTTCTGGGGATTCTCAGTGTGCGTCTTTGTCTGGCTTTATAGGTGCCGGGTAACACTTCAAGTATTATTTTCCAGCATTATTTTGCTAATAAAACTTTGGCAAAATTGGTTTTTAGTTCTTATTCAACTCAGACATCACTGTCCTTACCACCTCAGTTCAAAGCTGTTGTTTCCGAAGGGCAGCCAATCGGAAGAAAGTTGTCATATAGAGAGGGCAGGTGTAAGGTAAAGATGGATTATTATGCAAAGATACTCTTGTGGAGTAAAACAGTGTCAAGATGGGGCTAGAAATGAGCTTTGCTAGAAATTCTCAAATGTTTTGGATTATTTGTGGGAAACAGCTCCAGCATCACTTGTCAGTAGGTGACAAAGGACTAACTGGGAGGAGATATTTGTTTTCCCTTTTTTCTGAAAGTCTCGTCTTTTCCTCTTTCACTTCCTGGAGGTTTAGTGAATGGGTGCTTTGGCCAGGCCAGCTGGCTTCGGATTGTCATTAGAGCGTGGGAGGCCATTCACACAGCTCTCTGTGCTTCTCAGCAAACTAAATCTCTTTACACCCTTCGTTTCCCGATTGTACCATTCATCCTTTTCTGTGATGTCCACCGCTTCATTTCAGCGTTAAGCAATCCTCCCTCAACTCTTTCGCAATATTGACATCATCTTGACTCATTTCTTTTCTACTTTTGTTGCTCTTTTCCTTGTTTCTTTCAAGTGCATATGGTATACAGAAGGTTACTGTGTCAGGTGTTCACATACCAGTCACCTGAAGTCCAAGTCCAAGGAGTTTTCCCAGTGTGCTAAGACCTGAACCCAGTAAGACCAGCTGGCCATGCAGTCCTAGAACAAAAGGCTGCTCTCTAGTTACTCTTCAGCTCATATGGGCAGCCAGCTGATTCATATTCCCCCTGCATTTCATCTCCCCATTGCTGCAGACCCAGACCTAGTGTACAATCTGGCTTTGCCTGAGCAGTGACACATGCAAACTAAAATGTGCATATGCCATGCTGCATGTAGAGCAATTGTGTGACTGGAAGACACACCCTCCCATATTTTCCACAAGTTATTGGAAAATATGGGAGAGTGTGTCTTTAGAGAAAAGTTTTGAACATGTGTTTAAAAAAATGTGTTTATCCTTATAGGTTGACTGCTGATTAATGTAGGCCATAAAATAACATGGGCAAAACAAACCCTCTGACTAAATATTGTTGACTGTACAGGTGGAAACACGTGTAAAAATACATTTTGAATGTCAGTTGTGGTCACACCTGTTGCTAGGTCTTGTAAATGTGAAGTGCACACTAACTTCAGTGCAGTTTTGCTGATCTGTTCTCGCGGTCCAGGAGAAATAATAAGTCAAACTCTCCATGGAAAGTTTTTTCCCCTTCTCCTTATTGACTGCTATGCAGAATACAGCTTCTTATTTCGGTCTCAGAAAAATGTGGGCCCTGCCACACTCACTCGGGCCTGATGAGATCCTGTCTGCCGTAAACTCAAGCTTCCTTTGCAAAACAGGAAGGCCTGATCACTCTGACAGGAGTCGGGTGGCTTCTTCTAAGGGTCAAAGATGTGTACCTACAATGGTATATTTAATGTGTGATAAAAAATATTGTGCAGAGCTTTCTAGAGTAGGGCGTAGTTAAATAATGTCAATTTTTTTCCCTTTGTTTGAGCTAAACTGTACCAAAGTGATCGCTTAGAGAAAACACCCACCCCTACGATGAGTATGTTTCAGCCATATTTACTCATGACTCTCGGAAACTGTGAGCACATAATTAAAAAGCAGAAGGACGCCAGCCAGACGCAGTAGGACAGACTTTTTTTTTTCCATGAAGCCTGAAAGCATGTGAGTAACAGTATCTATTGAATGTTCTCGTTTGAGGTTTTAATGATGATACACAGTAGAAGCACAGATAAACTCACAGCTCCTTCACAGGGGATTTTATGTTTTTGCAGCATGTTTTCTTTCATAAATGTCTGTCATCCCTCTCTCATTAGGCAAAATTTAGTTATCTTCAGTGAGCTGTACCATAGCAGACACTTCTCTGAAGCAGATCAGGGCTTCACAGGTTAACTGACTGCTTCCTGACTGCCGTAGCCCTTTAAAAACCCAAATCTAAGTATAGTATTCATGTATCCTCACATTAGTCCCATGTAATACTTCTAATGCTCAAGTTGGTGTTTTAAACACAAATGCAGAATCATAGGATTGTTAATGAGGAAGCCATTAACTTCTCAGCTGCTCTGTTATTTCCAATATTGCAATAAAAAGCCCAGATCACACATACAGTGAAATATGGAGCTATTAATCATCTGTCACATTACTTCTAAAACAGGTTCACCAATAATTTATTACAACAACTCAGTAATTTGGGGGGAAAAAATTAAATTAAGACATGACTATGTAATAGCTTTTATCATTTAATTAGAAGGTAATACCAAGTAATAACACTGCTGGGTAATGTTAAACTAACTAGGGGTAATAATGTAGATTCTAATGTAACAATACCTATGAGGTAAAACCAGTTGGCAATAGTAGTATTGTAATATAATGACACGCAAACAAAAGAGGTACTTTCTGAGCACTATTTGGAACTAAATATTTTTAGTATAATGATGTAATGATGACGATGTGTAATGCTGAAATTAAGTCAACCTTATATCCTAAAAATTTAACATATTTTATGTTGTTGTCATTAGTACTAGGGCACATGTCTGCCATAGTTTAATACCTGGAAACATTTGTATTAGTTTTTGTGTAATAACCAGAAAATATAATAAAACTGTTAGTTTCTTACATTCAGTTTAATCTGTTATGATAACCCTATACATTACTTGGCTAAAAACATTGTTAATACTAGGCTGTTTCTTACTTTTAGCTTATATGTAAAAGTAAGATATATGTAATTAAATAGTTTTACATGGTTACCTAGTTCTAAATTATTGCTACACTATTATTGTGTTATTATAGTGCTGTAAACAAAGTGCAGTTGGGTTCTTTTGCTTTAAAGCACACCTTTCCAATAGATTTCATGAGTAAAACTGACTCAGTAAACTCCTAAATATAGGTCAGAGAGCTGCATCAGCCTTATCTTTGGTTAAAATGACTAATGCCCTGATTATGTTTAAGTAAATAAACCAAAGAATTGGCCAAAGCTACACCTAGATAGTTGCTCTTGTTCTTCTAGATGTTGACAAATCCTGGATAAAACTTCTGCTGTGTCCATTTCATTTCTATCGGTGTTCCACAAAAATCCTTTTAGCCAGGTTTTCAAATTCAGTCTGGGATAGTCTCAGTCCTTCTTGCTTCATGTTGTGCAAACATCAGATATTAATGGACCTTGTGTCAGTTTACCAGGAATGAAAACAGATATTTGTGGGAGGAGAGCTCAGCTGTCTCAAATACCCAGTGGGGAATGCCACATTTAGAGGCTTGAACATATTTTATTTGGCTGTCACTGGTGTCGGGACGCATTTTACTGGAATGCCTTGCCTGCCGCAGATCCTCTGCATCATTCGACACTGAAACCTGATTAACCTGCACATTTGTAGCTTTATCAGCTACTCCTTCCAGTATTCGTTCTAAGGAACCCTGACTCCACCGCAGAACTTAAATATTTCCTGATTGCACATGCAGAAATTTGTTGAGCCTTTACTTCCTCTGCCACTGGAAGTTTAACATCAGCCGTTTTTTAAGCGCATATGACGCGTTTTTGTTTTTGTCTTTGCTAGTAGTCGTATTTCAGCCTGAGAAATACAAAGACAACACCCTGAGAGTAAAGTAGGCCAATGAGATGGCAGAGAGTGGAATGTGGGCATATATTTATTTTGGCCATGAAATATGGTGTATCCATGTGTATGTTGGTCAATTTTTTTTTCTTTGGTGGGGAACCCCGCAAGTCCCCAGATTGTGTGTATATCCAGACAGGAGGGCAGACATCTGGTCTCCACATGAACCTCAGGCTCCCATGAGCAACATGGAGCAGAAAACCTCTAACTTCCTGAGTGGGCTTCTGCAAATGTGCGCTCGTTCTCCACACATTTCTGTTCTGGAGCCATACATCATATATCACACACTCTGCCTTGTTCTCCACCCCTCCATCCTTGTGTGACTGCCAAACATCTCCCCCATCCCCACTCGTCCACCTACTCTCTGCAGCTTGTACCACCCACTCACATGGCTACATACCAATGAGATTCTCCACACTGGTAGTATAATATCTGGTTTTTGTTGAGGTTTTTTCTTTTTTCTCCACCCTCATGGTATGCCTGAAGAACTTCCTTGTCCGTTGTTTTTGAGACAGGCACAGTTTATACTCATGATGCAACAAATACAAAGTAGGAAAATAAAACAACAATTTCAGTGACCGCAGCTTCTTGTCTTGGATGACAGAGATGCTTTGGACCTTGTACTTGTTTGTTTATACAGAACTTTTTGCCTGCTGTAGAGGCATTTGACTTTGTTTGTTATGCCTGTTGCAGTAGCATCTTATCCCACCGGGTCTCACACGTTTTACCAGTCCAGCACCAGATAGTGCCTAGTTTTTATCTGTTTATCTTTTTTACTGCTCATTTCCTGTTTCATATGTTTTGCTTGGGGCTTACTAGAGTAACTTTGCATAATTCACAGTTCGGGATAAGAATGCCTTCATGCACGCCACATTGGTGATGTTCCCACAGCTTTGCACCATTTATACCAGTGGGAGAGCTGACGAAAACCTCCACATCAGCGCTGGTGTAGGTGGAGAGACATTTTTCTAATGCTTTTTCAAACTGCTGCAACATCCCCTGTGTATAATCTGTGACTCTCTGAGCTCCTGCACTGACATGTCACTAAAATGGAGGTAATGTCCTTGTTCCCCAACATCCGACGGAGACCTTGTTAAGTGACAGAGTGTAAAGGCTGGTACGGCTCCATGCCTCGATCATACCTTACGTGCTTGCAAGTCTGCTGGGGTCCGGGTCACATAGTTTTGTTATTTTGTACACTGTCTTGCAGACAACGTCACAGATTGCTGGAAACACAACGCTTTTCTGTTACAGTGGCTTCCGCCTACAGCAGGAAAGAGCACACATGCCATGCTTCCCAAAGAGGCTGGCTTTGAAAAAGGGAAATGGCGCTTGTTCTTGTTGGCATAACAACCAGGAATGCTGTTTGTAGAGGCATTCATCTATCAGTGGGTTTACAAAGGAAGGAGTAGATGTCGGTAAGCTGCAGGTCACGTCAGAAAAAGCGAGGTGGGGCACATAACAACTGTGTGTTTGTTCTCCACCAGTGCCACACCTCATAGCCTCAAACGAAAGCTTAAAAAATTTATAATAATTAAAAAAAAAAAAAAAGATAGTTACTGTGGGAACACCAGAGGTTCTTGCGTGTGATTGGGTGTGGGTGGGTGTGAAAGCATGTGAGAGCACAGCGGAGGAACAACCTTACATTTAACCTTTGTAGTAAATGCAGTTAACCATTTCATTTCTATGTCGTTAGTCTCACCTGTCCTACTGTAGTCATCGGGATTTTTTTCCTTTAAAAAGCTCACCAGTGCACGCGCTAACTATAGTTCAAACTTGACAAATTGTGGGTTTCTTGAGTGGCAGAAATGTCTTTCCAACCTCAGAGCTAATTTTGGCCTCAACCTCTCATTAAGAAAGGCAACAATCATTTATCATTAAGGTGAACACAGTGATGGTCTGTGTCTGATATTCCAAACTAACATGCTAGTTAAGATTTTAAAGCATTTTACCAACTAAAATCTTATGATCTTACTTTGCAAGCAGTGAACAGGACAAGAACATAAATATAACACAATGCAACACAGTAGTGACGCACATAACAAAGATTGCAGGATGGTGACACACAGCCGAGGTGTGACACATTTGAGCATTTTCACTGTTGTTTTGAAACACAGAGGGACGCTCGTAAGGTAGCACACCCGTCACGATAAACTGAAGGTGCACTGACCCTAAAGCACGCTCCTCTTCATCGTCTTTTTACCCCACAGCCAAGAAAGACAGCTGGAGTATTGCTGTAACCCACCGGATGGCTGTCCAGGTGGGCGGCGTGAACACAAGAACTCAAGAACGAGGCAACTTAAAACTATAGGCGCATCTCCTAAAAATCTTATACAAGTACGAATCCTTTGTGAGTCGTTGTCCCAGCTTTTCCATCATGTGTGTTATTAAGATTACAGCATTACTGGATAAAGGTGTCAGTGGGGGCTGAAATGCTGGTGAAGGAATCCGAGTAATAGCTGGCTGATAGTTGATGTAGGTCAAAGGTCTGATCCCAATGAGTCGCCCCCTGCTGGCCTTTAGTAAAAAATGCAGGTACTTCAAATCTGGAAGCTATGTTTATCTTTGCATCCAAAAAGGTTTATATTCTCTTTATTAACAAAAAGGTCTGTTGAGCCTACGCTGTCTTTAATGGAGGATTATGGATACAGCCGTGTTGTGGTACTTTAAGGATTCTTCTCTGTCTTGTTTTACGGTTAAAGATGACCAAAACATGCACAACTGCAAATCCTATCATCAGTGCTCTTCTCAAATCCTTGGCCACTGCGGACAGAAGTTAGGTCATTGATGAGGCATGCAGTCCACTGGAAATAACCACTACCTGTCTCTGCACAGCCAGTGCCTGAAAACCTCGAGTGACCAAAGCTGTTTTCACACAGGAACGTCAGAGATGTCGGGATAATCCAAACGTTGTCCAAAGATGAGGTCACTCGCTTTAGCCCAGCTGTCGCTCCTGGAAATGTGTGTGTGATTTACTAATTTTTAGGCAATGGTGCCACCTGGGTAATGTGTGCAGGAGTTACCTCTTATTATCTTTGCATACTATCCAAAGAACAGTAGACTTTGTGCTATGAAGCAAAGGGAAAATAAGTAGTAGTTAAAAAGGATGGGACGCCATAGAGCTGCTGTGCACGTGTGAAAATAGCTCAAGCTTCACCAAAACTGACCAATCACTGAGCCCTGCTCCATAGCCTGTATTTGAAATGGCACATGCCCAGCTACAAATGAAAGCCATACACACAATTTAAACTGATCACGGAGATGCACGAACAAATATTTGTGCAGTTACTCACCAGATGTTGTGCTGCTGTCAGCTGAGCAGAGTTAACAGAGGTCTTATGATAGCAGTTATGGGCCCCATGCCTCATTCTTGTACACAGGCCTGCGTGAACCTTCAAACTTTGGATTGTGCACGTGATTGTTAGCATGCTATGGTCCCATCTCCCCATCACTCCACTGCTGTTGTACCTACTAACAACTTTCCAGCATCCTATGCATTGAGCTTCTTTGTAGTTTCCTCTCCATCAGCTAAGCATTTCCTGCCCTCTTCTTTAGACACACTCGGCCTATCCATTAACAGATTTTTTTATGAGCTGTGACTATCTTATGTGCTTATATATTGTATGTGTAGAGCAGTAAATAATCAATAAAAGAACATGCACCTACATCCGTTTATCAGGATTATTATTATATGGCACACTGTGTTGCACAGCTGTACTGTGCTGTACTCAGACGGGTTTGTTTGATTGATGAAGCACCTCCTCAGTCTCCCATGTCTGTGATATCTCCCACACATGCGCACACACGTAAACTGCAAACAGAGCGTTGCACCTCCCTTGTTAATAACCTTCCTGCCTTCTTTAGTTATTATTCAGCGTTCAGTTTGTGCAAACGGCACGTCACCGAAACCTGAAATTCTTCTCCGACTGAGTCACAGTACGAGGTACTGAAAGAACTGGTTTGTCACAGGAATCTTTTCGCTAACTTTCCTCCCATTTTTTTTTTTTTTTTTTTTTTTACAGGTGTTACCTCTCTTTGCAACAATGTTTGATTGAAGATTTCTGAAAAAGGAAGAAATAACTTCCTCTTTCATCAGGTTTATCCACTCTGGTACTTCTAGTCAGTTCAGCCTGCACGGACCGATTTTCAGCACAAATATAAGTCTTTGCACATCTATCACGTGAACTTTGCCCCACTTTTGGGTTGGTCCCTTTCCTTTAAAGCTTGGGAAAACTTGGGATTAGTGACAACCTCTGTCATCTTCACTATCTCAGCGCCCAGTGTTTTCCCCCTGAAATAGGGCAGAGGTGATGGTCCCTCACCGAGGTCTCAAGTATGTCTAATTGAGCCCACAGGGAAAAGAATGCAGCAACAAACACTCGTGCTGCTTTGTTTTCATACAGGTGTGTGTAATATAGGTTCATTACTAACTTATTATAGACATGTTATATGAGACTATTTTTCAATCAAGTTAAAAAACTTCAAGGTTATGTTTGAGCTTGGTGATTTTAGTGAAGTGGCTCCCCACGGTCAATTTAAAGCCTTTTTAGATTTTTTTCTTTTCTTTTATATGTTGCAATCATCTCCTGCAGATGAAGCATTAACATGTTTTTCAAAGAATTAAACTTAAAGTTCATTCTTGACATAAAAAACTCAATCATGCCACAAAATCTTCCTCAGATAAGCTTCCTTTAACTTTTTAACCACTCCCATATATAAAACAAGCTTTTCAACCAGTATATTTTCATGTTAATGTGTTTTTAAAAATAAAAAAAAAATCTTACTCTAACAGCTAAATGTGGTATGATGGGGTTTTGTTTTTTTTAAATTCCATTTTGCTGTGGGTTGTGCAGTTACCTGATGGGGGTCATATGTGGGTGTTCCTGTGCTCCTCTGTGTGAAAGATGTGCTTCAGTGTGGCAAATCCAGTTAATCCTGAATTAATTCCATCACGACAGATGCGGAGACCGGTGGTGTAGGGGGGAGTGGGATTACTGGGAGTCCCTCTATAAGTGCAGAGTGCTGACCACAGAACTGATAATCGGGGTTGGCCACCATTGCTTAGGGATGACAAACAGATGGGAGACACCAGGATCAGCTTTGGCTACTTTCTGGTATCTGGTGGCTGCTCGGCCACAAGGGGAGCTGGAGGAATCCAATCCATAAGAATGATTTTCTTAGAGCTGTTTATTGCAAAACAGCAATGTTAAAACTCCTGAAAGTGGAGCGTTTGCACACCTGCGTCACATGCACTGTGCTCACACTCCATTATATCATTGGAATAAATAAATTCAGATCATTTTTTTTGTGGGACTTTTGTGCACATCCCTTTTTTCTTACATTCTTTTTCTTTTTTCTTTTTTTAACGACCCATTACCCAGCCACTCTCAGCAGCCTTGAAAAGTATTACCGAAGATGTTTTCTGGCCCTGCGTGGCACTCTCCTATCAGTATTCACATAAAGATTAGGTTAACGGCTGAAAGGACATGAACCAACACCAATAAAAGAGCGAACCGCCAAAGTGGACACACGTGATTTTTCTCTTTAAGTAACCATGGAGAGGGGCGGGTGTTGTTGTTGTAGTAAATGTAGTTGTTTTTTTTGTTTTATGACACAATGAACGAAGACTAAATCCATCTGTGTCACCTTATCAACGGATTGTATAAGGACCCGTGTTCTGACGTGGTTTATTCACCCACATCAGATTAGACTTCAGATGAGCCTGGATAAAGACCACTGCTAGATTTTGTAACCGTAGTCTGGCTGCTTATGGGGGGCGTGTGGATATGTGGGTGATTACACAGGTTAAGCAGACTGCTCTTCTTCTTGAGTGCTTGGGAGATGACAGAGAAGGGCACTAAGGGTTATTGATGCGTTTAGCAACAGGGATAGAGCTTGGATGTGTTTTTCAGTCAAAAAAGACCCTCCACTGTGCTGTTCTTACTGTAGTAAATTAACCTGAAGGCAGTGAGTGCCCTCATCAAAGCACCAGAGGAGTTGATTCAGAGCTCTCAGTTTGCTGTGGTAGCTATTCATGGAAACTCCGTGTTTTGTGAAGGAGGCAACAACGGCTTTCACTCACATTCACAGTTGTTTGGAGGCCAAACAGGGTTTTGTAGCAGCCTTTAAAGTCGGGCATGGGGATTGACTTGCTTTTGTAACCAACCTCGTGTGGCCTCCAGAGGAGCTGCAGTTTTTGAGTTGACAATTGTCACTTAGATTTGAATTCACTGTGAGATTGTGGGTTTGCTCACTGGAGCGTGTGTGTGATGATTCGCAGGTGTCCGGTCCTCTGTTGGTACCCGTGAGAGTGTTTTCTGGTGCATGTTGTGTGTTTAAATGATAACAGTCTGGACTTTTCATTCATCCTTTTGGTTTTCAGTGGTGGAAACGGAGCGCACTGTCCTTAAGTGTGACACAGGGTTTTTGTCCTTACTAAGTTACTAATTACTAAGTTGCTTAATCCATTCATATGTTGTTGGCAACCTGTGACAAAATGTCATGACATGACACGTCACCTTGTTATTTTGGGGGGTTTGGAGTCAGCATCTGTGCTGCCACAGAGGAAAGTCAGAGAAGGGTGACCGGGCCACTGCTGGGTGTGTGATCTCACCTGTGTGTGTGAATGTTTGGTGCTGTATGCCTTTCACATTATGAGGCATAGGTTGGTTGGCAAATGCAGTTCCTAGTTATTACTGTCATTATGAGCTAAATGCAGGTAAATGGTGTGATTTGTGCTCTGAGTGTGTGTTTTGTTGTGAGTGAGTGAGGTGGAATCCAAAAATAGTCTTTTACAGTTCAAATGAAATCTAGTGAGGTAACTCCTCTGTGCTGCGGTCACAGTGTGCACTTGCTTTTAGGAGTTTAGGAGAAAATGAAACACATCCAGCAAAGAAGAAGACGTTGAACTTTACCTCTTGGCACTAATGGATCCGCTATATTGTAACATGTGCAACTCTGGGGATGGTGTGACCCTCACACGGCTTGTTGCCTAATCTACAGGAACGCGTCACATGACATTTTGCTACATTACAGTCATCACATGAAACACATAAACACAACATGTTTCTCCAACAGAGCCAGCCCTGTTTGTAAAGGTCATTTTGTCACTTCACACATCACAGCACCCCGTGACCTGTAGCAGCTGTTTTCTGCTTTTCCTTAAGTCCGCCTTTATTTCCAGCTTCCACTCCTAATGCATAAACGAGCCAGTTTAAGCGGTGCGGTGACTGAGTGTGAATGAAGCCTGATGAATGTGCGCGGCTCCTGTGGAGAGTTGGCCGAATGGAGTATAGACGCTCTCCTGTCATCCAGATTTTATACCTGAGACTGCTGGGAAAATGTTGCACAGCAGCTTTTTGTTTTCTTTCTTTCACAACATCCCATAATTTTTGCAGTACGACTCCTCCAGGGTTTGAGTTGTTTGAATGATGATGCTGCCACCTTGTGGCGCGTCCGTGTCAGTTACATCACAGACTTTCATAAGCACTGTGTGGGAGTGGCGGTGCTTCACGTGGTCGTTAAGTAAAATCCTGACATAAGTGGCCGTGCGTTTTCAGGGCAGAAGTTCAGATGTTCACACATCGGCCTCCTCCTGATAGGCTGAGAAGATAAGAGAAAGTGACTGCTTCAAATCTCACTGCCATTTTTTTAGATTAAGTTACAGTGCTATGATTTTTTTTTTCTTTTATCATATCAGTTATCAAACTCCATTAAGCACATAGTGTCTGGTTAAACATTATCTTGTAAACTTATTCAATGATGACGAGCGTAAAAGCTTTTAAGATATGTATATGCTCTCTACACTCACTGGCACTTCCATACATGCAAATAAAAGATTAAAGGAAAGCTAACCTATAAAAATGTGTTTTCAGGAGTCATTTAAAACAAATAACAGAGTCAGATGACCTGATGGACTCAGGAGGGCTGTTCCAAAATAAGGGTGCCACAACCTCAAAAGCACGATGGCCTCTGGTTTTAATATCAGAGTGTGAGTCAGGAGACCCTGGTTAAAGGATCTCCTGCAAAAATGGGTGTGATGTGTGAACACTGGCTAGTTTTTGAAGTGCACCAACAAAAAAATATTCTCCACAGCATTACACCACCAGCAGCATAAAAAGTGTTACTGTTGCCTTCCGATCAGCTCAGAACAGCGTGTCATTCTCCTCTGACCTGTGGGATCAACATCACACACAGAGAACTGCACTGCGTATTTGCTCTTTTTCAGCCCGGGAGATGGTCATGTGGGAAAATCCCAGCAGATCAGCAGTTTCTGAAGCACTCAGACCAGACCGTCTCGCACCAACAACCATGCCACATTCAAACTCACTGAGACCCATTTTCGTGCTCATTCTGAGGCTCGCGTTGAACCTCACTTGATTGTGTCTAAATGCATTAAGTTGCTACCGTGTGATTTGCTGATTAGATATTTGCATTAAAGAGCAGATGAGTATCTAATGAATCTGCTCGTGAGTGCATCACAATGGAAAAAGTGATGCACTCACAGACGAGAAGAGAGTAATATTTATAATCCTAGTGGTAGTTATGGTAGAACTAGTAGTAGTGGATAATACTGTTTTTGTTTTTTCACCTGCTGTAATGTTCCTCTGTGCCGTTTTCTCTCCTTGTCTTCTTCTGTAGGTGATCACCTGTTTCGGCCTCGCTGTGGTGTCGTGCCGCTACGTGGGCTTCGCCGTGGTTGCCTTGCTGGTGGAGATAAACTCAGTGTTCCTCCACATCAGGCAGATCCTGCGCATGGCCAACATGGCCGCGAGCACGCTGTACCGCGTCAACAGCATGATCAACCTGGGCACGTACGTGGTGTTCCGTATCAACACACTGGCCTGGATGACCCGGTGGCTGGTGCTCAACAGGGACAAGGTGCCCCTCCTGGCCTACACGCTGGGCAGCGTGGGCATGGCCATCATGACGGCCATGAACATCGTCCTCTTCTGCCGCTTGCTCAGGAGCGACTTCTTAAAGAGCAGCACCCGGGAGGCCAAGAAAGAAAAGGAGATGTAGAGAGGAGGGGGAGGAAGGTGAAGGATTCAGAGGGGCACACGTTACTGTACATTAACACGCCGTGGCTGAGGTTCTGTACTGTCTGTACTGCAAGCGTTTAAATACTCATAGCTGGGAAGACAGAGAGATCTGCACCTCCCTTACATTACAGGTACAAGCACTCCAAGTGTAATCAAACAGCCTCACCTCAGACCCATCTACCGATCAGCTGCAGTTTTTCTCCCATATTTCAGTGCTTCATATAAACAAATCGAGGCCTTGTGAGACACCAAACGCCTTATTGTCACACGCCGTTTCAGCTCAATCGATCCTAAAATGTAGCTCACGATAAGTGACAATGCACTGAGCCCCTCAAACGTCCATGTATGCGGCCAGCGGAAACAGAAACATAAATATAAAATATCTCTCTTTACTTTGGAACAATAATCTCTTATTCATATATAGACGTATATCTCTGTACATAGGATATATACACGTTATGCTGCTGTGAGTTTTATTTCTTCGGTGGGGGTGACGTCAGAGGTGAATGCCTTTCCTACCAAATCTCCTCAGCTAAAAACCACCTGCTACCTCAGGGCTCGCACCAGTTCTTTGCCTCTTTCCAACACTCGCTATGCTGCCGGTGATTGGCAGCAAAAAAAAGAAACAAAAGTAATGTCTGCCTGTTGAATAAAGAAAATCAGGCAAATGCAAATCTTTGCTTAACGAAAGAATAATGACAACTGGGAGGCAACAACATGTGTCTGTTTTGTCCTTTTACATTTAACCCTGATGCTTAACACAGCTCGTGCCCTTCAGTTCGGCCCACACGGCGGGATCTTCGCGTCGGTAAACCTCAGAGGAAAGAGGCGAAATCTCCACTGATGGCATCACTGTCCATGAGCGGGCAGCTGCGCTTTAAACTTGAACCCTGTGAAGTGAAAGGAAAACCTAAATGATGTAGATTAGTTGAGTAAACTCAATAATTAGAATAGTAATTAATATTTCAACAGTGCACCGTGGCGTGTGCGTCTGCAGTAGGAGCTTTCAGACAGGCAGGAAGTATCAGCACATTCCTACACCTCACCTCAGTGACCTCAGCTCAGCCAAGACCACCAGAGATGCTTTTACTTTGAAGGGCTTTTGTAGATCTTTGCCATCCTGCCTTTAGTTTTAAAGTCGCAGATGAGCGCGACAGAAAGCAGAGAAAACCCCGAGGTGGGCGGGAACAAACTGGTCTGAGAGCTGTGAATACAGCAGACTGTTATACACACAGCCTCACACGGCCTCTCCTTCCAGCTCAGCTCACAGCATTATAGCTCTTCTATGGCATGGAAATATAATTGATGCCATTTCGTTTTTTGCTTTTGATATTTTTGATGTTTTGCCTTTTTGTATAATCAGTGTTTGATTTGTTGTATATCTTTGTAATTTATTTGTGCTATAAAAGACGAGTTTAAGGTGACACAGTGTTCACCGAGTTTTCCTGTCGCTGACATGACTGTGTTAAGACACGTTGTTAGAGGGTGGGAGGGCATTTTTTTAGCAACTTTTTCTTTTTCTCCTTTCTTCACGTGCAGTTTCCTCACAGTGTGCATGCTTGAATATGTTTATGTTCAAGCCGTGAAAAGCAGGCCTTCCAGCCCCAGTAACAATCACAGCGCACAGCAATTAAAAAACACTATTTGGGAGAAGACAAAAAAGTTTGAGTTATTGTTTTTTGTTTTTAATTAATTTTCTTTTGAATGTTAAATTTGCTTTTTTTAGGGCAGCTTTGTTGTTGGTAATTGAAGTTCTTTCTAACAAACAAGCTTTTACTCGTGAACCTGTTATGAATACGGCTGTAATGTTATTGAAATCGTGCTTGTATGATATCATTTGTTCATCATGTTGCTGTGTGCTTTAATGAATTGTGACACGCCTTAGCAGCCAAGTCGTATTAATGACCTGATGATTTTATTTTATTTTTTTAAAGCATTCGTAGTAGCTCTGATCACCTGTATGGCTTTGATTTCCAAATGCGACTGTCCCCAGATCTTATGAGGTCAAAAATATTAAATATTGTGATTCAATATTTGTGACTTGTCGGCATAACGAGAAAATATTTAGGCCAAGAGGCATTCTAAAGTCCACCAACTTTATCAAAACCCACAAATTATAATTACTCCATCAGTGTGCCCTTGTTTATTCATTCATGAAGTTCACTTTTTTTCTTTCTTTCTGAAAGTTTTGAAAGCAAAAATCATCCTCTGTCATCAGACTGTCGCATATAAATATAACGGTGTAAATATAACAGTTTCATTTTTTCAAGTTTTGTCAAAATTGTTTTGTAATTAAAATTGTGATATGTATGTTTACCTAACAACGCTATTTGTTTTAATGTGTTGATTAAAATAAGTGAATAAAATCAAAGGAATGAGCGTTCTGTTTTAGTTTCTCTGCAGATTTTTGGATTAGCATCGGGGTTATAAAAGAAGAAGCCAGTTCGAGGTCCAGATCTGGAGCGTCCGACTCACTATTAGTCATGGGTGACGTGACCCAGTTTGATCTCAGGTGGGCCCAACCAATCAAAGGCATTGTTCGTATTAAAGAAACAAAAGGTCCGCAGAGGTGACACAAATGCTTTTGGGGTCAGGAAGGACGTCCTGTCAAATAAAACATGTGACACTCATCACTGTGGTGACCTCTTAAAACTATCTTCTTTTATTTTGAAAAACCAGAACTATTTTAACAGGGATTTTTTTGTCCAAACTCCATCTTCTGCTATTATAAGTGCATTAAAATGTACAGATCACAGTGAATCTACAAAAAGCACTAAAGGTTAGATATGTTAACAAGTTTTAGAAAGAAATGCAAACAGCGTTTACTTCTTTATAGCCCAAACTAACTTTACACAGACCTACATTCATGTTGTATGTTCTTCACTTAGTCCTACAGGGGACTGGAGACCTGACCCGGTGTGCTGCTGGGATAGGCTCCAGCTGTGCAGCCACTACCCAGAACTCGAGAAGAGTAAAAATGTTGGACGAGTTCGAATTTTAGCGACCTTGTCCTCAAGGTCAAAATCAGAAAAATCAACTTTTCTGATGATCAGCTACGATTTTCAAATTTAGGCTATATGTGCATCTACCAGGAGGCTGAGGGGGAGTGACAGTCGAGTTTTTGTTTTTTATTCTCCCGCCTGAAGGAGGGAGTATGTAATTGGATCTATGTGTTTGTCTGTCTCTTTGTTAGCACTCTGGCATCCACAGTTTTTAAGTTTGTGTTAATTTTTAGTGACGGTAGATACCGGGGCTGATTTAATTTTGGTGAAAATCTGTTCAAGGTCACACCACTTGTGAAAATTTCTAAAAAAAAAATCTATATTACCCACAATTTTTTCTGAATAGTCTTCAAACTTCAGAATATACTAGCGCTTGGGGGACATGAGTAGCTAGGTTGGCTAAGCATTTGACCTTGGCCTTCACTGTGAGAGCCCAAGGTCAAAGTTCATATTGGAAAAAAAAAGTTAAGAAGCCATATTGAGTAATAAGTCAAGTTTTTCCCAGCTTATAGAAATCTAATCGTTTATTTGTGCCACTCTGCCTAGACCTCTTCCCCCTCCTTTGCCCCCCATGTAAAATTTTCTAGATCTGCCGCTGGTTAAAGGTTAGGTCCTCTCCAAAACTTTAGAGCAATACAATAATCACTGGGGGGCATAAGCACTTTCTTTGTTTGAAAGTAAAATTTAAAGTTTACTTTTTCAATACAAAATTATATGACTTCATAATGACACAAAAGATTTATATACTACACTAGATTTCCATATTAACAATGCTGGCATGAGCATAAAAGATCAAAGTTAGCATAGCCCTTATTCTCAGGTGCTCCTGTTATCATTATTACTATTAACCTTGCATTCCTTGTCCTGTAAACCAGCGGTCCCCAACCCCCGGGCCTCGGACCGGTACCGGTCCGTGAGTCGTTTGGTACCGGGCCGCGAGAGTTGAGGCTCAGGTGTGAAATGTATAGTTTTCAGGGTTTTTATCGGTTTTCAGCGCTATTTTGTTATCGTTTTTATCGTTAACTCGGTTTTCCTGGGTCTTTTCACGTGTGTTATGAATAAATCTTCTTTTTTTCGGTACTGGTACTAGTTTTATTTTGTTGTATTTATCCGCGACACCTTAAAGGCCGGTCCGTGAAAATATTGTCGGGCATAAACCGGTGCAAAAAAGGTTTGAGACCACTGCTGTAAATGACTCCCAAAAGGTCCAAATGAGGTCCCCGGCCCTCATGTTGAGAACCACTGCAGCAGCCCTCTTGTCTCGCTGTCCACGGTGCTGGAATCACGCGCATCCTTTCATTAAAGTACACAAAGCAAACACGCTTCGTGCACGCGAGGCTTTAAAGTTTCGCGTCTTCACACGCACGAGCTGCGCCTTGATCCTCCACAGAGTCGATTCGGAGCGGTGATGTGCCGCTCAGCCAATCAGCTGGCGGACTGACCCCGTCGTACGATGTTCTCGCGTGTTCTGGTCACGATGGCTTGTTTTCATCACCGTCTTCAACTCGCTGCTCATCCAGCAGCTCGATGACGCCTCAGTTGGTGGGAGCGGAGGAAAGGTGCGCACGTTAAGAAAAAAAATGGACTGCGCACTTTGCTCGTCGGTTTTCAAAGCAGCTTCATGTTCCTGCTGCTGATGATCGACCCTGCAGATGTTGCAGCAGGGATTGTTTTTGGTGTCGGCGGATCGCGGTGCCATGCGTCGTTTTGCATTTTTACGCACCCATCCAGCCTCCTCCTCCAGCTCTTCCTCTGATCAAACAGCGTCACATGCTGCTGAAAAGCACTTAAACGCTCCAGATAAAATGTCTGGGTGAATGCGGCAGCCCGCAGGATTTGGACCGACGCCGGAGGCCAGCATGCCCGGACCGGAGGACGTATTTATAACGCTAGCAAATCACATTTCTTCACATTTTGGTACTTAACGTCAATTTAAAGGTAAGCAGGGACACTTATATTATCTAATGAAATATAAGTCGAGGTTATCGGTCAGGCTTGATTTTTTTTTTTTTTTTTTTTTTTGGTTATCAATGCCTTATTTATAGCTCCAGCATGACCTCAATTCCGAGCGTGCACTTCCCACTGAAGACAAAGTTACGTGGAGCCGCTGGAGCTCCTAGGCTGTAATCTGAATTTCTAAGTTAGTGTCTGGCAGGAGTAAACGCAGATTCTCTCCCCTTCTCTCGTCTCTTTAGACTCAGCCATGGGCGATGAGAGGAGTTTGTCTCAGCAGATAGAGAGTGTGGAGAGGAGCATGGTGTTCCTCAGGAAGGAGCACCTCTCCATGCTCCATGGTCTTCACCTGGAGATCCTTTCCCTGCAGAAACGATGCACAGGTGAGGGGTTCTCAGCTGCTGTTGCTGTTGCTGCTGTTTTTGAAAGTAAAGCCCTAAAAAACTCTACCTGACCCCTACTTCTACTGACGCTAAAAATATATTTAACCACATGGCCTTTAGAGAATCAGCAGGAGTACTTCCTGGCTTCTTTAACCTCCTAAGACCCGAACTCTTTCGTGGCATGCATTTTTAAATTCTCTTTGCTATTTGGACTGATTGGGACCTGATGAATGCAAAAACAAAGAATTACCAGATTTTTTTATTATTATTATTATTTTTAATATGATTTTTGCTTCTGAGAAAAATGAGATCCACATATCAGGACATTTGTTTTAAATTTCGATAGAACAGTGGCAGTATAATGTCCTCGTAAGTGGATATCAGGCCCTTGTAGAGCAAGATTTAGTATTTTGGTCTAGACAACCCAAAATGTGATGACCACATATGTGGAAGCCAGGTCCTAGGAGGTTAAATCAGTTTTCCTCTTGGGTTTCTGCTATATGTTTATTTTAAATGACTTCTGTTACTTTATAGAATATAAGATGTGAGGATACACAATGTCTGAGTGTCCAAGATGTGTTTAAAAAAAGAAAAAAAATTAAAAACCCTCCCAAAAAAAGTACCGAGTGGACACTGGAAGGTACATTTGTAATGTACATTTTAATTGAAAATCGTTTGCGGTCTTATGAGTTCATATTTAATTGAAGAATCCTTTTGGCTAATCCTCTTTGGGCATTGCTGGTGTTCTGCAGCTCTTTATTAATCAGCTAAGACCAATCTAATTGACCTTTTACCCTCAGAGAAAGGATTTACTGAGATTTTGGAAAACAGCCTTCTTTGAATGGGGTTTTAACCTCACAATAAACCATCAGACACTCTGATATTTTGATCCTGTCATTTCCCTGATTTCACTGAATTATAACATTTAATTTTTTTAAGGAGACACATCCACTGAGCTAAAGCCTGTGTGTGTGTGTGTGTGTGTGTGTGTGTGTGTGTGTGTGTGTGTGTGTGTGTGTGTGTGTGTGTATGTGTGTTTGTGTGTGTGTGTGTCCTCATTGTTCTTCTAATGTGTGTCTGCAGCACCACTCAGTGCCAGACAATGCTTACATGATGATGTCATGCTACAATTCCTGTAGATTGCATCATTTCCTGTTTGGTGCCTAATGGATGGTGCCTTCTTCCATTTAATCAAGCATCCAGATGCACATGAAAACACACACACACACAGTCTGGTATTAGCCTTGTGGAGATATTTTTGTTTATTTCTGGCTAACCATCACCCCTGTTATAATAATTCTAGCTTAAAAGCCTAAAATAGATCATCATTGGTTGGGACGTGAATCCTGTTATGTGAACAGTTTTTTGTCCCCAGTGCACAACCAGCAGCACACACATTAGTTAATTGACAGACACAGAAATACACGTGCTTTGTAATGAATCCATGGGTCCTATAGCTTTAGTAATCCATATGAAGAGGATTGCAGGGGGTGGAGGAGGATGGGGGAAGGGCTGGGTCCATTATTTTGTGTTTCTCCCGCACACATGTCACATCTGCTCAGTGCAGCTGCGTGTGGCAATGACACCACCAACAGAGAGAGAGCTGGCCTGCTCTTTGCCATCTCCTCCTCCTCCTTTCCTTTTGTTTCTGTGGGCTCTCCCACTGTAATGTGGGGCTCTTACAGATTGTTTATAGCAGTGGGGGATTTTTTTGGTCCACATGGAGCTTCAGTCATATTTCTGTCAGCTGCAAGGAAACGAGGCCAAACCTGCGTAAAGACAGTACAGTGCATTTCTGCCCCCAGAAGTACGTGTACACAAATAAATCATCTTTCCTCAGCAGTTGGTGGCATCGGCCTGCTCTCCTCACTCCAGTTTGGTGTTGCCTTTAATTTCCACATTCCTCAGAGGTTTCTGTGGGATTGCACTCACTAAAAACAATACTCAGCAGCTCCTGTTGCTGCTGAACATCTAAAGCTTCTCACGATGCCGTCGGGCCAGAGTGGAAAATCTGTTAAAAGGTTTTCCATGCAAATGTCTTTTTAAGGCAAAGATCAAACAGTCGTATGTATCTGAAAAAGCGAGGAAAAGGAAAGAAGGAGAGATGTCGCTTTTTTTGTCCGTGGTCTTTGAATATTTGCTTGTCACGGATTAGTTAGTTTTCTTTGCTGAACGTTTTTATTTGTAACTTGAGGCAGTGAAGAACAGATAGGCTAATGCAGTTTGCAGGACTCAGAGGTGTACCCTGCCAGCTCACTAATAAAGCGTGGAAGGTTACTGCAAGGTTGGGCTGACAGTGTTGTTGTGCACGTTAGTTCTGCCTTTTTTCTTTTTTTTCACTGTTCTCAACTCCAAGAGTTTCCTAATCAGCACATAAAGGCGCTTCTCTCTTCATGAGCTACAAGCTGCATCACTGTTTGTAAATGAGGTCTTCCTGTCTGGTCTAATGCGTTTTTTGTGCATCCCGGAAACGAGTTGCATTTGTCCTTCCAGATATCTTTTCAAAGTTCAAGGTTGAATCGACTAAACAAAAGCCTTGAACGCTCAGTCAGGCTGCAGGAGATAAGACTGACCTACAAAGTTTTGCACACGCTGGATATTGCAATGTGCTGAGTGACTGATTTTCATTGTGTCAGGAATAATTCTTAGAATTACACTTATTCTGTGCTCCCCCGCTGCTAAATGAATTTCACGGAGTTTCAAGGCTCAAGGAAGCTGTGAATGAGGGTGATAACTAGAAAATAAGATGCTTTCGAAGTCACTCACATTTGGGTGCAATCACTGAGTGTGCCTTTCTGGAGCTCCCCTTTTCTTTTTCACGCCTACCTTCCTTCCTTCCTTAACTCCCCCCAACCCTCCACCCTCACACCCCCCATCTGTCTTTCTCTCTTCATGCCAGCTGCATGGGTGGGTGTGTTACAGTATGCTGACTGCAGAGGGAAGGAGAGAGGGTGTGACAGAGAGAGCAAGAGGAGAAGAAAGGCTAGGGATAACCAAGCCACATGCACATGATGGTACAGCCTGTTCTGTATACACTGCAAATTCTTCCATCAAAAAAAAGCCTGAAGTTCACTGCTCATAATTTCTGACTTAAATAAACTCGAATATCTCAAGAGAATAAGAGTTTTTCTGGTCACGGGGGAATTAAACGAAGCACCGCTCTCTGTGTTGTGGTGTGTACAGAAAAAGGCTGAATGTGGAGATTTTCCTGCTGCAGTCAGGCTGCTGTGGATGACCGTCGAGATGACTGACAGGACAGACACAACCAGCAGTCTGCCCCTCTGCACTCACTTATATGCAGAAATATAGTCCAAAAATCACTGAACAACTGAATACTTCAGTCTGACACATTATCTTAACATATCAGAAATGCTTTATTTTATCCATCTAAAAATATGCTTCATATCACACTGAGCATCTTTTAACATCACTGCCACTATTCGAGACTGTTGCTCCTGCCTGATATACCCCCAAAAAAGGCATTAATGGCTTGATCGTTTGATCAGATGTGTTTTATTGTCCAGAAAAGCTGCTGAGTTTCTAGTGCCTCTAATCTGCTTGCTTTGCTTTTATGGCTCAAGTGAAATGGATTCAAAGGCGAGCGCCTAATGTGAGACATAAAAGTCAGACGAAGCATACAGCAGACACAGATACAACAGAGCGATGCACATCTTCACTCGAGTGCTATACAAGGGGGGAAAAAAGAACTATTAAAATAATGTAAAGGTACTTTTAATGATATGATTTTAAGCTGTGGCTTTAAGTTGAAATGATTCTCTCGTACAAAGCACGACAGGATGTTTAGCTTCATCGGATGTTTTATTAAATGCGGCACAGCTCACGGGGATTGCATTTTTATTTCAATATATTCTGATTACACCGAGAGTGGCTCCACAGTGTAGTGGTTTACACGTTTGTTTAAGAAGCAAAAGATTTCACTCCTATATCCCAAAAATAAGGATAATAAAGTAAAATGCTAATATGACAAATGTGTCCTTACAGATCCAGACTGTGGCAGTCTCTAGCACTCAGTCTTTGATGTAAAGTTTCAGATTTTGTTTCATAAATTATGCATGAGCTCGCCGAGGATGTACTGCATCGAGCATCTGTTATGTTAACCACGAGCAGCAGCAGCAGCAAACACAAACTGTCAGCATACAGCTTTAATAAGACTCTGATCGCCTGCGTTTAATCTCTGATTATTTGATTTCTCTCTCTTCCCGCTGTCTTTGTGTGTCTCTTGCATTTTTCAGAGTTGACGAGCGAGTTGAAGATGAAGCCTCCGGGCAGGAGTCAAATAGGTATGTTTGAGTTCACATACGCTCCCTTCACAGGCTCTTCCTAGTTCTCCTCTCTCTGCCGCGCCTGACTGTGTTCGTGCCTCTTGGATTTTTGTCATCTTTTTTTGGCTTTGAGGACACAAAGACAGCCACATGTTTACATCTCCCCGAGCTAGTTTTCACTCACCCTCCCCATACTCAGCTTTAACCCCCAGATGACCCCTGTCTCTCTCCATGCTTCCACCCCTGCATCCTCCAGGGGACAGATCTTTGTCGGCCACCGCTGCCTCTCTCTCCAGGAGGGAGGAGTCTCTGGTAAAGCCACGTGTGTAAAAAGATGCTACAGCTTCACACGTAAGATGAAGAAACTGTCTCAGCGGCTAAAGCATACCTCGTGAAGGTGGCTCAGTGCAGAAAGAGGCACCATTTTGTCACAGCGAATTGGAGACAGACTCCAGAAAGAGCAGTCAAAAGGCTGTATAAATGTGCGTGTGCTTGTAAAGAGTGCGGGAGGCAGGGGGGAGGAGTTGTGCCTGGCTGCATTACTCAGCCATTAGATCCCATCTACTTTATCCAGGGCAGGTTATCCCCCCACTCACGATACATCATGCAGCACAGCCCTGTGTTTTCCTCCTCACCCCAGCAAATTGATCCATCCTCTTTTTTCGTTCTGCTCTCCTTTTTTCCTCGAGGTCCCGGTGGGGGTGTCCACTTACAGATTTTGCTGAGAGCGAGAGAGAAGGAGATGTAGGAAACAAGAGAGGAAAAGAAAGGAGAGAAGTAACAAGGGGGAGAGAGGAGGGCAATTAAGGCAAAAGGAAAGGCGGCAGAGTGCAGTCAGCTGCAGACATGGAGGCGTATGGAAGGACGTAAAGTTCACATTAGGTAGTTCTATAGCAGGCGTATGAGTTTAGGTGGGGTGTGGTGATGGGCAAAAGAGAACCCGATCGGCCTTCAGAGGATCGATCCTGTAAGAAATATGGAGAAAATAAAGAAATAAATGAATAACGGAGATGAAACCCAATAAAAGGCCTGTCATAGACAGAGAAATTACATGAATGGGATACCATAAGCTGCAAGATGTTACAGTTTGGACCCCCAAATTCAAAGCTTTTGTCAGTATATGAAGCAGCTTATTAGGAATTTTCAGGTCGGTTTCCCTCTGGGCAGAAGGGTCAATGCCGGCCTCTGTGGTTATAATCCCCTGCTCCTCCTGCTCCTCCAGCAGCTTCTCCTGCTCAGTAAGCCCTGAGGTAACCGCACTGACTCAGGGCTTTTCATCCATACCTGCCTCTCATCCCTGTGGGGAATTTTACTGGAATAAAAGAGACGAAAGCTCGTCTACAGAGGCAAAAAGGAGAAAAAGCAATGAGCAGTGTGCTGTGTTAAACACGACCTTGGCAGAGAAGGCGTTTAGTAGTAGCCTGAATGAAAGTCTGTGTCTGTGCAGTCTGTTTAAATGTGGGACTGTGTTGTGAGGACAAGCTTTGCATACTGTACAGAATATAAATGCTTATGGAGCAGCATTAGCTCTGCTTTGGTGATAAGAAGTAAAACACATGAATCAAGCTGTAGCTTCTGTTTTTCTCTGATCCACAAATTCGGCATGTGAGCATCAGTCGGCCTGCTGTGAGCAGGACATATTAAAGATATCAAATATCACAGTAACACACAGATTTTCCCATTATATGGACCGAACGGCCTCACAAAAAACGACCGTTCATTATCAAACATCAGAATGGAAACGAGGACAATATTAGTTTGGTCCACTGACAAAAAAAAAGTGATTGATCGAGAATTTTGATTATTTATCAGTCAGAAAATATTTCTCCTTTTATTTTTTAGGTCAGGAGAAAAAATCATTCTGATTATTTTATCACATAAAGAAAAATGGTGGGATGCCCACCCCAGGATGGAAATGAGAGCAGGAGATTGACAGATGGATCGGTGCAGCGTCTGCAGTAATGTGGATGCTGTACCGGTCTCAGCTCAGCTCTGTCTTCATGGTGAAGACGCAGCTGAGCTTCACAGCAAATCTGACGATTTACTGGTTGATCTGCGCTATTATGGCCATCAGCTGTGGGTAGTGACCAAAATAATTAGATTGCTGATGCAAGCAGCAGAAAATGAGATTCCCCTGAAGGGTGTCTGGGCTCCTTAGAGATTGACTGAGGAGCTCGGTCACTTAGGAGTGGCTCAGAGTTAATGCTGCTCCTCCAAATTTAAAGGAGCTGTTTTGGCGCTTCCTAAATGAATTATTTTGGGCATGGTAAACTGGGAGGAGGCCCTGTGGTAGGAAAAAATGGATAATTATGTTATGAGGGAGCACCTCAACAGTTGAGATGGGTGGGACATGGGAGGTCTGGGTGTCTCTACAACAGAAGATGAATTGATGGATGGTAAAACAGGAGAGTATGTTGCATACCAGACAGGTTTCCATAAATGTGAAACAAACTTTATTCTAAAACTCTACATGTTCATAATTTGCATTTCTGGTCTGCATCAGAATTGCAGGAGGAAGAGGAGCTCTTGGAAGCTCGCAGTCTGGAGGTTGAAAACCGCCTGGCAGAAAAGGAGTGCGCTTTGGGAGAGCTTAGGAAGGAGCTCACTCAGAAAGGGGCTTTGGTGGGAGTTCTCAGAGCCAATCTCAAGCAAAAAGAGCGCCATTTTCTGGAGGAGCTGAAAAGCCGCAGCCACTGTTCGACCGTCCTTAACACGGAGCTGCAGAAACAAACCGAGGCTGCGGCATACCTCTCCTTCCAGCTGCACGCTGCGAGGCAGAAACTGCACCAGCAGCGGATGCAGCAGAGGCAGGGACTGCTTTCCAGGGCCAACAACCAGGGGCTCCAGTACGGTGCTGAGCATAACTCCACAGTTTCTCCACAGATGCTTTCAGGAGCTTCCCCTTCTTCTCCTGTGGTTAAACCAAAACGTAAGAGCGCTAGGGCTTCCTCGAGAGTTGAGCGTTCCCGAGAGTGTGTGCCGACAGAGAAAGTGATGGGCCCTGCAGAGCCCACAGCCATGCCGGACCCTGCTCTCTTCCTCCACCCTCGAAGGCACAGGGCCCGCTCCAGGCACAGTGTGGCACAAAGACAGCCTCCACTGGGCATGGAGAAGGAAGAAGAGGAGGACGATGAAGGGGCAGGGGGTGGGGAAGGGCCAGTGGAGCCCCAAGATGAAGCTGCTAGACTGGTGTCTTCAGCAGCAGCAGCAGCGCCTCCCGCTGCGGAGACGCAAGCAGATTAGTAACTACTGTGACATGTGCATTTCAACCACTGTATCATCTGTCAGACTGTTAATGGTGATAACTGTTGTTCTGCACCTTGACTGAATCCATACTGAGACTGGTTTTAGCCATTTTATTATATCACACTCACTATACGCTCTTTTTTAAATATGAACTTTGAAGTAACCTTAAATAACTCGCAAAAGTCAGTAAGTGTCACTTTAGGTCAGTCTTTTAAACTAGAAGGAATTGTTTACACTGCTGTCAGATACTCTCTGCATACT
This sequence comes from Perissodus microlepis, assembly GCF_051167445.1. NCBI lineage: Eukaryota > Metazoa > Chordata > Actinopteri > Cichliformes > Cichlidae > Perissodus > Perissodus microlepis. The sequence continues at coordinate 19,370,440 of NC_140474.1, read as the reverse complement.
GTGGGGCCTTATTTTATGGTAGCCCCCCCCTTCTTGGTTTGAGTTTGACCGTGGTAGCAGTCATTTAGAGTGGACTAGAAGCTGCTGTGGTAGTTGTGTTACCCAGGCAGCTGTGACCTTTAAAGGCCCTTCATAAATCACCCTAGGTGGCTGAGTGTTTGCGTGCGGCACAGCTGAATATATCTGAGGTGGTAGGGACATGAAAAAATGATTGATCCCCAGGAAATTCCTCACTTTGAATAGAAACATACATAGTTTGTTGTTGTTGTTGTTGGGTTTTTTGGTTTGTTTGTTTTTTTACTTCTTTTTGAAAAAATCCATAGCCATGCATCAAAGTCTGGTTTCCAGCTGATTTAGTCTTAATCTCCCCGGTGTAATCTGAAAAACAGAAGTAATCAGTCCAGGCAACGATTTTTAAGGAAACAGGCTTTAAATAACTGTACGGTACAAATCACATTTTCACAGCAGACTTTAGATATCTCTGTCAGTTTTACCTGGCATCAAGGCCATGTCTAAAATGAATATCATGCTCACTCAACAGGCACTAACTGCCAGAGTTACTAAAATGTTGCCCGGCACAGTAAAAAGTACTATCAGTATCCAGAAATAGATCAGTGACAAGATTGCCTGTGATATGTTAATATTAAATATGTAATTTTGGGAGTTCCCTTCTCAATGTGCAAAATATAAGAAGGAGTATGTTTAAATCAAGCACGCACACTAATTTAATAATGCAATTTACGTTTAATTGTGCCGATATTTAACACAGAATAAAAGCAGGTCTTATTTTTTTTTAACTTGATGCTGAAATTGACCGTTCAAAAAGCAGCGCAACTTTTGTAAAGCACGCTATTTTGCCCTTTTTAATAAATCTGGCCGTAAACTCTTCTCTGTAACCAGCAGAATGCCTCTTTGAGAAACACTCCCTAACAGCAGCCTGGTTACGTTTGGGCAACAAAGCTACAAGGCTGGTTTGAGTCAGAGTACACCTGTTTAACAATGTCACCCACATCACAGAAAGCCTGAAGGCAAACTGTTGCCATGTGCAAAGCAGCCAATCAGTGATTCAACTAACAACAAAGCCTTTTCCCACAGCCCGCCTTCACTGTTCTGGTTAGTGACCAGATCGTGATACACTTTAGAGCAGCGATCCCCAACCCCCGGGCCACAGACCAGTACAGGTCCATGAGTCGTTTGGTACCGGGTCGCGAGAGTCGAGGCTAACCCTAACCCGGTTTTCAGGGTTGTTATCGGTTTTTAGCGTTATTTTTTATCGTTAACTCGGTTTCCCTGTGTCTTTTCCCGTGTGTTATGAATAAATCTTCTTTTTTTTGTACAGGTTTTATTTTGTTGTATTTATCCGCAACACCTTAAAGGCCGGTCTGTGAAAATATTGTCGGACATAAACCGGACACAAATCCGTGGTGCAAAAAAGGTTGGGGACCGCTGTTTTAGAGTGGACCTATTATGCTTTTTGAATTATTTTTGTTGTAAATACAGTTCTAAACAAATTTATTAGATCACCAAAAATTCTGTTCAGGAATGCAAGTAAATTAATATAATTTGGCATCTCAACCAAAAAAATATAATGTGCTTTAATATTGTTTTTATACTTTTTTTTTCTACAGCAGCTGCTGATTTGAAAGTAATAATTGACAACAATAATTATATTTTAGCATTAAAAATGTGCATACAGAGGATTAACCATTACAGAAACATTAAAAAAAATAGTTACAGATACTGTTCGCTTAGGGCAGCTGAGGCATAAACCTTACACTGGGCGGTGGTCTAATACATTTCTTAAGTACTGCATGTAAGGCAAAAGCTCAGTCTACTGCCTCTGCATGATGAAGGGAGGAGATATCCTTATGTGGTCCTCTCAGGCTCCACCCACCTATAGTCCAAACCTTCTGCTTATGAGAGGCAACCAATCAGAAGAAGGCTGGCTTAAAGGGTAAGGAGCTACAACAGCTTGTTTCAGTCAGTGGACGAGGGCAAGTATAAGATGAAGAAGAATTATTTTGAACTGTGAATCATGCAAATCTAAAGTCCTGAAAGGTACTAAAGGTCATTAGACTTGGTTTGTCTACATCAACCTCAGCCAACAGGTTAAAAAAACATTAGAAGAAGACAAAATATTATCACTTACATCACAACTTGTCATTCATTTTTAAATAGCGGTAGCGATACAATGTGAAAATAACTAACTTAATTCCTTTAAGGTACACAGTATATTTTATCAGTGCCTGTCTCTAAAGGAGGAGAGGTCAGCCACATGAAACTTCAGTCTGTATGTTTTAAGAAGTGATGGATTGGAGTGGTGTGCTGCCTTTCCTTTGCAGGGCCTGCTTTGCGTGTAAACAGGCCACATGCTGGTGATAATCAGTTCTGACTCACTGGACTGTGCACTTTACTCAGGTGTGGGTTGTGTACAGAAAACACGTACGACGCCTTCTTCGGCATATTTGTGTTTGAGGGTCTTGTGTTGTTTTGTTTCACTTTTTTTTTTTTTTTTTACCTCAGGAAAAAAAATTAGATTTCTTGATGTGTCTGATGATGTGTCTTACACTGAAGAGCCGGATGATTGTTTTGATGGAATTTCCTTTCACATTTTTTTTAAAAACACATTTAACAAATTCCCAAACTAGCCTTGTGAGTGCACACGGATGCAGTGGCTGTTACCCTCTGTTATCAAAACACATGCATATGGTGGCCCCTAGTGAAACAATGAGCAAACAGCATGAAGCAAGCAGGTGAAATCAACCTTTTATGCTATGGCTTGCATTAACAACGCCCGTTTATGACTTTACCATCATATACGCTGCAACTACTGCCTTATAATATATAAGAGGAGTCGTGATGTAATAAACGTGCACACGGACTCAAAGGAAACTACAAGTCTTTACTTAACGGATGGTTTCCTTTTATACAACTCTGGTTGGGGTTTGCATATAAGTCAGATCACAGTTTTTCTTCAATGCTTTCCTTGAGCCATAACCTAACTGAGTAACCGCAGCTTGATGCGAGTCTTCCTGTAAGACTGAATTTGATTGTAAGGATTTCTTTCACTCCTAAGCCACCGGTTAGCGGCTTAGCATCATGTTTGTAGGACTATTATTAATAAAGCAATATATATTGTATATTTATATATTATGAGTAGGTGAGGTCAGCTGGTGTAAGGACACTTGAGGCGTGAAAATAGTTTCTATCTTTGTAATTTTTCAGCTCACAGTGTTTTCGCTTTATTTTTTTCTGAACTGTCTGATGGATTGTTCCATTTTAAAGTTTTGTCACTGACTCTTTATGAGATGAGTTGCTACGCTAAATGTTAAGGGATTTAATGATATGTTGCACGTGACGCAGCGGTGAGTAAATCGGCATATTCTTATGCCACCTGAAAAGGTCTGGATGCAACCTGAGTGAAGTACACTTTTTCTTTCTTTTGTTTTCTTTTGTTTTGTTTTTTAGCAAAGAAATGCAAACATGACAAGGGTTTCCATTCACCTCTTAGCTGGGAAGCCATTAGCATGACCGTGTGCACTATTCTTCCTCAAGTTTTATGAGATAGTCGGTGATATAAGTGCAAAGCTGTCTTGTCCAAAACAGTTTCTCTGACGGGGAAAACTGAGCTTTAGACTGTTAGACTCCACGAGTTAATCACTGCACCTCCTATCCAGGTAGATTCAACTCTCCATCCACCTGTAATTATCAGTTTAATAGATTTCACAGCAGATGATCCATGCTTTTTATGTAACATCAAAATACTGGCTGCTGTACGCATCTTTGCTACAGTTTTTACAACTCAGAGACTGACGACTTGTTTGTCTGCCTTGAGGGAAAACGCTAATGAGCCAAAGAGGCCCACCACTGAAATTAGCACAAAGACAAACGGTGCGACGCCTAACGAAGATGTCTTTCTTTCAACGAAATCTTCACTGCCTCAGAGCATAGCATACTATATCTCACATCATGCAAACAAACGGTAATGATCTGCACACATCCGCAGAGAACGTCTTCCATCTTTCAAAACACTCATGTGACTCTAATCCTCATATCGGTCACATGACAGCAGCAGCAGCATCTCTGTCAGTTTTACTCTTCCAGGTCTTTGTGGTGACTCCTGGTTGATTTTCCGTCTTACAGAAGCATTTTCAGGGCACCGTGAAGCATCTCGTTTGATGTGTTATGTGGTTTCTAGCAATAATACCCAACATGCAAAACAGAGAGATGTTGCTCTGGGTTGTTATTTGCTAATGACTGATTACCGCATATACTGTGTTTGCTTCCTACAGTGATTTACTGTACCCATAACCCAAATAAACTGGAAGGTTGTCGAGTCTGCTTCTTGCTTTGTCAATAAAGTGATTAAATTATTTTGTATTTATGTATTATTATCGTTTCCTTTGATGTGGCTCATCTGGAATGAGCATCAATGGGTCTGTTACACGGTAAAATATTACTATTAAAATATGTGATTAGTTTCTGTCTCAAAACAATGTGGTAAAACCATCAACCCTTCTCTGCTGCTTATCCTTTTCAGAATTGAATTCAGGTTGATTTCACTGAATGCTCAGAAAGCATGCAGGCTAGCCCAACTTTGCATGTGTCAGGTTATGTGTAACATATTGTCTGTGTCTGCATGGATGAGCAGGCAGTCTTCCTAGCAGAAAGCAGATACTTTGTGCACTTTATGTATGAACAGACAGTGGCTGTGGCTCAGGAGGAAGAGTGGCTTGTCTACTAACACGAAGGCCGATCCCTTAGCTCCCATAGTTCACATGTCAAAGTATCCTTGGACTTATACTGAACCCCGAGTTGACCCTGACACATCATTGGACCGTGACTGTGTGAGATTGTTAGGTTAAAAGTGTGTAACAATAAAAAAAGATTTGCTTACATGAATGTGTGTGTGAACGCAGAATGAGATTTTCAGTAAGAAACAGCTCTGAGGGCTCAAACTGACTGGAAAAACATTTACTAATGCCAGTCCATTTACCTCCTAGGCGAGGTGTTTGGGGGATGTCCTACTGGGAGGTTGTCTCAGGGCAGACCAAGAACTCGCTGGAGCGATTATATCTCTTGACTGGGTTGGGAACAACTCAATGTCACTCAATGGATGAGCTGGAAAAGGTGGCTGGGGTGAGAAGGTTCTCTGCTTAGACTGTTGTCTTTGCGACTCAAACCTGGAAAAGTAATAGAGCATGGATGGATAGATAGATAGATAGATAGATAGATAGACAGATAGATAGATAGATAGACGGATAGATGAATCTCAGTGAGCTGCTGGAAGTGAGGAGCTAGTGTGAGTGACACAATTTCATGTGTCTGTGTCAAACTGTTAAAGTTCAGCGAAATCAACCTGAATTCACTTCTGTTTTATTGGTGAAGCACCAACAACAGGTGCCTCAGGGCATCTTACTTTCATCAGCATTGACCTTTCAGCAGAAGAGATAAAATCCAATGAGTCCCTTTAATCCAGCACCTGAGGACAGATGGGAGATAAAAAACCTTTCTTTTAACGGAAACAAACCTGGTGGAGAGTGGCTATGTGCCTCGACCAGTTGAGTAAAGGTAAAGTGAAAAGAAGGGGATGTAAACAAAAGAAGTATAACATTAAACACTGCGCAGGTTGGAGGGCTTAGAAACGTGTGGTAGGGGAGGCAGATTTACCTTCAGAGAGGTACCTGTCTGGAGAGATTAGAGGAGATGAGAAAGGTGCTCACTCCATCATTGGAGGTCCTCCAGTAGCATGGGGCTATGGTTATCTAATCCAGTTCAAACTACAGGAGTAATTAAAAGGTTTTGAAGTCTAATTTAAAAAGCAGAGAAACGCCCGTCTATTAAAACCAAACTGAGCTTGTAACTGCGGTTTAATAACTGACAATTCTTTGCAGAATTGTTTTAATTCAGCCACATTGGAGAGTTTTCTAGCTTGAAAAACCTCCAATGCCTGTTTAAAGTTATGGCAAAGCATCTCAAACAGATCTAGCTCCAAACTTAGAGTAGGCCACTCCAAAACCTTCATCATTTTGTTTTAAGCTATTCAGACGTGTACTGGCTGGTGTGTTTCAGATCATTTTCCTGCTAGATAACCCAAGTGTGCTTCAGCTTCAGGGCACAAACTGATAGATGGACATTCTCCTTCAGGATTTAAGAGCAGAATTCATGGTTCTATTAATTATGGCAAGTCAATCAGGTCCTGAAGGAGCAAAGCTGACCTAGACCGTCAGACTACTACCACCATGTTTTACTGTTGGTATGGTGCTCTTTTTATGAAATGCTGTGTTAGTTTTACATCAGATTTAATGGACTCAAAGCTTCCAGAAAGTTCTGCTTTTGTCTCATCAGTCCACAGAGTATTTTCCCAAAAGTCTTGGTGATCATCAAGATGTTTTTTGGCAAATGCGAGATTAGCCTTTTTGTTCTTTTTGATCAGCAGTGGTTTTCTCCTTCGAACTCTCCCATGGATGCCATTTTTGCCTCTTTCATATTGTTGAATCATGATCTTGGCCCTTAACTGAGGTCTGCAGTTTTTAGATGTTTTTCTGGGTTCTTCTATTACCTCCTGAATGAGTTGTTGGAGCGCTGTTGTGGTAACTTTGGTAGGTTGTCCACTCCTGGGAAGGTACACCATTGTTCCGCGTTTATCCATTTGTGGATGATGGCTCTCATCATCAAGTTTGCTGGAATCCCAAAGCCTTAGAAAAGGCTTTGTAATGCCTTTCCAGATTGATTGATGTCAATGACTTTGGTTCTCAGCTGTTGTTTATTTAGATCATGGGATAATATGTTTTGACACTATTTCGAGTCTTGATTCAACAGTTCTGACAATAATGAGTACAATGACTGGCTACCGACATTGAACTTATTTTTCCACAAAACTTAATCACAGCTAATTTATGATTTGTACTTTTTTGCATCAGGGCAGGTAGGTTTGTACAGCTTTTTAATTTTAACCCTTAAAAATTTAATCTTCATTTGAAAACTGCATGTTATATTTACTTAAGTTACCTTTCTCTAATATTGAAGATTGTTTGATGAAACATTTAAGTATGAAAAATACGCAAAAATAATGTAATCCACCAGTTTTACCCTCAGCATTCTAGTAGATGCGCCTACGGTATCAATTTGAAAATCTTAGATTACATCCTTCTTGAGTCGCAAGATTTTCATAAAAGTTGACGTCTGACCTTGAGGTTTACAGCAGAGAGGTAAAACAAAAATTAGGAGAGGGTGAAATATTCGTTTTACAGCACCTAATCCGAACTATTAAAATTGTTATTTCAGCTATTGTTCTATTTTCTAACCATTTTTAGGGGATTTTGTGTGAAGGCTTTGCAAAGTACAGCCAATAAAAAATGTGGAAGAATGCTTCAAGATATAAAATGCTATGCACTTCCACACAAGAAGAAACACCGGGTCATTAATGTGATTAGAGTTTTAAATCACTCGTGTTTTCCTCTCTCCATCCATGTGTCCATGTTTTCTTTTAGTGCAAGAGAAATGAAAAACTGGTGAGTGCGCAAGAATTGTCGCGTGTGGCTTTCCGTAGCGCCACGCGGAGCAGGTGGGGAGGTGCAACGCAAAGGCAAAGAGGTCAAGAGGAGGGGAGGAGAAAACCACGTGTGATCGGCACTATGTACAGCACTGTCCTTCCTCTGTAGACTTGTTTTTGTAAGCTTGTACCCCTCGTATGTAGCCAGCTAGCTCGTGACAGCCAGAGAAGAAGCTGTAGTTTGTCTTTATTTGCGTTTCATTTACAGAGACACACAAATATTCGAGCAAAGCTGCTGGGGGATTTCTGTCACAGAGACACACTGACTGCCGACCATGGTGAGCAAGACCGATGACATCCCGGCGTCAGTGCCTAACTGCAATCCGGCAGATCCCGCGGATGAAGCCCGGGATGGTAAAGGAGCAGGAAAGGCACCTCTAAAAGAGTCCTGTGGTTGTGGTAAGTCCGCTGCAGACACCACTGCTCTCATCGTGCATGCAGAATCAACATACATACAGCATGACTGAATGTCTGCTTTACTGAAGCTGTGGAGCATGCACCAAATGTGGTGACTTTCACCTCCATGCTGCGCTGTGTGACTTAAAGGTCCTCAGACCGAGCGTAGTGCTGCTGCTATACCCCTCCATCTCTGGAAGTTTGAAGGTTCCACCTTGCACCCACCTGCTAACCAACTGTCCGGTATTAATGCTTTTTTCACTCGACTGGGACCGCTGCTATATTCACAGCTGGCTCGGACTTCTACCTGACACTGCAAGCTGCTCAGGCTAACCTAAACACATTGGCCGGTAATGCTAGCATTCTCTTTAGCGTGTCCCATTCAGCGTGAAGGTAGTTAGCGCCCCGGTTAGCTAGCTAGCTAACTAGCACACAGGCGCTCCTGTCGCTGTCAAAGCTGTCTCGTGCCTTAAAACCAAACGTGATCACGGGGAGCTATGGTTTTTCGGGTAAAGCACGGGGCGCCTGTGTAGCGTCTGTTTGTTCAGAGCACATAAAGCAGCAGTAGCTGCCGTAGCACAAACTCGCGCTGACGCACATGTTCGGTAACTGAAGGTCACCTTCAGTGGCGCTTCACACTGCTTACATGAACACGGGGGGGTCGCGCACATGCCTTCATTTTTACTGGGGGTGGTATGTGTATCACACGGCTTGTGTGGCAGACATGTTCGTCGTTACCGAGCTATAAAAAATACGCGTGAGGTGGCTGAATCGCGAGGTGGTCGGTGTTAGTCCTCTAACCGGCCCCATCTTCACCCCCCCAGTCCTGATTAGATCGAGCGTTCCTCCTCGACCGGGAAGCGGAAGCTGGTTATAGCCGATAAGTCATGATGGTGGTGTGCGCACGGTGAGGGGGAAGGTTACTCTAATAATACGCGAGCTGGTGAGTAAAAGCTGTCAGGTGAAGGTTGTTTGGGAGCAGCGGCGGAGTGCTGTGGGTGCAGGCGGGGTTAGACTTAATACAAGGGCTGTCACCTGGTGAAGTTTGACTCCCACAGCTCTGAAGTTCATTGCAGCCTGCCCGGACCTTGAAATGTCTCATTGCACAGTATCTGATTCCTCCAGCTGTCCAGAGTGAACCTTTGTCGGTTTGATGATGAAGAGCTGTGGTTTTGTGTGTGTGTGTCACTCATTATAAAATCCCACATGGAACTGCATTTCAGACGTAAACAGTGTATTAAACCATAGTTTTGAGTCATTGGGAGGGATGGGATTAGAAATGAGTTGTGGTTTTTCAGCTTGAAGTTAGAGAGGCAAGAAGCTGAGATGATTTTGACATGTGCGGAGGAAGAGGAGTGGATGTTAAAGATTGAGCTGCCAGGCATCCTCTCGTGTAATTAAAGCTTTCCTATTTCCAGTCGTTTAGTGTTTGTTGGAGTCTGGGTGTCACATGGGCTTCATGAACATAGCAGTACAGCTCCAAGCTTTCTCCCTTCTTGGGGAAGTTGTGTCAGCACATATCTGTACTGTTGGCAGCACGTGTTGCAGAGTAGCATCACAGCTGATGGCACATGGACTTTTAGTCGAGCTGTATTTTAAGCTTGTGATTTTCTTCTTTCCAGTATAACTGTAGCAGGTTCATATGTTTGTAGATGTCCTTGGAAAGCTATATCTGCTTCAGCCCCAGAAATCCAGCATTAACCAAGCAGTGTGACTTCACATGTCAGCACTTGAAGCATTTTTAATTTAAAATTACATTTTACATCCCAAACCACTCATGGACTAATCAAGAATCATTAACAAATGTAATCACTGGGCAATGGTGATGAGGTTGATGCGTCTCAGTGAGTAGTTGTAACTAGACATACTAACAGCACGTGGCTGAGCAGACAGGTCGAGGTGAGGGTCACTCTGTGGTTTTAAGGAGCTTAATGCTCCTGTGGGTGGAAGAGTGCCCTTGTTAATCCCAGCAATCACTGACACCCTGCCTCGATTGCTCATCTCTCTTGGCATCTTCCACACCTCTGCTGTTTGTCTCGTTGTCTTTGTAGTTTGTGGCTCAGAGTTGAATGGATTTATTTTTTTAGGTCTCTAGGGATATGTATATGTATAATTTCATTAAAAAAAACCACACATTTATTGGAGATATGGCAGAAATATGTCATTGTCTGCCGGAAGGATTTTGATTTCAGTGATCGTGTTATGGTTTGGACTCATTATGGATCCTGTTTGTGACTCAAGCTGCCCCCTCTCAAGCCTGCACCACAAAAAAAAGTCTCTAGCATCATTCAATGCTCGGGGAACAAATTACAACAACGGAGAATCTGCTGGCAGACTTTTAGATTTCAGTCTTTGTGTGGCCGTCCACCAGAAGGATGCCACCTTGTGGTCCAGCAAACTCGATTACAGAGGGGCCTTGTGTGCTAGGTGGTGTTTTCGGTGTTGACTGGCTGGTTAATGTTGCCATGGTGATTGTGTCAAGGGCTGCGGAGTGGCTAGATGGCCGCTTGGCTGGCTTTATTGTTTATCAGGAGAAGTAGGCTAATTGAGTAAACAAGAGAGTGCAGTTCAGCACTGAGCTTTAAGTTTGAATCATTTTCAGTTTGATCTTCAGTTGTTTGTTAGTATTTGAATGTATCTAATAATTTTTTTTCTTTAAAAAAAAATCTAATTCCTTGATCTTCATTCCTTACCGTGACCTTGTGGAGGACTTGGGCATTGTACCAGTCTGCGCATTTGCTGCAGTGCTTAATGGCCGCTCCTATACATGGTTTTTAATCACTGCTTTTAATTATTTGACTCTGATTAGAGCGGTTTGATTGTTCCACTGAAACGTGCCTTTCAATTACTGGTCAAGTTAGCACTGTCTAATTAGATGGGATGATACTTAATGCCAAAAGAGAAATCAAAGCAGTTATTTTAGGTAAACAGATATGTTTAGAGGTTTATTATAAAGTAACACATCATTACACTGTAAAACTCATATTTTGTCATATATTTCTCCATAAATAGAGCACGAATTTACAGTTTAGCTGATGAAGTAATACTAAAAGAATTAGAAGTGTCTGATTTCAGCCAGTGAATGAGACATTTTATCATACTTGTATTAAATTAAGTAGTCATTCTCAAGGATTTCTGGCAGACTTTCTGATGCACACCCTGAGTGGAAAATTGACCCACTTCATTAGGTCCTTCTCCTGCATTTGGGAATCTATACACTTATAACCAGGTAGTGCATCTCTATTTCTACACTAAAGTAAAGCAGCATGCAACATTTCCTCTTCACTGTTTTAACGTTGCTTCTCCCGCCTCCTTTTGCCTCATTACCTACTTTCTGATGAACTTTAATCCCTCTATTGTAGAGAATAGGTCTGTTTTGCAATGCTTAGTCCACTGGAAAACCTCATCATTAGTCTTATCACTTATAGTGCTTTGTACTGTTGGGTTTCTGCGATGATGAATCTGATATCTACAGACTTAATCTAGCCAATTGCACACCAACTCCCCTCTTTGTTTCTTATGAATGAATCAAAACGAAATGATCAGAGACAGCCGTTAATGTCTGTAGATCTTTTGGTTAATGAAACATTAGAAAATCTGTAAAGTGCCTCTTATCAGTCTCTCAGCTTCAGGATCCAGAGATACCCTCTTCAAGTGACTTGTTTTGTATCACTAACCATTCATTACCTGAAGATATTTAATTTAAAATGAGGCCGCAAATCAAATTTTAAGAAGCTGGACTTAAGAAGTGCAGTATTGGCCTAATACTACCCTGTTAACGCTGCACTAACTGATTGGATCATATGCGTGTTATTTCCTTCTTGTCTGGTCTGTAATATGTCAGAAGTTAGTCATCATCATGTCACTTGTGTGACAATAGAGCTCGACTCGGAGATGAAATGTTTCTGCACAGATCCCTCATTCTTTCCGACATTGTTGGCCCGCATGCTCACACGCCCTGAAGCAGTTATGTTTGTTATTCAGAGCGTGGCCTGTCGTTCCTCTCCCATGCGCTTCTTCCCCCTCTCCTCCACCGTCTCACTGCATTCATTCCCCACCCGGGGTCGCGGTCCAGGTCCAGCCCCAGCCCCTCCCCTCCCTCTGGCCCCTTCTCTCTGAGTAACCCTGACACCGCGTTACCCTTGACAGGCAGCAAGGACGCGCTGGCTGGCAGCAGTTGTAGGACAGTGAGAGAAAACATTTGCCTGATGTCCTTGCAGTGGGCCCCTGTTCCTTTGAATTAATTTAGCTCATTTTTATTCATGTCATTTTCCTCTCACCTTAACTGTTACTCAAGAAAATAATATCCATCCGTCGTCTGTGTAATGAGAGGAGCTGTCAGACTTTTCTCAGCTGGCCTATTTTACAGAGAATTTACAGAGAATAATTTTGGTGGCTCTGATTTCTATAAAAAGGTAAAGCAACTGCTGGATTATTTGTCACAGTGCTGGTTTAAGCAGATATCGATGTAAGTGACCCATAATTCCCTCTCGTGAATGGTGAAATCCTCCCTCAAGGCCTCCTGGCTGAGTTCCCTGCAGTGTTGCAACAGTGTAGGTTTCAGCAGGTCACTGCTGGAAATCAAGCGTTTTCTTTTCTAGACGAAGCTGGTTACTTATTGTCGAATTTCAGATAAATCATTAGTGACTCAAGTCACTTATGATTGTCAGCATGCTCTTTTCAGTACTGTTGATGTTTGATTAAAAAGAGAGATCTGTGTGTTGAGAAGATCCCTCACGCTAATCCTCTAGTCTTTGTCGACTTCAGGGAAGCAAAACCACAGCATTGTCATGGTATAGCTGAGCTTTGTTGGCTCTGCTCAACCATAAATAAATATTTTATAAGGATATCGGTAAGATCATCTGGGCCTGGAGGATTGCCTTCCTTATTTGTGACCTGGCTGCTTATGTGGAAGAAAAGTGAGTTGGTGTTGACATGATGGCTGAGTCACTGATGGCAGCCAAAGAGGTGCATTGTCTAAATTATCCTGTAAACAAATAAATTATAGCATAAACACAGTGTTACCCAGCAAATGGCCTTGAGGCTTTGACAGGAACGCTCCTGCATGTGGTGCAGTTGACACAATAACTACATAGTGTGGTGGTTAACGCATTCACTTGACAAGTGAAGGGCCACAGTGTTGAACCCTTGTGACAAGGTAGGACCCAGAAGTAGCTTTATTATTATTATTATTATTATTATTATTATTATTATCATCATCATTATTGATGTGGAAGAAGGGGCAAATACACGTCTTTGTTTCATTTGAATATACTTATCCAGTTTACACAGTTTAACATCACCAGACAGCTGTAGTACCATAGTTCTGTAACTACATATAAATTCCTGTGTCATGCTGTTTGGAAAGGTGAGCTCACTTGGAGATTGCATAACAATTGTCCCTTTGTCCTTTCAGTGTTAGCAGAATTAGCCTGTAGTGTAGTCTGTGGTGGCATTTTAGCATGTTAGCTTTGCTGGACAAAGTGCATGATTGAGATTGTCACTGGAACAAAACATTGAATGGCAGAATCGAGAGTTTGAATTTTGAATTAATAACCGAAAATGCTATATTCTGTTTTAGTGATATATTTTTTTTTTTTTTCTTTTCAGAAGTTTGAGTTATTAAGTCAAACTTCTTCACTTGAAATGTTGACTTATGATGGAAAATATTTTTCCCCCTTTCATTAGTGGAAACAAGACTAACAGTTCTGAAACCGAGACAGTGCTTCTGTCCAGCCTCCTCATGACTATTGAAAAGATTGGAACTGGTCTTTATAAGTTGCCAAACAGGAAAAACACAGTTTTCAATTACTCATAAGAAATTCAAAGGAAGAATGTGCTAATACTCGGTGTGCTTACGGCTGCATTTTGTCACCAGTACGCCAAATGTCACTTTTTGGGTTACAACATTTATATTACAATATTTTCTAATTAAGATCACACTTGTATTAAAGTGGAAAATTCAGAAAGCGATGATCAACTTTTTTTTGTTCTTTTTTTTTTTTTTTTTTTTGTAAATGCTTTATCAAACTAACAATTGAGTTCAATTCAATATTTTTTTCTATAACAACAGCAGTTGCTTTGAGGATATTTATATTTTAAGGGGCATAATAGACACAACCCCAACAATCAGGCAAAGCCCTGTGAGCAAGCACTTGGTGACAGTGGGAAAGAAAAACTCCATTTGAACAGGAAGAAACCTCCAGCAGAATCAGCCTCAGGGAGGGGCAGACGCAGGTTGAGGGTGAGAGGAGGACAAGTAGTTAATAAATTGTCGTTTCTGGCAAAGGGAGTTGGTTGTGTTATTTTAAATAAAGTGTTATTTTAAATGTGTTATTTTAAATAAAGCCTAAAGTAGTTGAGTATTTTATTAGTAGATATGTCTTGTGACTTGACATAAAGCTTGATCTTGATCTTAAAGGGCACAGTGCAGATACAGCCATGGTAAATGGTGACAGGGCTCATGAGCATACGGAGGAGACGGACTCAAAGCAGGATGGGAATGGCGAGGCAGACGGAGGGGAGGAGTCTAACGAACAGGAAGTGATAGTGATCCAGGACACAGGCTTCACTGTAAAGATCCAGGCTCCGGGGACAGAGCCATTTGACCTGCAGGTGAGGATAAGCTGCAGTTCTTTAAGAAAACTGCAGGACTTTTAAATGACATGGCTCATTAATCAAGTCACGTCTGTGATGATGTAGTTTGTAACGTGAACTAAATGTTGCTGCTCCTCCTCATTTCTGTGTCACTTCATTTCTTTAATTTCTTCCCCAACATCAGGTCTCCCCCCAGGAAATGGTGCAGGAAATCCACCAGGTTTTGATGGACCGTGAGGACACCTGCCACCGCACCTGCTTCTCTCTGCAGCTGGATGGAAATGTGCTGGACAACTTTGCCGAGCTCAAGTCTATCGAGGGTCTGCAGGAGGGATCGGTGCTCAAAGTGGTGGAAGGTAAGATTCTGAAGCAGCAGGGCTTGTTGTGCAAAGTTTGGACGGACTTCCTGAGAGCTGTTCTGCATTTACTTTGCCATGAATGTAGTGCCCTTCTATCTGTTTAAGAGAGAATCAGTCATTGTTCTCTCTTTTAACTTGAGTAGTGTTCAAAAAGCGAAGAGCCCAGAACTAAGGTTTTTATACACTGCCAAACAGGAAAAACAGAACATTAAGTTACTCATAAGCAGATGCCAGTGATAAGAAGAACGGCAAAGGCTGTATGCTAAAACTAATTTGGTCACCAATAAGCCAAAGGCCAGTTTTGGACTACAATATTTTTGCAAGGGAGTTGCCTCGAGGTGCTTTATATTCTAAGGTAAAGACCCCACAATAATACAGAGATGGCCCCAACAATCAATTGACCCCCTGTGACCAAGCACTTTGGTGACGGTGGGAAGGAAAAACTAACAGGAAGAAACCTCCAGGAGAACCAGGTGGAACTCAGACAGTATTGGCAGGTGCAGCCTGATCCTGATAAACCGTTCTTATATACAAATATGTTGGTTGTCATGTTGCGGCATTATACACATGGGTCTGCTAAGGGTTCGACTTATGTAATGGAAAAGGTGTTTCTAAAATCGGTAATCGCATTCAATTCTAATCATCACATCCATCCATCCATCCATACATATTGTCACACTTGTCAGGGGTCCGGCTAAATACAAGACGTTAACATAAAGCTAGCGTTAAATGACCCAGAGTGACGCTCAGGCCAATGTTTGAGTTTTGCAGTTAACAAAAGTAGAGACGAACATGCTCCTATTAGTGTTTAAACTCAGCCTCAAAAGCCAAACTGAAGTATTCCCCGTCAGTGACGCTGTATCTGAATCTGAGGAATATGTTTCAGAGTGTGTCTGTTACCTATGCTGAAGCAGCGCAAAAATAGTCGACTTGATGATAATGTACAGAACTGGCTGGCAGGAGGCTACTTGTGTGATCTTTGCAGAGAGTGAACAATGTTTCACAAGTGAAATTCTTCTGTGGGGTGTTTTTTGGGCTGGTGTTCCTTAAGTTATCGGAAAAGACACTTGTGCTGATATGAGCGAAAATGCTCTTGTGTTAACCACTTAATTTGGGGGACAAATTGATTTGTTGCTTAAAAACCAAAAAGTTGTGAGTAATGCAAATTTTTGAGTAGCCTCCAGCACTCATAATAGTTCAGTATACATGTTGCTTAGTTGGGTTTTAAACCACACACTGTTTGTTTTGTTTCCCTCAGAGCCCTACACGGTGCGTGAAGCTCGAATCCATGTGCGTCACATCAGAGACCTGCTGAAGAGTCTGGACCCTTCTGATGCTTACAACGGAGTAGACTGCAACTCTCTCTCTTTCCTGAACATCTTCACTGATGGAGATCTTGGAGGTATGACACTAAGGATCAACAGTTTCTTTAAAGAGTGTGATTCCTGCTTACACAGCTGGACCTTGTGTAGTTTAGTTGGACTTTAGTTTAGAGCACATTTGAGACAAACTCTGTTAAATCATTGATAAACCTTGTATTACACTGTTTTGAAGTGTGTGAGCGTAACAAAGAGCACGCGAGCTGAAATGCCTGTTTCTGAGATGGAACAAGAGCAGGGGAATAAAATATGGAGACAAAATGAAGTTGAGGGCAGACCAGCAAGTTGGTGCACGGGTTAAAATCACACAAGGCAAACACGTTTACCATTAATATGACCTAAAACTCTTTTCAATCCTATCACCTTGCTGGTTTTCTGTCATTCAGGCAAGTTGGGTTTATTTTTCTGGGAGGCTTAACGAAAGAGACACTCGCTTACGAAGTATTTGCACTGAGAGACAGACACGCGGTTTTCTTCTCTCAGTGATGGATTTTAAAACCTACTTTGCAGTCGGGAGATAAATGAATGACTGTTGTTGGCATTAGGATGAGGTTTCCCCCCTGCTTCTCAGTGAAATCGCCTTTTTAAACTGCTTGTATATCATTCATACGTAATAGCTGAGGATTAAATTGTTTCAGGGGATTTTTAAGAAGGGAGAAAAATGTTTCCCAGCTCTGGAATTTTCACCATGCACTGCTGCAGCCTTTGCAGTAATCGAACAGCATGCAGCTTAGAAATGAAAAGCAGAAAAATCTAAGACTCCCTTCTCAGTGAATGTGTTTGTTCAGACATGTCAAACTCGATCTTAAGTGGGTTGGACGAGTGAAAGTTCCCTTTCTCTCAGTCTAAAGAAGTTTGACTACACATTTAATCTCAAAGATATCTTAATGTGAGGAAAAGGTTAGGGTTTTCTGCATAATGAAGAAATGCTGCTGCAGTAAATGAAAGAAACCTGTCAGCGTAACAGAAAAAGTTCCGGCAGCCGTCCATTGGGATTGAGTCTTTGCCGAGCCGATTCTGAACCCCGAGCCTTATGTTTTACACCCTTGTGTTAAGCGATCAACAGATGGTTTTAAGAGTGACTGAATAAGGTTTATGTGTTCACATTAGTCCAGTGTGTGTGCATGCATGCTGTTTTATTCAATAGAAATCCACCAATTTTCCTTTCTTGCTTCCTCCTTTGCTTATAGAGACTGGAAAGCGGAAGAAAAAGGGCAGCGAGATGGAGCAGATAGACTGCACCCCTCCAGAGCACATCCTGCCCGGCAGTAAAGAGCGCCCCCTTGTGCCCCTCCAGCCACAGAATAAGGACTGGAAGGTGAGGAAGGCATTTAGGGACTTAAACGGGGGAAGTAAGTTTGGCTTTTAAACTTGAGATTCATCTTCTTATTTTACGTGCTCCACAGCCCATGCAGTGCCTGAAGGTCTTGACCATGAGCGGGTGGAACCCTCCACCTGGAAACAGGAAGATGCACGGCGACCTCATGTACCTGTACATTGTGACTGTGGAGGAGCGCCATGTCAGCGTCACTGCCTCAACACGCGGCTTCTACCTCAACCAGTCAGTTGATGTTTGGGCCTCGTGTCTCCTTACAAGCTCTGTGTTCTTACTGCAGCTGACTCTCTGCCGTTAAAGTGCAGTTTAAGCATTTGGCAGCACCGTTTCTGCAGCGTGTATTCATAATTCAGGATGCCATTAGGTGAAGACATTTGGCAGCAGTTAGTCTGCAATTAGGTGATGTAAGAAGCGATGCTGTGAGTCAGCTCATTATAGTTGGCACAATTTCTCCTGTAGTGTTTTTCCTTAAAATAGAACAGGAAATGTTGATGCAGTTTGTTTAGGTGGACAGCTGGGAAACATGTTGCATTGTTAGGATGAAGATTATTTTGTTTTCTTTTTTTATGTTTTCTTTTTTTTTCCCTTCCAGCTGTTTGCTCAGTCATAAGCTTGCTTTCATGTATTAGTGCTTTGTAGTGTGGCGGGGATATTTAACAGCAAGTTTGTTGTTTCTTTTTCGTATTTTTATATAGATGCTTCTTCTCCATTTAGCAGGCTACAGATGATGAACTCCTCAGTCAGCTATATTAGTGTGAACCATGATGATAATGTGCTTGTGTGCTTTTCAGGTCTACTACCTACACCTTCAACCCCAAACCAGCTAATCCCAGCTTCTTGAGCCACTCTCTAGTTGAGCTGCTGAGCCAGATCAGCCCTGCCTTCAAGAAGAACTTCACCGCCCTGCAAAAGAAAAGGTGAAAACATTTCATTGCTTTTACTTACCGTATTTCCCGGACTACAAAGCGCACCCGGACATTAGCCGCACAAGCTAAGATCAGGGGAAAATCCTGTTTTGTACATACATTAGCCGCACCTGACTAAAAGCCGCAGGTGTTTCAATGTTGACTTATCATATGTAAGAGAATATGCACAAAGGGAATTGTCAGGAAAGAGATGGCTGTTTGGAGACACACCCCTTTTATTAATATTTTGAAAAACAAGTTATGGGTACATATTTGCATAACTTTTTAGGTATATGTACAAGTAGCGGTAATTACAAGTACGAAACATGTACTGTGCTTCATAAATGAGTAACAAATGTAGTACATAACAATAACCTACAGCACACCAGAAAAATAGATTCGGCCTACCTTTTAGGCTCAGGTGCAGCGACACGGCTTTAACAAGAAGAAAAGTCAGTCATTCACCACCATCTTTCTCTTCTTCCTGCGCACTAAAACCACCAAAGTCCTCTTCTCCAGTGTCGGAAACGAACAGGCTCAGGATGGCTTCGTCATCCACTCTCCGCTTCTTTCCTTCGTTGTCACTTTCAAAACCAAAGAAATCCTCGTTGTCAGTGTCAGAGTCGAACACCCTCAGAAGGGCCGTGGCGGTGTCCTCCTCTCCATCATGCAGCAGTCCAGCCCTTCGAAATCCGTTGGTGATCATGGATGTTTTCACACTTTTCCACGCTGTCAGAATCCACTGGTGGAGTTGGGCATAACATTGTACGGCACTACGTTGCCTGGCGGACGGACATGTGACCAACATACCACTCTTGAACCCCGATACTGTGTGTCTGATCACATGCCCTTCCGCCAGGCAACGCAGTTCCGTACAACAGCGGAACAAATAAAACAAATCCTCTTACGATATCACAAAAATCATGGACAATCCATAGAAAAGCCGCACCTGACTAAAAGTCGCAGGGTTCAAAGCTTGTGCAAAAAGTAGCGGCTTATAGCCCGACAATTACGGTAATTTGTTGTTCTCACTTGCCTTGATGCTGATTGTGAGCTGTTTTCTTTTTTTTTGTTTGTCCCCTCCAAAGGAACAAAAGTCATTTTTTTGACCTCTACTTACTTTGCACTTTTGTTCTTTCACATTCGGGGACAGCAGTTGAATATCTTATAACAAATGAGTCTTTGCAAATAAAAGTTGTATATCAAGACTGTGATTTTCATCAGTTATTAGTTTTAGGACCCTCTCACAGCAAGCGAAAAATGATATTTGTAGCTAAATTATGAACCATGGAAATTATGGTTTCTCTTTTACTGCTGCAGAGTCCAGAGACACCCGTTTGAGAGGATAGCCACGCCTTTCCAAGTATACAGCTGGACCGCTCCGCAAGTAGACCATGCAATGGACTGTGTTCGAGCTGAGGACGCATACACCTCCCGTCTGGGTTATGAGGAGCACATCCCTGGACAGGTCAAGGCGCTGAATCCAGCAGCAGATCATCAAGAGGAATGATTTCAAGTTTTTTCCAATATTAATTTTCTTGTTGTGCATCTAGACCAGAGATTGGAACGAAGAGCTGCAGACTACCAGAGAGCTGCCCCGGAAGAACCTGCCTGAGCGGCTGCTAAGGGAGAGGGCTATATTCAAGGTTTTAAGTCTTACTTTCTGCAGCTCTTTAATTAGCCACCTTGTTGCTTATGCTGATGCTAATTTAACGTGAAACATTTTCCTTTCTGCAGGTCCACAGTGACTTTGCGGCAGCTGCCACTCGAGGTGCCATGGCTGTAATTGATGGCAACGTAATGGCCATCAACCCTGGTGAAGAAACTCGGATGCAGATGTTCATCTGGAACAACATCTTTTTCAGTCTGGGCTTCGATGTGCGGGACCACTATCGTGAGCTGGGGGGCGATGCGGCCGCCCACGCTGCACCCACCAATGACTTGAACGGAGTACGAGCTTACAGCGGGGTGGATGTGGAAGGTCTTTACACTCTGGGAACTGTAGTGGTGGACTACAGAGGCTACCGTGTCACCGCCCAGTCCATCATCCCAGGTATCCTGGAG
Organism: Perissodus microlepis; assembly: GCF_051167445.1. NCBI lineage: Eukaryota > Metazoa > Chordata > Actinopteri > Cichliformes > Cichlidae > Perissodus > Perissodus microlepis. The sequence goes on along the minus strand of NC_140474.1, from coordinate 19,349,849 downwards.
CGTGAGCAGGAGCAGAGCGTCATCTACGGCTCCATTGACTTTGGGAAGACTGTTGTGTCTCACTGCAAATACCTGGAACTGCTGGAAAAGACCAGTAGGCCACTAAAGGTAAGAAGCGTGACTGTGACAATAATAATAAAGCTGATTTGTGTCTACATACAGATACTGTGTATGTTTTGTACGTTAAATTTTAGATCCAGCGGCACAGCGTGCTGAATGAGAAGAATGACACGGTGGAGCTGTGCTCCTCTGTCGAATGCAAAGGTATCATCGGGAATGACGGCAGACACTATATTCTCGACCTGCTTCGCACCTTCCCCCCTGACCTCAACTTCCTGCCTGTGGATGGAGTGGAGCTGTCTCCAGAGTGCCAGCGTCTAGGCTTCCCCCGCCAGCACCGCCATCGCCTGGCCTGTCTACGCCAAGAGCTCATCGAAGCCTTTGTTGAGCACAGGTTTGTGTTGTTGTTGTTGTGCAGCAATAATGAGCTGTTTTCTAGAAACCTGTGCTGATTATATAGAAGTGACTTTGCTACTTTTTCTTGTCTTCCTCTTCAGATATCTCCTGTTCATGAAGATGGCAGCGTTACAGCTGATGCAGCATAAAGCCAACAGGGACTCTATCAAGACTGACACACCCGCCATCACAGAAATCTCAGAGACACTCACAGAGAGCAAAGCCGACACGACCCAGACAGACACAGATTCCTCTAAAGCAACAGACATCTCCACAGATGGCACTAGCCAGACAGACAATGCTTCCACTGCTGCCTCACAAACAGGAACTGACAGCGAAGAGAACTCCTCGAAGCCCACAACAAACGGGCCTGTAGACCCCACAGCCACCCAGAACGGCGAATGCAAGGGCCCATTGGAGGGTAAGGAGCTTGAGGAAAGTATTCCAGGATTAGCTCAGGCCAAAGAGCTGGCGGAGACCTTAGTTGCCGAAGATGGATCTAGTATTGGTACGTTTAGAAACACCGCCGCACCCACCCCCCAAAAAATTGGGGCCAGGACAATACAGAGAGAGCTACTCTGGTGGATAACAGCATAGAAAAAAGAAATGGATCAATAGAACTCTAAAATTACTGGATCATAGTGTTTTCTTTCCACCTGAGTAGCTGTCCCCGTTCAGTCCTCAGCCTGCAGCAGGGAATAGTGCCCCCCCCCCCCCCCCTCGAAACAACCTATTCCCAGCCTGTGATCCCTTTGCAGCAGGATTTGACCCAATAATTCCATAATCGGGTGCTGTGTTGATTAATCCAAAGGTGTTTGAAATGCAGAAATAACCTTGTGGTGGGTGATTTGTGTAATCTGTGTGAGCCAATCATAGAGCGAGGGTTTGTGGTCCTGATCGAATGGTGGTGGGTGCTCTGCTGAGACCAGGGTGAAATAAACTGGACTGCTGTTGTTGTGTATTGATGTGTGAACAGATAGTTTGAGGTGAAAGAACAGTTCAGATCAGAACTGATCTTTACACATTTTGACATGACCTGTCTGACGTAATCACCTTTAACATTTCTGTATTTATTTATTTATTTTTTTTTTTTTTGTCTGTCTTTGGTCCCAAACACAAACAGACCCCAAAAGCCGTGAAGTGGTCCTGAATGCCTGTAAGGCAGTGGGCTCCATCAGCGACACAGCTTTCGATATCCGCTTCAACCCTGATATCTTCTCCCCAGGTAACATGATGATTCCTATTATATGGGTTATTAGAAACAAATAGCTGGGAAGTCAGAAATGATCTGTTCCATGAACATTGTGTGAAGCTTTTAAGTTTTGGAAGAGGAAAACCAGAGTTGTGGAGACACTACCACATTTGATTCCCGATTACTTCAAAAGTGAATACAACAAAAAGCAATGATTGTGTTTGTGGTGTTGAACCAGGAGTACGGTTCCCTGAAGAGAGCGCAGACGACATCCAGAAGCAGAAGCAGCTACTCAAAGACGCAGCTGCCTTCCTGGTTTCCTGTCAGGTCCCAACACTGGTCAGTGACGCTTCTGCTCCCAAACATCCAGCTGAGTTGTCTTGGTGTGTGAAGAGTGTGGATTCAAATAGTTTTTGCCTTTTATTATAAGGACATCACAATCATGTTAAACTCCCCGATGAAGGCTTGTGTGTGGCTAAGGAAATGAAGGCCCAGGTGGTGTCTAACATGAAATGATTAAAGCATAATTGTGTTCTGCTTAACCTATTCACCAACTCTGTTTTTGCTTTTCTGGTGTATAAAAACTTTGCAGCTGGGAGACTCTTATAGAGAGGGTCAAATTAAGTTTTAATTGTAAACTACTTAGGGAAAAAAATTAAATTTCACGACTGCAGGGATCAGATTAGTGGGACCTCCTATATTTAGCTGCCATAGAAGATGTCACCACCTCGCACTACCCCAAAAGACTGCAAAACATCATCAGGACTGCTGTCAGTCCTGGTCATTGTATGAACTGTTACCCTTTGTCTGATGATAATTCAGAGCATGCGTTCAGATATGCTACTTCTGTTTTTGTGGAAATTTAAAGCATATTTATGGTATTTTATTAGTAGTTTTCTGCACTTAACTGTTTTTATATTGGAGTTGTGCGCCTAATTTCATTGTTACAATGATAAGAAGTCTGTTCGGTAAATGCTTGCACATCAAATTATCACGTAGGGTTGTCTGTGTCTGAGTTTAAAGCCATGTTTGTGTGTTTTCATAACCAGGTGAAGGACTGTTTGGACCACAGCGCTCTGCCCATGGATGGAGCCTCACTAACGGAGGCTTTGCACCAGAGAGGCATCAATGTTCGCTATTTGGGCACAGTCCTGGAGTTTATGGAGAAGACTCCTGCCAAAGCCCAGCTGGAGCACATCTATGTGAGTCTGATTCCTCAAATCTGACCAATAGCATCAGCACACACTGTTTAAATTAAAAAAAAATAAAATAAAATTCTTCTTGTTTTTTTTTTTTTTTTTTTGTTTTTTTTTTTTTAGAGAATAGGAATAACTGAGCTGATCACCAGATGTGCAAAACATATATTCAAGACGTACCTCCAGGTTAGTTAAATTTAATGGTGCAACATTTTCTGCTCTCTTTTAAAGACATTAACGAACTGTTGTTTATTTTCATCTGTGCTTTTTCCTGCAGGGTGTAGAGCTGTCTGCCCTCTCTGCTGCTGTGAGCCATTTCCTAAACTGCTTCCTGAGCTCCTTCCCAGACGCCGTTGCCCACCTGCCTCCCGATGAACTGGTGTCACGCCGCAAAAACCGCAAACGTCGCAACAGGGTCCCCGGCGGTGGCGACAACACGGCGTGGGCCAGCCTGACACCGAGTGAACTGTGGAAGAACATTGCCTCTGAGGCCCAGAGCTATTATCACTTTACCCTACAGTGGTAAGGACCCCACCTGTTAAACTCAAGCAAATGTAGAGACTTTGTATGTATTTCTAAATAAAACCTATTTATTCATTGCACAGTGAAAGTGTCGACCAAGTTGTGGAGAAATTCGGCCTCCAGAAAATCACTCTGCTCAGAGAAATTTCAGTCAAAACTGGCATACAGGTAACTCATTTACGTGACTGCACCCTCACTTTACCGAATGGTCATCACATCCTTTCTTAGACTTGTGTTTTATTTGACTTTTAGATCCTGATAAAGGAGTATAACTTCGACAGCCGCCATAAGCCTGCCTTCACAGAAGAGGACATCCTGAACATTTTCCCTGTGGTGAAACATGTAAACCCCAAAGCCACAGATGCCTTCCACTTCTTCCAGAGTGGGCAGGCCAAAGTGCAGCAAGGTGACGTTTGCATGCTGTAAAAAAAAGTTTTTTCAGAGCATTAACCCTTCTTCTTTTTGTACTAATATATCTAAAATAATCATTATACCGCCCTCAGGTTTCTTGAAGGAAGGATGTGAGCTGATCAATGAGGCTCTTAATCTCTTCAACAACGTGTACGGAGCCATGCACGTAGAGATCTGCTCCTGCCTGCGCCTGCTGGCGCGCCTTAATTACATCCTGGGAGATCACCCTGAGGTAGGTACAGATGTGCAACGCTTCCTTTTTTATAAGCTCCATGCTGATTTTTTTGTGGTGCTGAATGGCTCTTTTGTTTTTGTTTTTTTTAATATTTATTCACCTGCAGGCTCTCAGCAATCAGCAAAAGGCTGTTCTGATGAGTGAAAGAGTCCTTGGCATCGAGCATCCCAACACAATTCAAGAATATGTAAGCTACCAGATGGAGGAGGAACTCATTTTTGTCATGTTGACCATGTTTAATATCCTTCTAAACTTGTTTGTTCCTTTCATTTGTCAGATGCACTTGGCCTTGTACTGCTTTGCCAACAACCAGCTTTCGACTGCTCTGAAGCTTCTGTACCGCGCTCGTTACCTCATGCTGTTGATTTGTGGGGAGGACCACCCTGAGATGGCTCTGCTGGACGTGAGTGCAGACTTCGCCTGCTGGCTTTAACGTTATTTCTCAGAAGGTGGGGAAAAAGCAAAATTATTGAACTTTGTTCCTGACTTCCTCAGAGTAACATCGGGCTGGTGCTGCATGGAGTCATGGAGTACGATTTATCTCTGAGATTCCTGGAGAACGCTTTGACCATCAACACAAAGTACCATGGACCTCGGTCCCTCAAAGTAGCCCTCAGGTGGGTAGATTGATTTATTCATTCATATGCATTAGAATAAAAGTAGTAATGGCATGATGGTTTGTATTATAACTGCCTTATTGTTTTTCCAGTCATCATTTGGTTGCAAGAGTTTATGAGAGCAAGGCTGAGTTCCGCTCTGCACTACAGCACGAGAAGGAGGGTTACACCATTTATAAGAACCAGGTATGCTCCACAGCAGTTCATACACTTTAACTTTACCAGTTGCGATGAAGCAGTTTTTTTTTTTTCTAACGTTTTTTTCCTCCTGTCAGATGGGCGAGGCCCATGAGAAGACCAAGGAGAGTTCTGAGTATCTGAAGTATCTCACGCAGCAGGCTGTAGCTCTGCAGAGAACCATGAATGAGATCTACAAAAATGGCTCTAACGCCAGCATTATGCCCCTTAAGGTAAATGTTCAAAGTTATTTTGTTTTTTTGTGCTTCCAGCTGATTATGTCCAAATGTTCAGTGCTGATGGCTTTTTTTCGTTCCCCCCTTTCCCCCCACTCTGATTTTCTAGTTCACTGCACCCAGCATGGCCACCATCCTGGACCAGCTCAACATCATCAATGGCATCATCTTTATACCTCTCAGGTAGACACATAAAGGAGCATTACTGCTCTTTGTTTCTTGTATATGGGTTGGTAATCTCACAACATGCAAGAAGTCAGTGGCTTCCTCAGACATTAAACTGTGGAACTGAATAAATGGGGAAATTATTTGGTTATTAGCGTAACCCTGGTTCTCTGAGAGTGTTAAGATTGGAAATGCAATCTTTGCTTTAGTTAAGATTTTATAGAAATTTCACTCTTTTGGGTCACTATACTCACTTCCTATATTTGAATTAATCCTTCCCAGAAAATGGCCATTAGAGTACTGTGCAAAAGTCTTGAGCTACCCCTGATTTCTTTGTATTTTGCTTCCAGGGTGTCACACTTTCTAGTATTATTTTTAAAGTAGTCTTGAGCAATAGTTCTCCAATTTTTCCACAAATGCTTTGACTTAGGATAAGAAAGTGTTAAACTACACAGGCTGTGTGGATGTATGTGTGCCTATACAACCATAAATCCTGCAGACAGAAATCTGTGTGCCTGTTCTGATATTGGACCACATCCTTTCTAGTAAATAATGACTTATAATTTAATTTCGTTCCACCTCATGTAAACATGTGATGCAAATGACAATAAAGCTCCTTGAATCCTGGAGATGAAGGTGTGGTTAGTGTGTAGCTGAAGCACTGAAAGATGGAAAAGCACTATTGTTCTCTGGGAGCATGTCTGTGACATGAATGGGGATAATTATAGGCTCAGGATTTCTTCTATCTTAGGGAGTTGTGTGTTGATTTTTCTTCTTTTTTTTTTCTTTTCAGCCCAAAGGATCTGGAGAACCTGAAGGCAGAGGTGCAGAGGCGGCAGCAGCTGCAGGAGCTGGGAAAGAGCGAGGAGCCTGCTGAGGACCGCTCACTGGAATTGGAAGACAAAATTCCCATCGATTAATATTGAGTAGTGGCCAACACAGCTATTTTCTGCTATGGGAGAGAAAGACGGGCTGTGATGGATGAGTCACAAAGCCTGTGGACCCGAAAGCCGAGCAGTCTAAATCAACATAAATAAATGAAAAAAATATAAATAAATAAAAAAGAGGGAGGGGTCAGGGTAGTCCAGACACAGACTGATGAACTGTAGGAGAAAGGAATACTGAGCAGGAATTTCCTACAAAGTAGGGATAGAGGGGAGGAGAAAGTACAAACAATGTAAAACCACTGTACCGTGCAATCTGAAAATCCCGAGAACCTGGTGATGAAGCCCTAGAGCGTGTTAGCTGTGTTAGAATTACGATGAATATGAAACGAGGGTTTCAGCCGGGGGCGGGAGACCAAGAATGACCATGACATTTTATACCAGAGCCTTATCCACTCTACCATAATCCCCCCCACACACACAAGCCATTCTTCTTCTCAGCTTAAACTTTCCACAGCACTGTTGGCCCAGGACCATATTCTGCCCCCGTCATTGCCTAAAGAGCCTCGAAGATCCTCGGGCAAGTAGCCACCCACTCGTGGTGGATCCTACCCTGTCCTTGAACTCAGGGGTACTTTCTACTGTGCACTAAGACCAGAAAAGACCAGTTACTAAATTTGCCATTTTTCAAGTGGGGCTTCTGAATGTAAACTTCCCTTGTTAGTGGCTCATTGAGCCGCCTCGCAGCGAGCACCCATCATTCACACGTGTCCTCAATAATGAACTAATTTGATCTTTCTGTCATTTGTACTTGAGACATCCCAGGAGGGTGCATGCTGTATCCTCTGGTTCCCGTTTCTCCAGCGCAGTCACAGATTAGCGAGCTCACAACTAATCATTTAGGTTGATTTGATTATTATTATTATTTTTTTTTTTATTTCTTTTTATGGATTATTTTTGTAAAAGTGCACAGGGGGGAGTAAGAAGGAATTTTATTGCCTGTTCATCATCAGTTAATTTAAAGCCATGTCTGTTTTATAGAAAATGTATAGAAATGGAAAAACGATGTATAAATCTCTATTAGACAAGTACTTGATTGATGTGTATGGGAAACACAGATTTGAACAAAAAGAAAACGTCCACCTTAAGCAGTGTGTGTGTGTGTGTGTGTGTATGTATATATATACATATACATATATATACATATATACATAGTTAGCTGTGTTCAAATATCTATTTTTGCACAGTGAAAGAATATGTGCATGTGTGTTTGTGTGTTTGACAGTGTGTGTCTTTGTGTAGTCTGACATCAAATCTGTTGGCCGGGGCTTTCCTCGCATAGTTTGAATAGAGGCTGAGAAAACATTGGCTTTCCAAATCTTTAATAATTCTGCACACGGAAAACTGGGTTCTTTTCTGGGCCCCAAAAGTCCGCTGATATACTGAAATTGGTACTGAAATTAACCGCATCGCTTCTCGACATCGGCAGTGATGACAGACTTATCATTGCTGGTTGTTTATTTTTATTTTTTTCTCGTTATGTGATTTGTTATTTTCTTCATGTGTAACGGAGCCGAATCCCAGACAGGAGCGAGCAGTAAGCAGTTTTAGTTAACTTTCTTGTGCTGTGTGTCGACAGGTACACGGCGTCACCAAAATTAGGAGAGAGGGGGGCGTGGGGGGGGGGGGAGGAAGGGCTGCCTCAGTGATGTACCAAAAAAGACTGATAAAGGCTTGTTTTTGCTGTAAACTTAATGTTTTCCCTCTCATGGAAAGATGTGAGTGATTAAAGCAATAGAGCGATGATGCATTTTTTAAAAACATTTTTTACTTGTTGGAAGTCTGCCTTCTTACTGTACTGGAAGAATGATGTATACAAAACGATGAAAGATGAGTTCTTCACACCAGGAGATGAGGTCACTACAGTGATTTCCAGATTGCTCCTGAACCAACAACAGCTGAGCATGTGCCTGTTCTCTATCCTGAATGGAAACCAGCAGGATGATGGCTTTAAAAAAACAAAACAACAAAAAGCTGACATAAGCCTTGTGATTATGTCTTCTGGTTTTCTTGTATTATTATTTTCTTCCCCACCTACTCTCCAAGTGGCATTCAGCAGTAATACAGACAGTGTCCATAAGGTGGCACTCTAACATTCTTCTGTATGTGAAGGACAAACGTTTGACCTACATGACAGGAAATGTCACGGTGCAAGTTCAGATATACACATGCTGTATTTGATTTAGAAAAGTATGCTCATGGACTTTAGAAACATACGTCTCTTCTAGCATAGCCAGATGTAATGGAAATGCATTAAATTGCATTACTGTAAACAGTACATGAGATTCTGATTAATTTTAAAATACCAATAAGTTTTTACATTTAGCAAAGATGTGACAACTTTAATTTTTAGCACATTTGTAGTTCTACCTGCTGTTAAACGTGTTCTAAAATGTTTGCAGCAGAACATTTAATGATCTGACGCTACGATAGTTTATGAAACTCCCTGAGAGACAAGAAACTGTCTACAGAGATGCTCTGCTGCCCTTTCAACACTTAGCTTTTCGCTTTAGTTGGAGACATCAGTCTGACTCTGCTGTAGGTTCTTTCCTGAATATTTGAGCTGTAGATGTTTATTTGAGGTTATCTCCAGAAGGGGGGGGGGGGCAAAGTGTAATAATATAAAACTATGAAGTGTATTCATTCACACATATTTTGCAGAACTTTGCAATTTGAATGTAAAACAAAAAAATGCAAAGCAGGTCATGGAGAATGAATGTTTACTTAAAGGACAAATACTCAAAGATTAAACACTGAACTTGCTCATATGGGCTCTGTGCAAAGTAGCTTTTTAAAGTTAAAAAGAGCTCATACTATCTTATAAAAAAAAAAAATAAGAGTGCTGTGAAAAGAAGAAAAAGGCAAATATCTATCCTAAAATATGCATTTCACCACTGCTCCTGGTCATACTGCAATACTGTCTTTGTGTGATGGTGAAAACACTGGCTGTTTGAGGGTTTTGTGTTCTCTCGCTGATGAAATCTCTTCTCCACAAAGACTTAAGCCTAGTGTTTGAGTCCGCTTCCCCTGATGGTGTGTGGTATTTGTGTGTGTTGCTCTTTACAAAATAATCTAATTATTTTTTGGTCTGAGTATGCTTTTATATTAAAAATGGATTAAAATAAAACTAGTGAAAGATCTGTTCGGATTTTTTTATCAACTTTTTTATGTTTTTAATTTGTTTTATAACAAGTAGCCAGTGCAGATGTGAAAAAGTTTTCAAGGACTCGACGCAGTCCCATGGAAACACTAAGTACACCTAATGTATACATAGCTCTTTAGTGGGCTCACCCCAGTATTTCAATTAGGTTGAGGTCTGGACTTTGACTAGATCATTGCAACACCTTGATTCTTTTCTCCTGTTGCATGACACCAAGTGAAGCTTCAGCTGTCATACAGATGGCCTCACATTTGACTCTACAGACTACTTAGGTATTCAGAGAACTTCACGGCCAATTCAGTGACTGCAAGGTGCCCAGGTCCTGTAGCTCTGAAAAAAGCCCAAGTCATCAAACCACCACCGGCATGCTTGTTGAACTCATATGAGATGTTTGTGCTAAGTTGTGCTTGTCTTGTCTGCCCAAAGGACGTTCCCAAAGTCTTGTGGGTGTTCAGATGCAACTTTGCAAAACTAAGGCATGTTGCCATCGTCTTTTTAGAAAGAAGTCTCTTTCTTCTGGCAGCACAACACACACTTGTTCAGTCGTTTCTTAATTATGCACGAACTGCATTAACTTTCACATTTAACTTGCGAACCGTAGAATTGAGGCCCATAGAGTCTGAGCTGTAGCTCTTGGGTTCTTGATTTTTCTTTGAAGGCTCTAAGGTCTAACCTTGGAGTGAGTTTGCTGGGACCTCCACTACTGAGAAGATTTTGGCATTGTGTTAAAACACTACCAATACTTATGCCTTTATAGAGATGCTCAGTTAATCAAGTGCATTTGATTAGCAGCATCTGGCAGTGGCTACTACTTACTCCCGTTCATATGAAAGGAATACTCAATACTTAGCTTTGACAGAACTGCATGTATGGTCCTGTGGGGAAAACCCCTTTCTTGACTGTGTATCTGAGGAACATCAGTGTCAGCTCTTGATCGGTATCAGTCTATTTGTAAATAACTGACAGACATGTGTCTCAGCTGGTACAAAAGAGGAACTAGTAACAACACCAAAAAGAAAAAAAAAAAAATCTAATTTCAGCAGCTGCTGTCAGTCAAAGTAAAGGTTTTAAACATGGTACATATTTTCATACTCAGCAAGTTTTATAAGTAAAAAGATTATTTATAAAGCTTACTAAGATGGGGGGGGGCGGGGGGTAATAAAAAAGGAATTTACCTGAGAAATGTCCCAGAATTGGCGTGTAAAGTACAAAAAATAATTAAAGCACTAAATAAAAAAGTGCCCTTCTGTGAGTTTAGTAAGTCTCTAAATCACTCATGACATTTAGGACAATTTCCTCTATTTAAAACATACTAATGAGAAGCCGCAATCTAAGAGTTAACAGGCAAATAAAATAACGACCAAGGGCGCGCGCGCTCCTGTGATGGCGTGAACGCGAATTCCGCGCGCGTACCCGGCCGAAGTCGAATGCGGTAGTGTACGAAAAAAAAAAAAACAAGCGAGCAGAGCCGACAGGAGACAAGACGGCCACAGTTTACCTCCACATCATAAGACCAGGTTTTGGGAGCGGAAATTTCACGCCCTGCCGGGTCGTGTTGCCGTCGGAGACGTCTGAGGATACTCACGGCCAGTAACAATAGGGTAAGTCCGAGCAGTTTTCATTTATGAAGCCGGCGACGGTCGAAGGAATCCGTCGTTAGGTGGGGAAAATGACGATGTGGCTGCAGTCCGTGCACCTCCTTTCTGTGCCTCAAAATGGCGGATAGGCCGCTCTGGACTGGAGCAGCAGGTACCCTGTCAGTGGGAGTTTGTCCTTGTGTGCCGACAAACAGCACTTGAACACTGGCTGTCATTTAAGCCGTTATTATTTGCGGTTTTGGTTAAATGTAGATACTTGAGCTGGAATACAAAGTGCGGTTTTGATTGAAGTTAAATGAGCGAGCTAACTTTCTGGAGCTAACTTGGCTAACATTAACTTTAGCTGAAGATAACCTGGAATAAGATAACGATAACGACTGACGTTGTGGTCAGGTAAGCCGAAGTAGAGTAAGTTTGGAGAAGGTTTCAGTGATAAGGTATATCAGTGCCAATTGTGCTGCTTATGGCGTCCACCTTAAGTTAGTAATAAGTAATTAGCGTAGTTAGAAGTGCAGTAACTGTGCCTGTCAACCTAGTCTCTTAACCTCTGCAGCATGCTTGAATGCATTTCCAAGTAGAGGGTTATCCTTGGAAATGTTAGGCCTGTGTCTCGTTTAAACACCTGACCGCCCGCACCGTGTGGTTCTGTTGTCGTTAACCGGCGGTGCAGCCCCGGCGTTAGCATTTGGAAGCGGTTGTGAGTGACGTTCAGGCGTCGTGTGGTTTATTGTGCAGATATTATTGTGTTTCGACATCAGTCAGCCCAGTTGCTCCCGTGACCTGTCACCGGGTGTGTTTCTCCCCTCTCTGGTCGCTGTCACACTGCTTGATGGATGCTCGGCTGAGGCAGCTCCCATCATTGCTGTCACACTCGTGGGCTGCTTCACGCCGTGTGTTGTTGGCACGGTGTTTGAAAATCTGGGTGGAGCACGCAGGAGGAGGCGACGTGTTTGCATGTGTGCCTCGCTGCCGTGTTTTCTGTGTCTCGTTGTATGAATTCAGAGTCTAGTGAAAACGGGGATGAATGCTAGTCTTTGCTCTGGCAGTCTCATGGGGGAGAGTACGTTGTCGCTACTTTGCGTGAACCTTGTTTTCAGATCGGATAAACCATTAATTTGAGCTAGGATCAGCCACGCCTGGTAAGTGTCCTGTCCTGATCCTGTGGGATGTTGCTATTTATTTTAGAAAACGGCATTCAACACGTCTTACACTCCATGCAGGTGTTTGCGATTGTGTTGTAGGTTGTGACAGACTTAAAAGGACTCTCAATTGCAGCCATTTTGAGGAGCAATGCAGTTTTTGACAGTAGCGGTTGTTGGGACCTGTCACTTGTAATACTATTGTGATATGCACACACTTATCTCTTAAACACTGATGCCAAATGCTGCAAATTGCTTTGGTCTTGTTGTGGGTGAAAGTTGGCCTGCTATTTGCTTGATCTGTTTCTAAATCTGCACAGTCCACACGAAGTTTAGTAATAATTTATGCAGTTTTCTTTCAATGTCAGAAAATGTAGCTATACAGATTGTCCATGATGTCAAAATAGTTCAAAGTTCAACTTTTAGTTTAAGAACAGCATCTTTGTATTTGTATAAAATATACAGTGTACTGAGCTGATTTTTACTTGACAGCGCTTTTTTTTTCCTCGTCTGTGCTGAGTTTTTATCAGCAGTTGATTTGAATAAGTACGTCTCTGTAGCCAGGCCCCATTCAGTACTGTCAGCACTGGAAACACAGCAGCACCAATTGTGTTTCACTGCAATGGGAAGCTTTAGAAATTGCTTTTAGTCCATCAGCAAAACTGCAAAGAGTCACTGATGTTATGGGGTTGTCATCTAATAGTTGTGTAAAATGTGAAGATTTTTGCGAGAAAGGAGCAAAATGTCCCCCCCCCCCCCCCCTTTTTTTTTTTTCTGTCAGCAGAGAGTATTGAGGGAGGGAGAGACAGAGAGAGAGGCTGTTTGCCTTTGCTATAGTGGATGGCTTACAATAGCACAGAGGTTCACCTTCCAGACAGCTTGCCCACTGCTAAGCTGACTGGTTATTAACCAATCTGCCAACAACAACTGCCAGTCATCCTACAAATGACTGTTTTCACACGTTGCCAGATATTCTGCTATACTTTACAGAAAGTATTTATGTTGTAGTGAGACTGTAAATAAGTTGTAGAGGCTGATGCTTTGATAGCAATCCACCATTTGTGTGATAGCCACCATAGTTGCTTGCAGAATTAACCTCTGCTCTATATTTATAGTCTTAATAATTTCAGCCAGTAGCTTGTTGGTGTGAGGTGAATGGCCTGGAGGGATTCATACATGGTTTATAACAAACCTCTTTGCTGTTGTATAAATGTAGCAGGCTAACCTGCCTCAATGGTGTTGCTCTCGCCTGCGTGTCAAGCGTCTTATTGGCGTAACATTGATCTGTTGTCCTTTACAGCTTCCTCTCTGTTCAGTGTCTATCCCATTCTGTGGGTGTGGATGTTGGGGTGTGTGTGTGCTCTTCCAGAAGATAAAACAGCTGTTTGAGAGCAAGGAGTAGGTTTTTTTCTGTCTTGTGCACTACTTAAATATTTTTGTAGTCATGCATTTGAAGCCATCTGTAGAGATCATGCTTCTCCTAATGAAATCTCCTCTATTAATCTCAGGAGAACTATGCTATCTTACTACCCATGTAATTTAATAGGTTTAAGTGACTGCTACCAACCCAGTTAACTAAGACAAGCACCTCTTGGGTTGTAGCGGCTGCACGTTGGGAGCCGAGCCAGATGTTCCCCCAGTTGCAATATCAGTTAGTGGTAAAGGTCTTTAGATGGTCTCTGCCTGAGTGATTTATCAAGAACAGCCATTCACAGAAACTTAGCATTTGAGTGTTATTAGAGTGGAGAGGATATTTCCATTGTGTGTCATCAAGCTTGAGATTTCTTTAGTTATCTGATTTTGAAAAACCTCTATTTAGTCTTGTCAGGAAGCAGTCATCTCCACAGCGTATTTCCTAATTTTATCACTTTGTATGTTAAATTAGCCAGAGTGTGTCGACATCTAAATGACTGCCTGTGTGATAAGCCTCTAATATGTGCACATTAGCTGTTAAATATATTATGTTTATTGCTCTGTTGAAACCCAAGTCTTGAAAACATCATATTATATCTGCTTCAGTAGCTAAATGTGTCAGCATGTAAGTGTTCAGGTCATATGACAGCGTCGTTTTTGATTCTGTTTGCATGGTTATGAGATCTAAAATCACAGACCTGTTCAAAAGACTCTTATGCATAGGTGTACCTCCTCTTCGGTAAAGTAGTTTAGCCTGGTAGCCATTCCCCTTCTGTAATTCAGTGACTTTTGTCCCCCAGGTTTGGTCTGTGCTCTTGTATGATCAAGCTTTGCCAGCCTTCTCCAGCCAAACTTGACTGTTTCTGCTGTATTTTAACACTTCATTATTTCACATGATTGATAATAGTTCTTTTTGTTGTTATGTAAAAAATGCAGTCTGTGATGTTGTTCCCAGGGCATGTGACGTGGAGTCTGTAAGAGTGAATGAAGGTGCTCCACATTCCAGCTGTTTGAGATGTTTGCCTTAAAAAAAAAAAAAAAAAAAAAAAAAAAAAGCTGTGGTATTTTTGTTTGTCCTCTTTTGTTTCTCTCTCTTTTTTTTAAAGAATACATTTAAGGGGGGGGGGGGATGATGATGACGACATAACGTCACAACCTCACAACCAGAGAGCTGTGAATCCAATGTAGCAGTGGGTTTGCGACCGTCAGCTTTGTCAGCATTGCTGCAATATTTTGTGACAAGTTACTAGAACACTATTTCACATGTGACTTTAGACTGTGGTATTTTTGTTTCTCTTCTCTGCACGCCATAGCAGCTTATTCCTTTGTTCAGACACCATGGGATGGGTAGTCAAAAATTTTGTGCATACCTCGTCTGTAATATTTGGCTGGCGGCATAAGGTTAAGTCATAGTGTTATGGTGACGTGTCAGGACTAGATATCTAATTAGTTTGGGGATTTGTCGTCATCTACGTTGCTTTCTTTGAGTCTTTTTCTTTTCTTTTTTTTGTTGACATTTTTCCTCAGGTATTTTTAAACAATTGTTGCACATTTTAATTGTTTGGATTCAAATTATCAGTCAGGTGGGCCACTTTTTTTTTTTTTTTTTTTTTTAAGTGTGTAGAGACCAGCCTTGGGTTAACTGCTTAAATGCAGCTTGTGCGCAAATGTTTGTCTGAGATAGACTTGTAGTCAAGACCGCCTAAACCAAGACCAAGACAATACCAAGACCAGAGGGTATCGGGACCAAGACAGACCGAGTCAAGACAAAATCGAGACGAGACCAAGACCGAGACAAAAAAGTATTTAAACTGCAGCCAGATGCTGCTTCGTTTACGGGTGTCAGGCATATTTATGTGTTTTTGCGATGCACTCGCACAGCCCTCCTCACCGCTGTCTACTGTCACTCAATAACTGAGAGGACAGACGCGCGCTCCACTTGACTGTCGCGTCTCTCACCCTCTCTGTTTTTCACATAATGATATTATCCTATATCCTCGCATGTGATTGGTCGCAATATGGAGGGATTGGAGCATAGCTGAGCCACTGTGTGAGAGCTGAGCAGCGAAAGGAAATTAAGTGAGGAGCTGGCTCTCGCTCAATGGGAGTTGACTCTTCTGATTCACTACAAATCACTCTCTAAGCACGGCTCTTAGAGCTGATGCTTTTGCGCATGACACATTATCGAACGTTACGTTGTATGTCATGGATACTGTTGACTCCAAATCTCCCGACCACTATGTCGATCTGAGACAGCAAGACCGAGACACCAAGACAAGACTGAGGGATCCGAGACCAAGACCAAAGTCTTTCGAGACCAAGACAAGACCAAGACCACGTAAAAGTCTCTAGACATCCAACTCTAGTCTGAGAGGTCTCAGAGGTAACAGCCAAGAGGCAAACTCTGGAGCTAAAAAATGAAGCAGAAGCAAAAGTGCAATAAACTGCAGTGCTTCTAATGGCCACTTGAAGCTGCCTCCAGAAGAGAGTTAAGCACCCATACACTCACATGTTAAAACACCCAACTTAACAGCTTTTAAAAGCATTTTTGCAGCCTGGTTCAAAAATGAGTTTGTCCTCTGTTGACAGTTTACCCTTGATAACTCTGAGTGGGGTCATTTTTACTGTAACTCATCTACCAAGGTAGTTATTTAGGAGACTTTTGGAACATTTTAATGGATTATCTGAGTAATTTTATGGTCTGAGGTGTGATGCAGACTGTTCTGGAAGTGCATTTTACTTATGGTGAGTGAATTTTAGTATTTTGTTTTAATCCATTATTTTAGTGCCAATTTGTGTGTCTGAGCTAATGAATGTAGCTGGCTAGAATAACTGGAGGGCCCCCAATATTTTATTTATTTATTTTTATTAATGAGTAAAAACCCTGATTGGGAAGGATTCATTACATTTGACTGCTGTTGTTGCATTCTTAACCACAAAAGATGCAGAGTATGTACAGTACACAGTGTTCATTTAGTATGTATGAATTGGTCTCCTAACATCAGATAATCTGTTGGGACTCGTAAGCAAATTGAACACATCTCCCAGTCAGCATCATTAATGTAAAGGGCTCTGTCGTTGTACAGTTCCTGGTCCTGCACAAAGACAAGACAATCACTGGGAGGAAGACGCATTACCATTATTGACTGCCTTTGAGCAGATTTATAGATGCATCCCTGGCTGCGGCTCATACCCCTCCCTTTCCATCGAGGCACAACATTTTGTGCTGAGCCAATTAGCCTGATTGTGCTATTGTGCAAACATTTTTGCTCGATGCTGAAGCCGCAAATGAGTTTTTCAGAGAAGGGAGTCCTACACGTTAATGGATACACACAGCGATGAGACCTGCCAGCAATGCAGAGAGACGTATCAATATGTGGCAGATGACCTGATTTTCACACACAATAGCAGTTGTGAAGGTTGATGCATTTGGTGCCTTTTTTGTGTGGTAGTTTGTTTGTTTGTTTTTTTTTATATGGAGGGAGTGAGGGAGACATTTTTAGCTTCAGTGCCTGCTCGTTAGAATATTTTTGCTGCGCTCTGATAGTGTTTTTGGGCAGCAGCCAGCACGCCGTAAGGCACACACAGTCAGGGGTAAGTAGACATTTGGACTGCTGTCAGGTGGTGACATCAAGGTCCAGAGGTTAGCTGCTGATCACGTTAGGCTGTGTACTGTTAATCAGTTTCTCTACAACATATGAATATGAATAAATGAATAAGCAAGCAATACAAAGTAGTACTTTAACAGGTTGGTCAGTCCTACATCTGACCAACCAGAATTATTTAGCTTTTCTCCTTTTTTCTGCAAACAGAAACACAGTGCATAGGAGGACTCTTTTCCTTGTGGTAATGGAACTCCTGCATCTAAAATCAGCAATGTGATTTTTTTCTTCATTGTAGCTTCCTGGGGTGTTTCTATTCCTCATCTCTTCTGTAGCCAAATAACAGTTTCTTTTACTGCCTGTTTCCCAGGCAGCAAATCTCATGTCTACTTTACATTGTTTCCTCTGTCTGGAAGTCTGCCTTGCTGTAATTTTGTCAGCTTTTTGCAGGTGTTGAAGTAATTTGGCTTAGTTTGTACCTTTTGTTTAGTGCTCTGGCAGAGATTTACTGAGGCTAGTCCCAGTAGATTAAGAGGCTTACTCTGCTGGGTACCTGGTTTGTTAAAGTGCTTTTTCAAGACAATGATGCAGTATAGAAATAGTCTTCATCGTGACATTCTTAACATTTCATTGACATTTATTATTCCTCAAATAAATACTTTAACCCTGACAATAAATTTATTTTCCCACTACCACTGATGGATGTTTTTTTTAAAGCATGCCATCAGCCAAGTCAGCTCCTGAGGTGATATCATAACGAGATGATGGGGACAGGGGAGTTTGAGCACAGCCATTACTCATACTCGCTCTGCCATGTCCTGTTTTTCTTTTCTGTTGGCAACCTGGGAGGAGAATGTGGGTCAGCTCTTGTATGTGAATGGAGAGGCATTTGCTTCAAGAGCAGACACGAGTTGTGTCATGACAGATTGTGCAGACAGATAACAGAAGTGGATGAAAATATTTAAAAGTAAACAAATAAAAAAAATCGAATGAATGAGCAGTTTATGGAATGATTTTTTGCTTTATTGTTCAGTTTTTTCCATCATCGCTGACAGTGTCTTTGCTAAACTGGTGCAGCACACTCTACATGTTATCTGTCATGCATACCTAATGCTGACTTTCTCTTTTTCTCTCCCCTGCAGATGCAGCATACACTCAGCTGGTGACTGGTCTGCAGGCTCTCCATTTCTTCTCCCCGGAGTCAGCCAGCTTTCGGGGGGCAGATTCCTGCGACCCTCTTCTCTTAATCTGAGTCTTAGTCTGGGCAAAACTAACCTGTCATTGGAGTACACCACCTGACCTAATCTGTGTTGCTTGGATCAGCACAGCTCATCTCCTGACCGAGGAGAGCGCAGCGGCTGCACAGGAATCACCTTCTTTTTTTTCTTTCTTTTTTTTTTAAAAAAATAAATAAAATCCGGCTCCGCCCACACTGCCCCGTCACGATGGTGCTGTCACAACGTCAGAGAGATGAACTGTAAGTTTCCAGAACAGCTTTCAGATTTGAAACTTACGGATTTCCGCGCTGTGGTTTGTTTGTTGCCATCATGTGATCAGAGGCGTTTCATACTCATGTGGCTCTTACTACAGAGCAGGATGTGGTGCTTAGGATTTTCAGGGCAGGTTACCATTTCCATTGGTAACTTGCGCTGCAGACCTAACAAGCTCATGCAGAAGCCAGATAAGAAAAAGATATCCCGGGTATGCTGAAATTGCTTTGTAGTCTGCGCTCTTGGACAGCTGCCCAGTACGACCACAACCTGCTCATATTTCTGTGCAGTGAATGCATTTAGCTACATTTGAGCTTCATTCGTTCACCTGTCCCAAAGCAAAAGACACTGATATTTTTAAAATGGTTAAAAAACAAAAAAGCCTGAGACAAATGTCCTTTGTTGTGGTTGTAGACTGTTTACTTCCAGGGAAGGATGTGTATTGACTACAGGATTCAGTTTAAATGGTTAAATTTAGTAAATGTTTCTCCCCTCGGTAACCTGTCAAGATTAATCAATAAATGGTTAAAGGTTTCTAAGCTCCCCTGAGGCCTGAAGCACAAATTTATTGATCGACCACCTCTGCTGCCTACCCCTGCCCGATGTGACCTTAGAAAAGCTTAGACTGCCACCTTTGGCCCACAGTACATACACGGAGATCCAAAGAGTTTGTATATTTGCGTTCTGCTCGCTGTGAGTAGTGATTCCACAGAGAAATCATGCACCCAACATAGCATCATTGGCAGCGATGTGGCACACAGACAAAGACATGTCTGCTCATGTGCTGAGTAGAATATAGGGAGATGGGAAGAGTGAGAGGAGCTGCAGTCTGGGCTTGGTAATTAGCACCTCAGGCAGGGATAAAATGTTAAGGCATCTCAGTGTGAGATAGAAGGTCATGAGCAGGCGTTGAGATCATCTTCCTGAGCTTTAGTTGTGGAAAAAATATCCATATCTGTGCAAGTTAGGAGTGTCTAACTTGCTTTATTGCGCCAGGTGATAAAACCCATTGTAAAATAATATATGATAGAATAGGGCTGTGCGACATGACCAAAATCTCATATCCCGATATAAGACATCTATTGTCCCGATAACGATATAAATCACAAAAATGTAACATTTTCTGTAAATTCTGTGAATCTCGGGCAGCTCGACTTGCGTGAAGTGTTTCCAGCTGGGCGTCGTGTACCTGGAGTCGAGTGTTTTAACAGATGCATGAAACTATACATTTTTAGACATAAGTTGTAACGGCCGCCATTTTCTTTGTGAGTATTTATTACACAGCATGCTGCGGGGAAAAGCCTGTTCTAACGTTTGAGTCTAAGGTTTATTTTTTAGCACCTGACGGCTCTTTTTTGCTTCTCATCCGTAAATACTCTGCATACTCTTTCAGGTGATTCAGTTTATTTTGAAAAGTCTCAACAGGATCTTGAGCTTTATTGTGAAAGGTTTATGTGGAAAATAAACAAGCGGACACGCGATGGTTTTACCGTGGCTGTTGCTAACGACAACGCATAAAAACGGGCACTTGCCCGTCCGTAGTGTGGTTATATTAAATATAAGAGAAAGAGAGAACTTTAAGAAATTAATATAGCCACCACAGTGACCATCAAAGCGATGAAAAAATATTGCCGTAAACAGTTTATTTTGCGACACCACGAAACAAACGATAGCGTAAAATGAAACGATAGACGTTTATATATCGTCATCTGATATATATCGTTATATCGAACAGCCCTATGATAGAACACCATCCACTCAATATTTTTCTCTTAAAGAGTAAATGGGCACATTCTGAAAATTTCCCCTCAGCCATAACCAAGATTTTATCAAATTCATAAATTGTAGGGCCTACCAGAAACACTATGCCAAACTGGACCCTTTGGCAGGCTAGTTCTAGCTTCCAAGTTACATCTTTGGTGATGGAATTACTATGTTAGAGCCACATGATAGATTTTCTTTTGTCTTTCAATGAGGTGAAGACCTTGTTGATGGCCTGATTTGTTTTGGGTGTTTGTTTTGTTTATGGGTTTTTTCTTTTTCTTTTTTTTTTTTTCTAATCGCCATCTTGCACTGTCATTGAAAAATGCATCACTGCATGTGACAAGGCTCTCAGCATTCCTCAGTCTTTCTCTGTGATTAGTGCTGTGGGAGGGGTCTGTTGGTATGGAGAGCTCCATTGGAATGCTAATCTTTCGTGCTATTTGCTATTCAAATTAAGCTGGCAGGACCCCCCCCCCCCCCCCAAAACAAAACAAAAATCCCTCTTTCTTTTTTTTCCCTTTCTCTCTGTTGCACAAGTTTCTACCCCCAGTGGTATACAGGAAACTGTTGAGGGACCCCCTGAGTCGCATTCAAGCATCAACGAATCACATTTGTTAGTGATGTTGCTTGGCTCAGATAGTGCTCTCATGCAGTGCCCTTAAGATGTCATTTCCCAGCTGACTTTCTCATTTTGCGAAGCCTGCTTGGAAACCAAATGGCCCGTTTTGAATCCAAACAAGGCGGTAATGGGAACAGTGACCGGCTGATTGTCTGCTCTTCACACTAATTTTTCATTGGGCCCCATCCTTTCTTTGCCACAGCCCTGTTTAGCATTAGGCACCAACCCAATAAATTTAGTTCCCATAGCATTCAAGCATCTTCTTCCCTCTTTTTCACGGTTGAAGTGTTAAAAGTAACCAATCAACTGGGGGGCAGTAAAAGCGCAGCTTTACAGTCTGTTTTTGGAAGAAATATTTTTGCACATTATTCCTCTTTTTTTAAGAGGAATAATCTTTGTCAGCACCATAGTCAGATGCCATGATTGCGCAGCATCTTCACAACAACTTATTTTCTTTGTCTTTTCTTCTTTTTTTTTTTCCTTTTTTTTTTTTTGCTGCCACTGAAAAGCCCGTTTGTGTTCCTTTCCAGGGTCAGGAGACTTATCCCCAGCAGCGTGTAGCAAAAATAGATACAGAACACAAACTATCTGCTCCCCTGAAAGACCTCGGAGGCACTTACGTGCAAATGGGCCTTTGCTTTTGAACTCTTTTCTTTATTAAAAAAAAAATAACCAACTCCATGTCTTGGGCAACAAGATGGTGCATGTGATTTTATTTTTTGTTCTTTTTCCACCATGCCCTTGTCTATAAATGTGGTGACATAACAGATGAAATTCAAAGATATGGAGATAACTGCCACAGGCAGTCAGAACTGTGGTATAAAGAGTTCACCGTGGCTCAGTTTGATCATTAACAGGACTTGGATCATGTTTACCTGCCAAGATACTAGTCCTCTAAGTCCCAGTGTTCACACTCATTCAAATAAACTCAGTTATCCAATGACTCCTGCTTGTGTTTTGGCTTCACTTTGAAAAGCTGAACCACGGACGAAAAAAATATATAGTAGTTTGGATATAATGTAAATGTTCAAATGTTTTTCTGTAACAAAGACAAGGAATTATGAAAGCACATTGCTTTGTTAGATTATGGAAAGCTTTTAAAATGATCCGCTGTTGTAGTGATTTTTAAAAATGGCTCATTTGAGAGTAAAACTTTTTGATAAAACATGCTCTTTATTTTGTAGACTGTGGTAAATGGACTGGTTCTTATACAGCGATTTTCCATTCTACTTGTGCATAGCCAAAAATATTTATCACAATATATGTTTTAAAATTTCCGATAACTATAATACATGTTGATTTAATTGACACAAGACAAAATACTTTACAACTCCACAACTTTATTAGTGCAAAAGAACCCTATCAGTGTATTTTTAACTTAAACAAGCAGCTGTTTTTTATGTGGATTAAAGCTATATAAAATTTTAACAGTGGAAATGCAAATTCCTTGCTGACAGTTTAACCAAAAGGTATTTCCAGTGGAAATTGGCCGACATATCCTGAGCATAACCATGTATAATATCCACAAAATTTAAAAAGTGGTTATACACACACAATACGGTAATATTATGTTGAAGCACTGTACGTATCACTCCGCGAGGCTCCTGACTACAGTAGCTGTAATGCTCCGACAATCCATCAAGCGGTGCGGGTTCGTAGCTTAGTCGTACTAAAACATTTTTTGACAGATTTTTGATTTTTTTCCGCCATGTGTGTGTGAAAACAAAGGCACTGCGCATGCACGCTTTACCCATATTCTATCGCGATATTCCCTTTTCTTATCATTGCCTAACGTTATACCGGTTTTACCGTGAATGGTATGATAGGGCCCAGCCCTACTTGTGCACTCAATTTTTTTTTTTCATATAACATGTTTCATTCACCCGTCATTCAAGCACTTTTTTTTTCTACATGTAAGCACTTTCTAACATTCACACACCACGAATGACCACACGGTAATTAACACATAATGCACCAACACAATCAATGACATCAGCCAGTTATGTAGGTGATGTCATAGGCCTTTCAAAGATTCCCCGCTGAAGTCTAAATCAGGCCTAAATCATTGCAGGGTTAGAGATGTGCGTAACTAGTCCAGTTGATATTGCTGCCCTTGCTAGTTGTCACCAATGTTTCAGTGTGTTGTCACTTTTTGATTAGTCAGTCTGATCTGTATCCTGTTGTTTAATTGTTGAGTAATTTAGTTTCCAGAAACATTCCGCTTGGCAACTAATTTACTAGGCAGGTAGGGTGATAGGGTTCACGGCAGGTTACCTTTTTACCTTCTGATATCCACCACTGTGCTTGTCATGTCTGGTTTGGTGACAGTCAAAATGCATAGTATGCGTTTCAGATGGAGCCTCGCAAACCAATGGGCAACGTCACATGACTACGAATAATTTAGAGGGTGCATATTTAAACATAGCTGTGCAAGCTAAACGAGAGGTTCAGATTGATTGCGTGTCGCTTAAATCAGTTAGCCTTTGCACTTTTTGTCAGTTTTAAGTGTTACTGTACAGATTTGTGGCTTATAAGTCAAAGGTCCTTCCTTTTTCATTAATTGAACTTATTGCATTTGTTCTCCCCAAGTTGGGTCCAGAGAAGTTGTATTTTGCTAGTAGATAAGTGTTGAGCGTGACAGATTTTTTATTTTTTTTTTTTCCTCTCCCCTCCATGGTGGTGGTAGTAGTGAGCAGGAGGTTCTCCAGCCTCTCTTTTGGTTCTCAGGGAGCTGAACACAGCTTGGTGCACGGGTGTGTCAATCAGATTTTTGCGCTGGCATGACAGCACTCCCTGTTTTGTGGACCATCATCTCTTATCAATTAAGCTAGTTAAGACAGTTTCAGTTGGTTGAAACCTCAATCGGTTGATCATTGGAGTTTCCAGTGGTTTAGTTTACCTAGACTTTTACTGTCAAGAGTCAGCATTAATTTTCTTTATAGTCCCTCCCTGGTTTCCTCATTACTTGTATTTCATTTCAGCCGGACCTTTCTCAGTGCGTTTTCATAATGCATCATATTTATTAGTAGTATAATAATTATTCAAATCCGAGGTACATTCCTAAGTAAGACAGATTTGTGGCTCAAGACCTCTACCACCAGAATTCTCCCATAGATTTAAATGGAGGGCTCTCTAAGTGCCATGTGTGTCTCTGTCGCCTATGTCGTGTCTGGCTTTATTCTGTGTTTATCCAAGGATGAATTATGCACAGCCTCACTGGATTAAAGAAAGTTTGACTTTGGCTTCAGCTCAGTCAACAAAACTCCATCATCGCTGTTTGACAGAAAATGTGTATATGCCACACCCATTATAGAAAAAAAAAACCCTGCTTTTGTTTTCTTATTTTAACATAGACACCTGGTTTCCACACCCATGCTGCTTTTGATCTTAAAAGCCATCTGCTTCTACACACCCACAGAAACGCACAAAGGAAAGTCAATGTCTAAAGTCGACATTTACTTAAAATAAATAGATAAATATAGAATGATGTTAGAACCTTCTTCTTTTCTGAATTCCAGTATAGTGGGGTTTTTCTCCTTGGATTTTTCTCATGGCTTAAATGATAATCCCCACAAAAAAAACCATTCCCCTACCTGTTTCACACTCACGCTGACTGCATTGTGATCATCATCCTTCTCAGAAGCTTTGTGATGACAAAGATGGAAATCTATCAAGGGGTATTTCTGCCTTTGGGGGCTTTTCTCTGGGGTTTCCCTGACTTTCAGAGGCCTTACCATTTTAGGTTTGGGGAGGATGGATTATTATTTTAAAGAAATTGTAAGTACTAGTAGTAGTAGTAGTAGTTGTTGTTGTTGTTGTGTTAAATCATATTTTTTCAGCTACTGTCTTCATCGTAGTTGTGAAACAAAGCTCCAAGCCCTTATTGGCTTTTTTGGGTTTTTTCACGTTTGATCCCTTGACGTATATACGTTGTGCTGTTGCCCCACAGTCACACCCAGCAGAGCAGTGTTCCCAACACTGGTCCTTTCTTTAAAATGGTTACCCCTGTCTGTGTGTTGAAGGAAAAAGTAGACCTTTACAGAACAGAATGAGGTATAGCCAAACAGTCTTTAATATAGTGTTCAAGTTAGTGTGAATCGAATATAAATATTAAAGGCAACATGGAAAGTGATAAACTAAATCACTATTGGGAACACATTTCATGCATGTACATACATCTTCATGTGCAAATGTTTATCTTTGCATCTGCATGTCGGTGTTACTGGTATTTGCTCACTGCAGACTTGGAGAGGGGGGAGTTTACCCAATTGGAGTGTTTTCTCTTCTTTGTTTGACCTTTTTATCCTCTTTAAAGTTGAAGCCATTAATATGTTGTATATAGGCTCTATATTTATATATGTGCTTGTTGTTTTTATGTTGATAGATAAATGTCTTGTTGTGTTTACTTGGTTTAAAACAAAAACCCTTAGGTGGTCTGAAAAGCTTTCTATGACAGACAAAGCCCTGCTTCTGAAAAACAAGGGTGGTGATTGCCTGAAGGTGCCAACCAAAGTCCAGAGCTGCTCTTTATCAGTCAAGTAAGAGGAATAGAGCGGTTTTCATAGAGCTAGATTTAGCTGGGAAGTTATGCAATCTTGTTATTTATTTATTTATTTGGTTAGTTAAAGTTCTCACTGAGAAGTTATCACCTCATTTAATATTAAAGGCAAATTTAGCCCACTGCTGCAGTTCTGCTTCATGTTGCTAATTGCCCGCAGCCTTATTGTTTAATATAAACACTAATCATAAAAAACAGGGCAGTGCTGTGTGGTGATGCAACCAATGTCTTTGCTGTTTGCAAAGTGATCATCATCATACAAACCAACCACTGACACAGCCTCTTTCACCTTTAGTAGCAGTCAGAATACCAGAAAAATCTCTAGTCCAGCTGAGATGCAGCGTTAGTTGAGATGCACATAGCAAAGAGCTGTGCTGTCTTTTGAAGAATATAACATTGTAATATGAAATCCAGGGGAAAGGGAATTTTGAATATGCTAAGATATTTTTCAGAGTGTAGACCTGAGCTGTGGTCTGTTAAATATTTATCAGGAGTCTTGAAATGCAAACGGGCCCGTAGACCGAAATGGAAATATTCCTTTGTGAGGGTTTTTTGTGGTTATACAGCAGGGGGGCAACATCCTGTTCAACCAGCTGTAGCTAATGGAGCTGCTGTGTAGTGTGGTGCATTGTAGGTTAAATGTATTCTAATCTGTGCCTTAACAAGAGGGTGTTTGTTGGCTGATTAATTTCTATGCTCTGCTGTAATCACTGGGCATGTCAGTAAATTAAATGATAGGCACACATTTATGTATGACGTGCTTTATGGAGTGTTGCGTTCAGTTTTTCATACTAAACTAGTTAATAATCTAAAGAACATTAGTCTGATTTGAAAAATCAGGAACCAGAATTAACAACAGAACTTTGTCTGTAAATGGTGACATAAGAGTAGAAAAAAAAGCAAAAGAGTTTGTGATTGGGCTACTCTCCTCTCTCTGGTGTGTATCTGTGTCCCAGATGTCACACAGGCACTTTTATTAACATACAGCATAGATGTACATGAAAAAAACTACTCAAAAATAAATTATGAGCATTTATTAAATAATAATGCTCCATAAATAAAAGAAAACTGTTGTTTTTGTCCATAACAAAAAGCTCACAATTGTGCAGTCAAAATGTAAACTAACAGACGCTGAGCATAATAACAAAGATTTCACAGCTGCTCTGTTCCCAACTTCTACTGCGTGACTGACAGCCTGGAGTTTGAAATCTGCTTCAGGTGCCATTTATGGTCCTTATACACACACGATACGGTAATATTACGTTGAAGCACAGTGCGTATCACTCCGCGAGGCTCCTCGGTAGCCGTAAGGCTCCGACAATCCATCAAGCGGTGCAGCTCCGTAGCTTATCAAAGTTGTACTAAAACATTTTTTGACAGATTGCTGAGCGCTGTGTTCCACATAAAATCGGTTCGCGGTCATCAAGCACAACCAGAATTCATACATAAGGCGCGCTGTCAACTTTTGAGAAAATGAAAGGATTTTAGGCTGTGCAGCCCCTGTGGGCTGCATGGCGTTAGCGTGGTTAGCTCGTTAGCACGTTGACGCCGTCCAGCCCCACGCACGGAGCGATGCGCAGTAACTCGTTAACGGAGATTTGCCGTGTTCATCTTGTCGCTGCCTGCAGGTGAAGCTATGGGGGAGGAGGGGGAGTTGTGTTCAGTGAAGGAGAGGCGAGGCGGAGTAACGTTGCGTAGAGACAAAAGTGGACGAAAGAGAGGCAAACTTATGGCTCCACAACTATAATTATAACGTATATATCGATATAAAGGATATTGTCACATCTTATATCTCGTATAAAAATATATCGATATTTTTGAAAAACTCGATATATCGCCCAGCCCTAGTCTCAAGTGAAGCTAAACAAGTGAGGAGACTTTAGTCATGTTGTGTAATTTGACTACTGTTTGCAGTCAAGTGAAAAGCTAGCAAACAAAGAAAAGTTGTTTGTCTAGAGGAGCTGGGAAATACCCCCAAACTGCTCTTTTTTCCCTGTTTGTTTGTTATTGTTTTGGCTGTCCTGCTAACGTCCAGCGTACTGCATGGTGAAGTTAATGTTGGGCTCATAGACCAACATTTTTCATTTAAAACCTGAGCAACAATCTTTCTGTGCAGTATTATTTAGTTAGTATGCTGACAGCGGTGTTATAAATCTTTAATAAAAATATTAAATGAGAGCAATAAATATTGGGTAATTGAATACTCTGCTTTATTTGTTTGATTTAGTTTAGCTTCAGGGGAGGCTGTGTTCGTGCTTCTCATTTCTAAAAGGAAGCAAAAGTGGAGTGGGAACTGCGAGGAAGTGATGTCACTGGCAGACGAGCTGGATGCCTGACTCCCTCTCTTCTCAGAAGGATGAGGTCATGCATCTCTTCCTCCTCTCATCCCTGTTTTTCTCTCTGCATCACAGGCTTTTCTTCTGGGACCATCAAGCGTTTGTAGTGCATAAGAAAACGTAGATGTCTGATGAAGCATGCCAGTATTATAACCCACGTGAGGCTTGCGTAGGCTTTTGCTTAATGACACTAGATTGCTAACACTTGTAAGCAGATGCTGGTATGAGAGTTTCTGAATAGTTTGAGTGATTAATCTCGTATTTCATCCCCTGATGTCATCACGGAGATCTCACTGAAGCAGGGACTTCCAATGCAGGCTTTCAGGCCATCTATTGTTCTTGTTCCTCACTTCTCTCTGGCCTCGCTGTCCACGTTACTTGCCCTGCCCTCGTTCTCACTGTCTCTTTATCGCGTCATCTAGCTGTGGGCTGCTTGTAACCATGGAAACTCTGTTCTCCTTCTGTTGATATTTGTACACCTCCCCATTTTTTCCTCTCTCCCCCATTCTCTTTTCATCACAGTCATGAGGATTATAGATGGTTAAAGACTCTTTTTGTTTTGTTTCTTTTTTTTTTTTTTTTAAAAATAAAAAAAATAAATTTGCACATCCAGTGTGAAGTGGCGGTCGTCAGCGCTGCATCCCCTATGTCGATGACTGATTTGAGCAGTGTGGCTCTCTGTTGACCACTTCTGATCGTGTGTGTGTGTGTATGTGTGTCATCCCTCCCTTTGTTCATTCGTCTGGCTGTGTAGCTGTTTGTTCTTAGTTATTTGTCATTCTTTTCTTTTTTTTTTTTTTTTTTTTCGAGATATCCTGCTCTAATATTGATCATGATCATTTAATACAATAAATTAATATTTTAAATATTGTGTGTTTGTAAAACTTTAAAGAATAATCTGAAACTGAAGTGTTTGTTAACAGCTGAATTGATTTCACTAGTCTTGCTGACGAAAGTCTGCATTTCCATTATTTTGGTCTTAAGATCAACTAATGTAGCTGCACCCTTTTGGAAAGTGTGATGCTTTGTTATAAATCCAGGAGACCTAATTCCTTTAGAGCCACTCACTCCACTCTACAAAGGTCTGAATGAGAGCACCATTGCTAAGGACACAATGGTTATTTAATTTTTATAATCTTTTCATAATTGCCAGAGATTTGTGTGGAACGTCAAATGCACAGTCCTGCTCCACCATATGGTTTATATGTTTTTATATATATATATATATATATATATATATATATATATATATATATATATATATATATATATATATATATATATATATATATATATATATATAAGTGACCTTCTGCACCTTCTTGTGGTGCGATAGAGATCATGGATACATCAATCACCATATCAAAGGCATCCTCTGTGCCTCAGCTCCTTCTCCTCCTCACCTGCTTATACACTCAAGACTTTGTGCTTCCCCCCTCCCTTTGGTTGTCTTCTAGGCTTTGAACAGGCTGTCAGAGGAGTAGATAACCTCCTGCTAACCTTGAGCCTTAATAAGGTCTGGGCCTGTTGTCACAAGGATTCTGGTGGGCAGAGAGAAGCGGGTTTCTGTGCTCAACCCTGACCGAGAGGGTGCAGGGGGCACAGGCTGGGCTGACAGATTGTACCCCCCACACCCCCGTCACATTGGCACCTCAAAGCAGTGCCTGCCTGACAGCTTGTCTGGCATCTCCTGGCATAAATGGTGTGCAAAAGAGCAGGAGGACCCAGAAAATATTGTATATCAGTTTAAAGAAATTTGCATTTCTTTTTAAGGCGGTTCAGTTTTATATCAGTTTTTGTTTGGTTTGGTAGGCAGGTGATTGTGATGGCTGCATGCAACCAAACAATTGAGATACTTGGGTAATATTAATTTGGTCTTTTGTCTTATGTTTACGTTGTGCTCTAAAGCTTCTGTGATCATAAGTTAACTAATTTGATATTTTGAGTTTACCTGTAATGCATGACAGCACTAAGCTATAGCCCAAATGGTGGCATAGACTTTGCTTTACATTGTTTGTTATTTTATATAGGTATATGTTATATTGTTTATATTTCTGCTCTTTCTGAGTTACCTGACCTCCGCTCCAGTCCTTCCTGGTTTGGCTGAAAGAGGAGGCTGAGGGTGGAGCTGGTTTAAATGCAGAAGCCAATAAAGTGGACTGGACCATGTATTGTGATCATGCAGGGGGAATGGGGTTCTTCTTGAATGATGGTTAGCTGTTATCGCTTTAGTTTTCACCTTTGGTGTATATAATGGTTTATTCATTTGCTATATAACTGGAGCTGTTTCTCATTTGGGCAGGTCAGTTTGTTGAGTTATGTTTTTGTTAAGTGACTTTTGAGTAGCGTTCTGTTAAGTTAACCTCTTTTATGGGCCCACTTGGTTCTTAAAAAGTTTATTTTTGTTATTTTGAATTTTTGTAATCATCTTGTCCTTTTTGGGGTATAATAAAACCCATTTTTGAAGATTACATTTGTGCCTGTGTGTTCCTGGCTGCTTGGATCATGACAGTGATATAAGACTGAAGGTGGAGCTGGAAAAGGTTTAAGAAAACACAAATCCAAATTGACCCTGAAGAAAAGTCCCCCCCCTCCCCCCTGATCTTAGAAAGCACATTTAGTAATTTCAGTGTTTGAAAGGTGCTAAATAAATAAACTTGCCTTGCCACTTGCCTGATCATGAGCTTTGCGCTTTTTATGTTGCTCATTGAGTTTAGGTGGGCAATTCACAGTTAATATAAATATAACATATGCTATTAATGAAAAAATACTTGAAAGAATTGTAGCAACAGAAGCTGATCAGTTCTTCTAATTTATGGACCTTTTGATTCAAATTCACCTGGGGGCCCTTTGTACAGATTTGATGGCCTTCACCTTTGCAGCACCTCTGATGCCAAAAAGGTCTAGGTCTTACAAAGGGAGCAGGAAGCTAAACATCAGCATCCCACTTCTCACAGTACATTCTCCAGCTGCTCCTCCGGCACTGATTTGTCAGTTCTCAGTACTTCAGCCATATGCATTCGTTTGCTTTTTCTATGCAATACTCTTGGGAAACTGTGAGGTTAAATAGAAGGACCTGCTTGGAAGAAACTTGTGTGTGTAAAACACCTGGCCTCAAGAAGGTTGGTGTCACATGGTCTGGGAACTTCAGCTGCTTGCTGAAAAATGTCCGCAGTTCCCAGTCTAATGCTGAAGAGAGCAGGCTTGCTGATGGTTTAGAGTTTGGCTGAGGCTTCTTCACCTCCACCAGGTGAAGTACATTCATGTAGTCATGCACTCATCAACCAAGTACAAGTGCACACACAAACCAAACATGAGTATGTGGGAAACTTCGGTGAATGGGTCAGACAAGCAGTGACTCTATTTCTTCAGTAGTGAATCAAATGTCTGTACAGCACCTCAATAGTAAAACACAATGAAACACCTGCATGGCAGTGTCCACATTGTAAGTGGAGCTGTACTGGATAATAAATGAAGGTCTGATTAAAACATTATCAAATTGCTTTGTCGCAGTTAAACTGGTAGTTGCCACAAGAACATTAAATTATGCTCAGGCTCAAATTATAATTGAAATTGCAAAATCACCAAGTGGAAGAATTTAAATATATAATCCACTTTTGTTGTGCACCCTCCTAGTCTAATTAGGTGGAAAATATAAAGCCCGAACTGTTTGATACTGACTTGAACCTCATTAATAACTGTTGGTAAATTGAACTGCTGCTGAGGCTGCAGTCATGAACCAGACGTGCGTGTGTGTGTGTGCATGTATACGTTTGCCGTGTGCCTCACAGGGGTCTTTGGGTTTCCCTAGAAGACAAAAACAGGAAGAATGAAGGTAGCTTCCTCTGTCCCTGCTCTGCCTCACTACTCTATTGTCTTTCCTATCTAGCCATCTCTCTTCACATATTTGAAATACTGTTGTGCACTGCTGTCACCATCCTCACACCACCTTTTGTGCCGTCTTGCTCAAAAGATCTGGTGTCTTTGAACACCTGCAGATTTGGTTCTTAAACTCAGGAGATGACTGTTTTTAAAATAACAACAGCCAGAAGCTCGTAGAGGTCACAGGGGTTATTCCCTCCCACCTCCATGATTTCTCTCTGTTTTCCTTCTCTGTGCAAGTAGGTGATGGTGGGATGTACACTGGCTTTCATTTTCCCTATATGTACACCACGGGGGAGTCGTCCATTTCCATTATTTGCCCACAGCAACAAGAGCTCATTATAGAAGCCAGATAGATACGTTCTCAATTTTTGTCAGATGGGTGGAGAGGGGTGGGTGTGAGTGTAAGAGCGAGTGAGGAGAGTGTGTATTTTTCTATTGGTAGTGTTAAGTAAGCATTTTTATTATTATATAGTATGATAACAGTCTGGGAGTGTGAAAAGCATATAAAGTGTCTTTGTCTGGCACGTTTCCTGAACCTGATGATTTTTCTGTCTTTGTTTCACCCTGTTGAATGCAGCTTCATTACTTGCGTCGTCATTTCTGGTGGCAGCTTAACTACTATCTTGTCTGCTAATCAGGAACGACTAATTATGGTTCCTCTTTCTCTGTTTTCCAGAAATCGAGCCATAGCCGATTATCTACGTTCCAATGGATATGAAGAAGCATACTCCACCTTCAAGAAGGAGGCGGAATTGGATAATGTGAGTAGATTAAGGACGGACAGATACATCCACACAGCCAATCAGACCAATTTAAACAAACAGTAGGTGTTGATTTCCACTTTATTTCCCATCATGAACATTTTTTTTTTTATTTTGTCTGTATGTTCAGGAGTGTGACCTGGTGCACCTGCTCCTGGTCAGGATGCTCTGTCTGATTGGTGTGGCTTGTGCTGCAAGCCTTTTTTAATTAAATTAATATATACTTTAAAAAAAACATTAATACCTCTCCTTTCTGATGAAATATGAATGTATTAATTCCTTCTGTCACCATTTTATTAGGCACACCTATCACAAATGTTGGGCCCTGAAGTCTTATTTTTATGCTGCTTATATTGAGTGTTTTGGACACTCTCATGGAATGTGGAGAGTTAGTGGTGCCGCACTTACACTTACATTTTTTTCTTTTGTGTCAGCCCCTAAAAACAACATCTGGGTCATGTTCTTTTCCTCGATGTACCTTTCCTCTTCTTGCTTAGTGTGAATTTTCTGGTGTAGCTATAGCATTAGGAGCAATGCATAAAACAAACCAGACATAAAGTTCAGTTTATGTTGACATTGTTTTAGACAGGTGTGAATTGTAATGTTGTTTTATTTATTTATAATGTATGCATTGGAACAAAAATACCAAACATCTAATGTAATTAAGAAATGTGAATCCAGCACTCAATTCCAGCACTTACAGTGGGAGAGGTGGGACTTCACTGCTTGGCTGGATTTAGGGGTACGTGTTGAAAAGGTCAAGCATCTTCAGTCTGGGGTGTTTATTAACTTAAAATTACCAACATGAACCACAAGAAAAGTATGACTTTGTGAGTAAATGTCATTTTATTGTAGGTTAAGTCAATAAACACCAGTCAGTCACCTGTGTTAGTTGTCACTTAAAACTCATTCATTGCATTTTTTTCCACATAATATGGAGTGTAGTAAGGAGCCTAAAATAAAATATGTGCCCTTTAGAGCTTATTGTGTAGTGTTTGTCATGTTATTGCTTATTTGTTTAAAGCTCTCTTCACCTGAGAGCGTTTATCATCTCACTCTTGCTCTTCTCCCTTGTGGCACCTTTTCTTTTCCATTGCCTTCACATGACACCACACTGCCCTCTCTTCTGTGTCTTCATCCGTTATTCTCCCACTTGATCTCCACGTGACAGGCCTTTGGAAGCAGGGTGAATAATGGATGAATGGCACAGAGGGATTGGTGCAGCCTTTTGGGTATCGGCCACACGCACCTTGACGGGACTCTGCTAAACAGATGAAGCATTTTTTTAAAAAAAAACAAAAAAAAAACCCATTTTATTGTTATTTTTAGGACTGTTAAGTATGTTACCTTTTTTTCTTTTAATGCCTTTTAAGTGTGGTCGGGTTTTGTTCTTACTGGTGAATTAAGTGTTCCTCGGTGTGGCTCTTTGTGGATGTTTGAGAAGCAGTTTAAAGTTAATGTCATGACAGACTGAGTGCACTGGTAGGAATAATTAATGTAGGTCATGCTTCAGTATTTTCTTGCCTTTTTTGAAGGAAAGTATACATACCTGCATGCACAGATAAACATGCGCACGCCTTTTTATTAGCCACTGCCAATTGGCTGGTAGGCAGAAGTGAAGTCTGGCACTCACTTTTGTGTGTGTGTGTGTGTGTGTGTGTGGGTGTGTGTTGTCCAGGCAGATGGCAGATTAGATGATTGCAGACTTGTCCAAACTGGGTTCCCCCACTCAGTCCATCTGAGATAGATCTGCTCGATTTCTTCACAGGGCTCCGTACATGTCTTTGTCTCTCTTTCTTGTTAACACCTCCTGTAGCCCTGAGGAATCACCTCTTGCCACTGAAACGTGTTAAATATAGGCTTCGACATCACCTGCAGCTCTCCACACCAGGGTGTCTGGAAACAGACACGGCTGAGTAGGGGGCTGTGAAATTGGAGCGCACTGCTAATTTTCTCCCTCACTGACACCCGTGGCTGTCTGTCAGTGTGGGTTTTTGATGCTTTGGTACTTGCCCCCTAAAGGCATGGATGTGCATAGAGTCCTCCAAAACTGTTGCATTGTTTATAGAGCGAGGCAACACAAAGCAACACTTCAGATTTACTTTAGTATATACTTAAATACACTTTAAATAATATTTCAGAAAAAAAGATAAAATGCTCTGCTTGGTTATTATTATGGTTATGCATTTTGATTAGTTTTTTCCCCCTTTAGTTTCTAGAGTAAGTTTGCCTGTTTCAGTTTAGTTTTGTGTGTTTTTTGATAGTTTGGGTTTTTTCTTATTTTTAGAATGCGGGTGGTGTTTTGTTTTGTTTGGGGTTTTTTTCTCCACGGATATGATACTTGTTTCTAACTTCTTACATTAATAATACAAACACAACACTTCATGTCTCACAGACATCCCAGTCTCTCTAAACATGCACTAAAGCATGCTGTTTGCTCGTTGGCTTGACTAAACTGACAAAGACTAAACCTCAGGACCTTTCCTGTTTGTTTTTGTTTCACTGTTATTTTCATTCATTTTAAGAGTTACATTTTTAGTTGTATTGCAGTAACTTGAAGCTTTGTCCACACTTATTTTTAGTTCTAAGTTAATCCTTAGTTTATGTCAAATATTACTCGATCTGAGTTTTTATCGCAAAGATTTGTTGATGTTCTTTGACTAGTGTAACTGAAGGTCATGAGAGTGAGTGATTTATTTATTTTTTATTGTTATTATTTTTTTAAAGGCATTTAATGACACTATGCATCGTTACTTTGATAAACAGTATGTATTTACACAGAGCTAACTTTGACACTATGTGTATAAGAGAATACCCTCAAAGGGGTGTGTCGTGTTTTATTGTTTGATGTTTTCAAACAAAATTATTGCAGAAAATAGTATTTTTAACATTTACTTGATGTAATTTGCAGAAATGTAAAACCTAATTCATAAGGCTATTAGGTAAGCTGTGATAAGTTTGTTTATTGCTGTATGTAATCTTATAAAATGGTAAGGCTTGCGGGTTAATTGGTAGCAGTCTATAAAACGCTGGTAATTAGCATCAAAGAGTGCTGCTGGAACCACGTGCCACCACTGGGCCAACATTTATTTTGTTGTGTGTGGTGAATAAATCCCTGGTTGGTCTGCACCTCATCTCTGCCGCAAGCCTCCTATTTCAGTCATACCACTGCTGGCCTTTCTAATAAAGATTTTTAAAGACATGCTCTGTGAGACGGTCAATCTCTACATATATGGTATTTAACTTTTGGTACATATGTAGCAACACAGAAAGCACAACACTGCAGTGTTTTGTTTCCTCCGTTGCCTGTTTGTGCCATGAAGCCAGTTACGTAAAAGGTAGAGTCCAACTCGTGGAATAAGCCTGCAGGTGGAATCAGGCTTCAGTCTGCCACAAGTTAACTTCTACCACTGCTTCCAGGACTGGGTGTGTGGCTGTGAGGCTGTAAGCCTTTCTTGTCTGCAGGAGATTAGCTTGTGTGAGGAGGATTAGGACTTGGGGGTGTGTGTGTGCGTGTGTGTTTGTCATACAGTAGGTTGGCAGTGTCCTGCAGTTGGTGTTGGCCTGTGAAGGGTGTGTAAATAATCCCCCCCCCCCACACACACACACCTTTTTGGGTTGTTTGTTGTTGTTGTTGTTGTTGTTGTTTTTCTAACTATAGCCAGATCTCACTATGCCCCTACCCAGCCTTGACACGCACACACACAACATGCTCCTCACCGATTATGCTAAGCCCACGACTTTGACTTTCTTTGCCAGTTATTCTGATACCCAACCTCACACTTTTCTCCCCAGAATGAAGAACTGGATAAGAAGTACGCCGGCCTTTTGGAAAAAAAATGGACCTCAGTCATCAGATTACAAAAGAAGGTTTGTGAGCTTTTTTTTTTTCCCCTCCTCAAAGAAAGCTTGTGGGGATTGTAGTCTTGTGAAATGTTCGTGATATTGGTGGTGAAGCAGTTGTTAACACTGAAATGAAGTCTGTCAAAGAAAGCAATGACACCACTGTTGATGTAAAATACTAACTTAAACACAAACAATAGTCTCGTGAATCCATGTTCCTTCTACTGTATCTCCTAAATGTACATTTCAATATGCTTCACCAGCTTTTGTCCCTGTGCTCTCTGGCTAGGTGATGGAGCTTGAATCCAAACTAAACGAAGCTAAAGATGAGCTCACTCTGGGTGGGCCCGTTACTCAGAAGCGTGACCCCAAAGAGTGGATCCCACGCCCACCAGAAAAGTATGCGCTGAGTGGCCACCGCAGTCCGGTCACCCGTGTAATTTTCCACCCTGTCTTCAGCGTCATGGTGTCAGCCTCTGAGGACGCAACAATAAAGGTCAGTCCTGCTGGTTTCAAGTCGAAGAGCCAAGAGTTTCCAGATAAAATCTGCAGTAGGTGATTTCACTGACAAATTTGTCTCGGGGCTCAGGTTGCACATAACAGTCCAAATAACTTTTGAAGTTTTTAATGGAGCCCTGCAGGACTGTGCTCTCCCTTTGCACATGATCCGATAACCCTGATCTACTGATGATTGTTGTTCTGCTCAGCATAGCTGCTGATGGTGGCCCCAGTGAGTCTTATGATGAGTTCAGAACATTTCAGCTTTCCAGGGATAAAAACACTGACAGTTTTGTCTTCAGTATACTTGTCTCTAAATTCAAGCATCATACTAATCAAAGTTTAAGAAATGGTCTCAAACTGTGTTAGTGGAGCTGGATTTTTAAGCTCGGTTAATTATTTAGTTTAAAAGGAGAGTAATAAAGACAGTTGTGTTAAGTAGACTGGTATGGGTATCCCAGCAGTGGATGTGCACTTTGTTGAGAAAATGTGCATTTTGTTTAGAGTCACATCTTTTAGAAGAATTTCTACAAATCCAGTTATTCAGTGTTTGATGCCTTCTATTCCCAGCATGCACAGATGGCACAGCTGTCGCTCTGCATGGGTAATATTTGAGTATGCTAATGTTTTAATTCATGATGTTTGGACTAAAACAGGCATTTACGCTTGTGAGAAATGTTCAAATGCAATATTGCATGTATATCATGGCTTCAAAGACCCAAAAAAAGACTCCATGAGTGGTTTGTGTGTCTGATTTGGGAGCTTCCTCATATCAGAGATAAAGATGTATGCAGCATAAATCAGTGTTTAAAAATTGCTTTATAACCTTGTTTTATCGGTCCAGTTTTGCGCTTTCACTTTGTGCTTAATGTAAGCTGTCTTTAAAGAGTAGAGGATGGGTTCAATTCTTTCATTTCAACGGTTTTGGTGTCCAAAAACAAATTATTTTTTTAAACATGGCATTTTCCTTTTACAAAATATGTTTGCATTGTAGGCAGTGAAAAGAGGCATTCGTATATTGAGTGGCCTTTTTTAAATTTTTGATATTTTGAATATTCTGTCATAGTCAAAACATTAAAAAAAAATCTTTTATGGAGACCGAAGAAGTAATTTGGCCCAGTGATCAAAATACATGCACATGAACAGAATCTGCATTCTTGGACTTGGTGGTATAATCTACCCTGACTTTAGAGTATTACTGCAGTAATCTCCTCCTGATTAGAGATTTAAAAATTATCTTTTTTTTTTTGTCTTTTAATTTAAAGCCCGCTTGGTGGCATTTTTAACTCAAACACCTTTTGTTCTCTTCTTTGGATGATGCTTCCCTTAGCTTTCCCTTTACTGCTCTGACTCTCCTTGCTAGATATACTCTGGATTATACGAGTATCTGTCTCTGTGTCTTGTATTTATTCGTGGATTCCTTTATATAAACTCTGTGTTCTGTCTCTGGGCTTTTTTTGCAGCTGCGTTTCTGCACTGCTTCACTGAACAATGCCAATACTCCGCTGAGCTGTTTGTTATCTGTATATTTTATTCATGAGACAATAACAGACATTTGTACATCTCCTCCTTGGCTACACCCACGCAGCAGGGAATTCTCTCTCACTCCGTTTTGGCATCTTCTTCCTTTGCCAGCCCTGCCCTCCAACTCGCTCCCCCCACTGCACCCCCTCCTCTCAGCATCCTGGCGCATTCATCTTCCACTTAAACCATTAGCTGCCCCACCATGACTCCATGCCATCAGCTGTCCCTCCCTCAGGAGCAGGGAGGCCCCAGGCCCAAATCTTAAAACTGAGCCCTGATTTCAGGCAAATCTTTTCCCTGTCACCTCCACTCTCTGCACCCTGCTTTGAATCCCCCATTTGTCCTACTTTTCATCTCCTAAACCCGTTGTGTTTAATTTTTTTTTTAACAAGGAACGGACCCCTTTACTCAGAAAAGGTCAGACTGAGAATCTTGTCAGCTGCCTGACCTCATAATCAGGCTGCCTGTTAACATGTGGGAGGCAGTAGATGTTAGCTTGGTTTCGCATGAGGATCCGGGGTGAGGTGGGGTAGCGCTCTCTCCAGAGATTAATCTGCCTCACAGCACCTCAAAAGCTCACTAATTAACACCTTGTCTTATTTGTTTAATCTCCACAAAGAAAGCAGTAAACCTTTTTGTGGTCATTAACTGTAGTCACATTTCTGTTTGCTGCTACTCGAAGAAGTTAACTTCCTCTATAGCAACTGATTCAGAAACCTTTTCATTTATAGAGGAAACCAGCTTCATCAGAATTTTACTCTTGATGTACTAACCATCATTTTGATAAAAACAAGCATTCCTAACCTCGTAGTATTTTAACATGCAGCCTTGATTTGAAATGCATATGTTACCTTGTGGTTTGTGATCTTCATGCACCAGCAAATACCTCTCCAGCTCTGTACTGTACTATAACAGCTCAATGGGCAAACAGAGCTGGTACTGACTGATGTTTAAAATGCTGACTGGCCTGCTCATCGTTGGAGTAAGCAGCTTCATTTTCATTTGTGCTGACTGCTCAATATCTTTCTGCTTTTGTAGTTTATTTTTTTTAAATGATATTTTAGTTTATTAATCCCCAAAGCAGCACTGAACACTCAGTAAAATAAAATGGATGATGACAAAATGTATAGTAGGTAAAAATTTATTCAAAGCTTGAATAAATGCAATTAAGTAAATCAGTGTTTCTTAATGAGACTGTTTTCAAAATGTTTTCTAATGCCATTTATTGAAGTTATTAACAGTAACTTTGCTTGATGTTACTGGCAAGTTGAAACTTTGTACCATAAACTACCAAGCTAATGGTACAATAACAAAAGCTGGCTATAGGCCAGTAAATGGTGGGAGGGCTTTTGGAGGTCAGACTGCACACACACATTAAGCCCTTTAGAGCTGTGTTTCCTTACCTCTCACGTCTTTTGTGTTTTATGCTTGATTAAATTTAATTCCATTATACCGGAGGGGAATAGAGGGGGAAAAAAAGGTTAAATAATTCCATCACATGTTTGGTGAAAGGCAAAAACTTCTTTGGTGGGCCTCAAAATGTTTTATATGCAGGGAAGTTCTGACCGGAGGTAACTTTTCACTGTGTAGGTACTTTTATAATCCAATATCTGCAGCCGTTGTGACAGATCATAAGACCACCTCAGGAAATGTTATTGGTAGGCTCTAACCAGCCAGGAATCAGAGTTTTGACTTGGGTTGTACATTGTTAGAAACCCCCTGTACTTGTATCTTTTCATGGGATGTAAGCTGTTTTGGGTTTTTTTCTGTTTCAAATCCTGTTTGCCCTTTATTTTAAGTAACATCTCTGCATGGCAAAAAATTAAAAAAATTAAATTAAAAAAACCAAAGAAACCAAACCCATAACATGAAAATATTATGGGTTTGGGAAAAAAATACATGAAAATAGGAGTTAACTGAGGGCTGTAAAACGACTAAATCTACTCAAAATTTTAAAAAGGGTTTTTACACCTGAATATGATCACGGTGGTTTAAAAAAAAAACAAAAAAAAAACAAAAAAAACCAAACAAACAAAAAACAGCACTCTGAGGAACGTCTCAGAACTTTCTCTGACACCTTTTCTGCTGTGCTCGTAAGAAATCTCTCTTAATTTGCAACTATAACACCCTTTCATGTGTGTACAGCGTGCAAATCATGCTTCTGTGTGTGCTCAGGTACGCCACCAGGAGGTCAGGGTAATTTAAACAACTGAAGTGTGAGCTTTCTCATTGCTTTCCTCACAAATAGCACATGGACAGAGTCTTCACATTATTAGCGACCTTTGATATTTAAAAAAAATCTACGATATTTTCACTGAAAGAATGGAGGCTATTAATCAGTGCCAGTCTGAATCATCGGTCTTTCAGTGTAGAGTTACAGGTTAATGGATAGCTGTGCTTTAGCCTCTGCTCCTGAGTACTGTTATATGTGTGAGTGTGAAATGTGTACATCCAACAAAAGAGGAAGAGAGAACCACTGAATTCATCCAGGACAACCTCCCCCAGCCATCTGTAGCTTCCTCATGGGAAGAGGGCAAAGGAAACTACGAGGATGGGGGAGGTGATGGTAGGGGTCTCCCATCACCGTCTGCCCCAAAATTCCCCCACCCCAGGAGAGGAACCAAGAAGGGTTTATCCCTCCGTGACAAACCGTCTGTCTGCTTTAAAGCTAGAGACGCAGCAGCTTTCAGGCTAGAAAAGTAGACTTTTCTATACTGTGCTCCGTCTGCAACACTCAGACTCGGCACAGTAACGTGTTAGCTTTTTTCTGGCCAAACTGTGACCCTGATGAGCAGCTCTAAGGTGCCACAAGCTCTAAAATGCATTCAGTATGTGCTTCCTTTGACTTCTGCCATCAGTGCGTCTTATTGTTGTAACTGTAATTTCAACAACACAGAGCTACAGATGATGCAACGTTTGGGTGTGTGATGAAATGAAGTGTATCAGCGGTATACAAACTTAATGTTGACAAAGGGATTTGCTTTGTCCATCAGGTGTGGGACTATGAAACAGGAGACTTTGAACGCACGCTGAAGGGCCACACAGATTCAGTGCAGGACATCTCCTTTGACCACACAGGCAAACTGCTCGCGTCCTGCTCCGCAGACATGACCATCAAGCTGTGGGACTTCCAAGGCTTTGAGTGCATCAGGACCATGCATGGTAAGAAGATGAAGCTGTCGGTTTCTTTTCTCTAGTGGACCTTAATCACAGCTGCTGCCGTTTTATATCCCCTTTGTTATGGTTTCCGCACCGTGTGGTTCCAGTGCTCAGGTGCTACACATGCTGCTTGTTATCACATTTGATGTGCATCAACTGGCACCAACCCAAGCCGGGAGTACAGTTAGCTCTGGATTCAGCTCTTCTTAACCTAAAAAATAATTTTAAATGTGTCCTCTGGCCCTGCTCGTTAATGGACCACCTTACCAATGCTTTTCATCTTCAAACCTTGAATCTGAAGTGGCCACTGATGGCTGTCTGTGAAGTAGACATAAAAGAATATTTATTTTTGATGGGGGTGTAAGCCCTTCCTGGTGAGCAGACTAAACCCACTCAAGCATTCTTAAATTTATGCTGGAGTTGCAAATCCTGCGTTTTTGTGCAAGTGAGCAACAGATTTCACCGGTTGCCGGTCTTCTTTTTGGTGTAAATGAGAGTGAGCTGCTAGCATGCATCTATAAACAGACGAGCTGGGTTCGCTGCACAGAACTCACCAACGGAAATGGCTTTATTAATCTGAGCCTGCTGTTTACTTTTGTTAGCCACCATTTCCCCCCCTCCTTCTTTTTTACTACCATCTCTGTCCTCTTTTAATTCACTCAACCTTTCCTCCTTTTTTATCCACTCCTATTTTAAATTTTAAATATCTTGGTGGAAACACACACACACGCACACAAAGAGAGGGGGAGAGAGAGGCCAACTGGTGAAGTAGATTAGTGCCGATTTGGACAGCAGCTTAATTACCCTCTTCAGTGCTAGATAGCACTTTTCTGTGTAGCTGCCACCCATTATTGTAGCCTGGTGGCATGTGCAAGTACACACACACACACACACACACACACACACACACACACACACACACACACACACACACACACACACACAGGCCTTTTAGAGTAAGCTTACTGTTGTCTTCATCTATTTAGCAGCTTAAATATGGCCCAGCCTTTAGGTAATTACGCGTCTCTTATTCTCTGTCTAACAAAAACGAGTGCCAAAGCTCCAGCATGTTGGCTTTCTTGCTTGTTAGCTTTTTTTGGTGAATTATAACAGTGTTTGGGCTTTGTTTGGTGCTAAGCATGTGTTTTTAAATAAATAAATACATTTATGTTTCTAAATTTTCATTCTGGTGGTCAGATTGCAAGCAGAAAGACTAAAAGGATCATGTGTTGCAGTCTGAAATCATTAAATTACATTTCACAGCAGACTTAGATGTTATGTGGGCCAGTGCTGTTGGGTCTGTTTTCAGAGGTTCTGGGTCTCGCTGAATCTTTGTTTTTGTGTTTGTTTTTCTGTGTTCCAGGACACGACCACAATGTTTCGTCTGTAGCCATCATGCCCAACGGAGATCACATTATTTCTGCCTCCAGGGATAAAACCATAAAAATGTGGGAGGTGGCAACTGGGTATGCAATAGACACCTTTAAGCTGTTCTTTAAACCATTGTGTGTTATTTATTTTTACTTAAGCTTGATGTTGGGTTTTAACTATTTTCAGCCACGCTGATAGCTTTCTAACTGCTCTCATGTTTTTTTGTCCATTAGCTACTGCGTGAAGACCTTCACAGGCCACAGGGAGTGGGTCCGTATGGTACGACCCAACCAGGACGGCACGCTGATCGCCAGCTGCTCCAACGACCAGACAGTCCGCGTGTGGGTGGTGGCCTCCAAAGAATGCAAGGCTGAGCTGCGGGAGCACGAACATGTGGTGGAGTGCATCTCCTGGGCACCGGAGAGTGCCTACTCCACCATCCTCGACGCCACAGGCTCGGAGGTAAAAGATCTGCTCGGATACGTCTCATTTCTCCCAAACTCCTCGAGGTCCACACAGGTTTTGGTGTATGTGTTGGTTTGTTCTCATCAAATGTGCAGTTTCGCCTTGTATGAGTACAGTCACTGTTTGAGAACCCAGAAATCTTTCCTTCTAGCAGCCAGTGAGAGAAGTAAACATTTGTGGGAGGTGGCTGGAATCAAGACACAGTGATATCTCATCATTGATTGCGTTCCTTTATTTATTTTTTTGTTCATCCTATCTTTACATAAAATGGAAGTTGACTCTAACACCTGTACCACAAAAAGCAGCCGTAAGCTTTTCCTCCATTTCTGATCGTTGGTCGTACCAGCAGAGTCGACAGTCGTAGTCGAGAGTCTGAAGCCCAGTGTGAATTTTGTCCTGAATTTTAAGTATTTTTAACTCTCACTAATGCAAATTTGCCTCAGTTCACCTCTTTGCATAGATACTGTGAGACAATATCACTTCT
This sequence comes from Perissodus microlepis, assembly GCF_051167445.1. NCBI lineage: Eukaryota > Metazoa > Chordata > Actinopteri > Cichliformes > Cichlidae > Perissodus > Perissodus microlepis. The sequence goes on along the minus strand of NC_140474.1, from coordinate 19,306,029 downwards.
TGTTTGGTGTGAACACACCGTAGGGTTTATATTACCTGAATTTGCAGTTCAATATGTTTTTCCCTCTTTTCCTGATTTTTAAACTTGAGGTCAGATCGTATTATATTTGGAGGCATTAGTTTGGTACAACTGTATTTTTTTTTAAAAAAAAAGGAAAAACTCAGTACTGCCTTACTGTTTCCATTAGAATTAAGAGGGTAAACAGCCAGGTGCTGAACTGTCAGCGCTTGATTTACTGATTATCTACACCTTATCAATGAAACACAGCATATCAGAACAAATACCCGACACCAACTGTGAAGCACGGTGGTGGAGGGGTGATGATTTGAGGTTGTTTTGCAGCTACTTGTTATACAGACGACCTCTGTATACCAAAGTATTCCAGAGTCAGATGTGAAGCAATCTGAATGACAGATAAAGGCGTGGCTAAAACCAGGTCATGCAACAGGACAAAGGGCCCAAGGTTGGATGGTTGCAAAAGAAAATAATCAAGGCGTTGCAATGATTAAAGTCCAGACCGGATTGAAGTGCTGTGCATAAACCGATGAGCAAACCTCAATGAACTGAAGCAACATTGTAAAGAAGAGCAGACCAGAATTCCTCCATGGCAATTTGTGAGACTAATAAAGTCAAACAGAAAACGATTACTTCAAGTTATTTCTGCTCCGGGTGCATCTAAAAGCTGTTGAATCATAACGTGAACAGGATTGTATACAAACTGTGAGATCAGTTTGTGTGATAAGTAACCATCACTAGTGAAACATATTTGTAGCTTCAAACATATCAAAACCAAATAAGACTTTGACTGATGATGGCGAGGAGATTGAGCCACGAGGCAGCCATCGCTATACAGCCATGTGCTGCCAGTCACACACACAGAATCAGCCCGTCCTCCTGCCTCATGATCTTCAGTGTGTCTGATTGTACCCTCGCAAATCTAAACACACATGCTCCCTCGCAGCAGTTGTCCCAATCTAACCTGTGTTCACAAAAGCTGACTTTTAGTACTCTTTAAATAGTTGTTTGTTTGTTTGTTTTTTTTTTTTAAACAAGCCAACGTAGTTCTTGGAATTGGGTGAGTCTGCGGGCTGAGAGACAGCTGTTGTTATACAGATGTTTGCACATGTGCTCTCAGACTAGTCGCCAGCAACGTATAACACAAACGCTCAGAGGTGTTTAATTTAGGCTGCTCTCTGTGTTCTGGTACAGTATGGTACTCCGCATAAAGTACAAATAATGAATTATACACACAGCTAATATTTCAATCCCCTCCCCTTCTGCCCGACCAGTCCAAGAAGAGTGGGAAGCCCGGCCCCTTCCTGCTCTCCGGCTCCAGAGACAAAACCATCAAGATGTGGGATGTCAGCACTGGCATGTGCCTTATGACGCTGGTGAGGAGCATTTTTGAAGTTTTTGTGTGTGCCACGTCCATATTTTTGGGGGGGAAATGCTTTAAGTGAAGATATATTTCTTCAGGAATCAGATGAGATGTGTGTTGCTGTATCTCATGCAGGTTGGCCATGACAACTGGGTGCGTGGGATCCTCTTCCACCCCGGAGGCAAGTTCATTGTCACCTGTGCAGATGACAAGACCTTAAGGATCTGGGACTACAAGAACAAGCGATGCATGAAAACCCTGAGTGCCCACGAACACTTTGTTACCTCTCTGGGTAAGCCCCCCCCCCCCCCCCCCCCCAAAAAAAAAAAAAAAAAAAGGCTTGTGCCTTGGTATTGTTTGTTGACGTTGTCTCCCGAAGTTCTCCCTCACGGGGTGTGAATACATGCTCCAGGGTATTTGCTTTACAGTTGCGGTGAAGAAGCCGAGTTTCTTTACCAGGCTCGCTCGCAGCTGGGGTTTAAAACGTAGACAATCGCTGCAGGATTTTTTATTTATTTATTTTTTTATTCCCCCCTCTCCTCCCGCTCCCCAGTATCTGCAGCTTTTCAGCAGATCAAGGCTTGGTTAACTCTCCTGAGGAGCTCTTGAGCCAACTTTTCCTTGGCAAGCCGTTTGAAACCCAGTCCTCTTAAATCCTGCTTCAACCGGAGAGGATCGTTGTGAGCTATTGATGTGATGAGTTCTGGTGCAGTCTGAAAAAAGCAACAGAAGCACCTTTTGTTTGAAATCGGCAGAGAAAAAGAAGCTTCATTTTCCCCCCTTTTTCTCTAGAGGTCTGTCATACAACACCACGAGCTCTTCCCCAAATATTTCTTATTTTAAAACCTGATATTAACTCTGCAGTCTTTTTCACTGTGTTCATGTTCCCAGATGTCTGAGGGTTGGTTTTATTTTCAGTGATGACTCACTTTCTATTCAGTGACGGGAACATTAATAAATGTTCCCACAACAAATGAGATTTTGCGGGCAGCTAACCAGCCACGCCCCTGAAATGTCGTCAGATTCATGTCAGGTCTACGTCATTTAAAAGAGAAAAAAAAAAAAAGCCAAAACCAACAATAAGTGAAATGCCCCAAAGCTTTGCTTGTTCCTCAGAGCCTTACAGCTCCATTCTTGTCCACAAACATTGAAAACACATGCTTGATCCGAGCCAAAGGACGTGAAATAAACACATAACAGGTGTTGGATATATACTGGCCTGTTGGCCCACAGGGGCAAAAATGTTGTCAGTGTCACTGTAGTCAATTTGATGGTAACTCTGTTTTGTGTTTTTTCTCTTGTGCTCCACAGATTTCCACAAGGCCGCTCCTTATGTGGTCACCGGGAGCGTAGATCAAACGGTAAAAGTTTGGGAGTGTCGCTGATTTGGACCTTGAGAGGATTGGACCACAACCCGACCACCCAGGCGCTCCTCCTGCCATCCCACTTACCCTTTCACCTCCCTCCCTCACCTTAAACCCGAACCATCTCCTCCCTCCTTCCCCTCCACCCCCGCATATCTCGGTCCCCTTCTGTCGCACTCACCGCCATGGTTATTTACCCATCGCGCTCTCTCTGGTCCAGTAATTTTTTTTTTTTTTTTTTTTTGTCCTTCTGTGTAAATTATTCCTGGATGTAGATCAAGCTATTAAATGTTACACAAAAGTATTCTTGCATGGTAATCCAAAATTGTATACTGTAAATTTACATGACGTTGTCTAGAAGTACCATAGGTTTAACAACGGGGCTCGCGGAGCCTCCACCGACCAACCGAAGGCGGATGTTTTTGACTGGGTGTGAAACGTAGGGCACTAAAAACCGATAATTTAAGAAATGACAGTGTCTTTATGTGTAAGATTTATTTTTGTCTATTTTTTTATTTAGGATTTTTCTTTTTTCCCCCTCTCTCTCTCTCTCTGTTATTTCTCTCCTTCACTGTCGTAGTCTGTCGGTGCCTAGCTCGGTGAAACGTTTAAGAGACGAGGCAGGAGAAACGTATATGTGGGGCTTTGTTATTGAAATAATCTGTAGCTTTATAACATCACTTCTCAAGTGTGCATACCATTTCTCTTCATGTGGATCTAGGTAATATTTTAATGGCTGTATATACGAATGTTTCAAACTGTGTCCTTGGACCTCGGGGGCTTGAAAACGGCTTTGTACTCATTGTCACGGCGGCACATGAATTGCTGCTGGGCTTTAGATAAATTATCCCATTTTTAAAATGCGTGGCTTTGCGAGTAGCTACACTAAGCTTGTTTTTTCTTCTTTTGTTTTTTGTTTTTTTAAAACAAGAAGCCTGATGTAGCGAGTGAGTTTCGCCGTCAGTGAGCACCCTGGTCGCTGAGCAGACTTTGGGGATTGCACCCGTTTAATCTGAGTAAAGATCTCGGGCGTGCCGCCCTTTTTAGGAGACGTTTTCCCTTCACCTCCTCAGTCAGACCCGGCCGGATCTCGTAGCCACGTCTCTCGCCTCCTGACCTGGTTGGCTGTGGCGCGGGGGTTTGGAGCACCAAAGGAAAGTCTGAAGATGCTCAGTTATCCCGCTTCGCCCTCTGAAGGCTTAAAAAAAATAACACAGTGAACTGGCTAATACACGACAAGGAGTCAAATTGAGCGCCCCCCGGGTTCCATATCTGGCATGTGCAAGGATCTGTAATTTTTGAGTTATACCTTTTGCATAAAGAAATCAGTTTTGAGTACTGAAATAATACAAAGAAGCCAGTTTTCTGTGAAAATAAATGTAAATTTAGCTTGTTATCAATTAAGAAGCCTGGCAATTTTTTTTACTGTCGCCGTAAACTGATAACCCTAGCCGGGAATGAGGATTAGTGAGGAAATGCCGGATAACTGCGGAGGTCGTCTCGTCTGGATGGTTTATACTTTAACTCTTTACCCTTTGAAAGCTTTCTGGGAGTAACCCTGGAAACGCTTTCCTGAACTGAGCAGTTTGTCATATTTCAGACTTGCTTTACAACAAAATGACTGGGTTTGTATCTGCAGCTATCCTTAGAAAAACCCTGAAACTATTCTGATTGTCAAACCACGTCTTTATTGATATATGCAGAGGTGTCAAAACTCATCTTAAAGGGTACAGAGAAAGACAACACTAACACCCGAGGGTCTCCACAGACAAATCTCTCCTGAGTGGGTTTCCTCAAAAGTTCTGATTTTGGATTAAATGCTGAAGAGACAACCATTCCACTTCCCTCATAGGACACAAACATAATGAAAAATAAATGAAACATCTTGCGTCTAGCTGTAGCTGCCAAGGTGATTCGTTAATCTTGCACATCCCTGTTTTTTTGTTTTGTTTTGTTTTTTTTCACTGAAGCTTTGTTCATTCACTGGTGATCAAAGACAACAATGATGTTGATGAAGCGTTTAAATTAAATTTAAAAAAAAAAAAAAAAAAAAACCACTTATAATTTCCGATTAGCCGTGTCATTCCGGTGCATCTCTTGGCTAATAAAGAATTCCACTGCTTTAACCGATCTTCTTATCTTAGCTTCTTTGCCAAGTTTTTCCTCTCTTCCTGTGTGTAACTGGATGTGGTGATCTGCTGCTCAAGCTCTTGCTAGTGGCCACTGTGAGCCTAAATGTGACCTGGTGATGTAGCACCGCTGCATGTAAGCCTGCGCCCAGAGGCGGAGCTGTCGGAACGTGACGTTTTAAATGATTTGGCGAATGAGTGCTTATTTGCCTTCTTCCTCTTCAGCGTTAATGATAATGGTGCCACGCTGTTGGCATCACGGAGAAATCGAGTAATTGTTCTTTCCCCAAACTGATCCCGGGTTCGGACAGCTCTGATCTCTGGTTGTAGGACAGCTGGTTTTGTTGTGTGTGATGCTATTCGAGGGAGGTTTGACAGCCTCCTCCTTCTGTACATGCAATGGGATTGTGGCAGACTAGGATGTCCCAAAGGAGAAACCCTCTCTTTCAGGAAATATTACTGATGTCTCCCTTTTGGTGCAGTGCCCCTCTGCCCCCTTTTTTTTTTTTTTTTCCCTCCCTATAAGCTGTTTTTTCTCTGTACAGAACATCTCGTCAGAGGCTTTGGATGAAGAGAGTAAATTTTTGTAGTACAGTTTGGCTAACAGAGATGCCAATGTGTTAAATGTTCTAGCTGAAGCCAAAAATGGAGACATTTGTCCGTACAATCGGGTTTGTCTTGAGAAAGCAGCCTCCTTGGTGGTCCAGATGCTGCAACCAGCCTTTTTGAAAAGTCTCCTCAGGATCACGCTATGACATGCCAGACCACAAAATGTAAAGAAAAAAAACGTATGCCCCTCCTTGATTTTACTTCAAGGAGGAAGGTGATGATCAGAGGTCAGGACGATGTGCGTTCTGTTTATTTTGTAATAATCGGTTGGGGGAGGGGGAAAAAAAGGAAGGAAAAAGACTAAAAGCAAACCTACAACATGGCTGACAATGTATGCAAGTGTTGGGAAAATCCCCTTTTGACATTCGCAGGTCCAAAGCAATCCCTGTGCTGCTCTGGTCTGGTGTGTGAAGGGACCGACGGACAGCTTTTTACTGTCTGTGGGTCGTTTCCCTCGGCCCTCTGTAACCTGCCTGTGAACCACACACGAGGACTTCAGACTTCACAACAAGCTCCTGCAGGAGAGCTCATGATGTTATCGCCACTATGGTCTCACTCTTCACACAGCAAACTGTTAACAATATACCTGGATGTCATTATTGTTTGCGATATAATAAAAGAAGAAAATCTACGTCTGTGTCACCTGATTATTTCTTTAGAGAAGATAGCAAGGGGCTCTGGAAAAGTAGAGATGGGTATTGTTGTGGGGAGGGGGGGGGGGTAATCAACCTTTTATTTTATTTTATTTTTTTAAACAATTTGCATGCAGCATGGTTGTTGGTGCTATACAGGCTGGCCTGAGTATTTCAGAACCTGCTGATCTGCTGGGATTTGCACACAGACACCTTTAGAGTTTACAGATGATGGTCTGAACAAGAGAAAGTATCCAGATGTGGCAGTATGTCAAAAGAGACATAGGAAGGCAACAATAACTCAACCATCCTTTACAACCAAGGCAAGCAAAAGACCATCTGTGCTGTAGCAGAAGACCACACCAGGTGCCACTTTTGTCAGCTAAAAACAGGAAATTGAGGTTACAATTTGCACAGTCTTACCAAAATTGGACAACAGAAGACTGGAAAACATTGTCTGGTCTGAAGGTGGGTTCAGACGGGAACAGGTCTGATCCTCCATGGATTCAAATAGAGCAATCCTGCTTTGTAGTTCAGGTTGGTAGTGGTGTAACGGCGTGAGGGATGTTTTCTTGGTACACGTTGGACCTCTTACTACCAGGTGAGCATTGTTTAAACACGGCAGCCTGTGTGAGTATCGTTGCTGACCATGTGTACCCACAGTGTGTGCTATGTTACAAAGTTCAAATCATCCGCGACTCGTTCTCTACACTCAGAAGGCATCTGCATGCCAATCCAACAGAGCACCTTTGGGACTTGCAACCAAGAAATCTGCAGCAAGTGTGTGATGCTGTCATATCAATATGAACCAAAGTCCAATTACAAATACGTAATAAAATGACAGGTGATTGTATGTGCACGACGGTAAGGAGCAACCGGGGAAAACGGTACACGGGAAACGTAAAACAGACCAGGGCTCAGGACTGAACATAATGAAAACGCTAAACAGGATTATTTTAATTATTTTTTTATATTTGTTTTTAATCAAATTTAAATGTATCGATACAAAACTTAAGTGATTTTATAAAACTGACATGAAAAATTATTCCTTAAAAAAAAAAAACCCACAAACAGACAAAAAAACTTTTACCGGTAGAGGCTCGAAGCTAAACACCGTTTCGGTGACGTCAACGCGCAGCGACGTGGATATGTGACGTGGAGGCGTACAGGAAGTGAGCTGCAGAAAGTGGGAAAACGTTTGTGCAACGTGATCTGTGTAGTGTTTTTCTCCGCTTTAAAAAGTAAGCGAAGGTCAGGAAATATTAGCAGCTACAGGCTGAGCTCTGTGACGGTAAGCAGGAGCAGCTCCGCTAACCCCGTCTGTTTGTGCTCCTTTAAAAATGTCAGACATTTGTTTTTCTGTCTAACATCAACTTTTACTGCTGTGAGTCCGTGTGTGTGTGTGTGCAGCCTTAGTGTTGCTGTTTACACTGCCGGTGTCAGTGATCCAAAAGTGAAAGTTCAGCACTGTTGATGTCACCTCATGTCCACCATCAGGGCTCAATAATGGCTCTGAATAAGTCCATGCATCCTCGGAACCGTTACAAGGACAAACCACCTGACTTCGCTTATCTGGCATCCAAATATCCAGACTTCCAGCAGCACGTGCACACAAGCCTCACGGGAAAACCTATGTAAGTACCTGAGACTGTCCTCCGCTCTGTGTGTGTGTGTGTGTGTGTGTGTGTGTGTGTGTGTGTGTGTGTGTGTGTGTGTGTGTGTGTGTGAGAGAGATCCGTGGCACTAATAATCTCCACTCTAGTTTCTTTCATAATTACACACATTTACATGCAGTACTTCCAGATTGTGCACCTCACTGGAAAATGAAAACAAACAGTGTGATGCATCTTTGCATCTTGAGGCTGATCTCTGAAGAGTGAGTTGTCTCCTTGCTGCCTTCCTTTCTCCTTTTCTTTCTCCTTTCCTCCCCTCCCAGCGTACCCAGACATCCTCTGGGTCTGTGGCCCGAGATTTCTCCTCTCCTTGCATTTTTCCTCCTTATTTCAGAGATTTCCTGATTTAAAACAAGCCAACTGGTCCCAGAGCAGTTAACACCTTACAAAACAAGATTGTTGGCTGCTTTGTTAACAACAACAAAAAAAAGATTTAATGTTGAGTAAATTAAACCCCACATAGGGCTATAAATATTTCTGGTCCTGGTGATTTTCGCTTAAGCTGGCACCGAAGATTTTTATATGGGCTGGTACTCATATACTGCCAAGTGTCATTCACCCAGTCTCACACACACATTCATGCACCAGTTTTATCTGTGCTCAGGTGCTTTATCTAATATTCACTCTGATGGATGCATCTTGCTGAACCAGAGGAGCTGGGAATCGATCCCTCTGACAGACAAACCGCTGCTGCTGTACCCGTATGCAGGAAAACCCCCAGTTTTATAACAGTGACTTCTGTATTCTACCAAATATATTATTTTATAAGAATTTAATAAAAAAAAAACTGGGAACGTCTCTTGGAGGCATTTCTAAACAACTGCGACATCATCAGTTCGAACAGGAACAACCCAGGAACCATTAAGGCTCAAACTGCAATAAACTGGAAAATGCAGGAACACCAGCATCGCTGTCCACAGTCAGAGGGTGCTGACCAAGAAAGAAGTCTCTGCTCGAAATTGACATCTTCAAGCTTGAATGAAATTTACAGCCTTGCACACGGACAAGCCAAATGTTTTATGGTCTTTAAACGAGACAAAGATTGAGCTGTTTGCAACATGTTTGCTGTTTGTCTTTCCCCTCTCTGTTTCCTGTCCCTCTTCACTGCTCCACTAGCCAATTAAAAAAGGAAAAAATGTGAATAAATAAACAAAAAAAGAAGTAAATCAGAGAACCCTGTACACACTGTGAAGCACGGTGATGGCAGCATCATGCTCCCGGGCTGATTTGCTGGCGGTGGTGCTGATATAGTAAACAAAGTGGAATAATGAAGGAGGAGGAAAACCTCAAGTCTCCTTAACTTGGACACAGCTCAGTGATCCAAAAGGACAATGATCCCAAACTGATTTTGGGATGGATAAAGCAGGCTAACATTAAGCTTCTTTAATGGCCGTCCCAAAGTCCCGACATCAACCCTTTTGAAAATTTGTGGATTACTCTTAAAAATCGGGAAACCAGCATATTTTAAATGAACTTCTTTTACCAAGAAGCGTGGTCAAATATCCAGCCAGGATTAACAGCTTGTTGATGGCTACCAAAAGGGTCTGGCTAAGGTGCAACTTGGTCAGGGACATTAAACTAAATATTAACAGGAATGTATGAATATATTTGAGCCTGTATGAATCCTTTCAACCCTGCATGGATTAGACAAAATCAATTAAACCCAAACTTTTACACCAAATTCTTGTTTTGTAAAATCTTTAAAGACACATGCTTCAATTCAAAGAAATCATTGAAACCCCCAAGTTACCACGACATTCAAGCTGATGAGTGAATGTGAACCTCTGACCACAGCTGTACGGTACCTACCTAGTTCGCACTAATTGAAGCCCTGAGGAACACATTCAGCTCCTCTCATGACCCAGCTGACTCGCTCTGCTGGTTAACGCTCATTCAGCTTCTGGCAGCAGCAGGAGGAAACCTGGACGAACGATTAATGGGCCCAACGTCAAAAATTTTCTTCCTCTTCACTCTGTCCTCTGTGCATGTACGAGTGGTTTCAACCAGACCCACAATTTAACTCGAAATAGGTTAGTGTGCCAATCAAAGAAGGCCGGCAAGCTTCCTGTGTTTTCCTCCAACTGGGCACAGATTTTGTGTGTGTGTGTGTGTGTCTGTGTGTTGCTCAGTGAGATCGAGCTGCTGAGAAATGTAGAAAAAGTCCAGGCTGGAGAACAAAGGAAGGGTACGTCTGGTGGGATTGGTGGTGTTGACGTCAAACAGTATGAGCTCATGATTGCAGCTCTCCATCTCTGATTTTCCTGTCTCGTTTCTTCTGTGTGCGCGCTTCGTTCTGTGGTTTCCATCCAGCGTTTGCCCTTCAGTGCTCGCTGTGATGCACTCAATTCCAGCGAATTGCTACCTTTGATATTTAATAACTATGAATGCAAAACAGATCAAGGTAAATGTCTGGGCTTCTGCTTTTATTTTTAGTTATGAGAGCACGTGTGGAGTGAAAATGTAGACTTGTGGGAAATGTTATTAGATTTTTGGGTTGATAAGTTGGAGGTGATTTTATTTGTGTGCCACCGTTTTAACACCAACTGTCACATTGTTTCACTACAACGAGCACGGCTGTTAACTAAAACCGATAACTCTTGCACATTATCAATCTTCTGAATACAGCGATATAGGATTTTCACATTGAAACCATAGGTGTGTCTGCTTGACAGGATTTTTAGCCTTGCGGCCTGTTTCTCCACTAATTGGAAGAATTTCATTTTGAGAAGAGTGAATTTACTCCCCCTTTTAAGAGGCTGATTACTAAACTTTAGAGCAGATAAATATGTTACCATAGGTTTTGTTTTTTTAGTTGAGATATCAAATAAAACACGACTAACGTTTGAATGACGGCCAGTGTAAGAGCTGCCAGTCATTGTTGGACTTCTCCTTTGTTTACATTAAACAGGTAGCACAGATGAATGCGGACGCAGTGTCACTGCAGTGAGTCCGAACATCTGTCTGTGGCTGCGAACATGTTGGCGTGGGCCGTCTGTAGCGGACCGAGTGTGCGTGGGCACACTGTAAAACCCGACTTGATGTCCGCGTGTGACAGGTGTTAATTATCAGTCTGCGGTTCCCTGACAGACGGACAGATGACAAACAATGAGGCAGCGGTGTTCGAGCTTGACGCTCGGCATGAAAATCCTATCTGGACAATCAGGGGATGCGACAGCTTCTCCTGCTTACGTGTGAGATTTTTGTGACAAGACCCGATGTGAGCGGACACACACACGAAGAACTGGTCGCTTGAATTTAAAAAACAGACGGCCCTCCGCTCGCCTTTGAAAAAGAGGGCTCATCTCAAGTACCACCATCCTGAGATAATATGAGGAGAGAAAACTTGCATTAAATCGTCTCAACTGACACTAAACACACTTGGCTTGATAAAATAAGATGCCACCTAATCAACGCAAACTAGTGGGTTAATCATACAAGTTGGTCTATAAAAAAAATCAGTGGCTACTTGGTGATTGTGTTTAGTGTTGTAATGTTCTTGAATCAACGGATCCTACCTCAGTTTTCTTCTCCAGTCAACATCAATATGCTTGGATACGTCACTCAGTGAACAGCCAGCCTTCTCAGTGATGACCTGCTGTGGTTCAACCTTCTCGTGGAGGGTGTCGATAATCGTCAAGTCAGCAGTCTTACTCGTGATTGCAGTTGTGCGCACAGAGCTAGAAGAAGATCTGTTTAAACTGTGTTATATAATAATTTTTTTTATCAAAGTCTAAATTAATGATCTAATTGTTTGCAGTGCTGGATTTCTGATTTTTATGAGCTGTAAGCAGTAACCATCTTGATGAAAACAAGGAAAGGCTTGATGTTTTTCACTTCAGGTGTCATGAATATCAGATATTAATATAGAATATGTGAAAGTCACACTGTTTAACTGATTAAGAACAGTTGCCTCAAGGTGCTTTGTGTTATAGGGTAAAGATTAGCACGAAAACCCTCCAATAGTTCATGAACGGACGAGTAAGCTGTTGGTGACAGTGGCACAGAAAAAACTCCTTTTTAACAGGAAGAAACCTCCAACAGAACCTTAATCAGGGATGGGCTGGAAGGAGAGAGAGCCAGCTAATTATTCATAATTAGATACAGTAGTTGGGTATAAACACAAGCAGACTGAAAGGAAGGTCTAAATTTGACGAGATGTGCTATTAAACAGCGAATGGAGTGTGTCGAAATGATGTGTCGTGTGGACACGCATCATTAGATTAGCATGTTGCTGTGCGCCATTGGTTAATTTGGACTGAAGAGAGTATTTGGTCATGAAACTGACGAGCTGCAATGAGGGGGCGTCTGTGGCACACTGATGTTCATGAGGCATTGCAGTTAATGGGATATAAGCAGAAGAATTATGGAGTTATAACTAGGCCTGCAGGATTATGGCTAAAATAATATTTTCCACAAGTTTCATACAGAAGTAAATGTTTAACCTCAGGGGCGTTTGCACTGCTGGCTGGACAGAGCCTGTTGGAGTTGAACCGAGCCTTTGGTTAAAGCCGAGCAGATGCGTGAGACCTTGGTGGTTTCACGTGCCCCACTGTCGGGTGAGTCCTTGCAGTGGATGGGAGATGGCTGAAGATGGGGTTTCTTTGTAAACAGATGCACATGAACAGTGTCTTAGTCATTTAGGCTTACCTTTATTTATTTATTTATTTATTTTTTAATGAAATAAAAATCAGATATTTTGTTTCTTTTCTGCCCGACACCTAAAATTTCTGTAGGAGTCACTGACAAGTTTTTAAGGCAGCTTGAAACATGTGACGACAGGAGAGATTCTGGATTTCTGGTTAGCCGTCTGCAGGAATTTGGCTCTTCCTCCCCGTCAGCCTGTCGCTCCATCAGCGGAGGGATTAGTGCGGTTTTGTACTTTTCAATGAATTCATCTTCTGGGTTTTTAAGTATTTAAGCACCGAGTTGGGGGATGAGGGTAATCTTGGGGAGACACTCACTCAATCCTCCGGGGAGATATGCCTCCCCTCATTAAGGGATCGTCAGTGGAGCGGACTGATAGCAGCGGGCAGAGAGGAGAGCTCAGACCAGAGGCACGAATTTGGTGGAATTGACTGGAAGTGAAGCGAGGAGAAGATAAACCCCAAAATATTTTAAATGTTTTGGGCCTTTTTCCAGATTTTGATAGGAGAAGGGGGGCTCTGATCAGGCAGATAGAAGGGTAGGATTAGGAGGCATGAATGGTTATTAAAAATTCAGCAGCTCGGGTGAGATTTAATTTAAAAAATGTTCAATTTTCACACCAGTTTTGTTCAAAGATGTATTATTTAACAGATTCCTGAAATGGGGGTTGGAAATGAACGAATAATTAACAGCTCTGATCATTGCAAATTGATAAATGTAACCTTACATGGATCTTGCAGCAGAGCGGCTCCTGTGCCGCTCATTTTAGTGTCTGATCAGGGAAACTAACCACTTTTCGGTAAGAAATGATCGATTTATTAGGGAGCACATCAACATTTCATCCTCAAAGAGGATGTTAGAAGTAGGAAAAATGGACAAGTGTAAAGATTTGAGCATGTTTGACAAGAGCCAAATTGTGGCTTGGGGATATGTCAGAGCCCAAGCTGCAGCTGTTGTCGAGTATTCCCGGTCTGCAGTATCTATAAAAAGTGGCTCAAGGAAGGAACAATGGTGAACCAGTGATAGTGCCATGAGTGGCCAAGGCTCAGCGATGCAAATGGGGAGCAAAGTCCGATCCAACAGACGAGCTGCTGTAGCTCAAATTGCCAAAAAAGTTGATGCTTGTCCTGATAGAAAGGTGTCAGAACACAGAGACCTCACAGTTCGTTGCATATGGGGCTGCATGGCTGCAGACCAGTCAGCATCAGAGCATCAGAACTGGACCGCAGAGCAATGGAAGAAGGTGGCCTGATCTCATGACTCGTGTTTTCTTTTACATCATGGCCGCGCATGTGTGCATCACTTACTTGGAGAACACCTAGTATCAGGATGCACTATGGAAAGAAGGCGAGCCGGCAGAGGCAGGGTGATCATTTGGGCAATGTTCTGCTGGGAAACATTTGGTCCTGCCATCCATGTGGATGTTATGTTGACATGCACCACCTATCTAAGCATTGTTGCAGACCATGTACACCTTTTCATGGAAACGGTACTCTCTGATAGCTGTGGCCTCTTTCAAAAGGCTAATGCATTCTGCCACTAAAACAAAAATGAGGGGAGGTGTTGACTTGGCCTCCAAATTCCGAGATCTCAGTCCAGTTAAGCATCTGTGGGATGCGCTGGACCAGCAAATATGATTCATGGAAGCCCCACCGTGGAACTCAGAGAACTTAAAGGATCTGTTGCTGACATCTTGGTGCTGGATACCACAGCACATCTTCAGGGGTCTAGTGGAGTAAATACCTCGATGGGTCAGGGCCTTTTTCACAGCAAAATGGGGAACTACCACAGGTAGTCAGAATGTTATTCCTGATTAGTGTATGCTTGCTGTACGGCACTTTTGGAGAAGCAAAAAAACGCCATGTTACAGAAATCGAGAGGTTATAACGACACCAAAGCACAGTACGGCGTCTTTTTTTTTTTGTGCTGAACTTGAGTCCTCAAACCAGTGGTTGGGGGCTTATGGAGTACATCCATCTTTCATATACAGTCTCTACAGAACTGTATGTAACTCTAACGACGGTGTGTTAGGCTTGTCTGATATATTGAGTTGCTTTAATTTTTTTCCATTTTTGATCTTGAGAGACAAAGGCACTTCAACTCCTTCCTTCCCTCCTTCCTTCCGCTCACCTTTCTCTAGATGTTCTCTGCTAAACATAAGTGTTACATGCATTGTTTCATATCAGACTATCTGCAGAATTGCAAAATGAAACAAAACGCGCTCAGAGAAATTCATAAGCAGGTTATCTTTAAATTCACGGTGAGCTTCTTGTGACGCTCTTATTGCTGCTCTTGTGAGGACTCGAGAAAAAACCCTAAAACTCATGACGTGAGAGAAGTTGCTGCTATTCAGCACAAAATATGTCCCAGTGCACTCAGATTGAAGCACCGTGAAGGTCGTGTGTGTGTGTGTGTGTGCTTTATTGCTGATCATGGAGCTTGCTGTCTGTCTCAGCACTAAACGCCTTCTCACCTCCACATTTTGACCTGAGCCAAGAACTTTACTGCCCTTCAGCACTTAAATTGTCTTTCTTTCTCCACCTCCTCTTCGCCTCGGTTAAGTCAAATGTAACCAAAAACACGACTACACTCCTCATCGGTCCTCCCGGTGCTGTTTTTATATGTCGTCTACTCTTCTCGTCACAACTTCTACGCTCAGATTTGTCCCACGTCGCATCCCGTCGACCACGTTAACGGCGTAGGCACGCAACGGTGAACCTGTAAATCGCGGGCACGCTCACGCTGCTTCTGGCATCAGCCATTGCTCCAGCGTGGCCGGATTTGCGTGCTCTCCTCATCTGTTCAGTAGGTGGGGTTGCCATGGAGATGTGGCATTTGCAGTGCTGCTGATGGGAGTGATCGGTCTGCATTGCACACACACATATAAAGAGCTAAAAATAGAGGGCTGGCTCCCTCTCTGAATATTGATCCTTATCTAATGATGCCTCAGAGGAGAAATGAAAAGGGGGCAGAATCTCTGTGCGCTGGACAGGCGAGAGAAGCCGGCTTTCATTTTGGGAACGTGTGAGCGTTATGCTGATTTATCACTTCACCCTCATTAGCCGGGGCTGTTTTTAAAGTGCAGATTTCTTCACTGGTTGGTCATCTGCAGTTGTGTTGCAGCTCAGAAGAAGCAGGTGTTGGCTTTCTGTGAGAGGTCAACAGCTGTTCACAACTGGACCATTAACCTTGTGTGTTCATTAGGTGTAGAGACACTGACTAAGATTGATGTGGGGCTGTGTGGGTGCATTGCGCCTCATCGGGGGTCTTTTGTCTTTGCTGCCACCTGAATGAAGATGCAGAGTTCTGTGAGAAGTGAAATAAGATGCATTTAGAAATATTTTAGTGGCATTTTCTGTTTTTATTAGACCCCTGACAGCAAAGAAACGACAGGAAATGAGGAGGAAAAGAAGCACCTAAAGGAAGCTGATTTTAGTAGAGCAGTGTGATGTTCATAGTTCAGCTGTGGGTTAACAAGTTGTTAGTGAAAATTAAAAACCATGAAATAATAAATGCATCTTCACCTCTTTGATAGTTTTGTGTGTTCTCTGCTAATGGAGCTAATAAAGGATGAACTGAAGGACTTTTCCTTAGTGTTTAGTCCCTGTGAAGAGCTTTTTATTAAGGCTCTTAGTTCGGTGACTTCCCTCAGTTAGGAGCCTTCCTGAGTAAAATTAACCTATTTGACCGCACTCCTGGAGAACTGCACATCGAATAAAGGCCTGTCCGAGGTTCGCTCTTTTTTTGACTTGTCACGTTCCTATTTTGCCACCTTTGATGGTGTCGAGTCAAAGGTTCTATGATGACCACAGTTGACCAAAGTGCTGTACAAGTTATACAATAATATACACTGTATATAACAGTCACTAAACCAGCAGAAAATATACGATAAAGTTCAAAAGTTGGGACTCTTGCCTCATTGGCTCTTGCTCTCCTGTTGCTTCTTTTCCACTGGTACCCACTAGGGCTGCCACAAACGATTATTTTGATAGTCGACTAGTCACCGATTATTTTTGCGATTAGTCGACTAATCAGATCATGCATCCATTTAACGTAAAACATACAGCTTATTGCACCAGCATGCATCTTCTCTTATATAACTATCATTAGCTTACAGCTTTAAGTGTTTAAAGTATGTGCTAACTAAAAATAAAGACATGATAGTTTATTAAATTTTAATGAAGTTTGCAGATTGTTTCGGTGGAGTTTAATAAACTCAGCCGTCTGCTCCTTGCTATCTAAAATATAACAGGACACCGGAGTATATTCTCGAGCATTTCACACTTCTGATAATCAGTTGTCTGCTTAATGTTTATTCAGCTGTGTAAAAACTATAACTTTAATCTCAGCCGAAACCGATTTACTCAGGAACAAATAAAATACTGAAAAATGCCAAACAATAACATTTTTAAGTTATCTAAGTGACTTATATATCATGTTTAACCTGAGTAGCGAAAGACGGCGGTGGGTTTGAAAACGCTCTAGTGAGCCTTGCCCCCGGCTAGCTAACGAGCTAGTGGGTAACAGACGTCTCTGAAAACGTCGGAGTGCTTTTGAAAATATGTGGTGTCTTGATAAACTGAGCAGATATTTGAGGTTTACACAGTTACATTCTCGTCTGAAAATATGTTAAACGTTTATTTTGTGGCCCAGAAAGAATAATAAGAGTTAACATTAAAACTAACTAGCTGCCGCCATTGTTGGAAACTGAGCAGGGCCGCGCTATGAATTCTGGGACACAGTTTCTTCTTCTTCGGCGTTTAACGGCAGCTGGCATCCTTATACATGCAGTGCTGCCATCTTCTGTTTCAGTCCGTTATTACACTCTTAAATCCTACTAATTCCTGCGTCTTTTGGGATCTTACAAAGCTTCAAACGACGTGTCGACTATTAAATCAGTCGTCGACGATTTTGATAGTCGACGTAATCGTGACTAGTCGACTAATCATGGCAGCCCTAGTACCCACACCACTCAGCTTGACTCGGTCTTTGAAGTTGAGCCGAGATGGTAGTAGTGGAAAAGAGGCATAAGTCCAGTTAATACTACCTACTGGAAAACAGAACTCTTCTCCACTTCCTGTCATTTTCAAAGGAGATTATGTAGCCAGTGACAGAAATGTGAAGTGAAATGAAGGTTCAAAGGTTCACAGTGAACATAGATGGTGTTATTATTTTGTCATCCACACACAGTGGAGTCAAAAAGACTTCCATGCTGCCACATTATGTTGCTCCCATCTCTTTTGGTCAGTTCAGTTAGTTGGAATAAAAGAGTTGCACACAGCCAGAGCATGTAGTTTTGTCGTGGTGCACTTCAGTGTTGGAGCTACTGGACCTCCCACACTTGGTCCAAGTCAGAGTCACAGAACCTATTTTTATGCATACATCCCGACTTGGTCCAGGTCTGCTGTGTACCTCTTTCTGAAGATGATGGTTTGTCAAATCTGTCATACTCCTGGTATTTTAAGTCTAAAATGAATCCTTTCGTGATGACTAAACGGTGCACATTCAGAGAACTCACAGGACCTTGCAGGATTTTCACCCACACTTAAACGCGGAGGTTTTCTGGTCATCCCCTGTGAAAAGCCCAGGCTGGGATGGACTCTTTATTTAATGTCAGGACGTGAAAACTGAAATGCAAAACATTTCAGCCGTTTATGTGTAATTGAATCCTGAAAACGACGACAATGAAAACACAATCAGCGGCTGCCTGCTTTTCAAGCCGCAGAGCCGTTTCCACCATCACTCGATGCTTTTCTTCTGCTGGAATATGCTCACACCGACACTGCGAGGTGCCAGACGCTCGCATCGCGAGGATGCGTCTAATTGCATCTGCCGAGGTGCGAAAGAACTCTGCAAAGCTTTAATTACACCTATCTCGCCCACTCGTTTTGTCTGCCTGCCTGTGTGACAGCTGAAATCATTAAACACGCCGAGAAGGAGAAGACGGGCGAGCCGAACGACTGGGACCGAGAACTGGGAATAAAAAGTGGGAGGTCTGAGTTGTGTTGAAAATGTGAAACTCATTGTCATCAGCAGGGGATTGTGAGTTGATGGGCTGCTTATCTGCCTTTTGTTTCTCGTGCGCGAGCGTGTGTATAACGTGAAGTAATGCGGTGCAGTGCAGGGAGCTGCAGGAGGCCGGAGCAGCTGAAGGTTAATGAAGTGCTGTATTAAGAGCAGTTTGGTAAATTGCTGTCAGATGGGCCACGTGGTGAAATGAGAGGATCAGCAAGAAGCTAAATTGATCCTTAAAGGAAAATTGTAGTTTCTTTCAAGCTTGGCTTTATTTTCAGTCACCATTCCCACTGGTACTCACTGGAAGTGCTGTACTCACCAAATGCTGAGGAGAGGGCGGTGAGGAGCAGTTAACCACTTTTATTCAGGATTAAATGAAGGTGAAGAGCAGAAAGGTGGACCTGTTGAGCTAATTTCCACTAGCCATGCGTGATTCACAGTTTAGAATAATCTTTCATCTGATACGGAGCATCAGTACGGCTCTTCTCATCCCCTCTCTGATTGAAACAAGTCGTTTTGGCTTTTTTCTAGTTGGGTACTTCTAGCAAACAGAAGGTCTGAACGGTGAATAGAAACAGCTTTTGTAGACGGGATGTAACGCTAGGACGAAAACCATTCATCAAATAACTCAACTATAAAAGGAAAAAAATCCTCAATGCAAATGTTTTACTTTGATGTTTTCTTTAATCCACGACTCTGTAAACCGTGAGCTCAGGTGGAGAGAAAGAAGAGTTTTTTCAGCGCCTGCTACTGTAGAAAGAAGCATTTAAACCTTACTACGATAAATCACTCAGACCTAGTTGGAACTTTTTAAAATTTTCGTTGAAATAAGGAGTTTTCTGATGAACTGCACACCCGCGTTCAAAGCCACACTTCCACGCATCAGACTTCACCCTCGCTGTTCAGCTGTGATCAGCAGGACTCGCAGTTATTCACACTCATGACTTAACTGGTGTCTAAAACATCTGTCTCTTGCTCGTTTTGTGTGTTCTCGATGTAGACGGATGCAGATTTCACCACCTAGCAACAGATGACGTACGTCAGATAAAGTCCGATTTTGAAACGTTTTACTCATTTAGTCGCATTTCTGATTTTCTTCAGAGTGAATTTCAAAGAGCCGGAGGCGGTGCGAGCGCTGACCTGCACCCTGTTAAAGGAGGACTTTGGTTTGGCCATCGAGATCCCTCTGGAGCGACTCATACCCACCGTCCCCCTGCGCCTCAACTACATCCACTGGGTGGAGGACCTCATTGACGGCCAGAAGCAGCCGCGCAGGGGCATCGACATCGGTACGGCCACCAGTTTCAGTCACCTTCAGCGCACGTGTGATGTGATAGTCTAGTTAAACTGCTTTGATTGGTTTATAAGACGAGAAATCAGGCTTACTTAGTCACTTACTTAACTTAGTTCAAACATGGTCATTTGCACTTCCATCACTCACTGTCAGACTCAAAATATAAGGTCATCTGCACTGACCCAGTGTGTCAGACTTCACTCTAATGCATATGTGTTTCAGTTCTCACCAGTACCTGTACATCTGTGTAAAATGAACGTGCTTTTCCTTTAAATGCTGCAGCAAACCCCAGCAGCACATCTTTAAACATTAATAACCACAGACGGGGGGGATTTAAATGTTCATGCCGCTGCTCTGGTTTTTTCTTGATGTGGCTCGCCGCTCGGCACAGCACCTGAAATGTCAGTTGGCACTTCCAGCAAATGAGCCCAGTCATTCCCAGTTTTCCCAGCACTCGCCAGCCTGATCCCCAGTCACACGTCACTACTTGTTTTTCATTCTGTCGCTCAGAGAAAACAAGGTCTGACTTTAAATGTGTTTTCCTGCAGGTGTGCTTCTCCTCTGTAGTTCCTCAGGTCACTGATTGGTGACCCCGAACCTTTATGTGCGCCCACTGAAGCTGTCTGCTGCTGATGGATCACCACTGGGTGTTTCCTTTTCTAACCGAGGCCATCTCAACTGAATTATGTGGCTTTGGTCCTTGTTAGATGGGAATAATTTAATAATAGCTGCTGGATTTGACATTTATTGACCATTATGTCCACCAAGTCTAAGAGAATTCTTTAGAAACGCATCATGTCACACTTTGGGACCTCCTTCCTTCAAGACAACAAAAACACTGCGGCACATTTTCATATTGTTCAGTGACAGCTATGATCAGTCATCATTGTGAACACATACATCACTGTCAGGCTGCCAGTAACGTGTGTGTTTGTGTGTGTGTGTGTGTGTGTGTGTTTCATCAGGCACTGGGGCGTCCTGTATCTACCCCTTACTGGGAGCCACAATGAACGGCTGGTACTTCCTCGCCACAGAGGTGGACGACATCTGCTTTGACTATGCTACCAAAAACGTGGAGCAGAACAACCTGTCCGACCTGGTCAAAGGTGCGTTTGATCTACTCAATGTGAAGGTGACTTCATCTTCAGATATTAGACTACTACGCTGGAACTCTCATACACTGTCACAGAGATGATGTTTTACGTGTGAGCTGCAGCACTGAGGATGAATTTCAGGATACTGTGATTACTAAGAAGTAGATTAATATGACAGCAGGAAGAAGTCAGGTACCATTAGCCACCACAAGCTACTGGTCACGTCAGGTCAGCGTGACATTGGAAATAAAAACAAAAAACAAAACCATTTTGCACAAATGTTCAGTTGGATGAAGGTTGATCCCACTTTTCTGGTCATAATTCATGTGATAATGATGAAAAGGTTTAAACATCAGATATCATCATTGAATGATGTGTAATTCGGAACATCTTGGATTTCACCTTCTATCTGTGGGTCTGATACAGCCTGGAGACAGATTGGTTTGTTAGATGATGAGGTTTGCAGGGCCAGTGGGTAGTTTTTCGGGGGCTTCTGCTGAAGCCGGTGAATATCGACGCAGAGACTTCCTGTGCGTCCACTGGTCATTGTTTATGATTGTAGATGATGCTGCTATAGCGGCTCTGACCAGCCAAAAATTAAGAAGCTTATGTAGGTTGCATGGTGCAGGCTTGTTCTGGCAGATCCCACAGATGTTCCACCAGGTCCTCTGGAGTTTGGAGAGCAGGTTTGTTGTATTGCTTGTGCTGTTCCTGAGCAATTTTTGCAGTGTGCTGATGTCCTGATCGGAGACGCCACTGCCATGAAAGGTATACGTCATTTGCAGCAATGCTTAGGTTGCAGACCGTGCACACCCAGAGTGTTCCAGCAGGAAACAGATATTTTCACCAGTCCTATTTTTAATGCTGTGGCTGCTTTGCGTAACTTGATCACTGATTGTTGGTGTAAATATTTCAGCAAGTCCCGCCAAAATCTCAATATCCTGCCTCGAAAATGCTTTGTTTCCTGTTGTAGTAAATAGGACATCTTTTTGTGACACTTAGCCGGACAAAACAGGGACGTCTCGCTGGAAGAGTGTCGTATTTAGGATGAGCTGAGACTAAACTTGTCTCTGCTCAGCAAATCTGTGAACTGGCTGACAGGAGTGCAGCACACAGTGACTCGGGAGTCCCATTTTGTATTGACAGTCATACATTTTATTCAGCTTTTACACACTTGTCTCACATTAGTGTTTATTTATTTATTTTACCTTCCTCAGTCGTCAAAGTTCCTCAGAAGACTTTACTGATGGATGCCTTGAAAGAAGAGACAGAAATGGTGTACGACTTCTGCATGTGCAACCCTCCCTTTTTCGCCAACCAGCTGGAAGCAAAGGTAAAAGTTCACGTTTAAAAGTAGTTTAAATTCTGGAGCGTTGTCTGCTTTGAACTTGAAGTTTCTGACTTATTGACAGTAAATGCACTCGTATACTGACCGGAGAGGCTCCAGCACCAAACACAGTGTCTTTACGTTTTAGTAACAGGGCTCTAATAGGATTTTATTGTAATCTCTGTCTGTCTTGCTGCCCTCTCCAGGGGGTAAACTCCAGAAACTCACGCCGACCTCCTCCCAGTTCAGTGAACACGGGCGGGGTGACGGAGATCATGGCAGAGGGCGGAGAACTGGAGTTTGTCAAGAGGATCATTCATGACAGCCTGCAGCTCAAGAAGCGCCTTAGGTGAGGAAAGAGGACTGTTTTCTTCTTTTCTTTTTTTTTTAAAGGTTGCACACGTATTTGTGTGTGTAAAAACACAAACGTCATTACAACACAGCCACATATTTAAATTGGCGGGTGGATGTAGATGAGTGCTGCACTTGTAGTTGCTTTGGAGAGGCTTGGAGAGCTTTAAATGGCTGCAGTGAAGGGGCGACTCGGAGAGGTGAAATGGGCAGATGGGCTGCTGCACATTGATGGAGCTGTCACCCACAGTTGCTTTAATGATTTTGGCACACGCTGACTCTGTGCTGTATCCGGGAGCCCACAGGGAACAGCTGTGTTTGGGAGGGTGAGGGTGGAGGGGTCGGATAGATGGGTGGGGGTGTCTCAGGCGGCCCTCGCTTTACCCTCCCTCGTTACGGGGCTGTCACCGAGGCAGCCGAGCGAGACCCGGGCAAAGGGAGCTGCAGAGTGGTGCTATTAAAACTGATTAGACGTGTCACACCTGCTACACGGAGCACTGTGTGTGTGTGTGTGTGTGTGTTTGCAGAGTGGAAAGATGAGCACTCTGAGTGGGACTGAAGTTAACACCTAGTTGCTCTTGTGTGGCAGTGTTACACTAAAAGTCAGAGCGAGCCGGGTTTCATTTCGCAGGTTTGAGGCTCCGGCCAAACCAACCGGAGCCGACTGTCACTCCCAAAACCACGCTGGGACACGAGAGCCTCCAGGTGTCCATGGAAACACTGCCAGCCTTTTCCGATTGGTCCTTCGAGACGCCCCCATTGCCCCGCTCCGCTCCTCTTTCCTTTCTTTTCACCAGAGGGTAATTACTGTCAGATAAGGCGAGTTTAACTTTCAGCCAAATATCCAAAAGTGCGGTTAGATTTGAGGTAATGCTCCTAATTCATCACGCCATTGATATGAAAATTACCGTCTCTGGTAATAAGACTGTAATCACGTGCCAGTGCTTCAGAAGAGAAAAGACTGAAAGTGGAGGCTGATGCAGCTGCGCTCTTCTCAAAGAAGCTGCTGGTGGTGCATTCGGGGATCTCTCCTGGGCGTTGCTCCCCACTGTGCTCAAAATTGGCGAACATCTGTGAATATTAGAGCTGTTAAATATTTCATCGTGTCACCTGAGGCTGACGGGCTGCTCCTCAATACCCCTTCAGCCCTGGCTGTCCTCATGCCTCTTTAACATGATTACATGTCAGTGTCCTTACTGATTGTCAGTCACAAGTTAAATAATGTGTCAGATTTTATTTTATTTGGGTGTTACAGAAGCTTTTTAGCCAACTGCAGTCAGGAGGTAGGTTTGACACAGTTGAAGTCAGAGCTTTAGGAAACGATGTTAAACTGCATCTATGTACATGTCTATTAAAAGCTTTCTGTATTATAATGAAATAATAATAATTATTATAATAATAAGGAAAGTAAGACTAAAAGATGTTGAGATGGTTGAATGGTTCACAAATTGCTAGTATCTCACTATAATGATCATAGAGTATTTATGTATGTCTGTATGAACTCCTCCTTAATGGGTGAGCCAGTCACAAAACCTACGTACGCAACTTAACGGTGTCCAGAATTTGTATTTTTTTGTGTGTGACTACCACATTACGCTATTCCAAGTAAATGTCAAACCCAAGGTTCGCAGTTTTAGGTTTTGCTTTCAAATTGAACAGGTTTCTCAAATAAGATGAATACATGTAATAAATACAGGAGGGAAACAAAATAGCACCACAGGCATGGCAAAAAACGCTTGTAGGGAGGGTTTGTCCTAGTGTTTGTAATGTAGATAGGAGCCATGTAAGGCTGTAAAAGTCATTAATAAAACTTTCAAATGAATTGAATGTTACATCTGACAGGTAGCCAGTGTAGTGGTCTTTTTATCCAAATCCTGGGACTTTTTTTTAATGAGCTGGCAATAGGAGATGGACTTTTGGCTGGGACCCAAGCAGTGAACATTACAGCAGTCCATGAAGGAGTGGGTGAATTTTTCGAGCTCTGTTACAGATAGAAAATGATTGACTTCTCCAACATTTCTTATGTCTGATTTATACAAATCTGTAGAGCCCACGATTTAGCCTACGTAACTGGGTGACAGCATTGCCAGTAATAAAACCTGTATGGGTTGCGTCGATAACTACGTCAAGTTGAATTAGTGAGGTGTGCATCAGGTTGAAATGTAGGAAGTTTTTACAGTCCTGTGAATAACTTGGCACCTCCTTACTGCTTCCATAGGAATTAAGAGGTTAAGTAGCAGCCAGGTACAGATTATCAACTGCAGTTGGTAAAGTAATCATCCACAAATCTGAGCGCCTCTATAAAAGCTGAAGTTTTGGCAGTTTGCTGGTTTGGAACAATAGTCTGCTCCGGTTTTTAAGAGCTGAGGCGATAAAATGAAACCCTGATGATGACCCTAACCCTAATAAAAACATCACACACACGTTTTGACTACCTCTGTCAAATTGACCAGCCGTCCTTCCAGGCTGACTCCCCGATGTGTTTCTTTCCTCCGCCTGCCCCAGCTGGATGTTGCTGCTCATTGATCAAGTCCAACCTCACGTCTTTATCACACAGCAGTGATTATTGATCAGGCGTCCACCACGGGATGACTTCAAAGCAGTTTTTCCTCTGCTGCAGGATGTTTTTCTGCCTCTCGTATTTTACTTTGTGTCGCTCCCCTGAGCACTCCCCCTCTCCTCATTTGATCTGTGCTCGAGGGTTCACGCCCGGCCGTTGGCCACTAACACCTCCAACAGACACAGTTTGGTTAATATGGATTCTCCTTTCTGCAGGTGGTACAGCTGCATGTTGGGAAAGAAGTGCAGCCTGGCACCTTTGAAAGAGGAGCTGAGGAAGCAAGGGGTGAGTAGCCAGCGAGACCCAGAACAAAGAGAAATTTACGAATACATGCGCAAACACGGTAATCAGTGAGAGTTACAAAGCAGGCACAGCTTTGATCTCGGTTTGTTCATGCAGAGACACGATGCTTCTTGCAGGGCTTGTTAAAACAATCTTTGCCACACCCCCGTCGCCCAAGCTACCTTTCTCCTATGTATTGATGTTTAAAGGAGGCAATCACCAGCACCAGCTGAGCACGCTCACAAACGAGCCATGAATGAGCTGATTTCTGTTTGCTGTGCATGACTGAATCACACGCCTCTCAGTAGCTAACATGCATTAGCGTCATTAGCCTGACTAATAGCCCAGCACATGACTCCTGACTGCTGCGGGCCTGCGGTACCGCGCCAATCTCACAGACCGCCCGGCCCCCGCCCCGCACCTGCCACCCCTCAACCCTCCTCCGGGGTGTCGCTGCTCATCAGAGTGAGTGCAGCGTTGGCTAACATCCAGGAAGAAGGCTTCATTCTGAAGCGTGTGTAAAAAGAAACCTGCGCTTGTTAATATGCTAATGCTTTCATCACCAATTACTTGATTCATTCTCCAGCGTGTCCTCAGTTTTCTTTGTGTTTTTAATTTAGCAAATGTGACTCTGTTACACATAAAAACTCATCTCACCCTCAGAGCTGTCTGACCTCTGACATATAAGATAAGTGACTTCCTCTTATTTTCTGAGAAAACCCCGACAGCAACACAGTGGATTCCCACATCCTCCTTATGTTCTCACATCCTGTCAGAGACGTGAAGCCAAAGGTCACACTGGCAAAACATCACACTGTCAGATTCAGTCACTGCTTTCTAGAAAGACTAAATTCCTAAATTGTTAGTTTTGATCGCAGATACTGCACACACCAATCAGTCACAGCTGCCAATCAGCACTGAAACTCCAAATGTTTTTATAATGATGGGTTTTGTTTTAAAAAAATATTGAATCGGTGCTATGGGAAGGATTTTATTTGGATAAAATAACTGAATACTGATAGTGAGACTAGGGCTGCCACAAACGATTATTTTGATAGTCGACTAGTCACCGATTATTTTTGCGATTAGTCGACTAATCAGATCATGCATCCATTAGACGTAAAACGTACAGCTTATTGCACCAGCAGCATCTGCTCTTATATAACTATCATTAGCTTACAGCTTTAAGTGTTTAAGGTATGTGCTAACTAAAAATAAAGACAAGATGATAGTTTATTGAATTTTAATGAAATTTGCAGATTGCTTCGGTGAAGTTTAATAAACTCCTTGCTATCTAAAATATAACAGGACACCGGAGTATATTCTCGAGCATCTCACATTTCTGATAATCAGCTGTCTGCTTGACGTTTATTCAGCTGTGTAAAAACTATAACTTTAATCTCAGCCAAATCGATTTACTCAGGAACAAATAAAATACTAAAAAAAGCCAAACAATAACATTTTTAAGTTATCTAAGTGACTTATGTATGTTTAACCTGAGTAGCGAAAGACGGCGGTGGGTTTGAAAACGATTTGCTGGGAGTCCGGTGTTCTCACGGGCTCTAGTGAGCCTTGCCCCGGCTCGCTATCGAGCTAGTGGGTAACAGACGTCTCCGAAAACGTCGGAGCGCTTTTGAAAATATGTGGTGTCTTGATAAACTGAGCAGATATTTGAGGTTTACACAGCTACATTCTCGCCTGAAAATATGTTAAACGTTTATTTTGTGACCCAGAAAGAATAATAAGAGTAATATTAAAACTAACTAGCTGCCGCCATTGTTGACAACTGCGCTGAGCCGCGCTGTGAATTCTGGGACAGCTTCTTCTTCTTCGGGGTTTAACGGCAGCTGGCATCCTTGTACATGCAGTGCTGCCATCTTCTGTTTCAGTCCGTTATTACACTCTTAAATCCTACTACTTATTCCTGCGTCTTTCAGGATCTTACAAAGCTTCAAACGATGCGTCGACTATTAAATCAGTCGTCGACGATTTTGATAGTCGACGTAATCGTGACTAGTCGACTAATCGTGGCAGCCCTAAGTGAGACGGATACGTGTAGATATAAAATGACAAGCCTCGGTTGCAGGAAAATATTTGAAGTTTGGATTTTTCTGTATTTAGCCATAAATGATCATCAGATTTTCACCTAAGAGTGTTTTCACACCTGCACTCTTTATTCCATTTAAAATCATTTTACTCCTCCCTGCGATTCAGTGTAATTCAGCGATGGTACACAAACATTTTTATTTTAAAATGTTTCTTTTTTCACATATAGTTTCAATTTTTAGTTTAAATTAACTATCATAAATTTTGTTTGTAGAGATGTATTTTGCGTGACTTGGACTTTTTCTCTTTCCAACAAATATTTTACATGTGATCAGTTTCTGTGGTGTATGTTCTTTATGAATTTATTGTTTTGATGATCTCAGACACGGCCTGGTCGCCAGAGTACTGCAGTGTTTTCATGCTGTGCACTTGTTAACTCCAGACTCCTCTCTGTTTTTGCTCAGGTGCCTAAAGTGACCCACACTGAGTTTTGCCAGGGGCGGACCATGCGGTGGGCACTGGCTTGGAGTTTCTATGACGACGTGGTTGTTCCGGTGAGTTTGTACAGATTTTTTGTTGTTGTTAAATGTCAGTAACCTGCTCAGCTCTGAGGAGCACATTTTGCTCTGCTGCTGGATGTTTCCAAACCCTCTCCTCAATAATGCACCACCTCTGTCCCTCTCCAGACTGGATCCTCTTTCCCTGCAGCCTCGTTCCATTATGTGCACTTACTCCGTCCTCTGGGGAGATGTTTATGTGATTTCTAACATGCTGTAGCCAGGCAACAGTCGCCAGGGCAGGATTGTGCGCGCACACTGTACCGCAGGCGTGTCTGGATTAGAGGGTGAGAGTTGGAGTTAAACAGACATGAAAGCATTGCAGAGAGATCTGGAAATGATGCTGCAGTGCTGATGAAGTCAATCAAACACATAAATGCAGGTGAAGCAGAGGGCTGTTTGGTGGACTGTTTCTGTTTTTCAGCAAAAAAGCAGTTGAGCAGAATGATTGGCCTAATTTTTCTCCAGCTACCATCCTGCACGTTCACACTGCTCCAAATCATCAACAGGCAGAGCCCCTCGAGCACATGTGGGGTTACGTAGCAGAAGTTCACGGTCAAACGCCCAATTCTGCCTGCATGAACCTTTCTATGGTCATCTGGTTTATGTATATAAGCATGGGAGAGCGCATTAATGTTAAATGTAGACTAAAACATATGTGACATGTATGATCTGTGACCTACTTAACCTCATTATTACCAGTGGTGACTTAATTTATGTCTGGTGTAACCAGAAATGTTTGCAGTACAGTTATTGAAGTAGTGGAAACCTCAGGATTCCTAAGGATTCTAATCCAGGAAGAAATAGATTTTTGGACAATTTTATTTATTTATTGTTTTTGCATGTCATTTTCATTTGGTTCCCTCATTTGGAAATAGCTTCAGTCTAGAAAAAAAAGATAGGAGACGTGTTTATGTTTTTTAAACACTTGGATCTGTATGATGTCAGTGAGAGCTTCTTCCTCTTCTGCACTGTGATCATCTTCCATCTCACCCTCTGTCTAACATCCTCCTGTCACACCAACCCTGTGCATGTCCTTAATCCCGACATCCATGAATCTTCTCTGAGGTCTTCGTCTTTACCTGCTCCATTTTCATCATCCTTTGTCCAGTATGTCCACTATTCCTCCTCTGCACATCTCCGAACCCTCTCAACCATGCTTGTCTAACTTTGTCTCCACACTGCTCCACCTAAGCTGTCCCTCTGATGTATTCATTACTATTCCTGTCCATTCTGGTCAGTCTTCAGCTCAGCCTCCTGTCTTTTTGTGCATACATCTCAGCAGGTCTCACTGCCATCCTGTAACCCTTCCCTTTTACTCTTGTCACAAATTACCTCCGACACTTGTCTCCACCCTCCCCACTCTTCTTCACCTCTGTTGCTCTGAATAGTTGATCCCAGGTATTCAAACTCATCTACTTTTACTATCTCTACTCCTTGCAGCTTCATGGCTACACCCGTCTCCCCCACCATCAGTGACACTCGTGTATTCAGTGTTGTTTCTACTGACTTTCATTTCTCCTCTCTCCTGAAGATGCCCCCACCTCTCCACACTTCTACTGGATTTCTACTCTCTCTGTGTGATGCCACTGACTGCAGATATCATTAATATGGTCAACTCAGAAACATAGCACTGACTTTTTAGCAAAGCAGCCCCACTTCCTTTTTCAGACCTACTATTTGTGAGGTTCAGCCAGTCAGGAGAAAGCTAGAAACAGACCAAGGATGGAACTGAAAGGCTGAACCGAGGCTCAGTATAAAGGATTATTTTCATCTGTGAATAATGCAAAGCTACTCTACTAGATTAGAGTACTATGGAGTTGGAATCAAGTGTAATGAGTCCCCTTTAAACAGTTTAGTTATTTTCTAATTTATCCTTTTGACTCTGGAAACTAGCCATGGCTGTTTGATTAGAGCGTCAGCTTGATCCCAGTCTTTTTAGCTTTTCATTGAGTTTTGTCTTCCTCCTGTAGTCCGATACAACCAAAGACCGCATAGACAACCCTTCCCTCATTTGTTTTTTCCAACCAGTACACACAAATCCACACCGTTTTCAACATATGAAATAATACGAGCTGTTGTTATTTTTAGATTCAATCTTATTACAGAGAGAGGAAAAAATGCAGGGGTTGTAGTGAATTGAAAGGAAACTAGATTAGATAGAAAGACCTTTCGAATGCAGACAAAAGAGGAGGAAGCACTTCCAGCACAGGCCGACAGAATAAAAGGACCTGTAGACAGAGAAGACTGCCAGGCTTTATCTAAGCCCTGAGGCCCACTGTTGCTCATACAAGCCTGTAGCAGCAGGAGGAGGAGGAGGAGGGATCAGGAAAGTCCAGAATCCAAGCTGGGGTTTGGGGACCTGACGGAAATCGGGGGGTTGGGAGGAGGGGGGGGGGTGATCAGAGTATGATTTACAGTTTGCCTGCAGGTGAGACTGGCAGCAGTTTGTTTCTCTATGATGTGCGTGTGCGTGTGTGTGTGTGTTCATGGACTCAGGAGGTGAAAATTAATGATTGAACATCATTATATGTGGAGAGAACAGCTCTTGTTGGACTCTTGTTGGTTTTAAACATCTCTAATTTTAAAAATCGGGCAGGTCTGTGTGTGTGTGTGTGTGTGTGTGTGTGTGAGAGAGAGAGAGAGGGCATGCAGTGAGGTTGTAGTGGGTAAGTGGGATTAATAATGGAGTGAAAGAGCAGCGGAGTCAGAGGAGGATGGGATTCAGTTGAGAGGTGTGTATGTAAACTCTAAATGTGGGTTTTGTGTTCTTTCATTTGTAAGTCTGTTTGTGTGTGCGCGTGTGTGTGCGAGATTCTGTGTCAAGGATGCTCGGTTATGAACAGACAGGTTTGGCTTGATGGATTTTATTGATTTCCTTGCACAATGAGCTGCAGAGCGTGCAGAAAAGAGGGAGAGACGTCTGAGGCAAACAATAAGAAATAAAAGCAGCAGCCAGACAAGGCAGCGCTCATTGTCAACCCATTAATTACACGTGTCCATCTCCTCTAAATATGCATCTAAAAGCACCGTTATTTTAACTAAAAATCAATAGATGATTGAGACAGGGAGTGAGCACCAACTCTGCTCTTCTTCTTGAATGTGCAGCAAATTCGGCGATTATCTCTGTGGAACTGTAAATGATGAAACATCACTCACAGGCAACAATAAAAATCTTCAGTGACTGTGAGAGTAACTGAAACTTGACAGCAGGCGAGTGCAGCAGAGTGAAGGTCACCCTCTGCTCCTTCCCTCAGCTGTTTGTAGGTCAGTCGGCCATGCTGTCTGCTGCCTCACTACTGCCGCAGACCCCCGCTGTCTCCCCGCTTTAAGCCAGCCTGCAGTGAGTGTAGCGATCACAGGTCGGCTGCAGTATGACTGCTGCAGAGCCTCAGTACTCCGACACAGTTGGGTGATGATCTACATCGCCATTACAGCATGACATTAAAGGGAATTAAAAATTTACGTTTGATTTATTGCAGGCTCAGGTGCAGCTTGCATGATTTGAGCGCCCTCTTGTGACACTCTGCATTTATTTGTTTCCTCTTTAGATTTTTTTTTGATGCACAGATATAACTGCATCATTTTACTCATGCCACTCATTTTATGTAGTATTTTTAATGGGCTCTCACTCATGGGCGACTGCTGGGGAATGCTCCAACCCTCTCCGTGAGATCGTTTTAGGCTTAAAATGAGCAAAAAATGTATCTGAGAGGTTAAAGAGTAAGGAAGGGAGAGTACAAAATGTGAGGAAGTGTTCAGCAGATTTTAGTGTTGGTAGCAGGACAGTGCAGCTACTCTGAAGGCCAAAGGAAAAAGACTCAATCCAGTAAAATGTCAGTTTTCCTCCTCCTCCTTCCTCCTCAAAGGTCAACTGTCTGAATGCAGCACAGATGTTGATCATTTTAAAATTTAATGCTGACTACAAGTCGCACTGTGATACGGAGCTACTTAACTTTGACATCCAGTTTGGTCTACAATATGCAGACCAGGAGTCTCCAGACCTCAAGGGCCGGTGTCCTGCAGGTTTCAGATATCACCCTGAGTCAACACCCTGAATCAAATGTTTAGTTCATTACCAGGCCTCTGGAGAACTTCAAGACATGTTGAGGAGGTCATTTAGCCATTTAAATCAATTGTGTTGGATAAAGGACACATCTAAAACCTAGAGGACACTGGCCCTTGAGGCCTGGAGTTCCCCCACACCGGATGTAGACTGTATTGTACTCAACTGTAGTCTGCAATGCGTCCGTTCATTTCCTCTGATATTTCCTTGCATGTCCCCCTCAGTGCTGTTATAACACAGTTATTGTCTGCATATTGACCTCCAATGATATTGGAGGTGACTGAGCGCTATTCATGAAATGACATTTTCCTGTAGTTGCAGAAAGAAGTGCGTTGCTATTAGTGCATTCTTGATTGAAGACTTTACAGATGTCTGAGTTTGCCAAAAGGATTTGAAACAGCTCACACTGTGTAAACACTGCCCCCTGCTGGCAGCTGTGCTCTGAACTCAAACAGTTCATTGTCTCTTATTACTAGGGATGGGTATCGTTTAGGTTTTATCCGATACCGGTGCCAAACCGGTACTTTTGAAGCGGTGCCGGTGCTTAAAGAATGGAGAACACAAACTTTGTCCAAAAACCTCTTACGTTTTTATTTTTAGCAGTCTTTTTTTTTTTTATGGTGACTCCACCGTTGAAAATGGATGGAGATCTTTGACTATAAATTTTGTCACTGCCCTATGAATTTTGTCCACTTTTTCTTTGGTCATTTTAGCCTTTTTGGCCAGGGTGAAGGGAGTATCTGCCATCAAACAAGAAGACAGCATGTACTACGACGGTGTTTGCTAGTTCACCTTACGTGCATTAATTTAATAACGTGGTTAGCCTACTCAACGTAAATTACACACGAACAATATTAAGCTACTCACGCAGAGAAGAACGGCTGCTGCTGCCATCATCATCCGTCATCATTTCTGCTACACTGGCAGGGCTAGGGGCCAGGACTCTCCTCTTCGGGTTCTTGGGGGATGTTGCTAACTCCGGGTCCGATAACAGGCACCACACCCGCAGTAGATGTGCTCAGTGTGAGGTCTTGCAGCAAGCCATCAAATACGGTGCATTTCTCAGCTTTTAAAAAAACACTATGTGTCGTCAGGTGTTTCATCAGATTCGAGGTGTTACCTCCTTTGCACAGTATCAGCTTAAAGCACTTGTTGCAGGCTGCTGAGTTTGCATTTGCTGTGAAGTACAGCCAGACTTTTGACCACTTCGCCTTGGGCATTTTTAATCTGTAGCTCTGCTCTAAAAGAACGTACGTACCTGGGCCTGCCTACTGTCCTTGGAAAGGTAAAATGATTGGCTAGAATCTAAAGTGTATCACATCTCAGGAAAAAAAAAAAGCACCGAAATAAAGCACCGAAATGTGCGCTGCTTTTTGGTCTGGTTACTACCGTTTATGTCAGAACCGCCATCATTGCACCGGATATTGGTACCCATCCCTACTTATTACTGTGTGGATTTGAGTATCCTCAAATCTGGTTCCCCCGTCCTCAGTAATATCCAGTACAGCTTGCTGTCTAACGGTGTCTGACTGGCTCTGTATGATCTCAGTCCCCTCCCAGTAAGAAGTGTAAACTGGAGAAGGCCCGGAAGCCCCTGTCGTTCACGATGCCAGAGGCGGGACTGAAGGAGCTCCAAGCCAAGGCCTCAGCTTTAGGCTGCACGTGCCGCAGCCCTGTGGACAGCCTCACCGTTCTGGTCGAGAAGACGCTCAGTGAGCTGCGGGTGAGCTTCATTACTGAACATTGTTTTATGTATAATAGATTTCACTGAAGTTTTGACTGCACTGGCCTAACTGTCTCACGTGTGCGGCTCTGCAGGTGCTGCACAAACGTGTGCCTTGCAAAAAGGAGGAGCAGAGCCTCTTTCTGACAGCTGTGGAGAACACCTGGATCCACGGGCGTCAGAAGAGACGTGAACAGACACGTCAGCTGCGAGAGCTCCCCAGGGCGCCACACTGTGCCGGAACCACTTCACAAACCACCGTGACCGCAGGTGCTCCAGAAACATGCCCGACCTCCCAAAACCAACTGACCACCGCAGAAAACAGCAGCAGCCAGAACGAGAACGCTGAGAGCAAAAGCACGCCTGCAGACAAGCCGGGTAAAGAAGTCACAGAGAGCATGACTGGGGAACAAAAAGAGGCCCCAGAAAAAGTAACAGGCGAGGATGTGGACATGGAGTCCTCTACCTGCACAGGAACGGGGCAGGAAGCAGACCTGAAGGAAACACCTGCTGCAGCGAGCGAGCCGCCCTCGAAACGACCCGTGAGCCCCAGCACTGTCAAACACTTCTTGTTTAAGTGTCTGCTGAACGTGATCCAGGAGCAGAGTGATGTAGTGATCGAGATGCACTGGGTGGAGGGTCTGAACAGAGACCTGATGAACCAGCTGTGCACTTACCTGAAGAACACACTTTTAAAGACTGTCGCAAAGTCCTGATCAGCAAGTCGAGATCTTTTCTTCTCAAAAATTAAAAGCTTTATTTTTTAGACATGATTAATGTTAGGCTGTGTGTTGGGAAGTTTATTTTGTATAGCTTCTGAAAGGCAATTCTGTATTGGCTGTTTCTTTTAATTCACTTTTAAGATTTTGTATTCTAGGGGCAAAAGTCTCCTTTCCCCCCGCTGAAAAAACACAAGCTTGTTGTAAAAAAAAAAAAAAAAAAAAAATCCAAATCACCTGTTTTAATTAAAATACTTATTAATATACTATACTTCATGTCAACCGTACAACAAACAAACCATCATACATAACAAGAATCTCTATCGCAACAAAAGTAAGGAGACACCACCTTGTAGCGCTAGTCACCAATTGAGCTTTACAAGTTAATTTTATTGAGCTGGAATCTTCAGGGAAATTACTCCGAACAGTCCAACCAATGATTCATTTGGCCTTGCTAATAGCTGATATACTCATGGAATCACCCAACACTGCATATTGTATGTCATAAATTGCAAAAATATTTGGAATAAATTTACATTTTTATACAGATTTTTTTCCCTTTCTCATATTGCATTTTACTGAATTGTCTTTAGTTATGTAGTACCTGTAAATATCCACAAGAGGGCAGCGTCAGCTTGTCCTGTGTGTTATGATCCGTTGTACTCGTTGATCTTTAATTGTTCCTTTGTTAGAGATTGTATTTTAGACTCACTGTCGCTCCAGTCTGGCACAACTGTTTTAAATAGACCCACAGACCGTGTAATTCAGGAAGTTCCTGGAGCCCCTCGGTCTTTCCTGGAGAGCCTTTGGTATTATTACTCTGCTGTACCCGGCTGACTTCCTCAACAGCATCGAATGAATAACAGGAAAACATTCCCAAAATATGCAGGGCCACGTGTACGTATGTGCACATTTTCTGTTGTCATAAGCAGAAACGCGGATCCTGCTCGTACGACGTGTCCTGCGGTCACGGCCGGACTTTGACCCCGCCGATGCATGAGTCATGTGATATCTGCTGAATAAAGGGCAACAACATTAGAAGCTGGCATTTTTGTTCTTTTGTTTTTGGTCCGCTGATACAACATCTTTAAAGATTTTTAATATGCTTAAAAAACTTCCAGTAACTCTCTCACTGTTATTTATGTTGCTGTCATAAAGATGACGTTTCCTTTTTCTGCAAACCTTGAAGGCTTAGAAATCAGTCTGGATATTGGTGGTGTGACTGGAGTTATTACCCTAATAAATCAAAAAGACCTGAAGTGACTAGCTAATCATTTCGAACACTAGTTATTTATAAGTCCAGCATTTAATTTGCTGCCTCCAGCCACTAAAATAGTTTAATTTATTGCTTTTTCTTTCCCTCTTTACTATAAAAAAAAGCACATTTGGGTGGACAAAATCACCATAGAGTTAGAGGGAAGTGTATTGTCATTAATCCTTATTCTGACATAATAGCAGTCAATGATGAAACTGAGCTGTGGCCTTACATTAAGCCAAAATGTGCTACTTTGCTGTGGTTTTATTGTTTAACAACTACAGATATGGCTTCAGTAATAACACTGATTAGTGCAGGGATGACAAGCTCTTTTTATAGCCATATCTTTAGTGGGACGGACCAGTGAAACTGCCCTTCAGTGTCAACTACTTTAATCCTTGAGATATCCTAATTTAAAAAACCAAGTGAAGTTTCAACAGTATTTCTCAGTTTTTCCCGCATGATAAAGAAACCTTGCAACAAGACTCTTTGGGCTTAAATTTTATGTGTAAACAAATGTGTAAAATTCTGGTAACGTCACAAAAATGTCCAGTGAACCCACTACAAAAAACAACAAAACAACGTATATTTCTATAGTGAAAAAAGCGGGAGGTTTTCTGCCACTTGATTATTTATCTACTACCTAATTACTTTAGTGTAGTATGAATCACCATGGGGAAGCTGTGAAACATGTAAATGCAGTAAAAAGTCCAAAATGTATGCCCTCCTTCATGACCAGTGGGCCAAACTTGAGTTGTTGGCAGTCTGAT
Source organism: Perissodus microlepis (assembly GCF_051167445.1). Lineage (NCBI taxonomy): Eukaryota > Metazoa > Chordata > Actinopteri > Cichliformes > Cichlidae > Perissodus > Perissodus microlepis. The sequence goes on along the minus strand of NC_140474.1, from coordinate 19,269,541 downwards.
TGTGACCCCTGAGCCTTATGTTTGACAGGGGTTAAAGAGTGGAAGTAATCTTCAGATGTAGGAACCAATCATAGTATAGAAACACACATGAACAGAAATGTAAAAGTAAAATAAGACATTATACAGACAGACAGGATTATATTATTTATGTGCACAGAGGTGTTATGATGCAACTGTCGGAACTAGCACTTGCAGTTATTAGATGCAGGGCTCAGTCTACCCCGTGACTGCTTGGTTTTTTGCTTGGTTTTTACTTTTAAAGTGCGCCCGTACGCCTGATGCACGCTCGTAAACTCCCAGCATGTGACCCTGACGTGCCAAACAAAGCTCGCTGACTGTTCTCCGCGCTGATTGGCTGGTGGACACAGCGCCAATAAGATGTAAATTTACCGCAGTCAAGCAAACTGTCGGCCTTTCGTTTACACAGAACAACTACGTGGTGACAACTTGTAGTCATCGATTAGTCAAACATCAAGCCGCGAGAGGGCGGCACGTGAGACACTTTTAACAGAACAAGCCGCCGTTCTAAGCGGCAACATTTTTGATACATTTTCTGCGTGTGGCGGACGTGACTCGTGAAGAGAGCTCCACGAGACCGAAATCACCCGAACCCCGCTCCGTGTTTTCCCGTCGCTTCCCTCGTATGCACGCGGTGAGGGAGGGCGTTTGTCTGTGGGCGGTTACAAACGCTGCGTGATTCACAAACCTTATTTGTTCGTACTACTTTGAGCGCCATCTTGTTTGTAACTCTTCTACGTAAGTGGTAGAGTTTCTACTGAGGGGGGTATCGGATTACCCTCTTTTTTTTCTCCTTCCTCCCCCCCTACCCCACCCTCAGCTTCAGACCGGGAACCTCTCCCTGTGGCAGGCTGTACGCACAGGCGCGTCTGCTTTACAGCCTTTTCTCCGAAAAAAAGTATTTTCAAGCGGACAGAAATGAGCATCGAAACGCTTCTGGAAGCGGCCAAGTTTTTGGAATTTCAAGCCCAGCAACAACAGAAAGCACGTGGTAAGTTTGTCTTTTATTGGGGAAAAAAGATAAAATAAATAAAAGCTCGCTCGTTTTTCACACTCTGACAGTCAGGAGTGGGAACCAGTCCACCCATTCAGTGAAAGGTTTAGTCTCCGAGTTAAGAGGAAACCCTGCCCGTGGCTCATTTAGCAGCACGGTGTCTGAACTGATTCCCGTTTGTCACGTATGCATTTAAAGACCGTTTCAGTCTTCCTAGTTTTACTTTCATTCCGGTTTTAGAGTGGCTGCTGTGGATCTGGAGGCTTCGCTTCATGTCAAGATTGAGGTCAGGTCTCAGACAGACAGAGACGGGCTTCTGCTGCAGTGTCAGGGGTTACTGCATCGAAACCTGCTGCATAGACACTTAACGTGCTGCTCGGCCGCGTCACCGCGCGCCTTCCTGTATTTCTGAGTATCTGCACGCGCTGCTGCGGAACATTAAAAATAAAAACAAAACACGGTCCGATGAAGGGCGGTGGCGCGCGGAATGCCAGGCTCGTTTTACATAATGACCTGACATCGTCCGCTGGGGATCAAGTGACTCTGGCATTCAGGTTCCCCCTCCTCCTCCTCCCTCCCACCCCAGCAGTCTGCGCCCCCTCAGTCCCTCCGCGCGCCTTCCGGATATCAGGTGTTGTAGTGACTCTGCGTACCTGTGTGTTTCGGTGTGACTGTCGATTCTTAATACATAAAAAATCACAAACTCCCCTGGCGCTCCAGACTCTCGTGGAGGGCTTTGAGTGTCAGTCGATGACGTGAAACAACAAACCACGCCCCTGTAGTTTAAAAAGCATAGATGGTTACGCCCCTTCCACCACGTGCGTGCCGGGCAACCCCTCCCAAAGATCGTTTATAAAGCAGATGGCTCACTCCGGTATTCCATCCGTGTAAACTACATCCGGAGAGAATTAACAAGCGTTACGTTTTTATATTTACAACTTCATTCAGCTCTGGAGTCAACAAACTCTTCATGTGAGATTACTATTCAAGTTTCTTGTGATGTCATGCTGCACATCGCTTAATGACTGAATTATGCGTCAGTGAGAAATCTACTGCATAACTTACTACGTAACCAGAAACTCCTCTAAACCCTACGCCGTAACCTGACGTGCACTTCCTGAGAAATGTGACGACATATAGGGTCAACGCAGCCTGCAACAACTCGAGTGGCGTGGAAGGTTGGGATGTAGGGTCGAACAGTGTTACGTTGTTACGACGTAAATTTCCTGCAGTAGTCTAAATCACGTGTAACTGTCCATCGTATTGGATGTGCTATAACCACTGGTTGCTGAGGCAAGCCATATATTCCCTGACAGGTTGGCAGTGGCTAAAGGAGGCTCAGTTCCAAAGGTGGTGAAAACCTAGTAGAAATTGCTTCAGGTGCAGGAAATCACTTGGAATCACTGACCAGTTCATGACCCTTTGTGACTGGGGCTCTTTTAAAAAATAATTTTCCTCTGGACCAGTGGTTGACAGATGGTCACACTGGTCTCTAGCCTTATGTGTCTGTGGCCTTATTTACTTGACTGTCACCATGATTGTCACACATCCAAATGGCAGACGAGTTAATGTCACATGTCTGCAACTCTTTGTTATATACATGCAGTTACACTCCAATAAATCAATGTATCTTGCATGGATCGCTATAGCTGTCAACATATTGTGTTTGCACTGCATATTAAAAGGAAACAAACCTATCAGAGTTGTTTACGTTTGCATAGCTGTGAGGTGTAGTTACATTTTGGGGAAGGTGCAGGTTGAGCTACCTCAGACAGCCCTAACGCTAACATCAGACCTGCTGAAAAAGTGCATTACACTTCCTGCGCCGTTCAAGCTTGGCTGCCAACAGATCAGCCCTTTAGTTGAACGCTGATTTTTACATATTCTGTAGCTCTTTACATATTCGTGAATGAAAAGTAGCCTTTTGGCTAATTCTGGCATATTTACATTGATATGTTCATGAATAGTTAAATTCATCATTACGGAGAGAGTCCACGCAGGCTCAGAGTGAGAGATCCTGTTTTTTTCCTGTCTCAGCTGCTCCTGCCTGGTGCATTCTAAACAGGCGCCTTCTCCTCCTCCTCCCTCTCTGCTACTGTAGAGCAGGTCACTGTGTGCAGGAAACTAGGCCAGTGTTCCTCTATGTACTGCTGCAGTTATATAATGCATATAGAAAACCTGCTTGTTTTTTGTAAGTGTTTCATGGGTTTTCTTTCAGAAAAGACCCCTCTATGTGTTTATGTCAACAAAACAACATTAAATTGTCAGAACTCATAACTGTGCATGCAACAGCTTATGAAAGCTGTCCACTGCAACTGGAACATCTTGTTCTTTCGTATGTTTTTACCGCTGAAGAAAAGACTTTTCAGTGAAACAGGACATGTTCATACACTGGAAAAAAATACACTGAAATGCTTAAAGTAACACTGTTAAAATTTCTCTAGAGCTTTTTAGAGCTGGATAGAATATCTCCTTCCTCCATCACATTATTTTTTTTTACAGTCATTGATAAAGTGACATTAGTGTTTTAAAATGTAAAATCATAACACTATGTGCTGCTTTTTCGTAGATCTAAATAGACTACCAGATCTGTGAAAGATCTGTTTTAAAGCAGGGCTATAATGTTCTGAACTTTGAACCCTCAAAATGTGAGCATGTATATTTTAAACTGATTATACATGGATAACAAGTAGTATCTGTCACATTATTATTATTATTATTTATTTATTTTATTTTAAACAAAAGTTGAAGTTAATTTAAAGACTGACCGATAAAAGGTTGTGATTTTGAGAAATATTAGAGAAACCTGCTCTTAATCCTAACTGATTAAACAAGCTGACCTCATACGTCATGCTCTGGTGCCAGTCGGTTAGATCCATTAATTCCTGCTTTTATCAATGTTGGTGTTTTAGAGATGTGTTCATTCAGCTTCAAATAGTCTTTGATGTTAACAGGTGAGAATATTCCTATTATTTTGTACACCCTATTTGAAGGCGAGCTTACATTATGATGCAACAAACTACATTATCTAAACCCGGATTATTTTTTTTGTCGCTTCATACAATCTTATTGTACGTAGCTATGTAGAATTTTACATACAATGTAGCTATTGTATGTAAATGTATAATAAAAACAGACTGTAAACTTGTAAATCATTGAAACCCTCCTTTTGTGTATTTAAAAAGGTACAAAGACAACATTTCACATTTTGAAACTTAAAAAATGTTACTGGGGTTTTGGGGTTTTTTTTGTCTTTAGTGGGAAGGTTTCAGTGACTTTTTTGGATGTTGTGTATCTAATAAACATTTGTTATTTTATTTTTTAGAGTGACTTAGCACCTAATTTCTTGGAGACAGCTGTGTTGTTGTCGCTCACTGTCGTCATCATTTATGTGAACTTGTTTTCAGTGGTTTGGGGTGAAGTCTGTGGTGCAGCTGTAGCTTCAGCTCTGCAGTGAACGGATGAGTGTGTACTGCTGCAGCGTCCTGATCGCATTTATAACGATGTTGATGACAGCTACTTGTATCTGACATTTTCTAACTGTGAACATGAGCTGCCATAGCAACTAGAGTCCCTTTCCACAGCATCTATACAGTGTGGAGGGGGTGTGCTTTAGATGACTGGACAGCCCCGTAAGACGTATTTAGACTGACTCATGTTTTACAAAAATACTGAAGCTGATCACTTTTCAGTTAGATTTATCTGTACGAATCTTTCACATGGCTGTAATCACAGTTTATTTAATAGTAATCAAAACGTGCAATCATTTTAAAGCTGGCTCAATTGCAATGAGATCTGCAGTGTATTAACTGTTATAAACATGCCTTTACAGATAAACCTAACCTGGACATGCGTCTTGGTAGTAAAGAGACCCTCGGGCTTTGTTAGTAGAGATCTAGAGTCGACTTGCACTCACTTCCCCAGCACAACTCAGCCAGTGGACTGTGACCAGGATTACATTACAGCGAGATGTACCTCCATTAAAGCAACAAGCTTCTTTTGTGAAGACATGCTCAAAGCTAGGCAACATTTTTGTGGATGTGAAAATGCATGTACAGATAAAACACAAAGTAGGAACAGCAAGAGAGAAGAGCCTGAAACCTGAAAGCTCAGACTTTCATTTCTGCTTGTTGTAATTACATAACAACAAACATTCTCCTGTAGAGCCACTTTGACTTACAACTGGATGTTTCAATAATATTAACAATAATACTTCATCACTTTACGTGTAACAGGAGTCACAGTTATGGAATATGTTTGTGCTCTTTCGGGATTCATCTGTTGTGGCACAGATGAAATGAAACCTGCTACTGTCATGGTTTTACACAAGTTTTAGGTTTAGTTAAAAAAACATCTGTTGGTGTCATGTGCAAATATACCTGCAGCTTTGAGTGTCAAACACTGCTTGTTTCGCTGATTTACTATAATGAGCAGGACTAATGTCACCGAGCTGGTAATAATAATAATAATAATAATGGATTGCATTTATATAGCGCTTTTCGGGGCCCTCAAAGCGCTTTACAATTCCACTATTCATTCACTCTCACGTTCATACACTGGTACAGCATAACATGCATAACATGCCAAACAAGGCCTTCTACCAGACCTTTCTAGAAATGACCCTGGCTTATTTCCTTTCACATACTCCCAAAATCTATCAGTACTGTTAGTGCTAACAGATTTAGAAAGCTCAAAGGGTTGTTGCTGCATTTTTGTGTATGTGTGTACAGATGGGATTGGTTGTATTAACGGTTGTGTTTTTCCCACAGAGGATGAAAAGGAGAAGCTGCGTCTGCAGCACCTGAAAGAGCAGAGCCACCCTAATGTGAACTCCACAATCCACATCAACAATGTTTCTAAAGCAGAGGAGCTCCACATGGAGTCCCGTCCCCCACGCATACCATCAGCTCTGTCACCTCCCTCTGTCCCCATTACAGTCATCCCGATACCTGTGGTCACCCCCAACCTTACAGGCTCACCTACTCTACCTGTTACCACGCTCTCCCCTCCTGCTGCTCCTCCACTGGCCTCCCCAAAGACAGACTCTCATCCCCCTCTGGAGCAAAGTGCAGCAGCTCTACTCTGGTCTCCACAGCCCAAACCTGACACCCAAACCATGGTGACTGCCAACCACAAGCAGCCGATACAAAACCACCACCTTCAGCCGCAGCTCGTCACCCAAACCAACAACACTAAACTACACCAGCAGCTGGTTCAGCGCTATCCGGGTACCATCGTCTCGCCCATACAGCAGCAAGCCTTACTGCCCCATTCAGGCCCCGTGCTTCAGCAGGCCCCCCTGCACAATGGCCCCGTCAGCCGGGGAAGTCCTCCTGATGACAGTCGCCACCTAGACAGCAAGAAGAGGCCTGGAGGGTAAGTCTGACCTTTTAACTCAGTATTGTTTTACTGAGGATCAATTTAAATCAGTCCTTAAAATGCAGAAAAAATAATAACTAGGAGTCCAGATTACAGACGTACTGAAACGGTGTCATCAGTAATCTTCTGTGGTCCACTCAGATAATTATAAATTAGATTTGCACGGTTGCTATTACGATAATTTGGATGAGATGATAAATTCACTCACTTACTGTCATTGATCTGTCTGCTCCCAAAACTAAGAAACAGGTTCTTTGATTCATTTTTTGGGGGGGTTAATTTTTTTATTATTTCAATTTTGTTGCCCTTTTAAACATCACCATTTTACTGTGCTCTTGCAGGGCTGGTACAAGAGAGGTGCATAACAAACTTGAGAAAAACAGGTAGGGTCACCCCTTTCCCCAAAAGCATTTGCCAATAGATTCTTTTTTTTTCCTGAAAACCTTACTTATTGGTAGCGCTTCAATTTTGAAATGTGCTTCATATTTTAATCAGAGGACTCCCAAATAGAGATGTTGTTATATTAAAGTGCGCTTTACCATTAGCGCTGTCTAAAGTACCTTCTATTTGTCTTGGGTCTGTCAGACGAGCACACCTGAAGGAGTGCTTCGAGACGCTGAAAAAGAACATCCCGAACATTGATGAGAAGAAAACCTCCAACCTGAGTGTCTTAAGAAGTGCACTGAGATACATTCAGGTGAGCTTGTGATGTCAAAGTTTTATTACCTTCAAATTCCACGTTGGCGTATCTGGTATTGGTAATCATTAGTATCCGACTGGTGTTGGTAGATTTTAAAATCTTCTTGAATTTCATTAGTTAGATTTTCATTGGCTGTTTTGTTACTCAATGTTAATATTTATTTTACCCTTTTGTGTACAGTGTGTTGTGACCACTTGTCTGTGAAAAGCACTTATTAAATAAACTCACTTATTATATTGTTTTAACAGCTAGATAAATACAACCACAAACCAAAAAAATTAAATCACAATCACAGAAATTACAGATTTAAAAACCAACAATCGAAGCGCCACCAGTAACAAGTGGCCTGAACCTCCTATCACCTGTTTTTGTTTAGCAATGTTTCACTGGAATGCACAAAACATCCACAAAGGCGATGCCTTGTACTTTATTCCCCATGAATGCAACTCGTATAGGGAGGCTGTAACACGTCACTGATGATTGCTCGCTCTTTCCTCACTGCTAACAAAGCCGTCACACTGTGGTGTTATTGACCCCCAGTCTTACTGGATACATTTACAATCTTACTGCGTTTAAGATCCTTAGTTGCAGAGAAAAACATCAGACAGCAGCAAGTTTAAACACAGTGATGTATTTAGATCCTTCCTGAGTCTCTAAGACTTCCTCATTTATACCTTTTTCTTAAGTGTGCGAGTGTTTCAACGAGTGACTCGCCATTTCTATGAGTCAAGCTCTCCCCATTAGAGTATGCTGGTTGTAAACAGCTGGCGCAAAGGTCTGCCACTGGTCTAGTGTAACTTTCAGACTGACTGTGCTGCTGAGTGTGTCCGTTTTTATTGTAGGTCATTTTTCCAATACACTAATCCGGGAGGCGATAAAACAATATCTCTGTTTACGTTTTAAAATCCAACAATGCTTTTATAGATTTGCGTTTTATAATTACAGTTGCATGATCTGTGTGTTTGAGTTGGTCCAAATGTGGTTAGCGCTTTGCTGTTTAATTTGCATAATAATAAAACACTTACACGGTTTTAGACATTTGGTTGTCATGCGTTGTTGTTTATGAGCCTGCAGTTGTTCATTAACCGACCGTGGTGCAGGTTTACTGATGTGTACACCGAGGAGGACTGCATGCTGCTGCTTGACTGTGAGATGCAGCAGGCTGGTTATTCCTCTGTGCGCGTGGATGCTGAGGGAAACTAGGACAGCGTGGGTGCACAGCTCGTCACCCAGTCTCCCTCCCTGTGCCCCTCTCTGTGATTAAGCAACATGCTGTGCGTGTTGTGTTCGACAGGCTTGTGGTCTTTTCCTCCAATCATCAGCTGAGCTGGACATGCTTGAAACAAACGGAGCAAGGGAAACTTACATAATTGATGATGCTTATATGTGGAAGTGAAGAGTATAATAAAGAGTAGAGATGGACCGATCCGATATTACGTATCGGTATCGGTCCGATACTGACGTAAATTACTGGATCAGATATCGGAGAAAAATAAAAAAAATGTAATCCGATCCATTAAATATCAAAAAAGCACCTCACAAAACTTGCGACACGGCGTAACTCGGCTCATAACCGTAGCACATCGCAGGAGTACGGGTCACGTGATAGAGCAGCTGTGTGTATTTGTAGCCTCGCTAGTAATCCGGCATTTCATCTCCGAGGAAGTTATCCCAGAGAGAAGTAAAGCAAGTGTGTAAGTTCATCTCTGAATGTTTGTAAAGCATTCCCGCGTTAAGCTTAACAACCGATATATGGAGTGACCGCCTCTCTCTCTCTCTCTCCTGCTGCTACTTCAATGTGAAACTGATCAATGATCAGCTGATCGGCTTTTCTGTCGCGAGTCCGTCTCTCTTGTTTGTTTATCGCCCACTTCGTGCCAGAAAGAGGAAACCAGCGGCTGAATAACAGCAGCACGTTTAAGCTTGATAAGCTGTTGTTAGAATTTATTTAATATTACTTTCTACACCAGGATCTTTTTCTACGCAGCTGACGGCTGGTAACTGTGCAGGGGCGGATCTAGCAAAGTTTAGCCAGGGTGGCCGATAGGGCATTAACAGGGAAAAGGGGGCACAAAGACATACTTTTCTTTCTTATTCTCAATTAAAATGTTGAGCTTTTCATAAATAATTATCTGAATCTTACACCCAAAGTTTTAATCTGATGTAAAATGTATAGAAGTCCATTACTGTATATAGTAACTATTAAGTCTAATATACCCTAGTAAGCTATAGTACTTTTTCCTTTGGGAAGGTACCATCTGTGCAGTCTGCAATTCTGTTGAAGAAAGATGTTGAATCTATTTAATTATTCTTGAAAAATAACTGATTTCTGTGTATTTTTTTTCACACTGCATCAAATTATAGTTGATTACGTGGATTAAGCATCATGAGGTGGAGGGTGGTTCCCTATTTTTATTTATTTATTTATTTTTTTGCTGGGAGTTTTAGAACCCTATTAGTTAGGTTGCTTAATATTTCTGCTAAGTACTCTTTAAAATAGCAGAATAGGGAGGATGGAGTAGGTTTAAGTTTATTAGATTGATCAGTTTTGCTGAACTATGAAATATTTTGGGTGTATTTTTTGCATACAGGTATAACAGAATAGCTTTAGTGTTTGTTTTTTTTTAAACTTGAGTATGAACTTATACAAAAAGCAGCAAGATATTAAAAAAACAGTTTTATTGATTAAAAAACACACTATATCGGATTCATATCGGTATCAGCAGATATCCAAATTTATGATATCGGTATCGGTATCGGACATAAAAAAGTGGTATCGTGCCATCTCTAATAAAGAGTAGTATGAAGCAGTTAACCCAGTACTGTAATAGTGTTACAGGCCACAACAGTGTGTTGTGCCTCTTTGTCACGAGGGTCTTTTTCATTGGCCAGGCTGGTGGTGTTTTGTTTTGGAGGGGTGGAGTAAAAGATGTGAGTGCTGGGTGATAGGATGCCTAAAAAAAACAAAAAAAAAAGGCAGAACACGTGCGAGCACTGGCATCTTGACATGGGAGGTACAGACGCGTGTCCTGCCTGCATGCACCTCATTCCCGAAACTCTGCACACTCCTCCCTCCCCGTCCCTGTCCTCCTCTGGGCTGGCAGCAATGAAGCAGCCTGCACACAAAAACACTGAGCTTAGAGGTCTGAATAAGAGGCTTTCAGCTCAGCACTCCGCCGCTTTTATTTTTACATCTTATTGTAAGTGTTCATTTGTAAATGAGCAAAGTTTCTATGAAAATAAGTGGTAACTGGAACAGTTTTAGTGGTTTTCCAGTGAAAGGCGCAAACTTGGCTAACAGCTACATAGGTCAACTTCCACTTTCTTTATACATTTCAAATGAAGATGACTCAACATCTGTGACCAGAAAATCTTACATGTGAACCAATTGTTTTCCTTTTTAATTATAGCAGTCGCACTAATAGAGCTGTAAGAGGGTTTTTGTTTTACTTTAGAGACAACATGTAGCAGGCTTTCCTCTGAGCCCGTAGTGGTGTCGCGAAAGCCGAGGCTGTAAAATAAGCCCTGATGCATTAGCGCTCCTCCTCTCCACTCCCCCTCCTTCCCTCCATCCTGCCTCTCTGAGCTTTTAAGGCCACATGAGCAGCAAGCACATGGCTAGCCTGAGCCGCGTGACGTCACCCCCCCTGTGCTGGGCCCCCACCCAGCACTGCAACATGCAGAACTTGCTGTACCACCAGGCTTAGCCGTCCGCAGCAGGGAGGGAGCATGGAGCAGTAAACATAAGGCTCAGCTTACTCCACACGCGCTTCACTTCCTCATGAAAGCTAACTGAACTTGTTCCTCCACTGCTTGTCCGCAAATGCCAGCATGAAAAGTGCTGTACTCTCTGCTAGATGAAGATAAGCTAAAAATGTATTTATCTTTTTAGCATAGTCACTGTGGACTTCATGGCATATTTCCTTTGAAAGGTTGCCTGACAAGATAACTGTACTAGTTCTTTTGACATTTTCATTTTTGTTCATCCTTAACATTAAAAAAAGCTGGCCTCCTTCAGCTTTCTGACGACTCGGCTCTTAACCGCAATGACGTAAATAGGCCAGCTATGACCAACACAAGCTTACACACAAAGGATTGGTGTGCAAAAGTAGGCATTTTATTTCCACAGACAGACTTTATATTGTTAAAGTCGGGCACCACGTGAAACCCTCTGCTCCAGCTTGAAGGCAGACTAAGACAAGGGTTTATGGTTACCACAGTGTCATAAGACCTGTGTGCAAGAACCCGATCAGTGGAGCAGCATGTCTGCAACGTGGCCTCCTGTGCTCCTGGCCCTTTAAGACAACCCAGCCTTGTGCTGTCTGTTCACGGCTGCTGCAAAAGTGAGTCAGTGAGTACAGCTTGTATTGCTCTCTTTCAATCCCCTGTTATCTGTGGCCCTCCCTCTCCCTTTTTCTGCGGGGCCATGTGCTCGGCCCTCGCATTGCTTGTGACAATAATGCTTCAGCAGTGTTTACCTCCCATGCGCACGCACACACATGCACGCACACACAGTTCTGTGGTAAGAACTCTTCCCTGGAAAAAAGGAGGTCTGAATGCAGTCATGTGCAAAGAATCCAAGCGTACCTGGCACATTGTGTCCTACCAATCTGGTGACATGTTTAACATGGTGATGAAGTCACGTGGGACCCATCTGCTGCAGGCTTGTTTATCAGGTGTATGCGGTTAATCTCAGGCTAGCTGTTTCTAAAAAGGCGAATGTGGCGTTGGCTCTCAGCAGTTCAGTGGGTCTCTGTGTCTGTGGAGCATTTCTCCACTCTCTCATTCTCTCTTTATGAGTCATCACTTAAAGCTGTAAGCTTGTAGCGCTACTCACGTAAGGCTGCCAGCTACATGAGGGTAAAAAAGAAGGCGGCCAGACCTTTTTGGACATCACGTTAAATTTTCCTCACCAGAGTAGGTTTTGACAGAAATGTTTACACACTAAGAGGCTGTTAGAAACCTAAATCACACCTCTCGCACATGAAGGTGTATCCCATCTTTTAGGATTTCAGAGAAAACGTTGACATGTTTTCAGGAGTTTCCCTGACAACCAGAGATGGGGGGCATTTTAGCACATCTTGTGTAGAGACGAAGGATGTTTCTAATCCGTACAGAGAGGCGGTGCTCCTTATGGCTGGTTACAAGTTGCACATCTGTGTCCAGATGTTTAACAGTGCATGCTAAGGAGCACCTTACTCAGTGAACAGTAGTGTACATGTCTGTCCTGCTATTTAAAATCTGCATGTCCAAACTATATCTCCATTAATCAATAATATTAAAATACAAAGTTGGGATCCCTGTCTTTGTGAATGAGATGGTGCAATACCTGAATTCTTGGAGTTTTCATTAAAATAAGAGGTGTAGTTGTGATTCACATTAAGAGTTGTTCCATGTAACAATTATTTTAAAACAGAACTAGGCTACTAACCCTGATCGTAGATAACTTTAGGTCTATTTGGGAGCAAGGACACAGATTTTCCAACTGTAATAAAACCTGCTCTGGTCACAATAAAAGCAGTTTAACTTAAAGATAAGAAACAGCTTGTTTATGTGGATTTGAGCTAAACTGAAATATGAACGGGACTCTTTTGAGCTTCTATTTGTGTTTAAGTTACTGAGAAGCAGCCAAAGCACAGACCACTTGGCCCATGCATGTCTAATCCTGGATCAGGATTTGAGACAGGTGTTGAATCACACAAGGCCCGCCTTTTGTCCCCTTTTGCTATTTATGTACATGTGCATTGTGCTGTAGGCGCACACGCTCATAATGCACATGCAGGAATGCACTTAAACCGAAGTAGGCCAGAAGCCACATACACACGACTTAAATCGTACACACGATGACTTGCACATTTACTGTATCGTCACACTGTACACGGTAGGATGAACACTAACAGGAAGTCCACCCTTTATGATCCCAAGTCATCAGGTTGCTGGTAAAGGGTTTCAGACTGTGTCATTTCCCTGAGCCTCTCCCACAGAGAGCGTGCTGAATACTTTGACCAGGCTGCATGTGACATGCAATAAATTATATATAATTAAAGACTTCTGAAGTACTTTAAAACGGGAATACTTAAAAACACAAGTCTGCTGATCATGTACCAGTTGCCATAATTTCACTTTTCCTCCTGATGTTACATGCTAAACATAAAAAACATAAAACCAGTCACTGTCAATAGTAAAATTCATGTATTCACATTTTATAAATGTGTATTTATAAACGCAGACACAAATGCTAAATACCAAAAGTATAAGAACATAATGCAGGACGGCCCGTTTCTGAGTAATATGCTTCATTGCTAAATGGAACCTTTGATGAATTGCTTTAAACTATGTTTTAAATGTTGTTGCTGGAAAATGTGCCTTTCATTGTAACAAATTTATATTTATCAGTTATAATGTATAACAGTTTTCTTTCATTATTCTCTTATTATTATTATTATTTTGAATTTGGAAAATTGGCTATTAAATAAACCATTTCTCCACTTTATTAAAGAAGTACGAGTTCAAATAGACCCAGTAGAGTCAAAGTTCATTCCACTGGTGCACTTTGACGTTTTCCTCAAATAAGTAGTCCTGCAGATTTTCTGTCCTCCACCCTCTGTGCACACGAGTAATATCTAATTTCATATCAACATCTTTGACAAAATCAGAAACAGGTCATTTTAACTCCTCGCTAATTTTAGAGGTTGAAGTGGTGAAATCTGTTAAATACTATTAAGACTAGTATAAAATCAATGTGAATCTTTACAGTATTGCTTCAAGCATGACCTTGGACTTGAGTAAAAACCTCTCTGACAGCTTCACAAAGAAAATTACTGTGGTTCTCTTCTATTGGATTAATTTATTACATAGTAAATATGGCCTTAACGTTTACCCTGTGGACTTTTTCCTGTGTAATTCATAAACCAGTTCTGAGTTCTACCATTGTAATGTCCGCTTTAATGTCCTCCTTGCAGACATTAAAGCGCAAAGAGAAGGAGTATGAGCACGACATGGAGCGTCTGGCCAGAGAAAAGATCGCTACCCAACAGCGACTAGCAGAGCTGAAGAATGATCTTAGCCAGTGGATGGATGTGATCGAGATCGACCGCATCCTCCGACAGACAGTGCAGCCGGAGGAGGACCAAGCTTCAACCTCCACAGCCTCGGGTAGGCAGACGGGAGGGATTGGTGGGGATTTATGTTCACTCTCAACTGCATGTCTGTAAATCTCCCTAATACGCAACCAAACACTGTTTCAGATTAAGTCATGTAATTATATATGTAATTAATGAATTCCATAATTTGTTGGTGTTGCAGAAGGTGAAGACATCATGGATGACGATCTGGACGAAGAGCCTGCACCAAGAGCACCCACTGCCTTACCCACCGTGCCTCAAATCATGAAACCTGAGCTGCGCACAACTGCGATGCCCACCACCACTACCTCCTTCACCACCCCGCACAACCAGCGTAAAGCCCCTCAGCACCAGCCTCAGTCGCTACCAGTGACTCCCCCACAGCCACTGTCTAAACCTGCAGCTCCACCAACGCTCACTGCCACTACATCCAGCACACCTTGTCAGCTGTCAAATCCCACCCAGACGCAGATGGTGACCACACCCAGTCTGCACCCCACAGTTATTGCTCATGCACCAGTGTCCCACCCTTCGGTCATCCAAGTGATCCCAAGTCAGAGCTCCAAAAACATCGCCCAGCTGGGTCCCTCCACCACCACCAGCTCTGTGCAGTTAGCCCCCGGCCACCAGCCCATCAGCCACATAACCGTGCACCCAGTGGCTCACCTGAGCCAGCATTTACCCACTCTCTACTCTCAGCCGGTGGCTGTCACACAGCCGGCCGTGGTCGGTCACATCACTCAAACAATAAACCATGCTCATGTGAACGGCAGTGCGCCTGCACAGCCAGCTGCCACCATTGTTGGTAAGCAGACAGCAGTGAGCACCCAAATGATGGCTCACCACCCGCAGCTAGTGGGTCAGACGGTGCTCAACCCTGTGACCATGGTAACCATGCCCTCCTTTCCCATCAGCACTCTGAAGCTGGCCTGAACACTGCCAACAGGACCACTGAGCTCCAGACTGTGATCCCCATGACAGGGGTAAAGTGATGGAGGGATGTTATTCCCCCATGTTAACAAAGTGACCAAAAACAAGTCCCTGTTCTTAACCTTCCACCTTCTTGTGTGTTGGTTAGTGTTGTGGGAGCACTCAATGGGCCACCTCCCTGCTGTGAACCACGGGCTTCATACCAGGCCATTGACAAGCCAACCGTGTGTGCAGGAGAGCTGCTGGAGACCCTTCTGCTCTGTTTAATTCTCACTTAAAAGCATTAAAGTGGACACAAAGCTGGGAACAATCCTAAAACTCCTTCTAGACCAGACTACCACATCTTCTAAGATATAACAGGCTGCATGTGACTGACGGTCATAATGTCGTGTTTGTGTTGTACACAGTGGGCTGATGTGCAGTTTTTGACCTTCACCTGCCATCCTTCGTTGCTTTAAAGTGAGGCAGTGCGTATTTTCACAGAAGCTAGAAAGAAACGGCCTCACATGGGAAAATGTCGATCTGCTATTATAGAGTCCAGACAGTGTAGGAGCAGAGTGCTGGCCCGCCAAACCCAGTGCACGGAGAATGTGGTTCAGAGGAGCCCCTCCTCTTCAGCAGCAGCACATGCTGTAAGGTTGGAGCCAAATCATGGACTGCACTTAGCCGCCTGAGCAGGAGCTGCAGTCCTCGGTGATGGTGCACACAGCAACAGCTCCCCCTGGTGGCTGTTTGTGTTCATAGTCAAACTACCACCTCTGCAACAATGACACAATTCTTCCAGTGAAGTAAAATGATGATATCACATCAGAGTGGCTGAAAAAAAAAAAAATACAGCTTTGTCAGTTCTAGGCCTAGCCAGGGTGCAGGGTGTCTCAGGAGCTTGTCTCTGCCTTTAGCGAGTAATGTTCTGTTGACAGATTGCAGCCAAGATGACAATCAGCACCTCAAATTTTAAGGCTCAAGTGCTCAATCAGAAAAGGGTGGATTTCTCATTTCTGCCTCAAGTGAATGAGTTTAAGTATCTCAGGGTCTTGTTCACAAGTGACAGACTGACTGGTCCAGGCACCGCACCAATCAGTGGTCTGCTGTGGCAAAGAGACAGCTGAGCGCTATGGCAAAGCTATTCATTTACTGGTTGATCCACTGTTCTACCCACAAACTGTGGTTAGCAACTGAAAGAAATATGAGATCACTGATACAGGTGGCGTAAATGGGCTTCTTTCTAGGCTGTCTTGCTTAGCCTAGACAAGATGAGGAACTCATCATTCAAGAGGAGCTGAGTCAGATGAGGTGGTTTGGGCATCTGAGTAGGATGCCTCTAAGGTGAACGGTTTCAGGCATGCACAACCAAGAAGACACCCGATGGCAAATCCAGGACATGATATCTCTCAGCTTGCTTGGGAAAGCCTTGGTGTCTCCCACACTAGAGGAGTGAGGTCTGGATAGCTCTGTTTAAACTGCTACCTGTGTCCAGATAAGCAGAAGATTGGGTGGATGGCTGGATTTAGTTTTTAGTGTTTAAAGGACAATCAAATTGTTACTTATTTCTAGTATCTGTCCTTCAAACATACTGGTGATTGTACACTGAGCACAAATACAAGTTAGTGTTTTAGGATAAAACAGTTTGTGTCACAGCTGCTAATGTATTTTAAATATTTTTCATTTTGCAGAGTAGGATTTGTATCTACATCTATATGACCCCCAACCCCAGCAGAGGCGAGTTTATATGTGCTGTGAGACTTAAATACCACGAGGTAAAGGATGTGAATCTGAATACAGAAAGGTCCATAAAATATAGTGAAGTGTGTCTATGCTGTCTTGTAGTGCATATGGTAGTAGGGTGTGTGTTTGCATGCCATTAATGCATGCCATGACTGTACTAATGTAGTGATCACTATGAAAGCAAGGACCTATAGCAGTGCTCTCCGATGAGCTTATGAACTTCATTACGTTACTATAGGCGTGTGAAGGATTTCTGACACATTTAAGATTCTGTCATCCATAAAACTGGGGACAAGTATCTGTACAAAGCGACAACAACAGATGACTTTAATGTGTTTATTCGAGGCACCCTCTTTCCAAAGCTGGCACTGTGAACATTTAAAAAGTAGTCTCAATGAACAGCCAACCTGCAGTTTAACGCACTGTGCTCTCCGAATTTAATCTGAATGTACTGATCTGTGAAAACATTTGGAGTGTCGAAACAGGAGTCGAGCCCTTTTTAGAAATGCAGTTACTTTATTAAAGTGTATGTAAAGTGTAACATTACAAACCTGATTTTGTATTTTAAGATTTACTGTCGCTTGTGTCATCACCCCTCGTTTGTTAATTTTATCAAATAGCTTATTTTCTGGGACCATGTACAGTGCTGTATGTGAAGGGGCGATCACTACATTCAATCACATTTGGCCACTTGTTTAAATTATTCACCTGTTCCATGTTTTTGTATTTTGCTCTGATGCAATACGTTGTTTCCTTGCCATCTCTTAGATTTCACACAAACATCTGGGATAAATGGCATTTTGAAATCGTTTTGCAGAAAAACAAAATGCATAAACGTTACCAGATACAGATGCTTGAAGAAGCAAAAATATACCTGTGTTTTCCCTATGGAGAAAGTTTACATTGTATATAGCCTGTAAATGTTGGGCTTCATTTAGATCTATCTGTATTAAGGTAAAAGCTTGGGAAAATATGTAAAAGTTAAAATTTATAAAAAAGATACTTAATAAATTGTATTATGTTTACAAAGGTCTGAAGTGGCTTCTTTAAACAAAGTGTAGAGAAACACAAAGATGGTTTTATATTCAGAGCGCAGTCAAACATTAAACACTGCCTTATCCAGCACTAATTCTCAGTGATGGATACACTGAGGTCATCAGGACTTGTTGACATGTCAGACTGGATGAGCTAAGAAGCCGACTTTCCAGTTGAAGCGACTTTGCCTGCTGAGCCACATTGACTCAGAGAAATAAAGTGGAAAAGTTATACTGATATTTGAACGCAGAAATTTTTTCTAATTATTATTAGTTATTTAGCATTAACACTTCTTTAAGTGTTGTTTTGTTCATGCAGTGGTTTGAAACACCAAAGACGATCAGATTAGAGAAATTGCTCTGGTACTTTTACTCCAGAAATATCAGGTTAGGCTAATACTGAAAACAGTAGTAGATAAACTGCAGATATAACGTGGACAAAGAGATCAAGTTACCTCTGTGTAATGTGATGCCACTTAGTAGCACACGCTAGCTACATTTTTAACACCTTTTCAAAACCTCTAAAATAAAAGCTGAACATAAGCATTCAAGAGGAGCGGAGTCAGATGAGGTGGTTTGGGCATCTGAGTAGTCCTTTTATACAAGCCTCCTGTAGTAGTTTCATCATTCCAGGGTAACTAGATAACAAAGGCTAGTCTAGTCAGGATGTTATGTCACAATTCCCGCAAAAGCCAGGTTGGTTGTAATTAAAAACCTGTTTAATATTTAGTCATCATAGCAACTAGACATACAAGTTATACCTATGATTAAAGTTATCTGTATATCTGTTTAGTCCACTTAAAAGTAAAATAATTTTAATGTTTCAAAACTATTTTCAAATTAACGTTTCTACAAGTGGAGGTTGACACAAAAACCTTAACAATGAAAGAGCTTGCCAAAGACAGACAATGCAACTACTAAAAATTACACTTGCTTGACACTTCACACAGTTGTTGGTGCCAGACAGGCTGCTCTGAGTATTTCAGAAAAAGCTGATGTACTGGGATCTTCCCCACACACCCATGTCTACAGTTTACAGAAAGAAAATATCCAGTGAATTTTCTGTGTGTGTTGTTAATGCTAGAGGTTAGAAAAGAAAGGCCACACTGCAACAGTAACTGCATACCTTGGTTGTAACAACTAGGGTATGCAGAAGAGCAACTCCAAATACCCAACACGCTGACCATGGAAGCAGATGGCTTACAACAGCAGAAGGCCACTCTTGCCAGCCATATAATAATTTGCACACTCGCCAAAATTAGATAAAAGATGGGAAAAATGTCACCTGACCCGAGTCTTGATCTCCACTGCAACAGCCAGACGGAAGTGTCATAAACGGCATGAAATCTTCCTGCCTTGTATTGGTGCCTTATGCTGGTGTAATGGTCAGAGTAATTTTCTTGGTCCACTCTGGGCCCCACAGTACCAACTGAGCATCGTTTAAAGCATACCTGAATATTGTTGCTGGCTATGTCGATCCTTGTATGACCACAGTAGAACAATCTTCTAATGGCTGCTTCCAGAAGGATAACACACCACGTCAAAGTTAAAATAATCTCAAAACATGAACATGACACCAAGTTCACGGTTCTCAGACGACCTCCACAGTTACCAGATCTCAATCCAGTAGAGTGCCTTTTTTGATTTGTCAGCTTCACAATTTAAGTAAGATTTTAAGATAGGAAGTCGAAATTTCGAGTTAAGTATCACGAAATTTCGGATTTAGTCATAAGTAATACATATTTTTGAAACTATAAGTTGAACATTTAAAGTTATGCATCTCAGAATTTGTGCACACATCTAGAAATTTTCCATTACTTCTGATTAAAAAAAAAAAATGTATTGAAGAGGATTAGGGCCACTGGGCTCACGTCTTTTTTATTTATTTTCCAGAATTTGGAGAAAAGTCTCAGAATTTTGGAAAAGAAACCCCCCTCCCTCCCCTAGTGGCTCTAATCCTCTTCCGTAAAAATGAGAGAAGTAACTCAAAAGTTTTAATTTTTTTTTAAATGTAAAGCTAATAACCCCAAATTTTTATGGAATGTAAAATTTGGAGTTACATCTCAACATTTCTTTCAAGTTATTAATTAAAATTTTTAGGATAACCTGAAATTTTGCTTTAGCTCTTCCTGACTATTTGTTATTAATTTCCCCCCCAGTGGTGAAAACAAGCTTCCTCTGATTTATTATAACACTGTAATAATATATAATGATAATAATAATCCATCTATCTATCTATCTATCTATCTATCTATCTATCTATCTATATATATATATATATATATATATATATATATATATATATATATATATATATATATATATATATATATATATATATATATATATATATATATATACACACACACACTTCCTAAACTTATATCAGAAAATCACTATCCACCCATCTTAGATGACACACAAAACCATTTAATCCCACTTCCATTTGCAGCCATAAAAAAACCATTGTCTTATTCAACTTGAAATTATAGTCATATTTTATTACAATATTAGAATTTGTACACATTGCCCTCTCCATCATCTTTCATTTATAAATTTATTACATAAATATAATCAAAAAATGCAAAATAACGAAGGCAAATTTAACATGAATTCAAAAACAAAAAGTGTCACCTGACTCTGCGATAGAAACTCGAGGAATGTATTTTTCATATATATATATATATTTTTTAAACAAAGGTCAAACAAGTCAGAGTAGAGTCATCTAATCAAATTTTTTTTTTTTTAAAAAGAAGCTCTGCAACATTAAAAAAAATGTCAAGAGACTCATGTTCACTCATTGTTTTTGATCATTACTCATGGGCTGTAATGGTGTTGCTAAGTTATTGCAAAAATAAAAAAAAATTCTCACTTTTGAAGACCAATCCAAAGAAAAAATACTGGGATTATTAAATTTATCATTGGCTGTAAGATAAATGTAAAGATTAGTACTCATCCAACATAGGAGCTCCCTTTAAGTGAGAAGATAATTATAACAAACCTATAAAAAAAAGCTTCTATTATCACCCCCAACAGCTGGTCAGTTTATGATCATCAAACAGATCTGCAATCTGAGTAATCTTCACAAAACTCATGCAAAAATAAAAATCACTGCATGACCTTTAATGCAACCCTGCCCTTTGACGCTCATCTCATGCAAATCTAGGGTCTTGTATTTTTCAACAACCTTTTGGGACTTTGCTACTTTTGGGAATTCTCCACGCGGTTTTTAAAGACTTCTCTACCAGATTTAAAGATACATCGCATCTCGAATGTTGACAATGACAATCAGTGATTTTGCTTGTGAGCTAACACTGGTCAACCCTGTGACGTCAGGCATCAGATGTGACAACTATAATTGTGAACATGCAGACACTGAACAAACCAAATGAACAAAAATCTAAAAAACCCTTAAACCAAATTAACCAACAGGAACCTCCATCATCCACATAGTCGAGCAGTGTAACATTAAATACAGCATGTAAAAAACAAAAACTGTAGGAAAAAAAGGTGTATTATAGAAAATTATATTATTACAGTATGTATGTATATATATATATATATATATATATATATATATATTGACCTGTAAAGATTTTTAAAAAATAAACCAGAAAAACACCCAGAAAAGTGTAAGCTTTGATGTAAACTTGTAAAAACAACCCTGTGATCATGTGGCTAAAGAAAAAGCTGATATGTGAATTAACCCCCAACCTTTCATTCATTCAAGCGAACATCACGAGAGCCGTTTTAAACAGCAGACAGGGAGAGTTGGGTGTTTCTCAGCGGTGCTGCCGTAAATGTCAGAGATTCTGGAGAGGATAAAGGGAGTCGCTAAGCTGCAAACGTCTTACCACCTCCTCGCCGGGTCCTTGATCCACGTATAACATGCTGCTGATGAGGCTGAGAGGTGGCTTGGGATGTCAATATCCAAGAGTGGAAAAAAAGGTTTGTTTGGGGTGGAGTGGGGAGTTTTTCTTTTTTTTTTTTAATTAAATCCCAGTGAGAGCAACACATGTACACAGTGTGACTGGGTTCTTGTTTCTCAATAGCCGTCCTTCTGAGTGATCATATGATCCTGGATCCTCTGCAGCATCTCCTGCATCCGCCGCAGCTGGGAGAAGAGAGCAGAGAGAGGAGACGGGTGTTAGTGTGATACGTTTGAATGCGACGCATCCACTTTCATAGCGGTGTGAAGTCTGAGGGGGATTTCGTCGAAGCTATTCATTTACGCACGGCTGCACAGGCAACAAATCAATAAACGCCCGGGAGATGGGCCTGTTCTCCCCAAACCACGTGACGTGTGCTGAATGGCAGCAGGGAAACAAGGCTCCCTCCATCTGCTGCTTCACTCTGGACTACAGAGTATCTGTTATCACAGAAGCAGCACTTTAGGATATTAAAATCACTAGTATCAGTCAGCTACTCAATCACCTAATCATGTTGAGTGAGTTCCCCCCCCTATCAGATTTGTTGGAAATAAGCAGGTAACACAGGTGTTATACAGCTCCTGTTCACCTGGAGATGTTTGTCCAGCTGCTGCTGTGTGTGGGTTGGCTATAACACCCGTGGGCAAAGATGTATATTGAGCTAATTTGGTGTTACTGCATTGCTTCATGTTGATCAGACAGAAAATGTAAAATAAACAAATGAGGGAAAAAATAAGACTCTTTATTTAATGAAATAAATAGATTTTGCACGGTCTGGTGTTGCAGAGGGAAGGGGGCTGGTATTGACATAGCTTATTTAACTCATTATGATTGCAGGACAACATTAAAACCATATATAGCCGTCTATTCCTGAGACTCAAAACAGTCATTAACAGGGCAACAGTCTAGCATCTACAAACCCAAAATAAAAAGGAATCTATAAGGAAGGTTTCTTTTCACAACAGTAATATTTATAACTAAACTTTGCAAAAAAAAAAGTAAAGAAATTTGGGTTTGGTTGATTATTTCTGTGTTGCAACGATGCTGCTTGGTAATAAATCTTACACTGAGGGAATGCCTGTTTATTTCCTGTTAAATGGTGCCACATTTATAATGAAAATACATCTGTGGGTTGAGCAGCAGATTTAAGCATGTGGGTTATGTGCATTAAAAACATTCTCTACCACAGAGATGATTAATTCTGCTATTGACTCTTGTTTTGAGCTTCTGACACCATGACTGCCCTTCACCATCAGGCCCCTTTGCACCAGTGTCTGCAACATGTGCGGTGGGACCTAAACATGTGGAGGACCGTTATGTCCAGATTGTTGCTCTGAGAGGGTAACGGCATTTGCTGTTGGCATCTCCCTCACAGGAAAAACAAGGCTTGTCATCACTGCAGGCAAGGTCGATGCAGAGAGATTTCGAGATGAGATTTTGCAGCCAATGGCCATCTCTCTACAGTCCGGGACTGAACTCTATTCTCTAAGATAACAATCCCCCCACCCCCACAGAGAAGGGTTTATCAGAGACTACCTCCAGATTTTGGGAGTGGAGAGGATGAAATGGCCCACCTGACCTTACCCCCGATCCCAAAAACCTGTAAGTGGCATGTTTGCGGGATCAGCTTGGGCCATAATGAAACAACATAACATTGGCTGATTTGGGACAAATGCTGATTGAAGAACAGGATGCCATCCCAAAGTAGTGTGTGACCAAACTGGAGACTAGCATGAGGAGGAGGGTGCCAGGTCATTGGGGTTGTATTAAACAATTAAAGTATGTTTTGTTTCTTCAGACTTAAATAATCTAATCCATTAAATTACACCAAACAAGAGTCAATATCATAGCTGTTTGGCATTGGCAGGGAAGATTCGTCAAGTTTTTTCATGGGCTCAACTCTGCTGCTCGACTGACAAATGCATAAGATATAAGAATACAAGGTTTATTGCCTGGAAGCATTGTTACAACAAAGAAGCAATCAACCAAACACAAATTTCCCTACTTTTTTTTGCTACTTTACTTCCACTAAGCATCACAGTATTGCACAGTATGTAGCCCTTTAAATACCCACTAACACCAGGTTTTTTCTGTCAGTCTTAACACTTTCCCATCATTATCCTTCCCACCTTCTCTGGCCTGCCATGCACAGATGTTATGAACTCAGGTGCAGGAACACATGTTACATTCAGCTTTTCTTTCTTTAATCCTGAGAAGGTTCATCCTGAAACTCTGGATGATGGCGTGGTTATAAACATCCTGGTGCTTCCAGAGAGTAAGTGGCAATCTCTTTTCCTAGTCACAGTTTAAAGCTCCAAAAGGCTACAGGTTTACTCTATAATTAAACCAGTTCCTGTTTATGACACTGTTTTCTTGTGAGTTTCACAAAACGTGATCTGACTGCACTTAAAAAAAAAGTTTTTGGGTAAACACATCATCTGTGAGCTAAAGATACTCAGAGAGCTTCATCGCCTTTGTGATCTGAGTGCCTCTCTGGGCTGGGCTGACGGTCTGAGTGCTCGTGGTGATCAAAATTGTGGGCAGAGTCATGCTCGTGGTCGTGATGCGACTCCAGTTCGTGGTCGGCGTGCCGTACCTCCTCATCTTTCTCTCTGATGAGCTTTTCCGTCTCGGTCTCGGCCACTCCGGGCACCACTGGGATGGGGAAGTCTGTGCCACTCTCCCGGGTTAGCTTACTGCAGAGAGACACACGTTTTGGAAAAACGCTTCAGTGAGCAAGTTCAGAGTTTACTACAAAGTGAGAACACAGACCAATGTAAATAAACCTGTGATGTCTAATCAGCTGCCGACAAACATTGTTAAGACACTACACCAGACACGTCAGCGCAAACCCACCAAATACCTCAAGAATATATGAAGGTCACACGTTTTTTTAATCACAATCTCCTTCTCAAAACAACAATATTCTAACATTGTTATAATTCATATCTTCATCTTGATTTTTCTTGCGCCATATTTCTTTCATCTCACTAAAACTTATTTCTCCCGTCCTTCAGCGTGAGCATACTTGCGGTTGCGCTCCTTGACGACCATGCGGGTCATGCTCTGGATGCACTGAGCTCTGTAGTTCTCGTAGTGAGTCTCTCGGGTCACGTCCTTGAGATCTTGCATGTGCGTGCGAACGAGCATGTTCCTCAGCTTCACGAAATCGCAGTGTGCTGGGTTTTCCACTGCAGACCACAGAGTGAGGATCAACTACACACTCAATACTTATACACGTTCACTGTTGACTTTTGCAATGGTACATCTATACAGAAAGCATTTTAGTATGTATGATTTTGAGGTCTTTGTTTGGGGGAACATGTGAGGTCAAGGTTACCTTCTACAATACCCCAGGGGTACAGACGGCCTCGCACCCTCTTCCCTTTGGCCTCCACCACGGTGTTGCTGCCTATTACTGCAAAGGGGATGCTTTCCTAAAGGGGTCAAGATAAAGATCATAATATTAAAAGCATGTTATGGTCATAAAGATCACATCTGGCTGGGCAGGGTGTGAACACATCTGTATCAAAAAAAACAAAACAACAACAGACCAGTTATATCCCTTCCTCTTAAATGTCTTCGTCCTTTCTTGTGTAAGACCTTTTTTCCCCCTTTTTAAACCTGATCTTTACCTAATCCAACAGGAGGTAGAATTCCTCATTTTAAACCCCAAAGTTATTGATTTGATTGTAATCATACTGACATGACCGTAGCATATGTAGTCGACTGGACCATGAACTTAAGATAAAGCTTTGCATTAACTTTGCCTAGAGCACTGTGAGTGTATAGGGCAGCATAGGGCATAGATAAATATGATATCAATAAATATATTATATGTTTTTAAGATTTTCCTCATGTCACATACTTACATTGTTCAAAATGTGACATCTAACAAATTTGTTACATTATTGCAATTATTGCTGTTCCAGTAAATAAACCAGTATTTAGATCTTTATCATAGTGTTAGAATGAAACGCTGTGTTGATATGATAAATTAAATTACACGTAGTAATAAAATTATTAAAGACGTGTCACATGGTCAAACAAGCGCTGCAGGCCTGGCAAAACCAGCCTGTATGACACAGAAAATATATCCTATACTTACTAAAATTAAAATATATGAAATGCATCATAATTAAGAAGTAATTCTGATTTTCTTGATAGTTATTGTTTATTGACCAAACTAAAGATCTGTGTGTTGAGCAGGGGTTTTGCTAGTAGTGATAACTTTTGCTTTTATTTCCACCGACTGTGTGCTTAGTACCACCTTACAATACGGGAAGTGTAGAGGAGGCTGATTCATCAACACTTAAATCCACCAGGTCTGACTATATAGTCTGTTCACTCATTTTAATGTCAATTCTTATTAATATTAAATTTGTTTGCAGCACAATTTGTTTTGAATGACAATGATTTGTCTTGACTCTCAGCATTCTGCTTTCAGCTGAGTTTAGTGTACTAAACACAAATACTTGGATGAAGAAAAGAAAGAAAGGAGATCACTGATCACCTTCAGCTCATGGTCTTGTTGCTTGAAATCTTCATCTTCATCAGAGTCGCAGTCGGGGAACTGGTATATCTTTATACCGTACTGCTCAATCTCCTCTCTGATCTGCAAAGAAAAACAGTGGAAAAACATGTCTGATGTCAAAGTGTGAATAACGTCCTCTGTGAGGATACAAGTAAAACACTCTGCGGCGTATTCACGGATTGATTCGTGGGATGAAACATGCAGTCGCCTTGCCTTAATTTTCTTTTTCTTCACTTCACCAGGGGTGAGTGTGTCTGCTTTGGCCAAGACTGGGACAATGTTGACCTTCTCATGGAGAGCCTTCATAAATTCCACATCCAGAGGTCGGAGGCTGGAAGAGATGAGGCAAAACATACCAAGAAAGGATAATGAGACACTTATTATTTATTAGGATAGTGTAGAGTAGACAAGAGAGTGGGCATTTTCGAAAAAGGTGAGTCACCTGAAAGCAGGCCACTGCAATAAGGACTACAGCTTTCAGCACATGAGGAACGCAAACTTTATTTTAGGGGTTCTCTGAGTTTTTATGGCCGGGTCGGTGTTTGTAGAGTGTAGAGTTTCTTCAGAGAATGATGGTTTGCGCACGTTTATCACTAACCATTAGTGAGGTTGGAGTTACATTCCAAGGCAAAAAGTTATCAATCAGTGTCAGGAAGGTTTAGTTTGCTAATGATGACTAATTGAAGGAAAATACTTCCCGAGTCACATTTGGGCTGCCCTATCATGGTTTAACATAAACTGTGGCTGAATGAAATATACAAGCCATGCGCTTTTTCCACGTTGCCTTCACAGGCCACAGAAAACTTCAAAAAGGGCCACCACTGATGATTTACTGTTAGACAAGTTTAAACTGGGGTTGATAATCATTAACTGTTAGATAATTTTGTGCCAATAAACTCCATTTAGATTTGAAAGCGTTTCATAAATGCTCATGAATTGCTGGCCATCAGGATCAGGCAACAACAGATTTACCTGCCGATCCACATCTAGATTTCTCCACTCTAAGCTTTCCTGCATCAAGTCTTATCTGTAGTTCAAAATTAAAGGAAGTAGGGGTGCTAGTTTATCTCAGAGATTTAGCATGTGACCACATGCCATACAGCTGAAATGCATCAGTCTGGGTTGGAGTCCTTCCCCTCCTCTCTCTCCTTTTCCCCCCCATCTAATGCTGCACTATCAAATGACGGCAAAAATGTACAACCCCCCTCCCCCCCAAAAAACTTGAAGCATAAGATGATGTCTCTGGCTGCATGGCACACTGGCCGACCAATCAGTGGCAGCAGACATTTGCTCGCCAACAGAGGGAGCCGTTTCTCCATGGCTGTCACGCTGAAAATGCTCTGCAGCATTACTTGAATTTTATGGTATTCTGGCTCCTTGATGAACACAGATCTGGATGCGCACAAATGTGCTGAGAGGTACCACAACAGCACACAGCACAAACAATTGATTAGTGTGAAATCACTGCATCAGATGTAAAGTTATCCAAGGGCAGTTGAGAGTTGCTTTATCTCTGGGAAAGATGCTGGGCATCAACAATTTAAGAGGCTGAACACACTGTGAGTAAACACCGATCCACTAGATACGTGTGGAAGATATCACGTGTGCGCTCAGGTCGATGGCTGCGATAAACACGTGATCAGAGATCACGAGGAAAAGTGTAGTTAATGGTCCCATTATCATTTCTGAACATTGCACGTGATAATGTGCTGCAGCAGAAACAACTTAATCTTCCATATTTTTAGAAGTAATAATAAAGAGAGGACGAGTAGGCTGAGTTAGCTGTAGCTTTGTCATACCCGTGACCGAAGGGTGAGATGAAATAGAGGCAGCAGTGTACGCGGTTGTCCTGGATGTTCTTGCGATTGAGGCCACTCTCATCCCTGAAGTACTGCTCGAACTGCTGGTCAATGTAGTCAGCCACTGACTTCCAGCTAAAGCAGAAACACACAGGGGCGTTCAGTCTCTGAGGCAAAGTGTAACAGCTGACCGTGTAACTCAGATTCACTCGGGGTTATCTGATGCGTTAAACATGTCTGTACCATTCAGTGTTGTTCACAGCGTCCCCAAACCCAGGGGTATCCACAATGGTGAGTTTCAATTTGACACCTTTCTCCTCTATATCCACCGTGTGTTTGGTGATTTCTACCGTTTGTGTGATTCTCTCTAGGATAGAAAAAAAAAGTAAAAAGCCCTCAGCCATTACATAATATAGTACAGCAAATTTTAAAACAAATAATCACACGCACCTTCTGCATTGAGCAGCTTCCTATCTTTGTACAGATCTGTGAGAAACAGACTGTTGACCAGGGTGGACTTTCCCAGGCCAGATTCACCTTCAAACAAAGCACAACAAAGAAGAAAAGACCGTCTTTTTAAAACAAGCACGGTCTTAAGATCAAATAGCAGCTAATGCTAAAACGAGGATTTACCTGCTACCATGAGCGTGAAATCAAATCCTTTCTTGACAGACTTGCGGTGCACCTGGTTTGGCAGCGTTGCGAAACCCACGTACTCCTTGTCCTGGTCCTACAAATGCACAAAAAGATAAAAATGGAATAAGGAAACAGAGGCTGTGTACACCATGGTTTCTTTTTTCAAACCTGATATCGGCTTTTTGAAATATTTTGGCATTGTTGTCCCATTTGCAGTATTTTGACGGCAATAACGGCAACAGCACAAAACCAAACAAAAAACAAAAAACAAAACAAACAAAACAACGACAACAAAAGGAACCCCCCCCACCAAAAAAAGCAATATGCCCAAATAAAAAGGCAGATTTGCAACCATGGAAAATGTATTAATTTTAGACTGTAAAACATGGTATGAAGTGTATCAGCATGTTACAGCACACGGGCTTCCTGACCATGACGCCTTGTATTACCTCACTACTGTCGTATGGGTCAAATCGAACCCAGGGGCTCTTTGGCCTGGAGGGACTGACGGGGGACGGCAAGTCAAACTCCACGCTTCGGCTTTGTGGCAAACCGGAGTCTGAACCCGAATCTGACTGGGCCCTGCCGGCCACGGGGGGCCGCAAATATGACGGGGTGTGGGGGCGGTCATTGCCCACGGCCTGCCTGTCCGCATCATGAGCCTCGGGGTCATGATGGTGGTGATGCTTGTGATGGTGGAGACCGTGCCCACCATGATGCTGAGGGTCCTGCATAATGTTTTCCACTTCTGAGTCATCTGAATGGCTTGAGGGCTGGAGAGAAGCGAAGGTCGTGGGGGGGGGGCGGAAGGGATGACGAGGCAAACAGGAAAAAAAGAAATACGGTGGAGGGAAAAGAGGAACGGTAGAGCACCAATGTAGAGGGGGAGGTATGGAGATCCAGAGGGTAGAAAGTTTTAGAAAATCAACTTAAAATTTTATGGTGAGGAATTTAAGACAGCAACAAAGAGATCTTTCATATCTGACAACTCAAAACTGTTAGTATACCCAGCTGAAGGCCAGTGGGTAACACATGACATTTCTACATTAATGTGGATGAGCCTTTAACTATTCATTGGAAACAGGATACATGTTAGGGACTTTACAGCTGGTGGATCACCTTCTATTATAAATGAAGTCATGTTAGAGCTGAACACTGCAGCCAAGTTGTTTTATGAAACTAACAATGAATGAACTCCAATACTGTGTTTATATTTACTCTCCTTTAAGAGTGATCGGTAATATTAAAGACAAGGACTGTTTTAGACATCAGGTATTTTACTCTTCATTAAAAATGCAAACTTTAAAAGTGTAAATTTTCTGTAAGAGGACACGCAGCTATGGACTCTAGTTACAGTTACTAAAGTCTCCCTGATAGATAAATAATGGAGTGGAATTCGGCAAGCAACACGGCCACTCAAATTCAGCTGTGAGCACACACTGTGACACAGTTTTAAATTTAAATTTAGACCCTAAAGAGATCAATTCATGTCTAATCCTTTGCTTAAGCACATAAAAACTACAGACTTTGACGGCAGAAATCAGCTGAAGATGGGCAGTAACAGAAAAAAATATATATATTTGGGGGGGGCATCACCGATACCTGTTCATGGTGATCATGATCATGGTGTCTGCTCTGATTAGGGGAAGCTGGACAGGAGTCTTGTTCATCTGATGAAGAGGAATGCTCGTGGTCACTGTCCTCCATTGCAACTGGGGCTAAAGCGCACTCTGTGATCTTGAATCCAAAGGGCGCATGCGTGTGGTGAGGTTTATCGGGGAAAAGAACAACAGGGAGGTTGAAGAAGAGGATGGAGAAGGGCCAACAAAGAGCCTCGCAGATCCACGCATGAACCACAAGGAGGACATGAGGAGTACAGGTAAGATGGATAAAGACGAGGAAGAAGACGACAAAAAAATTAAAAAAGCTAATGAATAAAAGAACATACCATTTACAGCAGAAATGGTACGATGTATGTTATAATATAACAAGGGACTGAATATTAGATATATGCTATAAATTAATATGCGTCTGTATACATTTGATTGCAAAATCAAAACATATATAGGATGAGCTAAACAGGGGCAGGAATTAATAAGCATTTGCTTCCTCATTATTATTTTTTTTCCAAACAGGAATTGCTCAATATTTTCAAGATGATATCTTTCTTTGATGTCATGTTCATTCATTTTTTTTTATATGTATTAACTCTCGTTATGCGTTTCAAAATAAAGATTTGATACAGATTCAGGCCATGTTCACTCCTCTTGTTCTGGTGCCATTTTCCTATTCATGCTCCCAGCTACAGTTACTATTGCAAAAGCTAACTACAAGTTTGACAGCAAGTAACTTCTGTGCCAATTTCTTTCCAGTTTAATTATGATAAAAAAAGCTTAGCATGTAATCTTTTTGGTGTTTCCACATGGTTAGGTGCTCCACCTGTGACCTACAGCTCTAATATGATTGGGATTTAGAGCTTAAGGGCAGAGGAAACAGTGATAGTTTCACCGATTGAAATCGGGAAATCTGTGACCTGCTTTCCTGATGCACAACCAAAGCCCTAAGATCAATGTCCAGCATGGTGGGTTCTGTGTCCTACATAAAATAAACTGTCAATCACCAACATTTTGCTTTGGATTACAAATCCACAGAAGTGCATCAAACAGACTCCCACTACTTTTTTTTTTTGCTTAAATATGAAAAAAGCTTCAAAGCGACTTTTAGATGTATCATCTGGAATATCACACTAAAACAACTCAAGTGACTACAGGAATAAAAATCAAAGAACAAACTAATTATCAAACATATTCTCAGTAAAGTGGATAAAAGCACGTTCACCTGTTCTCACCTCCTTTCTTTCGATGCCTCACCTGTGTCTAAAACTCTCTTCCTTTTACTTCTTAAAAACTGCTCCTCGTACAAAGTCCAGCAGGAATCAGAAAGCAAAGAGCAGCGGCTCCAGCATTTATACAACTCCACACTAGAGGACACAGCGCCCTTCAGCTCCATTGAGCTGGTCGGCACCCCGGGGAGCTGATCAGTGGCATTGATGAGGTGCACGTCAGCGCTCACAGGCAACACCAACCCAGACATAGACTACATCCATCAAATCTACTTAACTTTGGGGCTGCACAGCTCCATGTCGTGCACAATTATACACAAACTGTGAGTTTGACATCTTCTGCTGTTTCACCGTTTTGTCTGACAATTCACATTGACACCAGCAAACAGCCTAATCTGATGAGTTGAACCTGATAACAAAGCAAAAAGATAAGGAAACACTGATAGCAGCATTAGAGCAGAAAACATGATGCTACTTTGTCACTGTGTTGTACGGTGTGTGGACTGATGTTATAACATGAAGACAAATACTGTGCATATTTTGCAGGGCCCATTCTTAACCTTTGCCACTCACAGCTAATGTCTGTACTCCATAAGCCTACAATGACAGTTCCTGTGACAATAAAATATGTCAAGAGCAGAAGTATCCTCACAAAAGACTTACAGAAACTGCTCAGGGTTTGCAGTGTGACATCAAATTCAATTCTAATAATGATCGGTTCAGCCAGAGAGGATCTGAGGCAGAATTTCCTCTCATTCTGTTTGGGAGCTCGAGTACTAAAGGAGGTGACTAAAGTCAGATATTTAGGTTACATCATCAGGAACAATCACTGTGATGATAATTAGAGCCTGACAGCTATTGATACCAAAACCAATCTCCACATTTGGTGATTTAAAAACAGGATAAACTCATATACTGATGTGCAATGCTGATATACTACCCCAAATGTGTATATTGTACAGCTGGTCTTAAAATCGGTCCTAGTGGTGTATTTAGACTAAAACTAAAACGAAAAAGAATAATGACTTTAACTAAAAGCCCTACAAGTCTCTGCAGAGGACCATCACCACCTGACTGTCAGCCTGGCTATCGCTGACCATGTGAGTTGTCTACTTAGAGGTAGGACTGTAGAACTATACAACATCCACAGACACACATATACTCTGCACATATTCAAAAGAGACATCAGGGCCTCAAATGCTCTTCTTTCTCTCCCTTAAAAATTTCAGAATGCAGAAAATGACTGACCTAAAGAACAGCTTGGAATAAAGAGTATCACAAAGGTAACCACCAAATGTTTCCACCAGATCACACGAGGTGAAGCCGAGCTGCTTACTGCCTCATTATAAACATAACTGCCGGCAATGCTGATGAATTCACTAATTAAGCTAACAAATGAATTACTTATAAACTATTTATCTGCCAAGGCACTTGTCTTCACGTACCACATTAAGCATTTAGGAGAACTCCTCATTTATAAGCAAATTTATTCAGCAACTTGCTCCCAGTTTCAAACTCTGCAGTTTGCATTGTCTTTACAGGAGACATCATCGTGTCTGGGAATCACACAGTTACTGTACACATTTCCTATTCCTTTTCTGTTGTATGCACATATTTCAGAAACTTACATGTTACCTTTTTGTGTAGTGTGTCTGTGTCTTCATTCCTTTCTACTTTTGTAGCATTCCTGAAGTTGACCCCAACTTCAGAGCTTGGTTACAGATTTCTTCTCTAAGCCAAACATACTCTCAGTTTACTCCATCTTTAAAAGCAGCCGAGATAGCAGGCATTACTGAATGCAGGTAGGGGATTTGTCTTCCTCTAAGCACTAAAGCAGCTTTGTACAGCAAACTGATGAGGTTCAAACAGGTTCAAATTCTTCCTCTCACACCAAAGCAGTCATCAGGCCATTGCTCCGCTGTGTTCTCGGCCCTGATATTTAAGAATTTAGAGCCGAAAAGGTCTTAAGAAAGGAATGCCACAGGAAATTGTGTTTGGTTTTTTTTTTTTTTTTTAAATATACCTAAGGAAACATTAATTTT
This sequence comes from Perissodus microlepis, assembly GCF_051167445.1. NCBI lineage: Eukaryota > Metazoa > Chordata > Actinopteri > Cichliformes > Cichlidae > Perissodus > Perissodus microlepis. The sequence goes on along the minus strand of NC_140474.1, from coordinate 19,235,855 downwards.
CTCTTTTATTCAGCTGGAAGAAAAAACAGCAGATTAACACAGCTCAGACTATAAGTCAAGCACAATTACAACTATTCTGTGTTCCTAGTATGCATAAAGTAGGAAAAGGGATATTGGGGAATTATTAAGGTAGAGTTCAACATAGGCGAGACATTTAGGCTGATTTTACTGGAGTTCCATTTTCCACATGCAAACATTTCCACTAACTTTAAAACACCATTCAAGTATCTCCTGACACATTAATCTTGGGCTTAAATGCATTCCCACTAAAATGCACTTCAGCGCAACTTGCTCAGCGCCATCTTTCCAATTCAGTCTGGGTGGAAAGGAAAGCCCGTAAACCTGCACTTTAATGGTTCATGTGAACAGGCTGAACAATTCAAATATGAGCAAATGTTCTGAGATCAGCAAAAGCTCCTTTTAACAAGACTTACCATCATATATTTCTTAAAGTTGGCTTCTCCAAGCCAAAAGAAAGGCAATTTCCAGTCCCGAGCCAATAAAAAATGAAAGTCAGGCTATTGTGTGTCATGCAGATAAATCAATATGCTAATGAAACACATGATTGACTAGGGATAGAAAGATTAGTGCTGCTCTCATGAGCAATACAAACACAGAAAAGCCATACAACTTACATAGCTCTAGATTTAAAGTTTAGAAAGAGACCCCAACAAAAGTTTAAAAAAGAAAAAGAAAAATAAAGCCCCCAATCTTGTGTAAGATTTACAGAAGTGTCCCCCTAATCCCGATTTCTCCAATATTAACTGATGACGTGAAAACAATCTTCTTTAACTAGAATGAAACCTGATGGGCTTTGACATCTATGTCACATTTTTCCATTTTGGTCCCACACAGTCTCCCACTGGAATGAGTCTCCACTGAGACCTGAACCAATTATAATTTCCATAACTGGCTCAGGGTGAGTTCATCGAGAAAATAAGCAACTGTTCGCTAGAGAATCCACGCAGAGTTTGACGAGAGATAAAACAGAACAGATAAACTGCCAACTGGGTGAAACCATGGTGTAGCTGGTTCTGATCCAAAGTGGTACTGTGAGGATCGGAAGCACAAAGCCCCAGCTGGAAATCAGGAACACCAATGCCCAAGAAGTAGTGCCAAACAGGCCTTCATAACACAACAGTCCATATGGCTTTTGAGACTTCCTCACATTATTCAAAAATGCTTTAAAGACTTCCTCACATTACTCAAAAAAATTAATCTACATTTTCTACATAGCAAAACAAAGGAGGGAGGGAAAAGTAATCACTGGTATGTGGACACAAACGTTTTGCCTCTGGAACGGACATATTTTACTTTGTCAACAGCTGCGTCTGTCATTTCCTGCAACACTGATAAAAATGCACTTATGATGTTCGCCTGAAACGTCCTGTTTGCCGTGTGAAATTAGTAAGAAGTGGGGTTAAAGTAACAATTTTAGCTCTTTGTTGCATATACAGTCCACAAAGATGGATTCAATAATCTTAATGATATTTAATAAGCAGTCTAAGAGGCAAGTGGTAGGTTTCTGCACAGCTACTGAGATGAATAATACTAGCCTTTGAAGTTCTTTCCAGTCCTTTAACAAGAAGACCACTGTTGGAAAAAACAACCTCTCAAGTATGTGTGGCATTTATTACGATGGGAGTAAAATCTTTATGCTAAGCGGTGCAGTCCCTGAGAAACAATTGGAGGACATGAAACCTAGCCAAACACAAACAAGTTGTGCGGCTGACTGTGCTGCTTTGTTACTTTTGGATCAAGATGGTGGGTTTGGCTGGCACAGCGCTGATGGACGGTGATATGTTGCATTAAATGCTGCTCTCAGGGGAAAAGCCCTCTTCAAATGTACGACATGGGAAATGCAATCAGAAGCTGCCAAAAGTCATAAAGAAGCCGGGCAGCGTGTTGTTATTCACCGTCCGTGATGAAAGCACATTTCAGCTCGGTAGGAAATGCAGTTGACAGAGTCGTATATAATCCAGCTACAATAATTACTGCACTATTATTCACTTCATGCTAAATCATTTTTGCTTGACATGAGGTGCCATGGTTGGCACGAATTCTCTCTCTACTGTATGCTGGTAGACGGAGCATGATTATTATCATTTCATACACACTGTGTTGATATTATGCTCCTCCTAGATTTTAGTGTTTCCACAATTCAATACAAGACACTATTTATATAGCACCAACTCACAACAAAAGTCACCTCAAGGTGCTTTACGCTGTCAGATGAGAGAAAAAACCCAACAATAAGACAATCCACTTTGAGCAACCACTTGACAACAGTGGGGAGGAAGAACTCCCTCTTATCAGGAAAAAAAAACCTCTGAGAGAACCAGATTCTGTGAGGGGTAGCCATCTATTCTGATGAGTTGGGGTGGAGAAAAAGAGTAGACAGAAAAGGAAAGCATAGAGAGCTATTACAGACAAACAGAAACTATGTGAGAGAGTAGAAAAAATTAATGACAAACAGCAGTAAAACAAGAGAGTGGAGTGGGTCTCCTACCAATCGGAATCAGTGGATTGCCTCCCCAGCTACTCTCCCATGTGAGAGTATCCTTGAGTAGTGCGAGTTCGAATGTTAGATACAGCACATGCATGAATGCTTGTTTGATTCGGCAAATGAGGCTTATAGTCAGGGGTGCACATAAGTGGTCCACGGGTGCGCATTTGCTGTCAAAAATAAAAGACGCGCACCAGATAAGAAGTTGCAACGCGTGTTTGCGTACATATAAAAGGCACTGTATTTGTCAGCTAGAGTGGGATTTTCACGGCATATACTGCACCACATCTCTGTGCTTTCATCATTTGTTTGAAGCCAGCTCACATCCTGCAACCACTTTTCCGAGAATACGCGCTTCTTTTTTGCGGTTCGGACAACTTCTGACATTTCTTTGGAGGTGGAGGAGCTTGCTTCTTTGACATCTTTAAGAGTTCTAAACAAATGTCTGTCCTCCTCCAGAAAATCTTATGTACGCAAACGCGCGTTGCAACTTCTTATCTGGTGCGCATCTTTTATTTTGACAGCGAATGCGCACCTGCGGACCACTTATGTGCACCCCTGACTATAGTAAAGAGTTCTTGGAGTTCAGCTGCAGCAGAAAAGTTGAACATAAGTACCACAACATTTCACATGTTAGAGTGGAGAAGAAGTGCTCACTGCCATCATGGGAAGTTCCATCCACTGCCTAGGCCTTAATAGTTGTTATCACAAGAAGTGATCCACTAGTCGCACATTGCTTTGTCACCGACACCTCAGTTACCTAGGTATCAAAAAGGAAAATTTAAAGTCTAACATTAAAAATAGAGAGAGTGTCTGTCTCCAAAAGCCAAACTGGGAGAGAGACAGTTGAAGGCTGTGTCTCCCAGTCTACTTTTAGAAACTCTAGGAACAACAAATAAGTCTGCAGTGTGAGAGTGAAGTGCTCTACTGGGACAATATGATAGTTTGTGATACCCGAAAGATCTCACAGAGCCTGATCATTCAGGACCATCCCTGTGAGATGAAGGATTTATATTCAGTGAAAAGCAGCCAGTACGAGAAAACTATTACTTCTATTTTGGATGAGCTGAAGGCTTTTCAGGGAGCTTTTAGCTGTTCATTAGGTAATAATGAATTAAAATACTACCACCTAGAAGTAACAAACTTGTGGACTAGCTTTTCAGCATCACTCAGGAGACAGGATGTTTATAGTTTTAGCAGTATTGTGCAGATAAAAGGAGGCAGTCATAGACATTTGTTTAAGGTGCCGGTTGAAGGAGATATCCTCGTCAAAGAACGACTCCAAGAAAAATTAGATGTCATGAATATAAAAGCTGCATTTATACTAATAAAGCATGATTACAAATGCTTTCACAGCATTAACAACACTGTGTGTATTCCTCTTTACAATCTTAATGTTGTAGAATAGAGAGGCTGAATCCCAGTAAGGTTTCCCCTTGTGATGAGGCCAGTAGCAGGTGGTGAAGGGAGCCATGTGTGTGTCGTGTGAATGCTGTGGTTGTTTGGATAGTTATAGCGGCGCTCTGTGTGAAGCTGGCTCAGTTCAGAGAGAGAGAGAGAGAGAGAGAGAGAGAGAGAGAGAGAGAGAGAGAGAGAGAGAGAGAGAGAGAGAGAGAGAGAGAGAGAGAGAGAGAGAGAGAGAGAGAGAGAGAGAAATAGTCCAACTCACCACACTCTCCCACAGCTATAGAGCCCATACAAATATTCACATGACCACAAATATTCACTGCTACACACAAAAAATTATGTTTTTATCATTTCCTACTCCAAGTCAAAAGAATACAAAAAGATAGCAGCACCCTAATCAGGTGTTTCCTCTTCCTCAAATGTATTTCTGTCACAGTAAAGCACCAGGAAACGACGTCTTCCTCCATCTGAGACTCGCTTACAAACGCGCTCAGTGCATTAAGCCATCACATCTGATCAATCAGGGCTAGCGTTTTAACTTCTTAGAGATGTGCACAAAGGAAAAGCAAAAACCAGATAGATACTCCCAGCAGCTTAGCATAAAACCACCATTAGCTGAGAAAAAGAACAAGCCTGGTCACATGCATTCATGTGAACGGTCCAGCTCCCACAAGATTTCATGAGGATAATCTGAATGTGGCCAAATTCAAACACATGTACAGGGAGAACCTGCAACCACATGTAGGAAACTCAAAAGAAAAAACAAAACACCAAGAGTGAGTCACAAGCAGCCGCTAAATGCAGGGTCAGCAAGAAGAAAAGCAGCAAACACATACCTCTCCATCACTGTTTGCTTCTGAATTTGCTGCCATATTATATCTTCAGTACCAGTGGTATTCCTTAAGTTAAAGCAGCTTAAATTGCACAGAAACCAGTGAAGAGACGTCACTTAGCTTCTGGGCCCCCACTCACGTTACATAAGTGCATCAACTTTCCCTGCAATCAGGTGGCATACAAAGTTCCTCCTGCACATGTCCAACATCTTTATCAAACAGGTAAACCTTCAATCTATGCCTTCTCTGCATCTGGAGCTTTTTCCAGAGCTCCACCCAGCTCTCCCCTTTCTGACCAATCTGCAGCTGTTATGCAGATGAGCAGCAGCAATGGAGCCTGTGTGTGCGCGCACCTCTGTCCTGCCTTGAGAAGAAACACTTGGTCTGCAGGGAGACCAAAGACACTGGCTCTGCAAGCCTTGCAACAAGCAACTCATGCCCTCATTCCTAAAGTCACAACACGCATGAGGTTAACACATAACACAAACACACACACAAACATGAAATATCTGTCGCCAACTGAAAACACATGTGAGAAATAATTCTGTGAATAATTCAAACTATCACTGGGAGAATCTGGTTTTGCAAGAACCTGGGATGAAGCATCAGAAGATAACAGCACTGTGCAGTTAAACTCTTACAATGGCCTTTACATCCAGTCCAGACCTCCCAGCTGGCAGTACCAGGACCAGAGCGGCACGAGGAGAAAGAGAGAGTAAGTGTGTCCATGAGGGGGAGGAGAGGTAGTGTGTGGCCTACATGCTACAAATAATCTTTTTTTATCTAATACACACTTCGTCTCCCCCACACACACACACACACACACTCTTACTTAAGTGGACCACAGCTCAAAGCTTTTCCATTAATCTCAGAGATTCCCTGTGTTTTGCACAGTCTTACAATACTCACTCATTCTTAAAGGATTTTGTGATTACCATGTTGGGTTCTGAACAAGGGAATGAACCCATAAGTGTTCTGTGTTTTTTTTTTTTGTTTTTTTAATTGAAATCATAAAGCTAAAAACCAGTTGGGAAAAAAAAACCCCAACACAATATGATGGTGATTCTGTGATCTACCAGCATGTGACAGTAACGAAACATAACCGGAAACAAAAAAAAAGAAAAATATAAAAGCTCAGCTTGCGTCTGGGCTGAGATCTAATCTTCAGCTTTTTAGGGGAGAACAAAAACAGGAGCAGAATTCAGCTGAGAGTTCATTTTCTGCCTATGGGAGGAAGAGCTAAATGTAACACGATCCCAATCTTAATAGCTTTTGATGCTAGTGTGCCAACTTATACAGCCGTAATAACTACCATAAGCAGAAGCAACGCAAATAGAATCAGGTCAACAGACGTGCCAGTCTAAGAAACCACACAGTAGGCAAATCTCACTTAAACATCTATTAAATGTGACACATGCTCAGGACTGGCCTGGATGAGAAACACAGACTTATAGACAGGAGATATTACTTCCTGTAAGGAAAGATAGTGTCTAGGGAGACGACTGCTGCCTTGCTTTAATCCTCTCTGACTGCATCACATCATGAGGGTGATTATCGTGGACTGTCTGAAAGGGCTGACTGTGCCCAAGGGACCGACAGCTTTAGATATAGTGCAAACACATGCACGTACCTGTATGATGGACTACACACACACACATACTCGAGTCAAACAGTAGAGTCTACAGTGCTGTGAGGATCACACTGCCCCTCATAATTAAAATGTCTCCCCGTACATGTTTACACTGCAGGGTCGTTGGCTTGGGGCCGGAATGAGTTTCTTGATAAAAACTCTATTTGGTCCAGTAAGCTACACCATATTTTATTATCTCAAAATGTCAAAGACAGAGCCAATGCATCAGTCTGCTCAACAAATTATCATCTCTATGACTTTGTGTTGCATGTATGTGCTGAATTTCTCTCACACAGAGGACGCACTGTGGGACGGTGGAGGGAGGGCAGTGCCACCTGCTGCTCATGACTGGAAATGGCTTGATAGGAGTTCATGGGTGTCACGGATGGTACTGTAAGTGTAGTATGTGCATGGGTCATGGGGCTTTTCCACAGCAGAAATTGTGACTTTCAAAAGCAGGGAAGGCACAGAGGTTAAAAAGGTCTATTCAAAGTACCAGAGGCATTTAAATAAAGTAGATTAACCAAATAAAGCCAGCTGTGAGGCATGGAAAGAGTTTTTTTTGGTTTTAATAGAAAATATAATGGAATTAAAAACAAAAAACTTAAAAACAGGCACGTAATATCAAAATGAGCAGTCTTTCAGCAGGTCATCTCATGGCCAAACGTCAGAAAGTCCCGAAAAAGCAATCTGCATGCTCGTGCTCATGAACGCAGACTGTTGTTTGTTAGCGGGGACCTAGCTGTCATACACTCCCTGGACAGGTTGCAATCTGTTGCAGGACTAACACACACAGAGACAGACAACCATTCACGCTCATGATAATTCATGGCATATTTTAAAATAGCGCAATACAAATGAGAGAAATAATCCAGGTATGACCAACTGTGGCCTTTTTCATAAGTGGCGACATGATTCATGACACCACTGACCTGCAAACGTTTTGTCTATTAAAACAAGAAAATATATACATTTCATCACCATGGACACAAATCAGTGCACACTTGAGTGGACAGATGAAAATGATGAGAATAATGAAATACTGTTGCCAAGAAACACAAATCAGTGGATTAAAAGACTGTGTAGCAGCTTCATTTAATGGCATTTGGGCAAGACTTTGTATACATATACTGCACAAACGAGCCCCGAACTTGAGACAAACTGTCCTGCCTTTGGCTGTAGCAGAGTACTTCGTGCATGCAAAGCAAGGAAAGAATGGAAACCTGTGTTTTTAGACGCAGACAGGAAACATGCAGCACAAAACTTGGAACTTGATATAGAAGTTCGCCTGAGCTTCCCTAAAAGAAACTGGATAAAAAGCCCTAGAAGGTAGCACAGTAACACGAAATACACTCTGACACCCTTTGAAGCAGATATCCAGCATCTATGCAGGAACATAAATATTGTTCCACAACAGGCATCAACAAGGAAACGCTAGATTTGCTGAACTTAGACTTCCTACACTTCCTCCTCCATTCAGTTAAGGATCTTTATCTGACACAGAGACATTCCTGTTGGAAAAGAGCTAAAGCATTTTTCTCACTTTGTTTTTTTCACCCCCCTTAAAAGAGGCAAGGTGCAACAAAGGCTCATGAAAGGGGGAGGGAGGTGGAAATTTCTCTTGGGTGACATTACAGGAATTCCATTGTTACATTCAATCTAAATCGCAGCATTCATCTGAAGGGTTACACCACTTCGGGATGGACTCAGCCGGCATCTCTGCTCGCTCACAGCAGCTCGGCCTGCAGAGAGTGCGATTTCCAGCTGGTGCAAAATCTGTCTCAGGATCAAGATGTCTCAATATCTCAGTTTTATTCTTTTCCCCCATTTCGCTTATTTCCCGGGAGAGAGCTACAAAACAACTGCACAAAGAACCAGAGGGAAGAAAACAGCATTAAATAAGAGCAATTACAGTCATATAAAATGTAGTCTCAATTGCAGGGTATTTGACCAGGTCTGTTTGTAATCTTTTCTAACAGCTTGAAGAGACTGAACTGCATCATTACCATCAGTGTAGATGCTACAGTATAATGTAATCTGGTTAAACGGAGAAAGAATCGGTACAAATATCAAGCAGATTTACAGCTCATCAAAATTAGCTACATACAAAAAGGCTAAAGCTACACTTCACTTCAAAGAACAACAAAAGGGTCTGCTTTCCCCTCAACTGAGTAATTATACTTTTTTTTTTTTTTAACTACCTTTGGCAGAAAACTGTACATTTTAATGAGCTGCACTGTTTATTCTTAGTATTATTTCAAATGAGGGCATGGAAAGGAGAAGTCGCAATGCAAACTGCATGACTTGAGTCCAGCGTGTTGTTTATTTTAACTGGTGTGGAGAAAAACACCTGTGAAATAAAAGGCGGCCATAAACAAAAACAAACAAAAAAAGGGCCAACATCTGCCGGGTGGTGAACTCTGTGTGCCCTGGAGAAAGGAAGCTGGTGGGTTTGTTGTGCGGCCTCGCTTGTGCTGCACTGAATTCCAGCCCGTCTAGCTCCCACATTACACGAACACAAAAACCACCTTGTGTGATTTTTGGCTCCTGCTGGGTCTTATCACAACGCTACCGGAGTCTGGAGTCGGAGCCACAGATCTGCTGAAACACTGTTGGCATTGTGTCTAGGACAGATTCAATAAGAGAAATTGCATCAGTGTCTGGACTGGGTTCCCAGCCTTCCCAAAGGTGGAAATCAAATGGAAACACCAAGTAGCTTAACTATTCCCAGATTCATTACTATTTTAGTAAAAACCCTGGAGCAGGCAGCGCTGGAGGTTGACTATTCATTACATCATGTGCAGTATGAATAAAACAGTTAAGAGACTGAAGTGTAACTGCGCACTACAGGCAAAATGCTTTCCCAGGAAATAATCTGTGGTTCACTTTAACAGCTTGCTCTTTTACTGCTAAGTTAAATTATGCTTACAGTTTGTAGAATTTGAGCTTGTTTTCCCAAAGTTTTGTTGAAAGTCAAAACGTATAACTCAAACCAGCAGCCACTGGTGGATAGTAAACACCGAGGTAGGGGCAAATTTTATTTTCGAGTCCCAAGAAAGTAAAGTGCAATTGATTTGAAACGATCATTTGCTGTAACTGACCTTTATGAAGATACATTACTGTGGAAAAGTCTCAGGCCACAGGTCAAATGGTCTTGAGCAATAGTTCTGCAGACTTTCTGAAATTCTTAACATTTTACTTTGAACGCTGACTGCGCTTTCACTAGTTTTCAGTCCGGTCCTTGTACCTGACCCTTTTCAGAGGATCAAAGGAAATGCTGTTGTTCCCACATGCAAAGATCCAATTTGAAATTTGTAACTTTAGACACTTTGTTACTAGCAGCCTGTCAAACAATCGCATATGAAATAAATGGGAACACGTTATCAAAATCTCGAACGATAGCACAGTTTGCCTGGCATAAAATAGTATTTTTGCACCAACAAGGTGATTCCCAAAGAGCTATTAGCCAAAACCTTAGCATGTCTCAGCAGATGTGCAATGTTAAAAAAAAGAGAGAGAGAAAAAAAAAAGAGGAAACTAGACAGCTGTCTGGAACAGATGAACAGAAAAATGATCCATCAGCTGTTCAGCAAGGCCTCATCAGAAATGAACTTGGTGGAAATATGGCTATCAAGAACTCATTCATAAGGAATTGAAACAGACAGAAAAAGCGAAGGTTTGCCAAATTCCAGAAGAAGAGGGCCTTAAAAATCAGTGACAACAAGTCTGATGGAGTCACGAGTCCAAATGTTTTTGTTCAAATTGTTTTCTGGTATGGTTTCGAGCTGCATTTTAGTCACTGGTGTTGGGAATCTTGTCATTGATGAAATTGATGAAATTATGAATGCTGAAACATGCATGCATACATACATACATGTATACATGCAGTTATATACTATGGTCTAAGGTCTGCCATTGGGGAATTTATGGTGAGCTGATGAGTAAAAGTTTGTTGGTCAGCAAATAACGATATTGCAAAAAACTTTCAAACTACAGTGCCAATGTCACAAATTCAGCTTTGCAGTAGTACAGTACTCATACATTCATTACACATTTATTCACACCAACACTATACAGAACCACAGTGCTTTGTTGAAGTGAGAAAACTTTTAAAAGTGTTATCAAGCAGACGCAATCTGGGTATGTGAGAGAATCAAAGAAAGCACTACTTTAGAAACCCTATCCTGGAAATATCCTTTGGTTTGTAGAGCTTTTTGGACTTACTCAGGAGATAAATATACTATAACTTAATTGTTTTTATCTCAAAATAGAGCAGCTCAAATAGGCGCCCAATAGTGCAAAGTTACCTTGATTTTCTTCCCAGATGTTCTGAGCTTCCTGAGGTCTTCTCCCTGCTGACTGAGCTGTTTATCTTATACAGCAAAGATCGTTATGCTCCTATAACAGGACTGATTGACAAGCTGAACCTGTGATTGATACTCCAGACACTCCACATGAGGCATGATAGGATTAAGAAGCTGCCAGCATATAAAGTAGCTCATCTCTGTCTTCTGATTGATCTTTAAGTTTTAAGATAAAAATGCCCTCCTCATTCAAGCTAAAAGCTGTTATAAAACTGCAGAGTCATGCTGGAAATCACAGTGGTTACGTCTGAGCTTCGCCTTTAAAACAGCCAATCAGATGGAACTGATTTCTAATCATCTAAGGAGTCTAATAAGCAGTGTATCTGTAAAAACAGATTTATGTTTAGACAAGGTCAGAATAACAGTAAGATAAGATGATTTCTGCTAATTTGCACTATGAACTCACATGTGTGTCAATCCACAACTTGTACCCTCACCAGATGGCATCGGTGGCTCAGGTGGTGCCTGACTTGCCTGGGCTCCAACATGAACTACACATAATTGTTCCCTTCCTCCTTCTCTTTCCATCTGCTCTCATTCTAACGGATGTAATCCGCTTCTCTAATCTTGATGCCCAAACACAAAAGAACCACAAAAAACACGCAAAACTTAACACAAACGGGTCAACTTGCCAACAGACTCATCTGTGACGCCAGAGATGGAGCTCAAACATACGTTGTGCTGACTAACGAGCATTCAAATCTTCACAGGAAACTCACACTCCACTGGCACGTACTTTTTTAACCTCGTCTACAGATGTCGGTCTTGCCAGCAGCACGGCTGGCAGCCAGGAGCACACAGATGAAAAGAGCCACTACTGTATGTCCATGTGACCTCAGTATCAACACTACAGTGAACACATCAATCTGAAGACATGCACATTATTAAAAGCACAGTTCTCACAGTAAAAGCTCCTGACTGGGTTCAGAGGACACTGTCAATGTCAACAACAGATTACCAGGAGCTCTGAGACAGAGGGGATGTGCTGTCTAACGGAGCTTATTTCACTTCTCATCACAATGCAGATGACGGATGACACGCTACACTTACCATTCTGCAGATGGCCAAGTCGTGCGCGCGCACACATAAAACGGACCCAGCAGAGAACAGCGATCGGCCACGAGTGGCTCCAGAACCTGCACGTACAAACCTTTTTTGCCTCCAGTTTCTGCAGAGCTACACAGTCTTAGAGCCAGACATTATTAACGTGAGGGTGCACACAGACGCATGCCGTACCACGGGCTTGGCTGTCGGTGACAATGCAAAACGAGCAGCAGCAGTGGGACAGAGCTGCTGTGAGTGTGAGTGTCCGGCAGAAAGAAGACACAGTGGGAGCTGGGTTAAAAAACACCAGTCTGCAAAGCATTAAACATTAAGAGCTTTTGATGTAAGTGTGTTGGACATTCATTTAACCCACATGTTCCATTTCAGGTGCAGGATGGAGAGGTTGCATGTGGCATGCAGACCTAACCAACTAGATTTTAACATGTTTCAGTAGCCTGCAGTGTCTGCTTTTCTTTTTGTGACCAAGATGTAAAATATGATTACATATACAGGATGTTCTTACTGTGTTAGGTGATCATTATTAAATAACTAATACAATTATTAATAATAAACACAACAAATAACAAACCACTTATCATATTTCTCCTGTCTAATATTTGATCCCCATATTAAACATGGCTAAAGTTAAAAAAACAACAACAACATCAGTGTACATTCAAATAATCCCTGCAAGTCAAGGTTGAGGCTTCAGATTGCTTCAAACACCAGGTTTCAAACAGATTTTTTTATTCTCTTGGCTCTGAATGATGTCATAAAGAGGGGATTTTGCTAATATGGCACTTCTGTTAATATTCAGTCCTTCTGTTTGTGGAGGGCAGCCAATGAGAAGAAAGTTAGCTTAACAGAGGAGGAACTAAATGACTTGTTTCAGACAAATGATGAACTGATGGGCTGCACCAAGGCCCAGTATAACAAAGAAGAATTATTTTGAACTGTGGATCATGCAAAGCTACTTTAGCAGACTCAAACAAAGTAAATATGGAGTTGGAGATTAGCATAACAGGTCCACTTTATGTACTGAGGTGCAGAGGATTCAGAGCTTTTGCCTCTAATTTGTTTATTATTGCCACCTGATGCTCAGGGCAGTGTGTTTGGGCCCATTCAAAATGGCATGATGAGACTTATTTAGGGTGTAGCCTGCTCCTTCACTTACACAAAATCATGGCTTGGCCCATAATCTGGTTTTTCTTTAGCGGGGGAAAAAAAAAAAAAAAAGGATTACTATACATTTTACTTGTTCCTGAATGAGCTAACGATTTAATGGTTGAACAACAATACCATATTGTGGGCACTTGTGTGTTGTGATTTTTGTCTTGGTTTCAGAATTGTTACAGTTCTAATGAGCACAGTAGTTCATTAGGGCTCATAGGATGAGTTAAACAGACTGATGTTGCTGTGTCAATGTTACCCTTCTGTCTTGGCCATATTTTCATTTCTACAAACTCAGCATTGCTTAAATATTCAATGAATATTTCCCAGAGCTTTACTGTTCAATTATCTATGAAGCACTAAAACAGCACACCAACTGCAGAGGAGCACTGCTTAGGCTTTCTGGAGAGTGCTGCACCACTCTTGCACACTGAAGGTTGTGTGGCACATGGTGTATGTCACAAGTGCTCACACCTAAAACAAATGAGGTGTCAAAAGGAAATGGCACAAACTAAGCAACACCCTGCCAGGTATCAGTGTGAAGTTTAACGAAGAACCTGCGTCCAACATATTTAAATGAATAATATCATTGTGATAATGATATGTTGGTGTGTCGACTTTTGAATTAAACTGCAGCATTTAAAAACTAAAGGGCACATCCACTCTCTGAAACAAGCTGAACAAAGATTTTAACACCAGGTGAGTCTGCTGTGGTCACAGCTGGAGCTGTGCGTTTCAGATGTCCACATTAGAGTTATGGTCACTGATAAACTGACTGGTTCTTACATAGCATATTTCTGCTAGTTAAGCACCTAAAGAGCTTTCTTACTACAAGTATCATTCCGCCAGTCATGCACACACTCAGAGCTTTTATCTATACCTAAGTGCTTTGAAACATTCACAAACTCACACTCTGATTAATGCATCAGTACGGTGTTTCTCCAACAACAAACCTTGGATTACCCCAGAAATTAAAGCTGTCCTCAAGCAGAAGAGGAGGGCCTTCAAATCCAAAGACAAAGAGGAGTTGAAAAGGGTGCAGAGAGAGTTGAGGGGACTGATAAGGAATGGGAAGGACAGCTACAGGCAAAAGATGGAGAACCAGCTTCAGCAAAACAACGTTGGTGAAGTCTGGAGAGGCCTCAGAACCATCTCAGGCCAAAAACATCAGAACTCTCTGCCTGGGAGGGATGTGAGGTGGGCAAATGAACTGAATAATTTCTTCAACAGATTTGATTCAGCCATGAGGCAGTCTCCAACATCAGCTGCAGACTCACCCACCCCCATGCTGCTGTTCCACCTCTGACACTTCACACCTCCTCTATTCACCCTGCTCACTCCTCCCCACCCCCAACAACAGCATCCAATACACACTCAACACAAGGCTCCAGCCTGTCTCTCTCAACCACCCAGGTTAGGAGGGAACTGAGGAGGATTAATGGCAAGAAGGCAGCGGGCCCAGATGGCATCAGCTCGAGGGTCGTCAGGTCCTGCGCGGACCAACTGTGTGGGGTGATGGAGCACCTCTTCAACCTGAGCCTGAGGCTGGGAAGAGCCCCACAGCTCTGGAAAACCTCCTGTGTTGTACCAGTGCCAAAGACTTCACGCCCCAAGGACCTCAACAGCTACAGGCCGGTGGCTCTGACATCCCACCTGATGAAGACCCTGGAGCGGTTGGTCCTGGCTCAGCTTCGGCGCCTGGTGAGCTCATCACTGGACCCACTTCAGTTTGCCTACCAGCCTGGCATTGGAGCGGACGATGCCGTCATTCACCTCCTACATCGTTCCCTCGCTCACCTGGAGACCGCTGGAAGCACTGTGAGAATCATGTTCTTTGATTTCTCCAGTGCCTTCAACACTATTCTTCCCTCGGTTCTGAAGGACAAAGCTGGAGAACTCTGGAGTGGACCATCACCTCACTACCTGGATTTTGGACTACTTCACCGACCGACCACAGTATGTGAGGACTCAGGGCCGTGTGTCGGACAGGGTCGTCTGCAGTACGGGGGCCCCACAGGGAACGGTTCTGGCTCCGTTCCTCTTCACCATCTATACTGCAGACTTCTCCCACAATTCCACCCAGTGCTTCCTGCAGAAGTTCTCTGATGACTCTGCAATAGTCGGCCTCATCACTGATGGGGACGACAAGGAGTACAGAGGACTGACTCAAGACTTTGTGGACTGGTGCCAGCTGAACTACCTCCAGATCAACGCCAGTAAAACCAAGGAGCTGGTGGTAGACTTCCGCAGGCACAAGCATTCTCCACTGCAACCACTGAACATCCAAGGTATGGACATTGAGGCTGTGGACAGCTACAGGTACCTTGGTGTTCATCTGAACAACAGACTGGACTGGACTCATAACTCAGACGCCCTCTACAGGAAAGGGCAGAGCAGGCTGTACCTGCTGCGGAGACTCAGGTCGTTTGGAGTGGAGGGCCCACTCCTGAAGACCTTCTATGACTCTGTGGTGGCTTCTGCTATCTTTTATGGTGTGGTCTGCTGGGGCGGCAGCATCTCTGCCGGGGACAGGAAGAGACTGAACAGGCTGATCCGAAGGGCCAGCTCTGTTCTAGGATGCCCTCTGGACCCAGTGGAGGTGGTGAGTGACAGGAGAATGGCGGCTAAGCTGTCATCACTGTTGGACAACATCTCCCACCCCATGCAGCAGACTGTGACAGCACTGAGCAGCTCCTTCAGTGGGAGACTGCGGCACCCACGGTGTGGGACGGAGAGATTTCGCAGGTCTTTCCTTCCCACTGCTGTCAGACTCCACAATAAAGACTTTAACTGATCAAACACACACATCCACACATGTGCAATAACACTAAGTACAATAATCTTTTCTGGCATCGTTGTATTTTTTACTCAGTTGTATATAACATTTGTATTCTATTTTTATCTTATTGTATATTTTATTCTACTGTATATAGTATTTTATTTTATTCTATTGTGTACAGTTGTGTACTGTATTTATTCTTATTGTATTCTAATGTTTGCTTCATAACTTTTGCACTGTCCACTTCCTGCTGTGACAAAACAAATTTCCCACGTGTGGGACTAATAAAGGTTATCTTATCTTATCTTATCAGTACCTCGCCCAAGGATACTTGGGATTACTGGAGGAGTCAGGGATCAATTATCAGGGACTGTCTAACACAAAGTGTTTAGAGCAGTCTGGAGCCTGAACTTTAGGTTAACAGGGATTGCTTATACATAGGATAACCTCGGTATTTGAAACCTTTGGCATGAACACTTTGATTTGAACAGATGTGGTAAGACAAGAGTTTTATATTAGGATTGCTGCAGATGTGAAAACACTTGAGCCATAAACGTCAAACAGGAGTTTGACATATATTACGAGCTTCTTGCCTGCCAATCATAACTCAGTAACTGTCACAGCCATGTTTCTGTGGAAAAACAGTAAAAAGCAGAAAATAATTTTCTAAGGCCTCCTTATGTTTATGTTTTTATGATTTTCACACCATCAGAAAGTTCCTTTGTACAGTTGAGCAAAGCCAGAATCGAGTGTACTAAAAGAAAGAAAACATGTGAGTGCACATAGTGAGAGTGGCACTAACACAGCTGTGGGAAAAAAAAAATCTGGTCCCTTTTCAAACACATGTATTTAGGATTTCATCAATAAGAATAAGAAGAATGGGGAAGAAGAAAAATGAGGTAGAAGGAGAAGAAGAAGGAGGTAGAAGAAGAATGAGGAAGAAAAAGAAGCACTATAAAAATTTTTCATTTACATCTGATTAATTTAGTTGGGGAAGGAAAAATTTCCTTTTAATCACCAAATGCTTTTATTTATAGCAGTCAAAACTAAATACACGAGCCTGGCACGGCAGCGGCAAAGTTTTGAGATAAAGTGAATTCTGACCTGGATGAATAATTTCTCAACTGGCACAGGCACAATGCTAAATACTAGTACAGAGCTGATTTTCCCCACTTACCCTGACTCATCTGTGGCTGTGAGAATGCATTCTGGGAGCTGCAGTCTGAAACGCTCACTGACTGCCTAACAGCCCTGGGTCTTAATGGATGATGACTGGCTCAATGGTGACTGAGCAACTGTGGGACGACATCACAGTGATGTGGAGCGAAGGATGTGGGTGAAGGGCAAGTTAGAAGAAATTAATAACAGTAACATGAAGATGGGAAGAGAGGAGGGGGAGAAAAAAAGCTTTGAGTAATGCAGAGGTCCATAATGAAAAAAAAAAAAAAATCTCAAAATTGTCCACAGGGGTTGTTGTTATTTTATTCCCCCTTTGGCTCTGTTCACTCCATCGTTCACAGGCATGACCCCAAAAGGACAAAAATGATCAGCTTGCATAAGAAATACAGTCATTCACATTCCTGCAGTTCATTCAACTCAGTCAGGAAAAGTTTAATATGTCCATAATGAAGAAAAGAAAATGCAGGCACACTCACTATAGTCATCTAAAAAAATACTCATAAACCAAAAAGATTTCTGTTATTCAAAAAAGCTGCCAAATCAAAGATAGTTAATAATGATCATACTGATTTCGGGTCAATTGTAATGTGTACATCACTGGGTGTTAGTGTGTCAGTGTGGGCATTAATCTGGTAGGGGCATAATGGTTAGATACAGCCATATGTGGGGGAGGAATAAGTGGTCCTCTGTTTATATTTGTTTAAGGGACAGTGGCTCTGAGTTAAGCTGGAAGCTCCAGATGTGTGTGACTGTGTGCTCGTGTTAGCAGAGCCTTGTGTGTCTGTTTATCCGTCTGTACGAGCGTACAGATTGCTGACAAAGCTGCCATAGTCTAGTCAGCAGCTGTGCTCTAGTAATAGCAATAATCCAGTCAACCACATCTGTAAAATGGAGCAAACTGAGTATTTAGACAAGAAACAAATGAAACGCAGTGCCACAGTTCGGGTAACTATGATTGCCTGTTTTTATATAAATTGTTAAAGGAAATGTAAATAGTAAAAAATCAACAACAACAACAACAAAACTCCAACTTACTCTTATTATTTTATTTATTTAATGATAATGAAAATGTACTAAAAAACAAAAGCACAGTTCCATCGCATTTAATGAAAATCGTTAGCTTACCTATAAACATGTAATGAGACATCACAGCTTTTCATTGAATTGTATGCAAGTGTTTCCACAACTACAAACACTGAAGACAGTCTCAAACACATCTGACCAGACTCATGGCCGCTACTGAGCATCCTTATACAGACTATATTGGGGGTAGACGTACTTAACACAAAGTCCTAAAAATGTATGATATACTGATGAAGTCTTCAGCTCTGTCCTCAATTTATCCCACGTTGAAACGACTGCAAAGCATAAGAACTTTAGGCACCCGTGAGTCATATTTGTGCATATAATGTAAGTGCAGGCTAATGACTCTGACAAGGCTAACGCTCATGGAAACATGCTGGAAGATATCAGCAAAGTTGTAAAGGGAGTGATCCAGCCTGAGGTTTCCTCCCTAAAGACAGAAATACAGCAGGCCATCGCACCAGTAAAGGCTGAAATAGACGCATGTAAGGCACAACTGGCTGACCACAAAGAGGATTTAAATACACTGGTGGCATGAACTGATTCATTGGAAGCCAGTTTGTGATAATGCCAGGCTAATGATAATGCAACGCTACTAGTGCAGACTGTATATTTAAAAACAAACAACAACAACAACAAAACAAAATAAACTCATGAATGTAGCAATGGTGATATTATTTGAATTGAATTAGTGAAATCTGTAGCCTATCCAGGATCACACTGGCAGAGAGATTGCCAACACTCTGGCCTTAACATACATGTTACTTGACTGTGGCGTACCTAAAGGGAACCCAAGGAGGGGAGAGCATGCGCAGAAAGGTACAAGCTGACCTCTTGTCCCTTCTAATAACTAGTGTAAATTCATCATAGTCTCACAGTATCGGCCCAGTCGATCATTTGAACTTTACACTATACAGGTGGTGGACTGTGCGTAGCTATGGGATTTGTGAACATTATGGCCGCCACCCCCACAACACCAGCATCCAAGTGGATACTTATAAGACTGCCTTTGGTCAATCTCAAGTTGCCACTTCAAGAACTGCAGTTTCTTTTTTTAAACTTCTGTGTTGGCTTTATTTTTTCCAAGAGGTTGCTGCTTGGTCTTCACTCCTGAATGCTTAGCTGATGGTCAAACACCCTATGTGGTGTCTGTGCCTCACTCTGGTCGCTTTCCAAACAATTATTAAAGTTGGTCTGATTTAAAACTGATCTGCAGTGCACTGACAAAAGTAGCATCATGAATTACAAAGACAGAAAAGAAGCTGAGATTTTCAGGTTGCATCCTGCAGCACGTTCCACTCTGAATCACTTGAAAAGCTTAAAGCACTCAGCAAATCGAGACAGCAGGACAACAGTTGGCACTTTGGGCGGGGAAATCTGCAGAAGTGTGGCTTCCCTCTACCCCACAGTGAGGCCATCCTGTATGAGTGGAAGTGAAAAATGAATAATTTCAAGGAGGGACTTTTCCCTCTTGTTCCCTTGGATTAGTTGGGAGCAGGAATCTGTTGCTGACCTTAGACTGAATTCTCAGGCTAGCTCTATTAATAGCCCAGACACCAGCAAGCGCAAGACTCCTAAGTCAGCAGCCTGAGCTTGCTCGATAGGCCCTCCTTTAGTCTGGCTCTAGATGGACCAGGCAGTTGATTAGAAAGGAAAACAGGCCTCTCGCCCCACATTCTCCACTCATTCAAGTGAGTCAATCTTAAACAAAGTACAATACAGCACAGGATCTTAAACTTCAGCATATCCTGCACATTTATGAGAAAACAACATCTGTGACTACCATGAATGTCTTTCTAAACAGGGTAGTCACGTCACTGCACAAAGCTTCAACATTAGCGTCAGATGATAACACTGCAGAGAAGGGGGCACCCCCTTTGGCACGACTCCCAGTCAATCTGGGCAGTGATGCAAAAGAGAAAGAGAGAGACACTGCTATGCCATAACCAAAGAGCTCATTTAGGGCGAGGAAACTGGGCTTCAGTCTCCACAGAGTCTGAAAAACAGAACGTTATTCAGAGATCATTGGTGTGCTGCAGCTCGAGAGCCAACAGGAGCAAGCTGGTAAATCACTCAAATAAAAAAAAACAAAAAAAAACTTGCTTAAATTCCACAAATGATTCACAGCCTTTGACAGGTCTTAGAGACATGCTTTTAGACAAGCCAAACTTCCATCATGCTATGAACTGTGGTTTATGATGACAGAAATTTACTGTTTAAACTTCTTTTGTGTCACCAAGGAATTCCTGAGTTCAGTTTGGGGTTTTTTTGCTTTTCTTTTAAAAGCACAAGGGATTGGTCCACATAGCCTTGGGATGTTACGAAATCCCGAGACATCTTTATTTTTCCCTGGACAACTTGTGCTGTAGTCTTCCCAGTAAAAACAATGTCATAACCAAAGTGGCTGAGAGGGAAAGGCCACAACTGTCATTTTACATAAACATGGACTCAGAATTACATCTTACTGTCCGCCTCCAAAGTTCTTCCTTATTGTTTTAGAAACCAACAGAGAAGAAAATCACACTACTTAAGAGGGATGTATGCTCTGTCATAATGGCATGTTGCAACCCAAGGAAATATCCAGCAGGGGTTTGTGGGAGGGAGAGAGTGAGGGGTGTGGGGCTGGGGGGGGCTCTGCAACTGACAATCAGACTTTCACACCTACTTTACGCCATGACTCGTTTTTTCCGCTCGCTACACATCTGCACTTTAAATGTGGTCCAGTGCAACCCTATGAACACCTCCCTGGAGAGATTTGCAACACTCGACTTCCAACGTGGTCAGACAGTAAGGGCTCTGAGACACCGCAAACCAACTCTTGCAGTGCTACTTAATGTTGACAATGCCTGAAATACACACTCGTGGTGCATTCATTACCCAGAAACATATAATAACTTTGACTTAAAAGAACAACAGTAAGATTGTAAAGTGAAAAATGCATCAAAGACTGAAACAACTGCATTATACTGCTAACACAGCACTGGCTCTTTGCAAGCACCTGTGTGCACAGCTAACAAAGAACCCATAAGTGTTTTGCACTTTGTGACAGCAGCTGACTCACAGTCATATTAACAATAAAGACTCAATACATAAATGCATTAAACCCTCATCAGGCAGGTTCGGCTGATGCTACATTTAACAGTTAGTAGCCCTGTCCAAAGTGTACCCTGCCTTTCACCCTATTACAGCAGGTGACCCTGAACTAGATAGGAGGTTAATGTGGATACATGGATAGACTAAATACTAAAAATAAAGCCACTTCCTGTATATTTTTGTTATATATGAGTAAAGAATCTCGTGTCAGTTCTCATTCGGTCTGAATTTTTATTTCAGCTAACGGGCCCTGGTTCTGCCTGAGGTTTCTTCCTGTTAAAAAGGGAGTTTTTCCTTCCCACTGTTGCCAAAGTACTTGCTTATAGGTAGGGATGGGTACCGGTATCCAGTGCCATGATGGCACCGGTTCTGACGTAAACGGTAGTAACCAGACCGAAAAGCAGCGCACATTTCGGTGCTTTATTTCGGTGCTTTTTTTTCCTGAGATGTCATACACTTTGAATTCTAGCCAATCATTTTACGTTTCCGAGGATAGTAGGCGGGTCCAGGTACGTACGTTCTTTTAGAACAGAGCTACAGATTAAAAATGCCCAAGGCGAAGCGGTCAAAGTCTGGCTGTACTTCACAGCAAAAGATGCACACTCAGCAGCCTGCAACAAGTGCTTGAAGGTGATACTGTGATACTGTGCAAAGGAGGTCACACCTCAAATCCGATGAAACACCTGGCGACGCATAGCGTTTTTTTTAAAAGCCGGGAAATGCGCCGTATTTGATAGCTTGCTGTGAGACCTCACACCGTGCACATCTACTGCGGGTGTGGTGCCTGTTATCAGACCCGGAGTTAGCAACATCCCCCAAGAACCCGAAGAGGAGAGTCCTGGCCCCTAGCCCTGCCAGTGTAGCAGAAATGATGATGGATGATGATGGCAGCAGCAGCCGTTCTTCTCTGCGTGAGTAGCTTAATGTTGTTCGTGTGTAATTTACGTTGAGTAGGCTAACCACGTTATTACATTAATGCATGTAAGGTGAACTAGCAAACACTGTCGTAGTTACACGGGACTGTCTTCTTGTTTGATGGCAGGTACTCCCTTCACCCTGGCCAAAAAGGCTAAAATGACCAAAGAAAAAGTGGAAAACAGTTAAACATGAGAGGTTTTTGGACAAAGTTTGTGTTTTTTCCATTGTTTAAGCACTGCTTCCAGCCAAGAGTGATACCATATATGCCCCATAGCTGCAGAAAAGGCTAATATTGTTATCTTTTTACAAAAAAAACAGCTGAACATGAGAGGTTTTTGGACAAAGTTTGTTTTCTCCATTCTTTAAGCACCGGTTCGAGCAACGTTTAAGCACCGGCACCGTTTCAAAAGTACCGGTTTGGCACCGGTATCGGATAAAACCTAAACGATACCCATCCCTACTTATAGGTGGTCGTCTGATTGTTGGGGCTGCACCTTGAGGTGACTGTTGTGGTGATTTAGCGCTATAGAAATAAAACTGAATTGAACGAACTGAAACATTTTTAGCACACAATTTTAGTCAACTGTAAAAACCTTGCTCAACTGTGACTCATTTTAAATGCTTGCTTTCTGCCCCCTCTGCGGTTTAAAAGGTCATAGTTTTCAGTGTGTTTTGTAATTCGATCTCACACACATTCACAAGTTAAACACAGAGTGCTACTGAAATACGCAGCACTTCTCACAGACGTAAATATCACAAACAGCGTCAAAAAGGGGGAGGCTCGTTAACAGGTGGACTGGAAGTGCAAGGACACTGAGGGCATCTATTTACTGCCCTGTGAGATGGCTAAATACAGGAGAACGAATGTCTCATGCTGTAAAAAAGACAAAAAATAAATAAATAAAATAAAAACTAAAATAAAATAACAGGAAAGTGATCACAGATAGTTATAAGCTTCTGTGTTATATCCCATTTTCCTCCAGCCTCACTGCCAGTAACAGGCCTGTCTGGTTTCTGTCATTTCCTCTGGTACCTCCGGATCAAATTATTTTCTGGTCTTCTTAAAAAGTGTGTACACTGAGATCTGCTATAATGATATCATCATGCCTGACTGACACACAGGAGGGCACTGCTAACACACAGCGCTATTACTCAAAAGCAGCTCAACAAAATGACAGAGGTTTTCCACTGAAGGATGGTAGGACCATTTTTAATTTTCATGTGAAAATTATCTCCCTTCCTAGAACTCAGTCTGTGGTCCTTTATTGACCACAGACTGAGTTCTAGGAAGGGAGATAATTCACTTAAATAAATGAATAGGATTGTGAATTGTGGATCGAGTACTTTCTAACAGCACTGACAATTACACGTTGTATATTAAAACCCACTTTAGGTTTGTATTTCAAAGTTCTCAGTTTGGCCACAAAGAGAAATATAAGCTGGAGATTACAGCCATGATAGAGCAGCTTCTTTGTTTTCCTCTGCTGAGCTCATTTTAACTCACTGACTGAAATGAATAAAAACTGGGCAAAGCTTGTAAGAGGAAACTGATTGTATTAATTTAGCTGTAAAAGGGACAGAGATATATAACAGTTATTCAGAGATTTCTAAAAAAGCCTTTTGGTTATCCAGCCTTTACTCTCCCTCCAGTTTGACTATTAGTGATATTTAAAAAGTATCCATACACTGAGCATGATCCTCATTTTCATACAGGCATATTAACAAACAAACTTGTGGTCTTTACTGCTGTAAAGTGTACGTCTACAGTGTATTTGTCAAAATGTTTCATAAAAAAAACAATGAAATAAGTGCTACAGTTACTGAAAAAAGGACCTGAATAAACTTGTACTACACCCTGTTACAAGCTGCCTTGGGCAACCTGTTAATCTGTCTAAAGCACCGGATGTTTTTCTTTTTCATTTTCAGTTACCAGGAGCCTAAAAAAGGAGACTGAAAGAGGGTTTTTTAACAGTGAAAATAAGGAAGTCATTAGCTGCTCATAGGGTTTAAATACTAAGGGCCGCTCCATAAAGCAATCCATAATGGATGTCCTGAGGGTGCTGTTAACTTTTGAAGATCATAGAGGCGCACGCAGACACACACACAAAATAAGATAGACACTTGTAATTAAAACTACCTCACAGAGAGGATTAGTAAATTGGTGTCTGGTTTCCTGCTGGGCCACACTGCCTTTCAGAGGGTTTTTTTAAACACCGTATTTTATTCGTTACAGTTAAAACTCAGGCAGCGTCTGTAAATCAATGTGAGGCCTCTTGAATTAAAATATAACTTTTATTACACATGCTTTTGTTAAAGTATAGTTAGACCCTACTACGACTATATAAACCTGAATGATAATTTAGTGTCAGAACTACAGTCATCATGACTGATGACCAAAAGGTGCTCATTTCTAAAATCCCAGGTTCAGAAACCTTCTTGGCCCCGATGGTGGAGACACATGGAGAGAGATCCTGGTGTGGTTGGAGTTCTTGAATAGCAGGGAGGTCAACATGCCGCAGTTATGCGAGTATGTTTATGTAAAGGTTAAATAGAGAAAGTCTAAAGCCCAAGGGAGTGAGTCCTTTAAGTGAGAGGGGCTATTTTGGATGCTGGAGATCCTTCTTTCACCAGAAGATAGAGAGCAGAAACTCTGAAATGAAGGGAGGATATAAAAGGGGTAAAATGGGGGGGGAAGAGGGGCGCAGGCTCAAGAGAGGGCCACGTGTCAACACTTTGATCCCTCAATGAGACGCACATGTTGTGGCGTTTACCCAGTTCACACAGAAGCAGACACTTCAGCCCCAAAATCCCTGAGCTCACATCACTACTGCTCTCAACTGACCCCCAAATACACTACACAGAACACATAAAATACAACCAACTCCAAATTACAGTTACAATGATATGTTTTTGTTTAGCGCCTTTCAAAAACAATGTTGCAAAGTGTTAGTCAGACAAAAACACTAAGAATCGAATCATATCAGGCCACAAAGAGCACATAGAAAATGAAACCCAAAAATAAAAAGACGCATCCTGAGCCTCAGGGTCGTCATTAATACTGGCCAAAAACTGCAGGGGTAGTAACAGCAACAGTGTTTTTAAAAAGTCATAAGAAAAAAAGGATGTTAATGTACACAGTCATTCCAAGAAAGATGAAAAAGATTTTATCACATGTAATAACGTGGATGAAACGGATCAGATCACAGGTCCATCCCCCTCATCATGATGCTCTCGGCTCAAACACCAGTGAATAAAACATACTTAATCTGATAGGAGAGCATAAAATGTGAATCAGGTTTGACCTGTTGAACTCCAGACACTGTTCCCATAAACTACTCTAAGACTTTACTGAACAGTAGGGTGCCAGTGCCGTGGTTATAGTTTCAGTTAGGGCTGGGCCATATTATATATAATATAATAATCCAAGAATAAAGTTACGTTGAAACCAAGCACACCATTGTTTTTCTTGTGACATTACCAATAAGTTTGATGTGTCACATGGCCCTCTTCCTATTGAAAAAACAAAAGTTGTATCCAAGATGGCCGACTTCTAAATGACCACCATGGTCACCACCCATCTTGAGGAGTTTGCCCCCTCACATATACTAATGTGCCACAAACAGGACTTTAATATCACCAACCATTCCCATGTTATTACGGTGTATCCATATAAATGGCCCACCCTGTAGTACAGAAAATATTTTAAAGTTTTTGAGCCTGGCGTCTAAAGGCCTTCTCTCTTCCACTAAACCACGTCCTAAATTACAGTTACACTTACATCCACCAAACTGCATTGTGGCGATGTTTTAAACTTCCATCCTCTCCACGCTTATCCGTCTATCATCATGTTTCAACATGCTGAAACATTATGTGCTTAAATCTGATACCTGCATCTGCCTAAGTATCTGTTTTGTCTGTGTGTCTGATGCTGATGGTGCGAGGCAAAGAAATACAGTAAATCCACCTGGTTTCTTTATCGTCTGGATTTATGAGCAGCAGCTCCTCCTGCAAACTAACATCTGATAACATCCCATCCATGACTGCAACCCTATGAGCCTTCTGTAACTTTCCTTATCATTTACAGGCGTCTAGCAAACTTGGTGTGTTTTCCTCATGACTCACACCATCCCCTTTGTAGTCATTTCTTATAATTTACCTGTTGTTCTAACCAGCACATTTTCCCACGTTACATGAAATTCATCTGACATCTATTCCTTTTTCATACTTTTACTACACAATACTTATTTTTCTACAAATCAGATCAAGATACACTTTATACACACACACACACACACACACACACACACACACACACACACACACACACACACACCAGGGACATAAGGGGCCATCCTTTACTGAATCCCCTGCCCTCAACATCTCTACCATCTCTCCTGCTCTTCCTTTTGGCTTGCCTGGAATTTCCTCTCGCTGTCCGGCAGCATGGTGGGAGCATCTGGAAGTGTTTGCTTAAGGCGAGCAAAGGGTGCTGCAGCTGAGGCCCACGCTGGTCTTATTTCTATGCATTAGTGCACAGTCGCATATTCTCATGCAACAATAAGCAGATTTCAATGTCTAACAAATGTCAGACGTATAAAATGTAATCCTAAACAGCGAAAAAGCAAAGACCGTTGTCAGCATTCACCGGGGTGCCAATGCCATTGTTGACAAATGAAGAAATAATGCTCTTAAGTGTTCAAGACATAACCTGTAAGGCATAATTTATTTATTTTTTAACCTTTATTTAACCTTGAAGTGAAGCTGTTTTGCGTGTCCTGGAAAGACACGGGCAGCATTAATCTGATGTCTTCTTGATGGCATGAAAACATGGATACCAGAGGGACCCTGCCTGGGTTTGAAACCTTCTCTAGAAGGGGGGGGGGGGGATTTTTTACCTACTGAGCCTCCATCCTGCAATCGGTCCACAGCAAAATAAATAAATAAATAAAAATTCCCACATGTTGGCAGTGGTCACTCCAGAGCTTTTTCTGCATATTTCTCATCACATCAGACGTTTCCCCTCCCACTGTGAGGTCTGATAATGACATTTAAAAGATAGCCTTAATTGTTATCTGCTTTAGTCGCGCATCCACTTAGAGTAAACTCCCTGACTTTACTCCCAGATGTACAGAGATTAGATCAAGGCATTTTGACTCTCAGCCCAGACAGCTGCCCATCCTTACAAACATCACGCTGGTTGACATGCTGCTTGTGCTGCATGAAATTCCTCTGCAGGTTCCTTTGTAATGCAACTACCACAAGGAAGAGAAGAAGCTACAGTGCAGAGCGCTACAGAGCAACCACACTGAAATCAGGCCCAGGTCTTGGGGATGCTGCTGGGGGGGATAATTGTTGGTAAATAGACAAAAGCTCTGTTGTTTACAGAGCCCTTCCTTTATTTAGCTCCACAGTAGCTGCAAAGGAAATATGCTTTTCCCCCCTCTATGAACAAATCAAATAAATCATGAAACAATGCTTGAAGACCCAAAAATGCTAACATTTGTTTGAATGTTTTGCATGAGCTACAGTATGTGTGGGTGACTTTTCCTTCTATGGTATTTATTCACTCCAGATGAATACTGTTTTGTATTTTAATGACAGTATGAACTATATGCACACATGCTGAAACATAAGCAAAATGTATTTTCACTGGGCTGACTCCAGATGAATTGGAGATGACTGCACTCCAAACCACAGGGTGAAAAGCTAGAAGAATATGAGAGCTGTCCCACAGGGGTTAGAGGTTAGGACTGGATGCTTTAAATACTATAACTGTGCAATGAGAACATGGAATCTGGGTATGCCAAAAAATGAGAGCCACTCTGCAGATGTAAATTTCAGTTTGATTACAAACCAGTCTGAGCATAGTGGAAAAAAATGTGGCATATTTTCTGAAGATGGTTCTTAAACGAACAATTCCAAGTCTCCTAAACAAGAAACAGCTGGAGCACGGCACAGAATATGTTTATATGAAATGGTCTTTTTATTCCCCTTAAACCACAGTGGCCTGACCATACTGGCAACACCTGCCACTGTCTCATCGCCTGCCTCAGGTTCTTCCTGAAAGATAATCTCAGTCAGAAAAGCTGGTAATCTCATTGGTTTAAGCATATCACGCATTGTTAGCTGAGTGCTGGGACCTCAGTGGGGGCCATGGGAACTGGGCTGAGATTATTTATAGCAAGTGGGAGGATTGGCAGGGGCCACTTCAGTGAGGCTTTAGAGGAATGTTTAAGGTCGCCCTCTGACCAAAACTTCTGCAGAGTGCTCAGAGTGGAGGTTGGAAAGCGAGCTCAGGCTGACGTGGGACATCTGCAGATATGAAGCCGGTTAGCTTGAGGGCTGGGTGAGCAAGCCCAGCAGGGATAGGAAGGAAGCAGTGAGCACAGGAAGTTGGGATTTCAAAGTAGGAATGAACAGGGTGATTCACAAAGGCATTTCCAACATTAGTCTTCAAGCAGCTACTCCAGAAAGATTAGCAAAGGAATGCATACATAAAGAGGCGATAGATAAGCCTAAAATCATGAAGTAACTTAGACAGGAAGTCATATCAGCATGAAGAATCATCTTAGTGCTAAATTTAAGGCTGTTGCTGGAGGTAGAGTACAGCTGTTGGATAAACATCAACATTAACAGTAGTTCTATCTTATTCCAGTGTCCCAGCAAACTTTGACAATACCTAAGCTGAAGCAGCTAAATGAACGTTTTCCTGGAAACCTGATGGCCAAAGGCTTGTGGTGCATACCAAAAGGGTTAAAAAGCTCTCAGCAGCTGCAGAGTCACTGCTCCACACTATTTACTGTGTCAGTCCTTCACTTTTTATTTTCTAACTTTACTGCACAAATAAAGATAAAAAAGTCCAGAGAAAAAGGATAAGGCCTACTGGACTGCATTATTTTATACTGTTCTATAGGGGTGGGGGAAAAAATCGATACTGTGTAGTATCGTGATATTTTGTTTGCTAATAATGTATCGATACAGGGACAGCAGAAATCGATATTTTGTTACAAAAAAAGTTTTTGTGGACTGGAACATGCTCTGAAGTCAGAGCATGTTGATCAGCTCCTTTTTCTGAGCAAGAATCCTGACGTTCCTTCACTGTCCAAATGTGTTTAACTTTTTTTTGGCAACAATAAACATGACAGTTTACTTATTTTAATTTAAGACATGTTTTATTTTAATTAAGTTTAAAACTTTTTTATTTAATGTAAAATTATATTTTGTTTTAATTTACTTTCAAATTCTTCAGTTGCTGAATGGGCTGCATAGTTTTCATAAATTGCATAGTTCAGAATAGCTATAATTGTACCAGATGGTTGCATTCAGTTAAGTTGGACTAGACTGTAATACAAACCGTTCAGTTTGTCAACAATAAAACTGACTGAAATGAGAGAAAGACTGAGTGAGACTTTGATATTAGATAAAATGAATATTGATAAAGTTTACCTTTATGTACAGAATCTGAATATCGCAAAATATTTTTAAAAAAAATTGCAATAATATCGTATCGTGCGTTAAGTATTGTGATAATATCGTATCGTGGGATGTATGGTGATCCCCACCTCTACTGTTCTATGGATGGACCAATATACAGTATTGGTCCGATCCTTACTTAAATTACTGGATCGGATATCAGGGAGAAATAAAAAAAAAAAATTGTAATGTGATCTATTAAATATCACAAAAGCAACTCACAAAACTTGCGACATGGCGTAGCCCAGGTAATAACCTTAGCACGTTGGAGCAGTATGAGTCCCATGAAAGAGCGGCTGTTGCGTCCGAGACCTGTCGGCGGTCTTGAGTTACTTCGCGCTGTAAGCATCTGGAACCTCACTACGTGCTGCCAAATCGGCTTTTCATCTCCGAGCAAGCTATCCCAGCTAAGTAAAGCAAGTGTGTAAGTTCATCTCTGAATGTTTGTAAAGCATTCCTACGTTTAGCTTAACAACCGATATATGGAACACGGATGTCCGTGCGTTGTCATTGACCATGCAATGGATAGAGTCAAGTTTTACTTAAAAAAAACCCCAAACAAAACAAACTGTGTTGCAGGCTAAATAGTTCCGTGGTTCGAAAAAACAAACAAACAAACAAACTATAAAAAACACGTTTTTTTTTTTTTTTCCATACTTGTGTTAAGTTTCGTATAGAATTGACACAAAATTCAGTCTCAGGTTAAATGTGATACAAAACAGCTTAAACTGACTTCAATCTTGATAAAAGATGAGTGTCATGAAGCTGTGTTTGCATTTATTTGCACTTCTTTCCACTAAATAGCTTTAAGTACAAATGGGTCCATTTGGGTTTTTTTTTCGTTGTTGAATATAAACATTATTTTGTGCTGATATTGCACTTTTTCCAGAACCAGAGTTTTTGAAATCTGCAAAAAATGGCATTTTAAATTACTTTTGGAATCTTACTTTAAATACTTAGATTTAAAGTTCTGCTAAAAGTTTAAATAAAAAGATTGGGGTGCAGAGTATTTTTTGCATACAAGTGTGACAGAAGAGTTTTAGTGTTTTGTCTTTTTAAATGTGACTATGAGCTTATACAAAATGCTGCAGGATATTTAAAAAACTGCTTTATTGATTATAAAATAGAATATATTGGATTCATGTCGGTATCGGCAGATATCCAAATTTATGATATCGGTATCGGACATAAAAAAGTGGTATCGTGTGATCTCTATACTGTACAGCTTTTTTTTTTTTATTATTAAATGCCTGTGTATCCCCCTTATATTATATTCTTATATTTCACTTTCATAATGGCAGAAAAGCATATTTGTAGCCTGTCTTTCAGTGGAAAAACTTCAACATCAATGTTAAACAAAAGATGGCGTCTAATGCTGACAAAAAAATCCCTCCATTATCTCTTCTCTTTCACCACCCTTTTACTGCCGTGTTACAGCAGCCTTGTGTTCAGTGAAGTGTTGCGTGCCTGCTCCCTAACACGACTGTTTGCCATTGAATGAAGCTGAAAAAAGCCCAGCAGGCTGCCTGTCAAAGCCACACCCACGGGCAAAAACAGTGTCTGCATTACACAGGGAATCTCACTACACGCTCAGAGAATGAAGCCCACACACTTTGCACAGATACACAGAACGATGGGTCAGCTTTCACTGATGAGTCGTACATCATAGTCTCAATAAAACAGCTTACAGAAGAGAGATGTGCTACTGCCAAGGGATTCATTGAGAAAATGTAACTGAGAAGAGAATATAATGTTCATATTTGACACTGTATGTTAGCTGAGATTCATACGATAACACACATCATGTAAAGCAAACCAGGTGTGCAAAATTTTTATCTCCCGTTTCCCTTTCTCAAATACTGAGCGAGTAAAGCAGCAATGAAGACTGAAAAACTACTCATCTGTTGTTTGGTCCTCATTATAAATTTGTGGTTTTATACATTTTATTCGTTTTTGCCTTAATTATAATCATTTAAGTTTTGCACAGGGAAGAATAATGACTTTAAGGGGAATAGTACATGCAGGTCTCACAGTCAATTCTCTATGGATGCATCTTGTGGAAACTCAAGAAACCACAGCTGAAATAAGTTAACAGTTCTGATAATTACTAGATCAGAGAGGACAGTGGGGAAATAAAGATACTTAATATGTGTCATACACATGCTAAATATCAAACCTGTAACATAATCTGCGGTTTTAGCGTGTTTAAGTCAGAAAAGCAACATTTTCTCAGCATTTTCCCTCTCTCACAACCGGACTGACACTCCCTGAGCAAGATTCTATTGGAGGTTTCTTCCTGTTAAAAGGGAGTTCTTCCTTCCCACTGTCACAAAACAGTTACCATTCATTTATTTGATTTACTTGCTTGTTTTCAATTGGACTTTCTTAACGCCTACTGATGTCGTTTTACAATATTCACACAGCACCAGGCCTTTGGTGCAATTTTCAAACTCTTCACTCTCTAATTTGTGGCGACTCAAGCAAATTTCCATCACATCGCCAATGATGATCGGATGATTATGGAAGCCCGTTTCCGCCACTAAATAAAAACAAAAAAGCTAGTATCCATAACTCGAAATTTCGAGTTATTTTCTCAAAATTTCGAGTTACTTTTCTCAAAATTTCGAGTTACTTTTCTCAAAATTTCGAGTTACTTTTCTCAAAATTTCGAGTTACTTTTCTCAAAATTTCGAGTTACTTTTCTCAAAATTTCGAGTTAGCTCTGCCAATCAAAAATATACGTGAATGAGGTCGCTTTCTTGTTACCCGGAAGCATATGGCGCAGAGGAACGCGCACTCAAAAACGGATCCCAACAAATTGGCGCTTTCGCGAGTACGTTTGCTGATAGTAACACCATGTGATTCAGCTAATAACACAGGGATTTCATCATTTGTGAAGCCAGGCTGAAAACACTCAGCAATCTGTGCATTCACGACTGGATGTAATACCGGTAGCTTAGCTGTAGCATTTGTAGCTGAGGGCTTCAGCTTCCGGGTAACAAGGAAATGACGTCATTCACGTAGATTACTGATTGGCAGCGCTAACTCTAAATTTCGAGTTACTTTTCTCAAAATTTTGAGTTAATAAATAGAAATTTCGAGTTAATATGTCGAAATTTTGAGAAAATAACTCGGAATTTCGAGAAAATAACTCGGAATTTCGAGAAAATAACTCGGAATTTTGAGTTATGGATCCTTTTTTTTTTTTTAGTGGCGGAAACGGGCTTCCATAGATGATGAAATGAACATAATATATTAGGAAATTTAAAAAAAAAACCTGGGATTCATAAGAAATCTTTTTCAAAAACATAAAGCTGTTAATAACCGCTGTATGTATGACGATGTCCGTGCGAAGTCTCATTCAGATTGATTAACCCATTAAGGTGGAAATGGGTTACATACAGACATATATACGTAAATATGCTATGATCATTATAGTAAGAAGACAGCTATGGAACTATCTATGTTAAAGTTTTGCTTGCTAAAGAGAGAGAAGTTTTTAAGACATTTAAGTAATGGTAAGGCTTGATTCAATTTTCATTTGTCCTTATTTAACACCCTACTGGAAAAACAAGACAAACAGAATGTAATCATTCAACATTCCCTGAGCTTAATTGCTTGCTATTTTTACTTCACAATGACAACAAGTAGTGCAAGTGTGTCTTTAACAAAGAAATGGCTGTTAATTGACAAACAGGCGTGGTGCAGCATAAACTAGACTTTCTGCATTTCCAGTTTCTAAGTTAACCCAAAGAGAGCGTGCACAGTTGCAGCAACAGCAGATGAGAAAAACAGACGCAGCCCAAGGAGAATCAGAGGAGAGAGGGAAACCGGCATCCGCAGCAGTCGCTAGCAAGCTAATGGGCTAATAAACTCCAACTATAGAGCGCCTGCATGTTGGCTGCAGTGGCAAGCAGCAGCTGAAGCCTCAGAAAGCTAATGGCTAGTTGAGTAAAAGCCACAGAGGAATGCACCATGGTGATGTGTGTGTGGAGAGGTTCTCTCAAGAGAAGCAACCGTCCTTTTCTACATGCTTTCCACAGCTGGTACTGCCCATCTGACGTCTCTGTGTCTGTGTGCGTGTGCGTGCATGTGGCATTTTTAGGGTAACAAAAGGAAGCCACAGCCACCCTCTTGAACCACCACACCCCACAGTCCTGCGTGGTTTTACAGCCACTGGGTGTGGGTGCAGGGGAAGGGTGCTTTATTTATGTCAATCTGGACCTAATGATGGCTTTCAGATGTGTAGATACAGTAGACTGTGTTTAATGAGAATAGCAACAATGGGTGTGGTTTGAAGAGCGAGAATTAAGATTATGCAGACTCGGACATCTGCTTATTTAATCACATACCCAACGAAAGATGTGCCAAACCGTCGGGAGAGTAACGAGCGAATGCTGTCATCCAGCCAGGAGCTACAGCGGCAGCAGCCGCCACTTCTCGGCCTTGGACAGATGCTAGAAGTTTCCTCCCTAGGTGTTGTTCCCTCTGTCAACACACCCTGCAGCTCTGTCACACAGGCCAGGAATGCAGCTGAGAAAGGAACTGGGGTTTGTCACACCCACGCAAATCCAACCCCTCTCCACCCGTCTGTGAACTGCTCGGGCTGGAAAACAAACACCCCGTCCTCCTCCTCTTTCATCCCCAGTCAGTGGGGCCAAACACAGCTGTGGGGTTTTGGACAGTGACATCAAAAGAGTAAAGCAAAAGCATTGGTGGGTTTTGACACTAAGGTGACAGTCATCTGGTTGCTGGAAAGCTGATCACACTTGACTGCAGTCACTCAAACTGCAGCACAGGTTCATGAGACCTGCTGACTCCAAGTTTCACTTTACATATTTGAGTGTCTACAGTCGCCCTTTCATCCTTCAACAGACAAAAGAAAAAAAAAAGAAAGCTGGAACACGTAGCAGATTCTCAGCTGTCACTCTGCAGAACATGTGGAACAAGAAAATCTGGGCTCTGTGAACACACCCATTCACATGAAGCCAGGTGAAAAGCCCAGACCATTTCACACTCAAAGTATTCACAGCAAAAAAACAAAAAACAAACAAGATGAGGGAGAGCAATTTGTGAAAAGAAAAGTGACTTCTGATCTGAAACTGAACAATAACTCCGGCTAGCAGGGATAAAATGCCCTGACATCC
Source organism: Perissodus microlepis (assembly GCF_051167445.1). Taxonomy (NCBI): domain Eukaryota; kingdom Metazoa; phylum Chordata; class Actinopteri; order Cichliformes; family Cichlidae; genus Perissodus; species Perissodus microlepis. The sequence goes on along the minus strand of NC_140474.1, from coordinate 19,201,229 downwards.
ACAAAAAACAATGTCCTCATTTTGGTGAGATAATCAAGGTCAAGCCTAGCCTCATCAGCGCCCTACTTTGTCTGTGGTTGTAGGATTTAAGCAAAAAAGGATTTCTTACCTCATCATCTGGTCGGAGGAGGATGACATCCAACACAGGTCGGACACATAGGGGAGGAGAAGAAACACATAAATACCAAAATGTTTAGTCATACAGACAAATCATGAGCAACCCTGAAACTTAGGAGAATATTTAAATGCAAAGAAAATGCTGATTATCTAAGAAGTGTTACCAGAAAACACAAAATGCTCCAAAACAGTCTCAATATTCAATCAAGTAATTCAAACAATTTTAAACACAACACTCTCAACGACAAAAAATAAATAAATAAAATAACAAATAAGTAAGCAAAAATACATGGAACACCAATATATATTTGTAGAGCATTCTTTTGAAGATCAAAAAGAATTGACACATTTTTAGATTCAATCATAATCCCACAATTTAACCACAACAACAAAAACACATCTTTGTCTCTTTCTTTCTTTCTGGCGCCAAGATATCTAAAAAGGTTTCAGTGACATGGGTCAACTTTTACTGAAATACACACAAGGGATAATGAATAAAATTTTGATCCTGTTGGGTGTTTAAGCCTGTGCAGGTTGTACCCTACCTCTCCAACTTTGAACGTAGATAAATGGATGGATGGATGGATGGATGGATGGATGGGTGTTTGAAAAGCAACAACATCAGCATGTGGCTTGTGGTAAAGCTCAAGTGAGGATGCTGCAAGCCCGCATGCTTAAAGGATGGAATTTAGTCATCAGTGTCTGCACATTTGTGTTATGTAAATAATTTGGGGCAGAGGCTCCTGGTGGGTTTACAGAGTTGGAGTGGGCTAGCCAGGAATTTAGTTTGACAGAAAGCAAGGAAAATAACATTTGAAAACCAACTTCCACACAGAAGTACTGGTGAAAGGTTCAGATAAAAATAGCATCAAACTGGCACCAATCTCGAAGTCTAGCACTTTTGAAACATTTGGCCACTCCAGTAATTAGTCATGAGCAGGTGACGATCCAAATTATTCATGAGGTTTGCCATTTACCGATTCCTTCAAGTCTTAAGAGGCAAAACAAATTTCCTTACTCCAAGCTGCCCATCCTGGAAGGCTTCCTGGCAGGATAACAAATATTGATTCACTGCTTAAACTCAGGACCATCTCTGCCTGTGAGCGTGCAGAGCAGACTGAGGCACAAGTCAGGGAGCTGAAAGATCATTATAGCCTCTGCCACCATTTACAACCACTTCAGGAAGAGCAGCAATGTTACAGGAGGTGGTTTAGTCAGTCCTGCATATGGACAATATATAATGTATGAGCTGCATATTACTGCTGCTGCTCTTTAAAACCAAACTGAGCAGCATGTGTTGATTCCAGAAGCACCAAATTACTGTGACATGATGGCACGGTTAACAACAAACGGATAACTTTAACATTCACACTCACAGCTCTCCAAAAATATCTGCAAATTTTGGAATGAAAACATCTAATTATGGACTCACAGAACTACAGTAGTGTAAAAGCTATTTGGTTCACTTCCTAATTTTCTCTCTCTTGACCTACATGCTGAGATCCTCCACCAGCGAGGCTGTCAGCACAGCCACAGCAGGAGGACAAGGCTTTCTCTCAGGAACACTGTGCCACCTGTCCCAAACACCCACTGTCAGCCATGGAAACCCATGCTAAGAAGCTCCCAGCGCACAGTTTTCATGCTGATGTTAATGCCAAAGGAGGCTGGGAGCTCTGCAGTTGCTGAGGCCAGGTGGAGATGCAGTGCTTCCTAAATGCTTCCACTTTGCAATAATACCACTTACAGCTAACTGTGGAATATTTAGGAGGGAAGAAGCTAAGTGCTGGATTTTATACACCAGTAGCAATGGGACTAAATGAAACACTGGAATTCAAAGATTAAGGGGTTTGGCCCAATACCTCTACGATGTATAACAAACCAAACACTGCATGATTAACTCTGAGGGACCCAAATGTTTAAAAGAGTTTAAAATTGCCTTCAAACCTTATTTGTCTTCTAGTATGCATCCTGTCTTAACTATTGTGTAACATTTGGTTTAGGAGTAATATATCTTTGGCATTTAACAGACTGAGCTCTATTAAAGCTTGGGTATTTTATTATGGTTATACTTTTCTGGATACAAAGAAACAGCTCTGGGTTCACTTTGGATAATTTTAGTCCCACATCACTCTGACTTCTTCCCAAAATATTTATCCTTCTTTCAAACACAGTGAAAAAGTGTATTTAGCACATACAGTATATCTGGTATATTTGTTAATTAAACCCAGTTACATATGTTTACAATAAACTAATTGTTCTATTTTATTACATGCCAGCAGTTCTGCAAAGAAATGACACCTAAGAAATTTAGATAACACTGAAACACTTGTGAGCAAGCAGCAGGACATGGAAACACTAACATTTGAACTTACTACTATGCTGTGAAATCTAAAGACTCCACAAAAATGATTTAACAGGGATGTGGAAGATCTGTCTCTGGACAGTCTCATTTCCTGCAACAGGGATTTGGGCCTTATTGTGTATTAAAGGACTGTTTTATTGCTTAAATCAGCATAGTAGTATAACCTTACTACTACTTAGAGCAGAGACACTGAGCACAGAGCTGACAAAGTAAAAGGTTCACTGCATATTTCTAATCATCTGGGTGCAACATATGACATGAGCAATACACGAAAAGAATATCACATGAACGCTCAGCACAAGAGCACTCATCACCTCCCACTTTCTTTTCGCCATGTTTGTATCCATTACACAACCCTTCTGTGCATACAGTACACCACAGGGCAGCTGTTTCAATGAGGGGAATGTTTCAGCTCAACTGCAGCCTCCGGTACTTCACATCACAAGATCACTGCGCCCAATAAACTACTCTCTGTACCCACACCGACACAATAAGACACAGGTGAGATTCAAACTGTTTACAACAGGGAACCAAATCTATTTGATGTCAAGAGAACACAATGTGTCCACAAATTTCTAAAATACCACTGAAAAAGACAAAAACTTTACAAATATCTTGGCTTGGAAAAACCCAACAGTGGAGACCAATGTTTGGTTTTGGGCTGTCGAATGCCGTTCCACAACATCCAAAGGAGAAAGAAAAACATAAAGGTGTCAGTGAAAAGCGATCTGAGGCAACAAACTGAACCAGAACTTCTTGTTTTATGGTGATGGTGTAATATACACTCCAAGCTCTCCATCCAGCTCCCCAGTACAGTCATTTTGCCTCTGTACTTCACCACACTGGTTTTATAATGACACAATGAAGCTGTGGTCCTTATCTGCATTAACCCTTTCAGGTCACATAGCTACACTAATTACCAGCCAAGTGAAGGCAGCTGGATGGGGAGGAAACTCTGCACTTGATGTCTATAGCCCCCCCTTCCAGAGTTTTGTTAAACCTCTTGAATTAAAGCCAAATGTCTCCATTTTAATCACCTCGTAAAGGCTCATTTCAATCCTTTGATGCTAAACACAGCAGATTACAGAGATTTTTTAAAAAAAACAAAACAACAAAAAAGCAAAAAAACACAGTGTCACTGTCCAAATATTTATGGAGCTGACTGCAGATCTGCGTAGTCCAGAAATAGTTCGGTGTGGTGAGTCTTTAGCTGCAGAATTACAGTGCTGTCGTCCCGTGTGGAGCTCAGGCTGCTGCCAGGCTTTCCAAGGATTTTTCATTCAGCGGGACGAAGTGTACCCTCAATCCTGTCCTGTCTGTCTGAGTAGACCCATAAAAATAAAACCTGCACTTATATCACCGGCTTACAACCCGGAGCTGTAGCCAAACAGACCTGAGATGATGAAGATTGTGACGATTTGTGTGTTTAATTGATTAAATTATAACAATAATACAGTTTAAAAGGAAGGACATGGGATTATTTATTTATTTTTTCTTAGGTAGGTCCTATTCAGAAAGTAGACGAGCATCTCCGCATTCAGTGTCGGATGTGAGGACTCACCGTGGTTGAACATTGCGGACCGAAACCGGCTGTTGCTGGATGAATTTTCCATCTTAAAGTTTCACTGAGCGCCAAAGGCCGCGACCTTCTTCTTCTCTTTTCCCCCCTCCTCTTCTTCGTCGGTATTTTCCTTAATTTCCTCTCCGAATCTGAACACAGTGACTGTAAAACACTCGCCTGCGTGCCGTAACCGGACAAACCCGTGTCTACACACACATACATACACACTCTCTCTCTCTCACACACACTCTCTCTCCGTTCGCGGTTCAAACTGTCGAGCCGCCTCCTGACTGCCAGCTCGGTGACGTCAGAGAGCAGCCGCGGTTGCCGCAGCATCGTCGGAATGAAAACAATCGCACGTGGATGCGCGTCGGGAAGAACGGTCACGTGCGTCTCAGAGAAATAAACTGCAGCACTCCGGGGAAGCTGTTAGCATCGGAGGAGGACAGGTAAACACAGGTGTGTGTGAACGTTGGAGCGTCACAAATAACGACAAAGCTAAACTCCATTTTTTAATTTAGTTTTTACTTTATTATTTCTTTTTGAGGGAGGAGGCGGTGATTAGTTCTTTTTTGGGGGAAATTTCCGTCTATCAAAATTCTACAATCGAACAAAAATATTGTAAACATATGACGGTGACGCTGTTCAGTTTCGCAAAATATTTGACATGATGTGATTGAAGTGTAGACATCTGGCTTTGATTCAAGATGTTCACCAAAATATTGCACTTAAATTTTGGGGGGAAATTTACTTATTTTAAATATTATTATTTTCAGTAGCTAGATGCTGTTTCCACCCATAAGATGCTTTGCCAGCTTAGGCTGAAACATTCGTTTGACCAGCCTAAAATTTGAGCTTATACATGTATTTATTAGTTAGTGCCAATCTATAATTGATTTTGACGTATAAACAGGTTCAGGTTACTTTATTTGTATCCATAGGTAGATTTGTTCTGTAATCCTGAGTCATCAATCCTCACATGCACAGTTTCAACACACAGCAGACAACAGATAAGCATAGTACAAAAAGACTGAAAAAAAGAACTAAATCATTTTGAGCATTCAGTAACCCACAAAGTAACAAGGCTACAATTTGTTCATCTGAGTGATGGCTGCTGGAGTAAAGCTGTTTTTAAACTTTGTTCTGCACATCCAACCCTTGCAACTGTTTGATGTACACTCATCAGCCCGTTAGACCACTTAAGAATCTGACTGTGAATCTTCTCTTTATAATTAAAAATGAAAACTGTGACTCCAAGTAAGGGAATAAAGCAGGATACAACTTCAACTCTTTCATGGTTCTCAGACATGAAGATCTGCAGTTTGTATCGTCTCAGATTGGAGTCAGCTGAAGATCTGTGCAAAGTGTTGATGTGACAAAGCAACACACTTGAGGGTGACACCTCATTGAAGCTGTGATAACTGCATTTCTCACTAATTTCTTACTTACATACTCTCATTTTAGAATCTGAAAACTGCACCTCCACAACTCAACACTGAAATTCATGCTTAAATAATAAGACTTCAGCAGTACTACAAGAGTATATTTGCTTTTAGCTATGCTGTTTCTGATTTAATAAAATTATCTTTAAACTGTGCGCTTTAATTTAAGAAAAAGCTGCAAACATGTCTTCCACTCATGCTGTGTTTGTTTATTGTTTTTAACAGTAGTAGTGACAGGTGTATACTGCTAACTGTAAATGAATCTAAATGATGAGCGGATATAATAAGAGACAGATGGTGACATCTGGTGGTTGCTTTGTAAACACTTTTTTAAAATACTCACTCCCTCCATCATCCCAAGTTGAAACAAGCACTATTTTTATCACTTTAATGTTGCCCACACAGTTTCTCTGCAGCTAGTGCTGATACTGCTCTCCGAGATAAGCACATGTCATCGGAAGAACCATATTTAGAGCTCACTGGTGCTTCAGTAGTGGAAGGAGGTTAATCGCAGAGTGAATATAGATATAATACTGCACAAAAGCCTTAAGTGACACATCATTTTTTATATACATCACTTCAGAGGAACCAGAACTATTCCTGAAGACTGCTTAAACAAATGACAAGAAAGCTGCCTGTTCATGCCGTGTTGGAGAATAAAGGTGGTCAAGACAAATATTGACTTTCAAGCTTGGATCTCTGTTGTTGCCTTATATACAGTATTTCTATGCATGTCTGCATATTTCATTAAACTGCTGCAAACATTTCCCATTTTCCTCGCAACATATAAAGAAACAAAGGCTTCCTCCAGACTGTTGCATAGTATTGTGTAAGAAGAACAGACACCTGGTTTATTTTAAGGAGCAACAGTTTTATTTGTAGCTGTGACAAAATGGAAAAAAAAAAAGTTGCCTCCTCAGAGTCTAAACGTTCAGGATTAAAGTGCAGAATTGTTTTCACAGCTTGTGTAAAAAAAAAAAAAAGAGAGAAAAAAATTAAATAAGACAAAAAAGAAATATGAAAATATCAAAACTAACAATGGAGATCTGGAAAATATAAATACGTTACAGAACAAGATGAAATCTCATACAACGTGGTTTCAGCAACGATAATCAACCCACTTGAATCAGGCTTGCACTTATGATACATTAAAAAAAGGGAAATCAGTTCATGTTTTCAAATCGTTGGCAAGGCTAGCTTACAACAAAGGCACAGCATTGTTCAGAGGTAACGATCCTTTGCAAAGAAGTGCTGCGGCGACATTCTCGGCGATCATCAACACTTCCTCACAGACACGCCTAACATGCTCAACATGGCTCAGACAGGGATGGAGAAAGAAAATGTGCCCACGGACGAACACATAAACTGGGAGGAGCTCACTTTACAGAAGCGCATTTGTGTTACGAGCGTACATACTGACATATTTTACATGTTTTCTCAGGAGCGGTTTTCTGCAAAGCTGTTGGATTAACTGAATCAAGAAAAAGCTCCAGAATATTACGGCCCTGAGCCAAAAAGAGTACAATGAAAAGGTGAGGAAGTGCTCTATTGTCAGAAAGACCAGCAGTGGTTGCATCCTCTGTGGGCGTCATACATGGAACAAGCAGTCAGAAACAACACAGAACATCATTCGCAAAGGACTGGTCTGTAGGCAGCAGGCAGAGCCAGGACATCTCATCCTCACGGTAGCAAAAGCTTGGAAACTTTAGGTTTATTTAGGTAGAAAAAGTGGTGCTGAAACGAAACTATTAGCAATATTACCTCAGATATATGAGAGGAGGGGTTGACGAATCTGCTGCCAAAAAACAGTATTTAAAGGTTTAACCGTGTAAATGCATCTTCATAATAAATCAGAAGCACGGTCCAAACATGGTACAGTTTGCTATCGAGAGGATGAATTTCCCGGATCCCATTTTTTATAGTTAAAAGGCTCTATCAGTGTCTTGCATTCATATTTCAACCTGAACTGACATTATTTCCTTATCACAAGTAGCCCAAGAGAGAAAAATTAACAAACGTGGCTTTAAATAGCCACTTGGTTATATAGTGCAAATAAAAGTACTCAAATGTGTACAAAAAGATTTCAGTGGGTATATAGCTATTAAAAACAAAAAGAGAGAGAGGGATGCTGTGTTTTGTTTTTTCCTTTTTTTAAAACCTCGGCTTACTCTGTTTACACTTTTTGTCTTTCTTTTATAATTTTTTTTTTAAAATCTCAAATAAAGACAAAAATAACTCTGTTCAGAAGCTGAGCAGACCTAGCAAGAATATCATGCAGCTTGTGAAAACATCAGCAGGAATAAAAAAACAAACAAACAGATATAAATGTCTCATGTTAGAAGGTGCAAAGGAGATTATTTCTGAGGATGCACACAGACAATGGAAGGAATACAGTGATATTTACAGCCAGCGTTTACATGTAAACAAGAGACAGAGGTGTGGGACAGACAGCTGACGTAATGAGGCAGTACCTTAACTACTGTACAGTACACGAGAGAAGAGGGAACCCTTAAGAACTGCTTGATTGCTCTCAAAACCACATATAATTAGAGCTGATCACAATACGTAGTCTTAGAGTTTCAGCTAGTTTAAAGCCATTTGATGCAATTAGATTGATCCAGTATTATTTTAACGTTTATTCCAGCGGACATCTGTGGCAACACAAAAGCTCGCAGGTTGACTGCTGCTTTTTCGGATAGAGAGAAAAGACGAAAATGTAACATTTACGGGGTTTAAAATAACGTTTTAGGGATTAAGATTGCACATACGTCAAACAGTAAAAGCCCCAAACCTGCCACAGTGGTGGAAATGTAGAAAGAGAAGAGGGGGGGAAGAAAAAAACCTTTCGGCTGTGCCTTTTTAACTGCAGTCAAACCTCTACTCTCCATTTCTGGTCGGCCAATAAAAATATGGCAATGTCGCGTACGTATATAAAATATGTCTGTACATTTACTATATTTAAAACATTTACATTGTCATAGGTTATGTACACTGCTAAGTGTTTAAATGTCGGTGCGGATGAGATATGCCAACAGCTCTTAAAACTGAGAGACAACGTACCAAATCTATGCCAAAAAAGGGAGTGTGTACCTCCATGTGAAAGTCAGTGCTACACAAGAAATAGGGGAGAGGGGCAGCAACACAAGAAGATTAGTGGTTTGTGACCAAATGAGGTCAGAGGGACACGAAGAACCAGGATTTGCCCTGACAGCATTATTTACAGTCATGCGCTCTTCTGTGAACTATTTAAAGCTTGAAAGGGTTTGCTTCATGAGTCGATCTAAACCTCTAAACGACACACACAGACATACACACACACCCACACTCCCTCGTCTTTGACGTCCAAACAGAAAGCAAAACCAAACCTGCAAACACCTACTGCACAATATATTCTGTAGATGCCTAAAGTGAAGGTCTGCTGTATGCATTGTTTTTAGGGGTGGGGGCGGGGGGATTATATTTCCACATGAACATACACACTACAATAGTACAGCAAGTATTCTTGACCTGGTATGACCTCTAAAGTTATATCTACATGATTCAAGAGCTGATTTGTGATTTGAAAGTCGGGTCTGATTGCATATGACGTGTTCCACTCTAGCTTCAGGTGCAGCAGAATCAAGCAATTCTAATTAATGTCTCTTGATTTTACTTTGAAAGTCAATATGTGTGCGCAGGTGGCTTTCTCAGTTTGACATTTTTCCCCCTGAGTCTATTTACTGAGCCTGAGCCAGTCTGCTCCCGCAAACACGGAGGGGTATTTACATGACTCCTCCGCCCACTGCGCCAATCCAGGCAAGGTGGTCGCCACCCCTGTGGGGGTTACTGATAACGTCCCACTTGTCCCTGTTGTGCTCGGGCCTACTCTGGCTGCTCGGGGTGGGTGTGCAGGCCGTTCTCAGGACGTGTTATGCTGTGGTGCTCCCAGAAGGCCTTGTGCAGCTGATCCACTTCGGACATCAGGGGCAGACCGATGTCCAAGTGCATCTTTAGGTTCTCCAGCCACTCCTCCAGTTTCGAGAAAGCAGGCCTGTGTATTAAGAAAGCAGACGGACACCACAGTTTGTAAACCTCTCCTATTTATTTGTATTTATCAAGTTCTTTTGTTATAAATTAAAGGGACAGTTCACCTCAAAACACAATAAAACTTGATTTTCTTGCTCAGAATTGAAAAATCCAGGTACCTGACGGGCGTTTACTTGAGTTAGTCATACAACACAGTGAAGGATTTATGCTTGTTTAATCCTTTTAATGTGCTGAAGTAACCAAAGTTGTTAGAATTGGAAGTTTAGGCCAGTTTCAAAGGATCGAGAAAATATTTTTTTTTAGTTGGTTAGTATGAGAAAAAAATCTTTAAATAAAAAGCTGGCTCCTGTGATAATCCAACTCTTGGTGAACTGTCCCTTTAGGTTACATGTCAAAATGAATTCGGTGTCTGACCGTTTGTCTGCATCGAGGTCACAGCACACAGCAGCCATGGGGAAGAAGGCGCGGGGACAGTTGGTGGGACAGTAGTGCTCCAGGAAACCCGAGATGTTCAGTCCAAAGTCCGTTGCTCTGGGGAGGTAGTCGGGGTCAGCATTCACCCTGCCAATGATCTGAAAAGAGCAAGAAAGAGCAAAAAGAGTTAAAGATCGAAGTGTCAGAAGTCTCCCCCAGTCTTGGTCAGCCCTCCAGCTGAAAACCAGCAAACCCTCCAAACAGAAGCTCATGGTGCCAGGAGACCACAACTATCATTTGTGTGCCCGTCAGCAGCCACATGAAGACTTCTTTGCTTTCCTGCCCTCTAATCCCTGTAATGTTCTCTGGATAATAACGTTCATCTGGAGAACTCATACTGGAGCTCCTAAACTGTTGAGCCCAAATTATGTGGATGGTGTGTGGCCAGGCTGCAAGCCTTCATCACTGTGGCGCTGGATGCTCAGTTGGAAAGCAATTTTCCCCCTCTGAGAAATGTGGAGTTTGGGAGAAGGAAGACTGTTCCCCTCATAAAATGTAATGGTGTGTTTCATATGAGGCTAAATTCAAGGTTTGACAGTGTTAACTTTTTCCTCTAATTACAGAATAACACCTTAGACTGGTTTTATCATCTGGAGGCCCTGAAGACATTTGAGATCTCTGGGTTTATTCATGAAAAAAATATAACTTCAGGAATCCAAAATATCCAGAGCAGCTGATGGATAGCTTACCTCACAGAGCATGATACCAAAGGAAAAGATGTCTACTCTCTCATCGTAGCTCTTCCCTGCGATGGAAAAAGACAAAATTAGACTAATGTTAAGATTTTGGTGATCTCATACTCAAAAAAATATTTGTGATTAGCACAGGTAAGCAAGGACATGGATCACTTCCTGTAGTTCATACCATGGATCATCTCTGGAGCCATCCAGTAGGGGTTTCCCACCACCGTGTATCTCTTCCGGCGGTCGGGCCTCTTGAGGCCAGACAGCTTTCCCTGCGTCAGCTTTTCCCCGTTCTTGTCGTCCACCATGAGTCGAGCCAACCCGAAGTCTGCCACCACCACTGTGTTGTTCTTTAAAGTGAAATATGCCAAAACATTTTATTTTTATGCAACAAGCATACTCACCAAAAGTCACTAAATGTGATTTTTACTACACAAAGTATTCACATTAATGAAATTCACAATATAAAATGATGTCAGATGCAATGAAATCACTTGCTGGGAGCAGGGGACAGCTTGTGTGTGAGTACCACAGGCTGACAGGTTTAATGACTTGTTCTCTTTTCATAAAGGAAATGGGCATATTTAGTTCATTCGCTTTACAGCTTGAGGGAAACACTGTCTGAAAAAAGCATCAACCTGCTAGTTACTAGTTCTGGATTCACTCTTTTCACTATCAACATCATCACTTCTGAAAAAAAGACAGACATAGTGTTCAGGGATATATCTGTGGTGAATCAGGTTTAAGCTTCTCTAGTGAGCTTAAAATTAATCTCCAGGCTGTCAGGCAAACATTTTGTTGTCATGTGACACGTGTTCAGCACTCCCCTTGTTTAGGTCCGGCAAGCTGAATGTTTCTGCTTTAAGCTTCTTGTGTGGAGTGTTTTTTAAGTCGTCTTAGTCTCCCATAGCAACTGCGAACAAAGGCCTTTTTTGTTTTTGTATGAGCGAATGGCAGGTGAGCCGTCCTAAATCCTTAAAGAAAACATGCTGTATGTGCAGAGGTATGTCGGCACAAACACAAAAGTGTACAGGAAGACAAGTTCTTACCTCTCGGACTAGACAGTTGTGAGAGTTCAGGTCCCGGTGAATAATGTTCATGGAGTGCAGATATGCCTGAATGACAGACAGACAGACAGATAGGAGAGGAAGGAAAGGCAGGAAGAATAAAAATAAATAAACAGTCTTTTGATAATCTGTAAGTAGAACACTGCCAAGTCGAACAATACTGTCTGGGTTTATCTCAAAAGCTCTTGCTGAATATACAATAACACAGTCATGCTTGACATGCATCATTGTACAGCTATCTGGGGGGAAATCCAGAGAACCTGTGTTCTTATCCTGCAGGAATTTATGCTCTGATTTAACCTTTATAGTAAGAAAAGTGCCTCACAAGTGTTGTAGCTCACAAACATGACCACTAGAGGGAGACAACAGCAAGACTAAAGCAAAAAGTATGTGTACAGCAGATATTCAGAGTGCATCTAACAGGAGGCGGTGGTTATCTCTCACAACCACTGATCTCTACTTTTCTCTTGGCTCAACAGGATTTGATTTTTATTTATAAGGTTATGATCTTGGTTATGTTTTGTTATTGACAATACAACCGCACCATCTTCACTTGTGTCGTGTTCTGTGTTTTTGTGTATGCAGTGGCAAAACAATAATAATGATCTAAACCACTTTCTCCATGCAGAAAAATCTTGGTTTGTTTTCCAGAGTGTATTAACAGTATATACACTCACCATGCCAGCAGCGATGTCCTTAGCAAAACTGACCCGCTGGTTCCAGGGATAGTTTGAGTCCTATAGGAAAAACCAAAACACACAACTTAATGTAACATACTGGTATAAAGTGATGAATCATTACTTCTTTATTTTTATTATTATCATTATTAATAATAACCATGCTAGTCCATGCATTGGAATTCCATATAGGAAACACACAGCCCCCCATTTGTTTACCATTTTCTTGATGATTTCCCGCAAAGTGCCTCCTTTGATGTACTCTGCGATGAAGTTGAGTCTCTTGTCTTTGTAGAGGACTCCGATGAACTTGAGCACATTGGGGTGATCCAGGCATCGCATGACTTTCACCTTAAAGACACAAATAATTATTTATTTATTTTCACACACTGTTGTAACATCTCTGGGAAAAGTCCACAGCAGCTGTAAGGGATCTTAAATATTCACAGTACAAAACTATCACCTGAACAAATTATGACAGTCAGTGTTAATATTTTTGCAGTTACTTCTTCTACTTTACAAATGTGACTACACTACTGGTAAAACTAAAGTCACATGGAGGAGGCAGCATGCCACTGTTACACATGACATCTGAAATGTTTGCCTCCTTCTTTTCTAATCTTCACCAATGAGGATTACACGAGACTCAGTAATTTAAGACTTGGGCCACCTACAAACAAGCAGCCAGCACGAGTAATAATCATTGCTTAGCTGTGATTGGGGCTCATTTTACAGCGAATCTCTTTACTCACTTTTCTAATTACAAGACTCATCACTGTTTCAACCCAATAATAAAGCTAAATACCCACTCATAAACATCCACAACTAAAGTGGAACCATTTTTATGAGCTTCAAACATCCCATTTAGGAGGCAGTTAACTGGATGAATGAGGCTAATCTAGCGGCAAACAGGAACACGAGGAGTGATTCAGATCCTCAAACCCCAAAAAGCCTCACAGAAATCTGAACCTGAGTCATCCTCTGCTATCGGCTCTCTTTAGGGAGGTCGGCAGAGAGATAAAGTTTAATGTGGGCGGTAAAATAAAATCTGCCCAGCCATCATTTTTGGGAGACAGGACTATGTGAGCATAGTGAACTGATATTATTTCAAAGGGGAGTTTATGCCTTTTTAATTTCATTTTCTCTTCAGGTGTGAGACGTCTGCCTTTTTCATTTACCCCTTTCCCACATTCAGGAATGGCTCACTTTAACTACAATCTTTAGCTTTTGCTTATAGAAGAAAAAACAACAATAACTTTTGTGCACAAGCTGCTCTGTGTTATGTTTCATTCACAGTCTGAAGTCTCTGAGATTGTCTGTCTCCACTCACCTCTTTGAGGAATGTTTTTTGAGTCTCGTCATCAAAGCGGATCAGCTCTTTCATCACCATCACCTCACCCGTCTCTCTGTGTGTCACCTTTAACAAGACACAATGCACAAATCAAGTTAAGCAACACTGACTGAAGCAATGTTAAGAGACAAAACTTAAAAAAGAAAAATTCCCTGATGTGATAAATCCCCAGTCATTCCATCCGCCTCCCACTATACACTTCTTTCATCTCAATGCTTCCCCCTTCTGGATTTTTTTCAGTATGACTCGTTGCATGCTACATTGTAAATGTAGCATGCAACTAATGAGTCTAAGGAGTCTCTGCCAACTCAAATCTACCTTTATGGCTTGTCCAAAGCATCCCTTCCCCAGCACTTCTCCGTGGATGAGGTCAGATGGGCGGAAGATACGGTGAGTCCGGTTTGAGACGACCCGAAGTGACTCAGACCGATTGATGTCCTTCCTCTGGGAGATTGGTGACGCGGCATTGCTGGATCCAGGCGACTTATCAGTGCTGTAACTTCGCCTAAAAGAGAGGAAAACAAAGAAATCAACCTTTTCATGAAGGAAGGTGTTCACACTTTATTAATGGGAAGATGAGAACATACATTTACTCTTTGTAGCAAACTGTGATAAAAGTATATTAGCTGCTGCATTGATGTCTTACGTGATGATGCGGGATTTCAGGTTGCTGATGTCTGGATTGGGGGGCTGGGTGATGGGTAGGATGGGGCTGGGCCCTTCTGACAGTGGGGTGGACAACGGACCGTCCACCTGGTCCTCAGCCTCTGAGGAGCCTCCCTCCTGTCCCGACTGGCTGTGAGGGTCGTGTTCGATGGTGAGCTGCAGCAGCCGGCTCGTTTCCTGGATCAGCAGGTCAATCTGGAGAAGAAGAGACAGATCAGACAGAATGGTCAGATCAAAAAGTGAACGGCACTAATGCATTTCATAACTTAAAAGGATATATCTGCTCATTGAAGTGCTCTGGTTGTATTTGCTTATAAGTTCAGGGTTAGATGAAGCACTCATGTTTCAGTAACTTCCCTTATGAATTTACTGAAACATTTATTTATTTAAACAGCTGGTTATATTATTAAGTCTCATCTTGCCACTGGAAATCCTCAAAAGCTGAAGATGGATATCATCCCATTTTCCTCCAAAACAATAGGAACACAGAGAACCGCCTGAGTGAAACTAAAGCATCATCTTTTAGCAGCAAACACATAAAAATAGTGATGAATACCTCATCCAGAGGAACGTTGTGAATGGGTGTCCCATTAATTTCTAAGATCCGGTCTCCAACGTGAATGGAATTTTTCACATCTGGGCTGATGCAGTCGGCATCCACCCTGGAAACAAAAAGAAATCTCCTTAAACACCTTTGTACACACAGGGGACATTTTTCTTTTAGTATTGTCCAGAGAGCAGATAAGTCTGAGCTCATTTGAATAACAGTGACTATCCTTCCACTCTATTATACATTTTAAATGAATCTCATCTATCACTCTGGCTTCCATTTATAAATCCCCCTCCTTTATCCTTTGTCCTCCACCATTAACCTTCCCTAATGCTGCATCTCTTAACTCATTCCCCCTTTCCTCTTCATTTTCCACTTGCTCTACATTCCACAACCTGAAACACGATATTCATTTTATCCACAAAACAAAAACGTGGCTCACTGGGAGACTCTGACGGTGTGTCCATGTTCGGGACTGTAGCCGTTGGTCGGGCTTAGCGGCTGGTCAATTGCCACGGAGAAACCGCGCCCTTTGCGTCCGTTGTTGCCATCAGCGGAGGCCGGGATGGACACCAGTGTGACCGTGTGAGGGATCCGTGAGCATGGCGAGTCCGGTAGCGACACCGGGGTCACGATGGTCTGGTAGTAGCAGTGACCACTGGAGCCAGAGAGGAACAGAAGTAGAGATTAAAAATAGAATTTTTTTTTATTTATTATTTTTTTCTAAAAATGAGAACAGCGGTAATAAAACAGATAATAGGAATACTCGTGAGGTTTGTATGAAAAATCAACTTCTCATTACAATAATTTTCACAGTGTCACATGTTGCTTCAGCTCAGCCAAGACAACACTGTACACTCATTGTTTTGAGTCAGGTTGACCTTTGATAAGTCAGAATGTTATGAAGTGACTAATAACCTATGAGGTGATGACAAACAAGGACAGCCAAAATGTAAAGCTGTTGCTGATATCCTTTCTGTGTCATGTCAGTCAGCAACATGCGACTCTCTCAGCCTGAGATTGAATGTAATGATCTGAGAAAACACCAGCTCTCAAGGTGAGTAATTCAAAGGTATTGTGGGGGAGGTACCATAGTTCTGTAGATTTAGGCTGTCTCAGTGTCTTCTGTCTCTCATGTAACCCCAGACTCACTGTTCTTGTCGAATCTAAGTCTTTATGGACACTGCGATGTCATTATGTTGCTGCAGAATACAATTAGCCGCCTCTCTCATGATATTCTTTGATAGATACAGTCTGAAACTTGTGACAAGAACATTAAAGCAACCCTGGAGCTATTGGAAGCTAGCAACTAACAATATGATGTTCAAACTGCAGCTTCTGTTTATATGATAATAAAAGCATTCTTCTCCCAGTTTAATGGTTTTATCACTGGTTTCATGCTTAAACCACACTCAGATATGAGCATGTCTTCTGCCAGTTGTCACCAGTTTGTCATAATGTTAACAAAAAGCCCTTTGAAGCCAGAAATAAGCGAAATAATTTTGAGATTTTGTCAATCAACAGCAGCTTATGGCACACTTTCGTGCTCTCCTAGGGATTCTGAGCGGATTAGCTTATGGCAGAGGATGAAACTGGGGAAAGATCACGCGTACTAGTTTCACAGGCTATGATGGATGTGACACATAAAGCAAGCGCCTCAGCTTTTTTTCTTTTAAACTTTACAGTGACGGATGCTCACCAGTACAGTTTAGATCTCTCCACCAGAGCGTATGTGTCTCCATCACCGATGAACGATCGGCAGTTCAGACACGTGAAGCATTCTGGGTGATATTTCTGTTCCCCTGCGACCTGTTAAAAAACACACATACACACAAATACATAAATGAACATGTAAACAGAGTGGTGGAGTCTGATGTTAAATAGATTTTTCTCCTATCTAACGACGAAAAATGTAGCAATATTTCAGGGCTTTTGAGCAACAAGCAACACGAGGCTGTCTCTGGAAATAAGGGCGAGGTCTGGTGATTGAGGGTAATCATTAGTCTCATGCACAAGCATCGAGTTTGCTGCTGCCAGATGCCCTCCAGAGCTCGGGGTAGTTTTGCAAACAAGAGAGAGAATTGAGTTATGGCCAATAAAGAAAACAGACCAGCCGATAATTCATACTGGCAGCTCTGAGGGTGAAGCTCTGGGTGTTCCTCAGACCAGAGACCACTAAAATGACCAGAAAAATCAAGCATCAACACCCCACTTTTAATGCCGCTCCCTGTCCTTGCTTGTTGCGACACTCATCGACTAAAATAATTGATTAAGTAGCCTTCGATGTATTATTATCGACTCCTTCAGGTAATGTGGCGCCTGTCCATGCAAACGACCCACCCACTCAAAGGCTTAATGATTAAACATGAGACATGAAATTAAGTACCTAAGGTCAAGCCCATGAGAGCCATTTGATCCCCAGAGGCTGTGCTTGTTAGTCCATTTTTTGCTTTTAGTGGCAGAAATTTTTGGAGGGAGTGGACCCCTTGACAGCACTCCTCAACTGCACTGATTTACAATGCTAATGAGATACAGGAGGACTAAGAAGGGGCAACGCGTGGAGGAGAGCTGGACAAAGAATAATCAATCACATGCAAACAGAATTTACTCATTCAGCTGTTCCGTTATTTAACTTTCTGATAAACTAGTGGAGAAA
This sequence comes from Perissodus microlepis, assembly GCF_051167445.1. Lineage (NCBI taxonomy): Eukaryota > Metazoa > Chordata > Actinopteri > Cichliformes > Cichlidae > Perissodus > Perissodus microlepis. The sequence continues at coordinate 19,183,597 of NC_140474.1, read as the reverse complement.
TAATCACCAGAATACCTGATGAAATATTAACATTGACTGTGCCCCTGCAATACTGCATATGATTCAGGTCATTATAAAAAGGACTCATGGCTGCAAACCTGAATCAGCCTCTAAGCAGAACTACTTTTAAATGGTAGTAAACCTAAAAACAGAGAGGGGAAAAGTGAAGATCAAAGAATCAATGAAAACCTCCGTCTACAGCCATATGTCGACTACTCCTCCCTCCTGGGAAAACAGCAGTGAAGACACACAAACAAGTAAACACATGTCGAGGCCTTGGGCTGCAGCAAGGGAGACCCCGCAATTAATTTATGGCTTTTTAAAGTAATTCAGCTCCTTCCAGCTACACAGCAATAAAATATGCTCCCATCCTGACTTATTTGTATGTTAAATATTTCAGTTTCTGCTTTTGAAGTTAAAAACAACAAAAGTTAGAGTCTGACACTAACAGGAGAATAAGAGTCAACTTGTATCCTAAGAACAAAAGAGGAGAAAATAGAAAATAGGCTCTGTAATGGACACAGGGAACGAGGCAGCTGCGAGGTTAATCGACCAGCTTAATTTCTTTATTCGTCAACTAAGCAGTCACAAAAAGAGGAGCCATAAAAATTACACCGTGACTTCGAAAGGACATGTAAGCACAACCTAAAGCAGCAAGTGCTGTGAGAATGGGAGATCATTGTAAAGTTAAACACAAAAGCTGCCCGATTATTTTTAGCGCCACATTTTCTCTTAGGTGTAGATTTCTCTTAGGTGCAGCCCTGCAAATAAATTAAGCAGACAGGAAGAGAGGACAGCTGGACGGAGATGAAACGGACGTGTGGCTCTGCACGCCCTGACTCTGTGGCGGCCATTTGCTTGCTATGCAGACACAACAGACACACACACCCTCTTTAAACCCGCATGTGACAGGCGACAGCTGCTCCCTTCACACTTAGGACGTCGTCTCCCTCTAAACTGTGGACTGAGTGATTAAAAATAAAGGACAAAAGATGAAATACGAAATCACTCAATGGAAAAAAGAAAAAGAAAAAAAAAGGTTTGAGAAACACCAAATGCATTAATACACCACTGGTTCCACATCCTATCCTGACATAAGGTCTGTGGGTGTGTGTCGAGTCTGCATTAGCTCATAGTCATGCTCAAGAGTGTGTGCGATGGTGTGCGTTAGCCTCGTGTCCTCTTCGAGTGAACACAAACCAAACAGAGAACACATGTCTGCCTGGGGGGGAGAGGAAGTGGGTCCACGGGGTCCAGGAGTAACCGGGTCAAGCTGCCGTTACTCTGCTGCCACGTGCGCCATGTTCATGGGATGACAGAGAGAAATGAAGCTAAAGAACAGTTGAGGTCTTTGTAGCTTCTGTGCTCAAATGTTTATACTAATGATGTTTTTAAAGAGTGTGGAGTTTACTAAAAGTGCAGTTTTAATGCTAATTTCTTCTACATATATATATGTAATTCTATATATAACATTCATGAAGGAAGTTGGTTTGTTTGGTGTCATTAACAGCCTAGTGCACTGTAACTTGAAATTAGTTTATTTAATCTTCTCAATCAGTTTAATATTCAGCAAACTGATAGAAGTTAGCTACACAACAGCTACACTTGCCAAATAGTTGGTACATTATTTGTTACTAAGTCTAATCATAAGAGTTATTAAACGCTGGTTCTCTTCTACAGTCTACCTTGTGTCCGATCACGGCAGATGGCTTCTCTTTCCCTTAACCTGGTTTTCTTCCTGTTAAAACAGAGTTTTTGCTTTACACCGTCACCAAGTGTTTGCTCATAGGGGTTGTTCGATTGTTGACGTTTTCTCTCTATTACTGTAGACATTATAAAGCACCTTGAGGCCGCTGTTGTTGTGATTAAGCGGCATATAAATAACACAGAATTTAATTCAAATGACTTGAATTGAATTGAATGACTCATCTATACATCAAAACTATTTTTTAGCTTCTTTCCAAGATGTGGATTAAGCCTAATCCCAGGTAAAAAAAGAAAAAAGAAAGAAAAAAAAAAGTTTGTGGTTCTGGCTAATCCATGTCTGGGGAACTGGGCACTTGAAACAAGTTTTAACAAAGCTGGGTAAATCTTACAACACATAGGCTAAATGTTAGAAGAGCTCATACAAGTGAATCTAACAAAAGTCATGTTTGGAGAGAAGCCTTTAATTTAGTAGCAGAATTTCATCATCAGCGTGTGAAACAGAATCAAGGAGAGTCTTCATGTTAAATTGTGAAAGTCATTGCTGGAAAGTTTCTTCACAATGACCTCATCATCTTGTTTTTACTATATCACACTATATGTAGATAAAAGTATCTACTGTCTGACACATCAGTACTTTAGTTTTTTTTTAAAAATCCTATTATCTGAATTTTCTCCAAACACTGAGGATCCCTCAAGTTTAAAGAGCTCACTCCTTAAACAGTTTAGCATACATTATCACCACGTTATTAAGTGGTTGCAGTCTGCGGGGTTTTTCTGGTGAAGAAGTACTGATGAGGTAATGGGGAAGAAAATTTTCTAAGTAGTTTCGAGTGTTACCTCATTACCACCAACGTGTGACCGTCACCCACAGACACTTTTAGGTTAATGCAGCCTTCAAACTTTGTTTGTTTTTCAATGATTTATAAGTGCAACCTTAGAGTGGCTGTGGAATGTGAAGTGACCCTTGGAGGTTGTTTTTTAGGAATTTACAACAGTGTAATACTCTCAGTGACAGATAAAACAACAACACTGAGGTCTGAGTAAATACAGTTATAATTAGCATGTAGATTATGTTACAAACACATGGGCTGAAAAAACTAAGGCAGACCAGTGGTGGCAGTTCCTTATATAAAATTTCAAAGACACGTTTTTACAGTTGACAGTCTCTCATTTCTATTTCATACGTCATGTTCCAACCCAAATCATTTAGTTCTTGTTTTGCTCCGGTTTTGCTTCAAGATCTTTCATATCTTCTTTGTGACATTTTTCCATTTCCATCACATCATTTCACATTTTCCTCACTGATTATGTTTACTAATGAAAGCCTTATACAAAGCCTTATACAGCAGTGAATACAAAGGACCACAAACAGATGCCACATGTCTGATCGCAGACGTGAAGAACTTTCTAGAAAACAGCAGGGCCAAAGCACTGGGAAGTTGACACACTGATCTCACGTCTAAAGTGAAGACATAATGATTTTTATGAAACTATATTAACAGCAAAGTAAATGTGAGATGTTTAATGAGAAAAAACTTGAATATATTTGAATACATTGTTTTTTAACTTATCTATTTAAGGAATACATTAGTGGAAATCTGATGCCTCTGGGACACCACAGGAACACAGTCAAAGGATAACATCACTAGGCGCTTGCAGGTCTGCATATCCAAACCATTGACTATTTGTACAAATTTTCTAGGCATACACACCAAACATGAATAAAGGTGCACCCATTCTGAAACTGAACCCCTGCAGTTAGGAGCACCGGTTGGATCCTCTGACTTAACAACACTCTTGCAAAATGTGAAAGAATGACCTCATATCAACAATGCAAAGGGTGACTCTGAATGGACTCACAGGATTATAGGAGATCTGGCTTTGCTTAAACCCGTCCTTGATGTAATGAACTTTCCTCTGAGGCATCCTGCATGAGCTAAACAGAAATACACAGTCCATATGTGACTGAGTTCACTGAAAGCAAAACAAAATTTTAATAGCTGTGTTTAAAAAAAATGACATCATGTGGGGGAATAGTCAGAAGAGCATGTGTATCTGATACCTGATTTGCTGCACTGAGATTGAGCTACAACTGGGTCAAATACTAAAATCTGTCAAAGGGATTTCCTAAAGCTTTAACACACAGAGTATGGTCAAGATGCTGCACAAAACTGCAATCAAAGCTGGCTAAACAGAAATCAAGTAAAAAGATGATGAAGCTACAGTACACATCATTTAAGCAAACATAATTAGACTGAAAGGCTGACAGCAAGACAGTGGGTCACATTGATGCTGTCTGAATGGAAACCCCCTACCGTCACAAACCGTACAGTGCCACAGCATACCCTGGCCTCCGCTTTGGAAAGCTGCTATTCATCCTGTCAGCCCCCCTCCCTCTCTTTCTGCAAGTCTCAAATCCACTTTCATAAAAAATAAATAAATAAATGAAAATGTCCTGACAGTGATTTTTAAAAATAATCTTTTTGAATGTGCTAGCACTTTTATGTGAGGAAGAACGCATCCTAAAAATAGCATGTGTGCCATGGCTCATCACATTTTCATGACATGGAGCAGAAAAAAAGACGCATATCTGTAATTAGAAAAAGCAATACACTGACCCAGTTTAAAGGGACACACAAAACACACCATATTTCATGCTCTGGCTTTAACATTAAAGAGGCATGCTGGAACAAGACTGTGCAGAAGCAACCGGCAAACTATCTGAACCAGCTTAGAGACCTGCTTCGCTGCCTCCCCGCCGGCTCATGAATACTATAAATCAATCAGAAGACACCCAGAGTGTCAGCATCAGCATCAGTAGCAGCGAATAGGCTCACCTTCTTATCCCTTTTCCACAGCCTGAGACAGCAGAAGCTCCAGAAAAATAAATCTCCCACCATGTCAACGGGAGCCGGCGTCTCTCCTCTTTGCTGTTCTAGTTCATTCTACTGAGGCAGGCGATTTCCCCCGCTGTCATAACAAAACACTGGCAGCAGCCAAAGCAGGCAGCAAGAGAGCACTGAGAGGGGGAGGAGAGAGCGAGCAGCCCACGCCTATGCAGCTGAGCTCATCTCTGAATCAGTGCCACTCCCCCCCCACCCCAACCACTCTGCCTTCCCCTTCTCTCTCGCTCACTTTTGCTATGACATCATCGTTTCCTGTTTGGCCCAGCCCACTCTTGTACATGCTGTCAGCTTGCCGGCTGCTTCGCACCCCCCTCCGCCCAACCCCCCACGGTGTCTTCAGAGAATTCCTTCCCTCTCCCCCTATTCCTGTAATCACATTTTGAAAGCGGCAGTCACAGGCCTGACTAATTGAATGTTATGCTATGGAAAGTTGTTTTTTTTGTTTGTGTTGCATGTTTAATTTAGTGTGGTGCTGAACTAGGTAAAGTGAATACACTGGGCTTGTCATTATATTCCTTTAAACAAAAAAACTTGATAAAAATGCAATTACTGATTCTTTTCAAATCTCAAATATTAATAGTAAAGCAAACCACAGTGAAAGCAAGCCACAAGCTTACTATTCAACCAAATCAACAAAGCTAATAAAACCCAAGTAAAAATAATACAGCCTAAAAATAATAACGTAATAGCAGCAAATATTTTGGAAGTTAAACCTTTAAAAACTGTTTAATATAATAATTAATATTTTATTTTAAGTGTTTTTTCTGACCAACTAAAGCTTCATTCAACATCCTGCAGATCGATGGAAATGCATAACTAAATAGTAAATACTTTTTAAGTCTTGTCCTATGCTAATGTCAGATTACAACAGGCAGGATTTCACCACATAAAGTTGAAAAAAAGTTCAGAGACAGCTCTGTGTTACATTTACTGTAAAATAGGTGTGTCCTATTGCGCTTTTCCCGTCTTAGCTTGTACAGAACAGTTCGGCACAAACATGTTGTGCATGCCAAGAAGTCCAAGTCTCTGGCCTCACTTTAGACCGGTGCTGGAGGACCATCTGAGTGTGTACTGTGCAGATATTAATAGACATTCAGACCCATTCACGCTAAAGTGGTGGAGACGGACTGCAGTGAGAGACAGCTGCCAGGAAAGCATATGATATGGATTCATGTTACCTTAATAATGTGATTATTGGAAGGTCTAGTGACAAACAGCTTTGATATATAATGATTCCAAACTTTGCTAATCTAATAGCAATACACAGTACATGTGAGTCAAGATTCAATATAAAGAATGTATCTTGCAAAAGGTTCTAGGCCAAGTCAGCATTAACCAAGCAGGGTTTTTGTTGGTAGGAGAGACTGAAGCTCTAGGAAAATAATCAGTAAAGGTTTTCACACAGAAATGTAAACAAATTATATAACAAGGCATACACAGTTCTCACAGATATATGTTAATGCTAAGTCAGAGACAGAGCTTTATACCCACTTAACAATCTCACTTGTGACACTGTAGCCAGGATGTAAAGTGTACAAAAGTATGGTTAGTTACACTCACTGGACACTTTTTAGATATACCTATTTAAGCTGTTGTTAAATGTCTAATTAGCCAGTCACATGCCAGGATGCATATAGCATGCATTTAGGCATGTACACGGTCAAGATGACCTCTGAAGTTCAAAGTGAGCTTCATGATCAGGAAGAAAGGTGATTTAAGTGACTTTGAATGTGGCATGGTTGTTGATTCCACATGGGCTAGTTTTGTATTTCAGAACTCGCTGAAAGAAAAACCACACTTTTTGCCACTCCTGTCAACTTAGAACTGGAAAGTGAGGTCTTATTTTCAAATCTCAAATTAATACAGCATCTTTGTGATGTCGCAGAACAGGTGATTTGCATTATGAATGTTCAGCCAACAAATCTGCGTAGCACTGTCACGGAAACATGGACCAGAGTCACTAAGAAACCTGATCCTCCAAAAGAAGCATTATAATACAGTATAGTGTCTATCTGAATAGGCAAATATTTCTGTTATTCATGATCCAAGGCAGAGAAAAACAAACAAAAATAAACAAACAAAAACATTCTTGACTGTCTTAGTACGCAGAATACTACTTAGTTAATTATATAACTAAGTAATGCTGATTCATCAACTGTTAGCTTCATGGTTACTTGCGCAGTTCTGACCAGGCTTAACATTATGATCAAATTTCACTATAGAAATCCAATGAAAACTTCAGCTTAACTGTCACTGCTTACAAATTGAGAAAAAGGGATGGATTGCTACTGTGCTTATTTGTCTGCATGCAGGAGCGTACTCTACTCGTACTCAGCAAGCTCAGTGAGCAGTCATTAAGTATTTGATTTCCCATCTGATAAAGTTACTGTCATGCAGTGGAGGAAATTCACCCTCTGTTCACCAGGTGGTTATTTTTATAATGCTATGATGTCACTAGAAAATTATGAACTGAGTATTTTCTCAGAAATGTCACTAGAATAGGATACAACAAGTATGTTATGAAGTAAATATCCTTTTAATTAGGATTGTGTTATATTCTTTAAGAAGCTGATTTCATGAGTAATAAAACAAACTTCCTTAAATGATTACACTCTGTGGAAGCGATGCAGAGATGTTAACCCAATTACCAGATGAACGCTGGGAAGTCTGAAATATTCTGTAATATATTTCCAGCTGTAAGCAAAGCAAGGTTCGGGACTTGAATCAACTTTAGATAAATCTACATACAAACTGCTGTAAAACAAAGAACTAAATACAATCCGTGAGGTATTCAACTAGAAAGAATTAGCAACAGGAGTGAAAAACTGCATCAGTAACCTGTATAGTGTGTGACACTAAACTGGCCTCTTTGCAGAAAGCAAAAGTTAAGTTCAGTCCAAGCTGCAGGCACAGAACTCAGAAGTGAAACCCAACAGCCCACAGCTACCCTACGGGGGGGGGGGGGGGGGGGGGGGGGGGGGGTGATTCAGCCCACAGAGGTGGCTGTTCTCATCAGTGTTTCCACACCGGGAAGAGGAAATGATAAACAAGTGTCTTAACACATTTTACTGAAGGCCATTTGCAGATTACTATGTCTGATTAAAATGTTTAAAACAGGGAAGTGATCGTAACATAATCTATTTCCTGCCATCAAACAGGGCACAGTGTGAGAACCTGGCCTCTGAGAGGGAGTTCATATTTAGACTTCAAAATACGATGCAAATTAAAGAGATTACAACATGCTGAAAGAGAGCTTTAAACCAGTTAGTTACTGATGGGATCAACGGCTGCTCTCGAAAAAGCAGTACCACAATCTGAACTGCAGCATCTTAAACATATGTTTTGGCAACACATTAGATGTATCTGTCCTCACTTAGTGGCAAAAGAATCATCAGGCATTTACAGAAACAACTGGCAGACTCCCATGTACACACAAGACACATCAGACCAGTGGGAGTTGGTAAAGTTCAGTGTAGATCTGGGACTTTCCACTGGTTTTACAGCCAACCCAAACACAAGTATTACTTAATATTAACTAAAAATGAAAAGCAACATTTGTCTACCACTAATAAGGTTATACCCTCACTCAACCTAAATCTGCTGAACAGTTCAAATGAAAAACTATGTACACAAATGTTTTTATTTCATTATTTTACTTATTTTAATTTAATAAGCTAATCTATGTAATCATTAACACCGCACAAAGTTTCAGATACATCTGACTGAGTGAAACTGAAAACAACAGTAATGTGTCAAGAACACAACAGAAGTACAGCACATGTTGTAACAGGGTTTTTGAGATTTTCATAAAGGAACACATGATGCCAAAGAAAAGAAAAGAAAATTCCAAAGACTCAAAACACTTGTGATTTCAGGGAAACGCCTCGGATTTTACCTCCAACTGTTTCAGTACATCTTGTATTCTAAGACACAGCAAGGGAAAAGTCCCTGAGATTTATTGTTTAAGGCCTGTCAGGCCAGAATAACCGTCATCTCTCCAAAGCTGTCAGTAACACAACGCAATGAAAACTAACAAACAGCAAACTTGGAAAGGGTTTGGGACCTGATGGACACGCTGCATATAAACTCAGGCCATACAATCATTTTGTTCAGTAATGATTTCAATTAATATAAAAAGTTTACTTTCTCATGAACAACCAAGTGCAGTGCTTCCTGTGAGAATCCTCAGCGCATTTTATTTCCCCATCAACTTTACACTTTTATACAACATGTTTATTAACTAGTCATCTGGTTTGGTTTGTCTTTTGTGGAAAGAGCTTTGCCTTAGTAACTATATGATTCTGTAGGAGCAGAAGTGGCAGAAGTGGCAGTACAGGCAGCAGCGCTAATGTCAGGCACATTCATATATTTGACTTACGGTCAAATATATTGGTGGCTCAAGAGTTGGGAGTTCGTCTTGTAAGTGGAAGGTTGCCGGTTCGAGCCCCGGCTTGGACAGTCTCGGTCGTTGTGTCCTTGGGCAAGACAGGACAGCACCCATTGCCTACTGGTGGTGGTCAGAGGGCCCGGTGGCGCCAGTGTCCAGCAGCCTCGCCTCTGTCAGTGCGCCCCAGGGTGGCTGTGGCTACAATGTAGCTTACCATCACCAGTGTGCGAATGGGTGGATGACTGGATGTGTAAAGCGCTTTGGGGTCCTTAGGGACTAGTAAAGCGCTATAAAAATACAGGCCATTTACCATTTTACTTTGTAGATGTTTTTGTCTTCCCTTTTTTCTTTTGATTTTCCATTTTAACTTCATTTTGGCTCAGTTAGACAAACCATATACAACTGTATATGCAACCTGAGCTGAAAATCACATCAGATTTACTATGCAGGCGGCCTCTTGCCAAGTATTTTGGTTGCAGACTTTATACAGCATATTACACTGTACCTGTGTTTATTGCTACACAACCCAACTTAAAATGTCTCTTAAAACATTTCCACATTTCTCAATCTTGAACTGTTCTGCTCTTTTCCTCTTCTACTTTGTTCCTTCTACTTCTACTCTCCTACTTCTTCAAAACTAATGTATGTCTCAAATATGCAGCAATGTGAAGCAGTTTTACTCATTTTTGACTCATATCTATCATGCACTACCATCAGGGAGGTGTTTGAAATTCCCTCTGTAGCATGACAACTAGCCCAAACATACTATCAGAGCCCTAAACAACTATCATAGCAACAATATGAATGGAGCTTCTACATCCCTAAGCATAGTGGAGATGGTCAGGGACCAAAGAGGACTGAATCCAAAAATGAACTGTGACAAGTTCAAAGAGTTAAAGTAGAGTCTAACAGAAATCTGTGAATCTGTTGCTTTTTTGAGCCATGCAATAAACAAGAATGTAATTTAGACTTGTGTAAAGTAAACCCAACTCAGAAAAAAACTCAGTATTCCAAAAGTGTTATTCATTTTTTCTATTTACAGCACTTTGTATTTGCACTTTGTCCAGAATCAGAGCTCAGACTGCACCACAGCCATCACAGTCAACAACAACAAAAGTTCCTGCTGGCATGCAGGGCCAAGTGACAGCAAAGCGCTGTGGCAAAGATAACAAAGTAAGAGTGAGAAACAGTCAAAACAATCCACTCTCAACCTTTGGATAATTACCAGGCTCGGGTCGATGTCTGGCACAGTTTCCATTGGATGGATCTTGGCCCTGATTTGTTTGCAGAAAGGCTGACTGACTCTAAACTGAATGGGGGCACAGCTGGGATTACTGCAGATTCATTTGTCAGGAGGAGTAATGGAGGGAAAGAGTGATGAGAGGAGAGGGAATTCAATTCCATCTGTTCATTGCATAAATCAGTGTAAGTACAGGTAGGTAGTAAATAACTAAGAGTTATTCTCTACCTGAATTAACTTCTGTCAACTTCCAGCTTAAGGTGCTGAGAGCAGCAGAGGTTGTAGACACACACCTGTTTACACACCAACAGCCCCTTCAATAAAATATAACAGTCTAAGACATATTGTTAGATTTATTTGGTTTAATAGCCCCATCCACAGGGTAGCAGTGGTTACGGTCCAAAACAATAACAGAGACACACGGAGCAATCAGGAATTCAAAGGGAGACTGAAACCACCAAAGCATTTCAAGCTTAATATTTCATTCTTGATCCTGGAAACTGTAGTAGCCAAAATAATCTCCACTTGTCTCCACCGAGAGACTCTTCTTCTGGGATTTTTAACCATAACAAATATTACCCTGACATGTACAAGAAAGTTATAAAAGAAAAGCTGCTCCCCTTATTTACAAGGGATCAATATAGGAGGGAGTTTCGCATATTTGATTTGGCAGGATGCACTTCCTGACACATTCCTCAAGGGATTTGTCTTCTCCCAGGATCAAACCAAGGATCTGCAAAGGTGTAAACTACTGCACTGTGGAGCCACTACAAGAAAGTCCTAAAGTGCCTAAAGGAAAAAAGAACCAGTCAAACTCAGTCTTTCTGAAGAGTAACCGTGTAACATCTGGAATCGATGTTTTATTACACTGAAGAAATAATTTAATCACTTAACTGCACAGACTTTGTGTTTTTGTCCTGTTTTGATTAGAGAAGGATCAACTTCAATTTTTTGGGCTATCCCATTTTGGGATTTTCTCCAAGTGTGACCCACAGATACCATTTTTTTTAGATTCTGACTTCCTCTCTAAAAATGACAGCATGTGCAAGTAAAAGTCAACTTTCTTCAATGCAAAATTGAATTTTCATTATAAAAGACATTATTAAACTTCACAATTTCTTTATAATCCCCCCAAGCTGTTTCTTCCCCTCTGCTGTTGGACACATGAACAATAACCGTATGACTGTTCCCACCACTAACACATGACCCTACGCTGTGTTCACTGCATCATTCCATGTTTGGCACTGATCACCACCTGCACTCATGTATATATCTATCTACTTAGCACTTTTAATTCTTATTCTTATTTTTTATTTTATTTTTTTTTTTTCTCATGTCTATTTAAGCGTTATTTATGACAGTATGTTTGCACTAAGCACCGCAGCAATTTCCTAATGTTGTAAACCTGCTCAACATTTGGCAATAAAACCCTTTCTGATTCTGATTCTGATTCTGATTCTGATTCTGAAGCTGCAGTGAGTTACAGGATCTTCTATAGACAACTAAAAATATAGTGCTTTACTCTGGAAGCAGGTGTAAATAATTAACTGAAAATGAGTTGCTGAACCCCCAAATTCAAAGAGGTCTTTTTCTTTACCAAACAGAAGCTCATACAACATATTTAACAAAACAAATGTCAGGTACTTAGAATTATATTACAGGCATGTTAAGAATTTGTTAGCCTCCTTAAATGTCCATGTTCAGCTGGGTGAAGGTGAATTAAGAGTCTGATGTGATTTGTTGTCACAATTGCTTTCATGGTGTTTCCCCTGCAGTTTACTTTAATTCTATCATGTTGTGTGTGACTGTGCACATGACTATTTGCCTATCTACACTGTTGTGCATTTGTTCCACATGCATGAAACAGACCAGCTCGCAACTGGACATGTGTGAGGATGACCAGTCAATTCCAATCCCTGCCTGGTCAATTAGTGCACCCCTAGTTCTAATTCATTTTCTACTTTGACACTGTCAGTGTAATCGTGAATTTTAAAAAAAAAGTGTCAAATTTTGCTTGTATTAGATAGTTGAGATGTGAAAACGAACTAAAATGTACAGGACACAAGCGTTCTGATATACCAGCTTGATGCAAATAGCTTATTAACTCCTCCAAGCTTCTCTAATCTGTGAATGGAAAAACTTTCAGACTTTTGCACCTTTGTCTCAAAGGCATTCATATTGTTTACTCGAGCAATAACTGTCTCTGGAAAGTGTGAATGTGAGCTTTTGCCTACCTTCTTATCTCCACACACTAAGTTGCTGCACAAAGCTGGCACTCTTGTTACACTGTTAGTTTGGGAAAATTACTGAAATGATCTGATACACCCCAAACATTTAAAAGCAAGAGCATGAGGGCATTTCATACAATCCATAGCTTTGTGATTTGATTTACGGACAAGCATTTTTATGGATGCATCATGAATGAAGCACTGATAATGCTGTGTTATTGTTGTATGTCAATAAACTGCACATAGTAAACACACAAAGAAAAAACACTAAATCTAGGCGTTGCTTGTGGACATTACTGTAGCAGGAGAGATGAAATCCTATGAAACACAAAAACAGCTCTTCCATGTTTGTCTGCAGACTCTGACTCATCACTGCATGATGGAGCTCAAAATGGTTTCACCGACTGTGACAGCAGCTTTTTAAGGTGCAGTGGCCTCAGTGATTTTTAAAAATAGGATTGTGCTTTCCTACTAATCTGTATAGGCGTCAGAGTGACTGTGCAGGATGGGAGTAGGCTTCTCCTTCTTTATAGGGTGTGGCACAGATGTATGGAGCTGACCTTGGTCTGCATGTGTGCACAGTGATACAATTGGACTACCATCTTGAAGCCTGACTGGCTCACCAATCTTAAATTTGCTAAAGTGCAGCTGCAGAGACAGTCAATCAGTGACTCTGCACTGTAAGAGAAGCAATAAACAAGAAAGAGAAGGAGAAAGAGGTAGCAATCACTCCACCTAATTCACTTTACAGTCTCCTCTGTATCATTACTGAGATTGCACAGCAAAGGGCAAGCTGTCTGGAGGCAGAGGAATGATAAAATACACACATGAACCCAAACATTGCGTTCTGCTAGCTTCTGCTTCTGACCAGGAGGAAAATGTGGAAAACCAGATACTCGATATGCAAAGAATGAACTCAGCTTCCCCCCATCAAAGGACCACCAGCGTGTGGGTGGCAATAACTGCACACTATTACTTCAAAGAGCCACTAGACAAATCTTACTGCAACTACCGCATTTTACTATGGTAAAATGTTGCACCTATAGACAGCTGCAGCAAAAACCTCCCTGTTTTGGTCGCAAGCAGGTAGCCCTGGTCGCTCATAGCTTGCATGGAAAACACAGACTCTTCACTGCTAACAGGTGTGAACAGTGTGGCACAAATGTCCACTTTCGAAGTAAAAGTTGTTGGTTGCAACACCTGCAACAATAACGTTTGCTCTAATGGGTATCGTGAACACGAGATACCAAAAACCAAAACTGCTGTTTACTTTAATAACGAATGAGCTTTGCTTCATGAACAAACTGTACACACTGACCACATTTCTATGTAAATTTACAAGTTTGTTACTTCAATAAGACATTTAAGGTCAGGCATGCAGCAACTGCTCTTTCGCTTTTCTAAAATAACAAGAACAAAAGATCAGATAAGTAGCTATATTTGGGCTTATCCAGGTAACATCAGTGTTAACGGTGAGTATTTGGTATCACAAAGCCGGTTCACTTCTCACAGGGCTACACTGCCATGGGAACTTGTTGCAGGCCTATTCTGCTCAGGAGCAAGATAAGAGATAAGAGAACAACATATACAAAACCACCTCAGGGTGACAATCATTCTATGGAAAATCACATAATCACTCCTGGAATATCTCTGCTAGTTGGGATGTTGATTGTAGCCAGGAATAATAGATAAGGTCAAGTAAGAAATATAGATTCAGATACAGAAAACATAGCCTTGGTGTGTTGAACTTGCTTTGTAAGGGAATCTCTTGGAAATGGCCTAATATTTGTGCTAAGAGGTGATCTTAGCAGCATAGGAAGACTGTTTTTTGCAGCTGAAATTACAGTGTGAACCATCCAAATATCATCTTGGCTGCATCTCTCCAACCACCTCAGCAACGATGAGTTAACACGCCAGGAGATTTGCAAACAGGCACAAAACAACATCAGAAAAAAAACGGCATCCATTTGCATTTCTGCTACTGCTGGCATTGCACTGGCAGGGAAACTGGGCCCTCAGATATATAAAGACAACATATTTTATTACACCAACATACAATATTAATCGGTCTCTCCAGGCTTTGAATGTGTGTGATTCCATCACTAATCAACAAATAGACACAAGTCTCTTTTGGTGCTGGTATCTTGTCTTTTCTATAATGCAGCAGCACTTATCAGCAGAAGCCAAGTTTATCTGCTTTCCAGCACTGTGGCCACATCTATTGTGCACTCAAACCTCTCCTGTGTCACAACAAGAGCTCTGACTTTCACTGGAGGTCTGTAAGAAGATCTCTCTAAGCTGCCAAAGGCATCAGGGTCAGTTATAGGTCTGGCACATGTCCTATTAAAATCTACCCTTGTTGGCACACAGCAGCCAGTGAGGCTGTAAATGTACAGACTCAGATGTGTGTATGGGTCTGTCACGGCCTGAACTCAAGGTTTATCGGCAAACCAAGAACCGTGGGGGTGCTAAGTGATGAGTTAAGTGGCAGATCCTCTTACCATAATGAGGCCAGTGGTGATCGGGTCGTTGCAGCCATGGCACAGCTCCCCAAATTTGGCCCAGTAGTCCTTCTTGCAGAAGAGCCGGCCATCTTTTTCATAATACCAGTGGGACAGCGAGGCGCTGCACTCACAACACCTAACAGGAGAGGAGACAGAAACGGACACAAGAACAATTAATTTAACAGAAGATTAAAGACAAAGTAATACCACTGCTCCCTTAAACATGAATAATCCAAACATAATGAATATGATCAAGTCCCTTTGCGGTCGTAAAAGAGAGAAAGTAAATTAAACTTTTTGACAACACAGAAATTAAAAACATACAACAACCAGAATGAAATATTTGAATTGCAATAAACCAAACCAAAAGTTTTTCCAATTTACGATATTCTAATAAAAAAAAAAGAAATAAAATAAACTAACCTTGCTTTCATATTTAAAATGGGCAGACAAAACAGATGAATTAAACAATTACATGTAAAATCATTTACTGCGATCAATATTATAAACAGATTCATCAGCTGTTATTTTCAGCACCCTGAGTAGTTCAGTCAACCTGCAGGTCAGACCTCCAGGAAAGTTAAGTGGTGCACAGCAGATTGACTTGTTATTGTGCTGACAGAACACAATATTGTACTGCTCTCTGTAAACCATACTTTAACCCTCCTAATGACGCCTTGCAGAGCTCCAAATTATAGTTTTCATAGCGATAACAAGTTCCTTCGTGGCCCCGTCACACACCACGCAATAGGCAAATGATAATACATTAACCCACAGCTTATGACTGGAAAAACAAAACAGAGTCACAGCAAATAGAAAACATGAATGATAAACAGAGCAAACACTACGTCAACCGACGTAGCCTAGTAAGCTAGGCTAAGTTATCCTAGTAAGCTAGCATAAACCTAGAATAAATAGGATAAATAAAGTGTATCTTATGTTATCTTTATCGTATTTTGATTAATTTACAACCCCAATATCAACAAAGTTTGGACGCTGTGTAAAATGTCAACAAAAAGGAATGCAAATTTTATAAACACATTTTATTCACAACAGATTATAGAAAACTGTTTTTTTTTTAAACTGAGACATTTTACCATTTTAGGGAGAGAAAAAACAGCTCATTTTGAATTTGATGGCAGTAACGTGTTAAAAATAAGCTGTGATGGGGTAACAAAAGGGTGAAAAGGTAAGCGGTGTGGACTAAGAAGAAACTGCTGGAGGGACACTTCGCAATCAATTAGGTTACCTGGCAACAGATTGGTAACATTATTGGATATAAAAAGAGCACCTTTGAGAGACAGAGTTTCTCATAAATAAATATGGGCAGTTGTTCACCAATTTGCAAAAAAATTGAGTCTACAAATTGTGGAGCAATTTCAAAATAATGTTCCTCAATGTAAAATTGCAAAGAACAAATATCTCATCATCTACAGTACATAATATCATCAACAGATTCAGAGTAATCGAGAAATCCCCAGTGCATGGTGCAAGGCCAAAAACCAATACTGGAAACATGACGGATCTTGGGATACTCAAGTGGCATGGAAATCACTGGATGGACTCAGGAACATTTCCAGAAGTCATCGTCTGTGAGTACATTTCACCGTACAATCAGCAATTGCAGATTAAAGTTCTATGATGCAAAAAAGAATGTGATCCAGAAGCAGGACCATCCAGCTTGTTATCAGCACTCAGTTGAAAAGCTTGCGTCTCTGATGGTGCAAGGGTGTTTTAGTCCCTGTGCAACATGCAGCTTGTACACCTGGAAAGGAACCATCACTGTATATACAGATTTCACAAGAATACATGCTTCAACCAGACAACATGCAAATTTTCATTACCCTACATAACTTTAAATGTATTTATTTTATTAACATGAATTTAAAACACACACACACAAACACACTCACACACAGACATACACACAAAAAAACACTCCGTCATCAGGCTGCTCCCGTTTGATTGTCTGAAAATAAGCCAGTGTTGTGGTATGGTTTCTGAGCCTGAGTCTACACCAGTTACTAAGAAGACGGTCTGATAGTGAGCCCAAAAAAGATCCTTATCTCTAGAGCTAGTATATCACCAGAGTTTAATCGCAAAACCAGTCAGTCACCCTGATAGACATCAGATGATGACAGACAGAAGGCAGCTGAGACGCCAACAGATAAAAGGCTGTTCGTATGGTGATAGACAATGAGACAGATACGAGACACACAACTTCCAAGTTCACCTACAATGCAGATAGTACAGACTGATACACATGTGAGTGTGACATTCAAAATAAGTCCAGGTGTTTTCCTGGTAACTGATGGCAGATAAGAAAAGTATTTCTATGGGAACAGTGTGTTAATCTCTTATGGGTCAGACTTTTGTTGAACACACAACTGGGAAAGAAATGTCCATAAAAAAACAGGTTGAGTCCTCCTGATTTTCCAGCCGATCAGAAAACAATCGCTTTTTTTCTCCACACTGCACGACTTTGTGAAAGTCGTAGGCACAATAGCTCTGCATGTGTCCATAAATCAAAATGTGTGCTAATCCCCCATGCATGTGATAATGCATTGGTAATACACTGCTGACGTGCTTACAAACTGTGAGTGCTTGTTTGTAATCAGTCTAAATCAGTGCGTCTAGCATCCATGACTAAGTGAGCATCTCTGGTCCTTCCCAGTGGAGCTTGCCTCCCATCAGCTGGCTGTCTGGGCTCATCTCTGCTCAGGGCAGCTTAAAACAAGGGCTGCTTGCTCTAAACATATTATGGATTCAGAAGCTGAAGCATAATAATTGACCAGAATAATACAAGTTGATTCTAGGTGAGGGACCAGAGTAAGAGCAACTACTATGAAAGAAAGAAGAAACAAGGACTACTTACTCTGACTGGGACAGGGTTACTAAGGCTGGGTGAGCACTTTGTTGCTGGACCTTATGCCATGCAAAAGAGCTACACAACAGCTGCAGGAAGTACTGTAGGACTTGTGTGGTGGACATGTGGATTGAGCGGTGGTTGGGGAAAAGGATGTCTCCAATTTCCTGGTTGTCTTTTCTTATTTTTGCAGACTTGTTAATTTCTTTTTTAAATGAACTATCTAGGGGTTTGAATTCTAGGTTGCAAAACACAATAAAAAAAGGAAATTGTTTTGATCATTTATCCCCCTCCCAAAAAATTAAAGCTCCAAGGATTTTCTGCAGAGGGCTGAAATGTGGTGCATCCTCTGCATCCCCTCCCTTTTTTCTCTTTGCTGCACTTTAAGGATTCTTACTCACTTTGTTGAATACCTGTCCGTGTTTGCTAGAGTAAAAACTGAGAGACTCATTAATATATTCAGCAGAAGCAGCAACTTTCTGTGACTTTGACCGAGGCCTTTCACCTTGTGTGAGCCACACACTGCGTACAAACACATGACCTTGCAGCACATACTGACACACATGCAATTTATTTATTAGACAGACACACTCAGTCTCCCCAGTGTCCGCATGCGGGGCTTCACTGCAGCTCAGCAGATTGTGGCAGAGCTGCTTCAGTATGCAGCGCGTCTGGGTGAGCAGGGGGGAGGAGGAGACTTTGAAGTGGGTCAAGGCTTTCGGAAGACGTCCGCAGTGCCGAGCCAGGAGCTACTCGGCTGTCTTGGCTCTCTGCCCCTCAATAACTGTCTATCACTTCACACGTACACATCCTGAGAGGTCCTGCTGAGGCAAAGTCATACCTGGGTGGAATGCATGCAATTCTAGGAGTCATTGTAAAGTTCAGTGGGTCTGCTACTTTCTGAAATTTGTCTCCATGTAGTCCTGAGGGGTAGCAACGTATTAAAGATATGAGTGAATACATTAGTGCCTCCCAGGAGGAGATTGCAAAATTTCTGCCTTCAGCACAAGAATCTTATCTCTGAGGTAAAGCAGACTTGCAGCAAAGCTGAATTACAACCCAAGACTCCCATGGAGGGGGAAAAAAGCCCCACCACAATAAAAATAGTGTGTTAATGTGTATTTGTTGGCTCTCTTTTGGTGTTTTTGTGTGATTGTGTTTGGGTGTGTGGTGGCATTGACGTGTAAGAGGATTATCAGTGTGAAAGACTCAGTTAGAGCCTCTGCCCGTTCTGCTATGATGCTCCAAAAATCTAACTAGTAGAGAGCTTAACAGTTTCTTATACCCTGCTGAGCTCTGACAACTCCTCACAAAATAAAATAATGCCAGCTGGATCTCAGAGGGGAGGAAACAACCAATGACAGAAGAGCTGAGTTTAAAGGAGGGGAGTGAGTAAATCTGCAACTGTTCCCCCCCTCCTGCTCGGATCCCTGGTGGAATTAGCTGAAAGTATCTGAAAGAGGAATACATTCCTTTTCCAGTCAAAAGGAGGCAGTTTTTTTTACCCTGCCTCTCACCTCACCTTCCTCCACAAACATCTGCTCTCTATCCAAGCGCCATCACGTGTTACTCAGTGTCTGTTGAGGCATTTGTGCTCAGAGAAAATCTTCTATCTTTAAGTTTTACACAACATAGACTATAGCAGCAGAAGACCACCCTGGGTGCCACTACAGATTGAAAGCTTTGCCTGGTCTGATGAGTCTCGGTTTCTGCTGCTACATTCAGATGGTAAGGTCAGCATTTGGTGTAAACAGCATGAAACCATGGATCCATCCTGACTTGTATAAATGATTCAGGATGGTGGTGACAGTGTGACGATGTGGGGGATATATTCTTGGCACACTTTGGGTCTCTTGGTACCCAATGAGCATCATTTAAATGCTACAGCCTACCATGTCCAGACTCTATGATCACAGTGCAAGGATCTTCTGATGGCTGCTTCCAGCATGATAACACGCCATGTCTTAAAGCTCAAATCATCTCAAACTTATTTCTTGAACATGACAATGAGGTCACTGTACTCAAATGACCTCCACAGTCATCAGATCTCAATCCAATAGAGCACATTTGTGCTGCAGATTTGTCAGTACAGACAAAAATCTCAGGAGAATGTTTCCAACACCTTGTTGGCATTAATAATTAAGGAAGCTCTGAAGGAAAAAAGGAGTCTAGATCAGTACTAGCAAGGTGTACCTAATGTGGCCAGTGAGTGAATATGGGCAGACAGGCAGATGACTCGCCCCCTGCTGCCCATTATGAAGAATGCAGGCTTAAGTCTCATTTTTTAAGATCTGAAAGCTGTGTCCAGGTCTATGACAGGTTAACCCTGACCACTTCTTTTTGGTCAGAGAACAGTCTTAATATTGAATTGTCAGAATAAATTAGTTTTTTGAATTCTGTATTTTGTAAGTTTTTTAAGGTTTTAGTCAAGCTCAACAAACATGAATCTTCACTGGATTGACAAATATCTCTTATAACTGCGTGGAAACATTGTTTAAGATTGCAGTATTGAGCTATATTAATAGAAAAATGGGCTGGTTTGGTTAAACAAGAAAAAAAAAGGGATGAAGTTGTTGACAAAATGTGCGAAACTCCAAAATCAAACTTCTGAGGTTATTTCAGTTCATTCTGTTCTTTCTGATGCACAATGCAAATATGTTTTATGGTTATTAAGAAATATCCAAGAAAACAAGACTACAACATTGGATTTGAGATGACTCTTCCTTTTGCATTTTTCATTTAATGGCCAAATTGGCTAGATAAAAAAAAGAAGCTTGAATCAGTGCATTTATATAAAATGTTTCCATTCTGATACACGACATATCCATAAATGTGCATGTAGGACTAACATGCTGCTAAATGTGCTGAAACGCTATCAGTGATGGATCGGATGATCTCATTGGACAGCTCTATGATGTAATATGTTTGTGAATGACTCTTCATCTGTTCATCACAGTGACAGCCTGACCGGGGTCGATACCTAACGTGATTAGCTTGTCCAGCTGGTATGAATGAATGAATGAATGGAGAGACATGTATCTTCTGACAGACTCAACTGGAAATGTAAACACAATGAATGAGACAAGACGACACAGATGTGACCGAACACATCTCATCTGAAATAACACACAGTACATTTCAACATGTAAACAGACCACATTGTATTTATTTATGTGGCTTTGAAGTAAAATTAGAATAATTAAGTTGATCAAACTTCATTAATCATCATATTTTCCGTTATATTAAAATGAAAATATCAATGTCACATGAAATTTGAAAGGATAAACGAATTAAAGTTGCTTTTTTAATTAGCAGTGATTAAACTAAAAACAGACCAATCATTGGATTTTTGGATTTTTTTCTTGTGCGGTGAAGTGAATCTACCCAGCGTTGGATTAAATTAAGTCTGTGTCTATATTGGGAGTTTTTGAACAGTCCTTTTTATCAGATTTGCAATGATTAGTTAGTAAATTAGTTAAATTAGTTTATTTTAATTAGTTTTCTTGTCAATTAGCCAATTTGCAGGGAAATTGATCCACAAATATTTAGATTGATCTGTTGTTTAAGTTGCTTGTCAAGGAAAGTGCACTATTGAAAAAATATTTAGTGTTTGCAGGTTGTGAGAATACATTGCTCATCTCACAGCAAAATTTTAAAAAGGAGTATCTTTGGGTTCTGGACTGCTTAGCAGGACACTTAAACACATTCACTTGGACTCTGGAAAATGTTAACACTTCTCATACTTAAGAAAGAAATTAATCTCTACAGAAAAAAAGACAGGATAATTCAACAGCGAGAAGAATTTCCTGCACTTCTACAGGTTTGCGTCAATCAGGAATACACAGCAGACGCGCAGACAGACAATGAATAATTTATTGGGGATAAATGTCCACATTATTTCAGCTGTCATGGCGAGGCTGAACTGACATGCAGAGCTTTGTGCTCGTAAATATAAATCTGCACTGTAGCAAATACAAAAGGAAGCAAGATTACAACTATTTTCTCCCACATGTAATCAAAGTTGACATCAGGTTTAAAGTAGTAAGTAACCTCAAGATTTTTTTTAAAAGACTTAATTTAAATAAATTTAAAAAATGCCATTTAACTGCCCATAGACTAGCCTGACATACTGAACCAGTCTGCTCAGCTCACCATCACTGAATACAACGTGAGATAAGAAAGAAAGGGTTGCATTTGTGAAGCTGGAACGGCACAGTTTTGGATATGTTGCCTGTATTTTTTCTTGACTAAAATATACACCAATAAATTCCCATATTACATATTCTAAATATATGCAAGTACTATCGCCTCAGTTTGAGCTAACTTGCTAGTACGTAAAAACATGTCTTAGATTTTATTCTCTGATGACTCGAACGCCTCGCAGTGAAGTAAAAGCAAACAAGTCTCCCACACAAACACCGCCGCCCACCCGGTCCTGGTCAGCATTTTGTGATGTGTCTTTGTGTGTGGGTGTGTACACATAACCACAGGTCATTAAATGAGGTGAAGGCTGAAGGCTGAGGTGGCTACAGGAAACGGGAGGGCTCAAAAGGAAACAGTATGTGTGTATAGGACCGCTGCACCTCCCAAACACGCACGCGCGTACCAGCACACGCAAGCATCTCTTCATCAATTATTAAATCTTCCATCATCCGAGTCAAGCTCAGGACATCCATCTTCCTTCTATCTGCAAAGACAGATGAAATGCTGAGAGTACCTATGATCAATAAGCCAATAAACAGGTCTGCCCAGAAAAATCTAGAAGAATTAGACAACCGACATCAAACGTGTATGATATTTGACGGTGATAGAAACAAATTTGCCTACTGTGCAAAAACCCCAGAGTGAGCACTCAGCTGTTGTTACTGTGTGTGGAGGATAGGCTCAAATCAACCTCAGGCAAAAGAGAAAGGAGCACTGAGACGGAGGGGTGCTCTCACACGCACATACATGCACACACAGGGGGGAAAGTCAAGCTGAGGAAACGACTGTCTGGGGGACGCCCCTCAAAGGAGACATAAATAGATTAAATTGCTGGTCTGGAGCCAAATTTCCACTCCTGATATTTTCCCAGGAAGGAAAGGAGGATGTCCAACATGTCAGTGACATAAAAGGATCATGTGCATTAAAACTCTGACTATGAGGACTTTTTTCTGTCTGAGCTGGACTCTTTGATTCAGTCAGCCTTTACACATTAACACACAGCACAGACACATTCATCAGGCCCATTCCCACGCGCCCCCTCTTCATCACCCTCCCCCTGCCTGGTTCCCCCTTCCTCCTTCTCCACGGCAACACAAAATGCCACAACGATGATGTCACCCTCTCTCATAAAAAAACAGGCATTACCTCATCACCTTCTGCTCACCCTCAGTCTCACTCTATTGGGTGGTACCCAGAAATCAGCGCAGCCAATCAGGCTTCACCCCGCTCCCCTGACCTTGGCAGACTCAGCAGCATCCACACTCACGCTGACCCCTCGTGTTTTCTGCTACTCTTAAGGAATTGAGAACCAGCCAAGGAGAGCGGGCTGTGCATTTTAAACAGTATATATAATGACATCCTCCTGAGGCTCAACTCTGCTGAACAAGTGTTTCAGCCCGTGGGAGAGACTCTTTATTCCAGGCCCGGCAGTCTATTCAGCTGGTAAACAGGAGCTCTGGCAGACTGTGAGTGAGTGGAGTGCACGGCAGCAGTTTCCTTTGTGACTGCTAAGCCATGTAGACTGACCGATTGTCAGTGCAGTCGGCTCGCTGACCGTCTCACTTGTTCCATCGAGGAAGTTGATAAAAGGTATCTGGGAGCTTTGGGAGAGCTGTTTAGTAGGTCTCATTCATTAGCAGGTTTCTTTTACAGACCAACTCCAAGCTTAAACACTAACACATGAAATGAAACCAGTGAATTGTTCAGTGGTTATAACAGTACCTCACTACAAAAGCTTTATCCGGACACTTACTGCTAGCATTAATCATGAGAACCAATGCTATGAGCTCAAAGTATGAGGTTATGTGGTTGGACAGGTGAGTCACACACCAGACTATTTTGCTGAATTATCAACAACTGCGTGGACCACTATTAAAAAAAAACACAAAGACTTTTAATAGGATTTATGCAAAATTCTTATCAATTTTGTTCTCAAAATGCATTTTTCTAGCATGGGTTTAACTGAGATGCCACTTTAAAATTTGGAGGACTTTGCACATGTAGAAAACTACATTAGCTAGTTCTCCACTGCTAGGGCAAATATCTGGTACCATGGCTCTGTGAATGTGGACTCTCAGGCTTGTTGCATGGAACATATTTGAATGTTTGCAGATTTGGAGGCCTGCAGAAACCACAAATTTGCAGGTAGGCGACTAATGTTTTGTTTACAGCTTCTCATAAACAAAAGCACATAGTGATGACATTCTCTCTCGTTTAACCAGCCTTAAACATAAGCAGATTTAGATTTGGTACATGGTGTCATACCAGGAAAGTATCACACTGAAGTTAAATGTGTTTTTCTGGTTTCAAACTCTCTGTGAAGCAATTCACCTGATTTAGACAATTTCAAAGAACATATAACTATATTAATAATAATAATAATAATAATAATAATAATGATAAACCAACTCAATGTATAATTTACAAAGTTATATTAGGACAATAGGGACATGAAATTTTGCATAATTTCTTATAGAAGGTGTATCTTTCCCCTGGAATATTTTAAACTTGATAAACTGAGACAGAATCAACCCAGTTACTGATGCTGCTCCACTTTACTGAACCTGAAGTGTGTCCTTCTTGGCTCCCCCTTCTAATCATACATTATGAGACTCAAGCAGAGTAAACATACAGTTACCAGCACATGCACACTTCATTTAAAAGACTTTTTTGTCTCATCTTTGTCTATGATGTATGTGACTTTATTGTTACAGTTGTGTTTTTGTTTGTTTCATAAAAATAAAATGATACAAAAAGGAAAAAAATTAGTGAATCATGGATGTGTCAGTAGAGGAATTTTATAGTTCTGTTTCTGGACTCATTAATCACATAATCGTGTAGTTGTTTCTGGTTTGGTGTCACAGAGTCCTCTACTGCATCACATGGCAGTTTTATTTTCTCCCCAACAGACGGTGGTGTGGGTAAGGCATCACAGGTGGGTGTGGACAGCCGGGTGAGAGTTGAAAGTTGAAAGAAAATGATTTTTGTTAGGAGGAAAAAACAAAACAATGATGCTACTGCCCGGACCTTTACGTAGACTTTAGGGCCCTTTTTTTTTACACTCCTGTTAACAACTGCTAAAATATTTGAAGTGTAGGGTGTGAAGTTTTTTGGCTTTCAAACTAATCTACATGCTGAACTATTAATGGGCTGTTCTCAACACAATCATGCTGCAAAACTAGAACATCTTTATTCTTGTGAGCTTAGCTTAGCTTATTTTTTGTCCCTGTAAAATGATGAAGGTCAGATATGAAACTGGCAGGACTCTTTCAACAGTGACAAAATGTGAGCTTTAATATTCTTCATCTTTTTTAATCCCATTCAGGGTTTAAGTCTGGACTCCATCTCCTCCAAACAGAACAAAATTGAATTTTTAAAGTGTGATTAAAGCACAGGAGCGAGTGCCAAAGGTTAGAGCTGGGAAAAAGGCGATTAATAAAAATACACCCGTCACACAGGACGACTTTTTCCTCCCAAATATTATCAGCCGGCATGAACTCCAGATATGAATTTGATGAGGTGCAGGCAGAGGAAGGAGACTCAAATGATGTTTTTCTAGATTTTCAAAAGCTACAATTGCAGCCATTAAACAACACAGGAAATGTTAAATGTTGTCCAATATCCTGCAGAACTACCACATTAACACCTAAGAACTTCCTGTGATAGTCTCAAGGTCATAAAAGAGGAAACAAGTAATGACTTTCTATTTCCTCAAAAGAGGAAGTCAATACAATTTGAGTAAATATTGGAAGAAAAACTTGACAAAAAATAAGTTGCATCACCAAACGTCTTTGTTAGAGAAGCAAACATGGTGAAAAAAATATGAAAACAGACTTAACAGAACAGAGCATCGGAGTAAGTATAATAGTTAATTCTTTCACAGAGAAAAACTAATCATAAAATTAAATATAAAACCATCGAAACTGACTTTATTTTCCCAGTTTGACCAGCGTTTTAGGGCTCAGGTGCATCCCACCGTCATCTCTGTTGTTAATGAGAGGACTGAGTGTCCTCTCAGAGTGCCTGGTTGTTCTGGATAATGCTTACATTATCTTCTAAGACACAAACAGCCAAAAAAGAAATAAACGTGCTAAGCCCAGAAAGTGCATTCTCATCTAGTACGTGACTCACAAAAAACACACGACTTTGCTCGAGGGTGGTGACGTAAGCACGTCTATCCGATAAAAAAAACAACGACGTTGAGCCCGCGGTGTCAGTCACATGTGGGACAGCAGCGTTTGATTCATGGTGGCACTTTTAAAAGAGGGAAGTCAGGAAGTTCAGGGGCTTTTGCATCCAGAGAGACGGAAGTGTGAACGACACCGAGGACTGATGTGTGCCGGCACTTTGGAGAAGTGAGAGATCATTTAAGAGAAATGAGTTAATTTCAGTTACTGCATCACCCTCAAGTGCATTCCTAAAGACTGTTGGTCAGAATATATACAAGGAACATAGTTCATGCATATCAGAATACACTTAGTGCTGCTTTTCATGCCAGCACAGAGAAAGTGAAAGACACTCCTAACCAACCACCACACTTTCTCTTTGGGGTTAGTTTACTGCCTTTTTTTGTCTAATAATTAATTGGGTTTTGAGCTGCACCAAGAAAAAAAAAATATAAAGATGAGAATATTAATAAGTCACTAATATATTACCAGTAAATAAATCCATAGTGAAAATAATCACTAGTTACAAGTTACTTTTTAGGACAAATTTAGCCATAAACTCAATTCTTAGTCCAACTTTTTTGACAGAATTAAGCAAATATATTTTTCATTAATCTGTTCCTGTTAATTAGTCTAATCATTTAATTATTTTTTAAATGATTTATAAAGCAAAAATGAAGATTTTGAGTTTTTACACGATGGTCAAGTACACTTTTGAACAGTTAGTCCAACAGAAACATCCTCCTTTAAACAGTTTTTATATATTTTATACTTTAAACACTTCATCGGCTTGGAAAATAATGGTTTGTCAAGGTAAATAGGGTTAAATAAAGTTTTGAAAACTGCAACACTGTCAAATAAGACCAACAAAAAGACAGCCAGAACAAAAAGTCCACAAAAAGTTCTACTCTTGTTTAGTACTTTGAACTTATCAAGAGTTTTCGAATAAGCTCGGAGCACGACTTATGTCCAAGCTAAAGTTCTGTTTCGCTCTCAGCAGCTCAAACATCATTGTTATCATCTATAAACATAGACTGATGGGTGCACTCACACTCTGGGCTGCCTGCTGCGTTGCTTCTTTGCTGACATGTCACCCGAGGGAGCAAACGCGTTGTTTAGACAGTCCGAAGACAGACTCATGTCAGCAGCTCTGATGTTTGACTCACTAAGCTCGCCCGGCTTCACGGCCTCGCTGTCACAAGCGTCAGTGTCTCTCCCTTCCTCTGCTTCCTCTCTGAGTGCAGCTGTGTACAGAGAGGGTCACACTTCTTTATCAGCCACTTCCTGTTCTCGTCCTCTGGGAGACTCGACCCTGTGACAGCAGAGGCTTCGCCCACAGCAGCCCTGCCTTCCTCACAGCAGCTCATTTCTTCTGTTTAAACTTCATGAGGCAAATTTCCTGCACTCGTCAATACATTTAAAGGCTGTGGCGGAGCAAATCAAATTTTCCTCTTATCCATCATCTATTAAACCCTTCCACGGCCTCTCCAACTATTAGATTTACCAACCTCTTCACAGGAGCACCAGAGAGCTTTGTTTTATGAAGGATGGGGTGAGGTGAAGAGAGGAAGCAGCTCCTGAGCAAGGTGTAACCTTACTCACAGAGAAATCAGCAACCCGTTGAAGCTGGTTTCTAACCCAGAAAAAAGAGGGGAAAAAATGCCACCCAATTCAAAATTTCAGGTCATCGTCTCAAAATTTTCATTTAGTAACTTAAAATTTCAATTTTATTTCTTTATTTGGAGATATTTTCCCAGAAGTTTGAAGTCCAAATGTTTGAGGTAACTAACTCCAAATTTGAGATAATAACCTAAAGTTTTGACTTACGCTGGCTGAGCGGTGGAGACAAGCTTCCACAGTAACCACATTCAAACCAGTCAGACAGCAGAGTCTTTAGTGATAAGCTGATATCAGCCAATCAACATGTTTTCGAGATAGTTCAGAAATAGAATCAGTCACAGTTAGTCCACACATCAAATTACCTTCAGCACATAATCATGTTAACAAATTACTGTTCCTGCAGGAAACAGAAGCAGGTTAGCATTTTTTAATTCATCTGTTTTCAAGGAAACAATCGCCATGCTCTTATTTTGAAAGTTTAGTTACAGCTTGCCTACTGGTCAGCCCCTCATTGTGGAAGCCCTAATGAATCTGATGAAGCTTGCCACAGTCTGCCACAGACCCCCCACTGCATCCATATGTCATATGTTTTTATTATGTCTAATAATAATTTTGATTCAAACCTCAGAGTAAGTCAGAATTTTGATATAACCCCAAATTTTGAGGAAAAATATAAAAATAGTAAAATAGTTTTAAAAAAGTATATAAATTCAGCAGCTTGAACAAGCCTCCATAAGTTAGAGCTCCATCAGCACTTTAGAGGCAGCTAATAAGCTTACATGTTAAAAATTTATGAAGTAATTTACTTACAAGAGAACTTCGCAAACACTCGCGCTTCATGTTTTACTTTTCTGCTGCTATATTTTCCCCACACATTTCATTTGTTTGACAGAATTATTGTGCATGTTTGGGATTTTTGGAGTTTTAGTGTTATTTTGGGAAGTGTTTTCTGTTTGGTTTCATTTTCTCAGTTTTTTTTATTGATTCCAGTAAAAGAGCTTTTGTGTGATTTGTTGTGGTTTTGAACACTTCAAAACCATTTATTCAAGTTTCAGTTTCTGTTTAAGTTTTCTGTTTTGTTATTTAGGATTAGGATTACTGCTCTAATCTCCTCAATATTTTATAGTATTAGTATTTTAATAAGATTTTTGGGGGGTTAGTATAGTTCATTGTGTTTTCTGAGGTCTGTGAGTTCAGCATACCTGGGGTATATTTCTGTTATCTGGAGTCACTCACCCTAAGATTATCAATCCAGTAATCGGTTATCTGCTCTGTATGTTAACCCAGGGTTTCCCCTGCATGTTCACATGGAAGCGGGGGTGATGCCAGCAGAGCAGCTGATTTCACAAAGGAAAATGAAACTATTATTCCAATATTAAGGGGTTAAACACATAACTTGACCGAAAGCAGCAATATGAAAGAAATATATTTAAAGCACTGAATGAACATGTGTGCACTTTAAGTGCTTTGACCAATGAGGCTGTCAAAAAGCGGCTACATTAAGACAGTTTAGCTTATCTGAAGCCAGGAAAGATAGCGGGCAAAAACGCTGACTATCAGTCCAATAACTCTATCATTAACACATGGGATAATCCGATGGATTATTATCAAGTGTTTCCTTAAATTAGGGTTCAAAAGACAATTTTAGTTTTTATTCTTTAAACCGCAGCCTCGGTGGTGTAAGGAAAAAAAAATCAAACAAAGTTGATATGGGATCAATAAGTACTGATAGCTGCTCTGTTTTGGGATCATCATATTATTGCTTTCAAAAAATTAATTTCAGAAATGAAATGGTTACATATAAGAAGATTCAGGGGAAACACAAAAACTTTGAATAGTACTAAAAAAATGTAAACTCTCCCTACTCACCATGCACCAAAGTCTCAGGGATCTTCCAGAAATGCTCTACAGCAGCATGAGTTACCATGGCAAAATACCACAGTGAGAAACGACCCACATTAACATGATCAAAACCCAGGATTAATTCTAGTTACCTGGGTAACTTCATTAAATATTGCTTCATAGTTACAGGCCTTAGGTGTCTAGTATTTTAAGATTATTGTCATTGCCCTCCCCCCTTTATCCCTGGGTGTTTCCTTGCCCATACTTTGTACTGAGCCTAGACAAAAACTGCATTACCAGCAGTGGGTAACACAAAGTCTGTAGCGAGCAAAAAACGGTTTAAGTAAATTCTAGGGCCGGAAACGATTAAGCTAGGGGGCTAATATGTGTATAAGTGTAAATGTGTTAATAATGTCTGTTCAAACACCCACCTGTGATTATTTTCATGTTGGCGTGAAATAAAATAGCTCCCACTGCTGTTACTGTAGCTTACTGCAAATTCTGCATTCGCGTACAATGGACACAGGGGACCGGCGTGTCTATTACACGTTTTCTTGTTATAGCGGGTTGGGCTAGGATTAGCCTCCTTTGTCTTACTTTGTAGTTTGCTCTCTGTGATGGCCTGTTTCATTTTTGCTTCCTCTGTGTCTTCACTTCATTGATTGTGTTCAGCCCTGTCTCGTTTCCTGTGTCTTATTCCTTATCAAATTTCTGTGTGAGTATACACTCAGCACTCACTTTATTAGGTACACCTGGTTTTGTACTCCCACTGAGAACGCAACGTCTAGATGAACAGAATCAGCTTTCTGGGATTTCCTAACCCAGATGATTGATCATGTATCAAGACATTAACACAAATGTTTAGTCACCCAGTCACATGGCAGCAACTAAATGCTTTTAGGCCTGGAGACATGGTCAAGATGACTGGATTCAATAGAAAAGAATGGAAACAAACTTGTGTTTTTGTCACAGGCTGCCAGTATCAACGTGTCTAAAGATACAGTTTAAAATAGCTTCTTTGCCAAGTTGTCTGTTATGTGTGGACACAACACTGCTTAATTCTTGAGTGAGGTGCCTTTTATAAGCTTGAATGATCAGTGTTAAGTTGCTTAACAAAAAGGAAATTCCTCTAAAAATGCTCAGGTACAAGGACAGGACTTACATGAGTGAAAAAGCAGACGATTTCCAATGGAAAAACTCTGAAAGACCTTTGGAAAGCCTGCAGAACTACTGCTCAAGTACTGCTTTAAAAAAATTACAAGAAAGTCTAACTTGCAAGCAAAAACATAAAAAAATGAGGGACCGTTCAAGATTTCTGCAAAGCCCTATATATGAAAGGATGTACAGTATTTTCTGTTAGTCAAATACTTGTTTAATCTTTAACAAACCTTTATTTAAAACGACTTTGTTTTCCTGAGGCAGTTTTCTGTCCTTTCAGCCAACCACTACTTGACGTCAAGTCTCCGTCACATTCTGGAGCTTCTGTTACCAGGCAGAGTTCATCTGCAGGCGAAAGCAGCTGAGTCACTGCAGCCTCTTCATGCTTTCTGTCACTGACACAATGAGTATCGCAGAGCGCTGCCACCAATAAACGATCTCAAGCACTTTTTAAAATTCGACGAGGGCTGTAATGTTTGTCCTGCAGATGTGAGTAAGCGTGCGGGACAGATGGAGACATAAATGTGTGAGCCCCACAGTGCAGGCAGAGCAGCAGACTTAAAGTATACTCATCCTTCCTTAAACCATCATAAAAGCTCCATGTTTGTTGATAACACAGTGTGGAAACACATAAGCATTTGTGCACTATCAGCATCAGGAAAAACCCCCACTGCAGGTGATCAGACGTGCACATGTGTAGATGTGGTGGATGAATGAAGCGGATTTTATCTAAAATGCTAAATAAGCAGAAGCCTTTGGGGCGACGGTTGGGGTAGTGATTGTCAAGGAGAAATGGTTTTATTGCGAGCAGCAAGGGGCTGCAGTGCACTGGAGAGAAAATGCAGCAGCAGTCGAGTGTTCAGAGGGAAAAATAAATATTGATTTTCAGTTCAGCTTTATCTGATTTAATGAACTCATTTTATAGCAGTTTTATTTTTTATTCTAAATTAGAAAAGTCATTATTTAGCTTTACTGTAAGCTGGTGAATCAGACTACAAGACAAACACATGGCCGTGTCAGATGAAGAGCAGAAACCATCCTATCCCCTAAATCAGAGAGGCCATAGCAGTTTGAGGTGCACTCCTTTCATAGTGATCCTGATCCACACAATTTTTCCATGGAGTTAATTCCTAAATTTAAGGTCTTCAAATCAATGAAATTTACAAAGGGACTCTCACTGCCTTCTGACTCGTTATGGTCCTTTTAAGATATAATGAATAAATGAATAATTACAAATCGTGAAGCACTGAAACGTTCAGCATGTTTTAATCGGACTAGTGAACTCACCACAAGATAAAATGAGAAACGTTAGTGAAGGTTATTCAGTGCCGGGGCAGCAAGAAATTAACTACAAGCCATTGAAAACGCCATAAATGTTTTTATTATTCATCAAAGTACTGTTTATTGGGTGCTGGTTTAGCTCAGTGCGTTAAGCAGGCGACCACACGCCATACGGAAAAAAGCAACCGGCCCAACATCTGTCCCTGCTTTCGTGTCCTTTCTTCACTGTATCTATCAAATAAAGCTGAAAAAGGCCAGAAAAATGTGAAAGTACCGCAAGTGAGGTCAAAGGTCATGGCCAGTCTGTTTACGGTGATCAAGGGGGCCACAAGCCCAGATAAATGAGAAGGCTAGCTTCAGGATGGGCATCAGACGTAAAGTCAAATGGATCATATTTAAGAAAGAAAGCCTGTAACACATATCTGAGTAACAAATTACAACCAACATGTTTGAATAAATCAACATAATGGAAGTTTCAGATCAGTGTAGATGAATAAATATTGTGGATGCATTAATGTTGAAGAGTCTCTGTTTTGCAGTTCAGCTTTGATGTAAATGGAAAGGAAAAAAGGAAAGAAAAAAAAAAACTTCATACTGAGAGCTTGACTGCGATTTCCCATGAAGCCTAGCTCCTGCTGTTTTCAGAGGAAAACTTTTTTTTTGGGTTAGGATTTAAGCTCCAGAAAGTCCCTGTCCCACTCCTCACTTTCCCACCGATGTTCAACCTTCATTTACCATGGAAATCCATTTCTCTCTGAAGATCCTGTTCTAATTTCTATCCATTTGTGCTCTCGAGGGGGAAAACTCTCTTTTTACAGACTTCCATCACACACACAGCTTCTCTCCTGTTAATTCAACAGTTCTGGTGTGTGTAGCATCACTACATGGTCGAGGAGCAGAAGGGCTGAAAGCTACAAGCTGATATCTGACACCTCAAACAAGTGTGATGGAGCTGACACAGAGCTCACGTATGAATCAGCTACACGAGGCTCTTGACAGCAGATAACACAAGTAAAAGTGCTTTTACTTTAAAAGTCAGGGTGGAAAAAGCATGCACAGAAACCTGCAGCAGCCCTTCTCAGTCAGATGTAACTCCCTATCTGTGCTCACCGTGCATATAGATACCACAAACCATTGTGGACTCAACCCTACGCCAGGATGCCCTCCTCAGATTTCCCATTCAGATATCTGGCCAGGAGGAAATCATTAATGACCCACTCAGAGCTGAGTTTCAAGCCAACCCACTGACCAGCTCGGATGAACTGACGAAAAGAGGCAAGACTCGAAAACGCAGCTGGACATTTACTACCTTTACAGCCGGTCAAAATCAATAGACAATAAAACTGAGTCAGTGCAACTATGAAAAGCTACTATCAGTGAAATGTGGCTTTTTGATTACATGTGATGCCCGTTAACAATGACCAAGAAGAGGTCTCCATGCAAATTTTTTGCACTGTAGATGAGATACAGCTGCACTGTGCCACCTGTGACCAGTGGAGGCACTGCGAGTGTGTTTGAATGTAAGCCGATCCAACTGATGGCAGCTACACCGTTCGGCCAACAGATTTAGGCAGCAGCACCAGCTCTGTATTAGTATTTGTTTCTGTATAACCCCGAAGATTCTTCAACCTTTAAAATTCTCTTTTTAAAGAATTTATGTCTACACATGTGGTGATATCATCTGAGTAATTTACTGATCAAAATTTAAATGAAGGAAAAACAATGTGGTATTAGAAAAATGTGACCATTTCAACTGCTCCTCATCTCTGTTCGAAGACAGGTGACACTGCATTATCCACAGACTGACATTATAAGAAAGACATAACCACCAGGACCTCCATGCCTGCCATTACTTTAGGTTTTCCAGGATATCTCCAATGACCTTTTGCTATATTGACCCTCAAACTTTATTTCAAATACTAAGAATAGGTGAATTAGTAAGTTTTTGTCTAATATAACCAAAGTTGCCAGTCCCCATATTAAACACAGTTT
This sequence comes from Perissodus microlepis, assembly GCF_051167445.1. Lineage (NCBI taxonomy): Eukaryota > Metazoa > Chordata > Actinopteri > Cichliformes > Cichlidae > Perissodus > Perissodus microlepis. The sequence goes on along the minus strand of NC_140474.1, from coordinate 19,149,497 downwards.
CTACCTGTGTGTGGGCAGCTATCGGCCACAGGTGTATAAAATGAAGCACATAGCCATGGGGTCTGCCTTTACAAAAATTTATGAAAGAACTGTTTGCTCTAAAGAGCTCCTTAAATTAAGCACTGCTTAAAAGGACGTCACCTCTGCAAGTCATTTTGTGAAACTCCTTCCATCCTAGATGGAGCGATCAACTCTAACTGGTATTACTGCAAAGTGTAAGCTTTTAGGAACTCCATCATGAAGTGGCAGAGTGCATAACGTTACACAGTACGTAAAGGGTACAATGCACCTCACCAACGGTCTGCGTGCCGGGAGTTTCATTGCATGTGTTTCCCATGGCCAAGCAGCTGCTGTATATATAATCTTCGGTGGCCCAGCACATTTGTATAATGTCTGAGGAGTATGCTACAACAGACTGGGAAAAAGTCTTACAGCACGGACACAATCACAGCAAAGTTGGTTAGCATGCTGCATCTATAAACAGTAAAGGTGGATGAACTACCAAGTACCTCACGTTCACTTCTAAAAATGGGGCAGAGATCTCAGGGTGCCCTGTTCCTAACAGCAGACCGTATTATCTGTCTTCAGAATACACAAACATTACAAATTGATGTAAAAACTGACCACAGGAGTCTGTTTGAATTGACTCACTTGCAGCCAGCCTCAAGTGGGCACTGGATGAATTGTAGTTTTTGTCTCGTCTGCATTGCCTGTACTTTTTCATGATAGCGCACCCGAATCTGTGAATACACATCGGTGTCTGAGTTGCATTCAGGGTAATGTAGACAGTGTGGTTGGGAAAGGGGATAACAAAGTGTGGAATAAAAAAAACACATTAAAAAAACTGTTTATACAACAGTTTGAAAAGCTGGTTTTCAAACTGCTGAGGATGAATTATAGTACATATGGAGGAAGTCACATCTGGTAGTCACATCTGTTATACGTGACCATCATTGACCCTGTTTGACCTACAGTGCTTATTTTGGCTTTAGTTAAGACATTTTTAATCCTGACGTCAGTGCACTTCATTATTTATGCATTTAATTTACTTCTATGTGTAAACCATTGTGTGCATGTGTTTATATGCACTGTTCTGCCTGAGCTGTTTACTATCTTGGTCAGAACCCACTCAGAAATCATCTTTTCAATCTCAGACTATTTTTTATTTTCTTAATTTATTATGAAATAAAAAAGATAAAGTAATACTCATTTCTTCAGAAGTGATCAGAGGCACAGAGGCTGACTTGTGAAGCTTTGAGTGCTTAAACAGCAGGAGGACTCCTCAGCGAGTGGCTGTTTGTTCTCCTGCTTCTCACAAACAAGGTTATCTCCATGAAGGATGTGAGATGAGTAGAGACGAGAGAAAGAGAAGGAAACGTTACATAAGATCATCAGTAAGAAAAGCAGCGACAGCATGTGTGTCCTGTTAATCAAAAAAACTAAACAGTCATTTAAAAATAAGCCCACTTTTAAAGTTAATAATCTCCACTCGCGAAACTAAGTGACAGTCCTGGACTGTTTATATCCAGTTTGGTTTAATTAGGAAAATATTAAATAATGGATGTTGAATATGGAGCTGCCAAGCAGGAAGAAAAGAGGAAGACCACAGAGAAGATAAATGGATGTAGCGACGGAGTACACACAGAGGGTTGGTGTGACAGAGGATTTTAGGCATAGGGTGAGATAGAGGCAGATGAGCCGCTGTGGCGACCACTAAAATGAGTAGCGAAATGATGGAGGAGAAGAAGAAGAAGGGAAATCTACAGAATTAATATGTTTACTACAGGGAAATTCCTCCCAGAAATCTGCGTGATTATTTCTGGTATTTTACAAAAACACATTTTTCCTTGGCTCTGCCTTGCTGAAGGAATCGATCACCATTAGTGCATCTGAAACATCTGCGACTGCGTCTTAATTTGTCTGCTCCGAGCTTCGTGTCACATGACCCAAGGCGGCTGCATTGACTGAATGTTAAGTGACGCCTGCACTTTAACTTTCTTTTAAACTTAGGACAGCATGCAGCAGTCTTAACATAAGAGCTCCTAATGAAAGATATTTAACAGAGAGGATGAAAAGTAACAGGAGACGAACAACACTCTTTGCTTTCCTTTCAGACCATAAAGTCTTTTGTGATAGCTGGAAGCTTGTTTATACAGAAGAAGACTGACCTATTAAATATTAAATCTATTTAATGAATGGATGGGTCTGGACTCTAATGCAAGCTCCAACATTTGATATTCAGTTGCAGAAATGTTAAAAACTTCTGTGTTTTGTCTACCAGGATAGGATCAGTTCTGCTCATGAAAATCAATTAAAATTCAAAAATGTTAATAGATTTCTTTCACACAGAGACACACACAGTCTCTCTGCCCACACACAACATGGTGTAGTGCAAGTTACCAGAATCTGAGTCTGAAACTAAAACCTGCTTGTTCATTTCTCCAAATCCACAGACCGTAGAAATGTTCATATGGGGGTGGCTTTAGGTTTGACGCAAGAGTTCAACCAACGTGTGCTTCATCGGAGTAAGAACGACTCCCTTTGGTTGACTAGGAGAAAAAGTCTTGAGCAACTTCAGGTATGCGAGTGCCTCTATTTATGAGTTGCTCTGGTTTGTGTAAATAAAATTGCGTAACAGGTTTTCAGACAGGTCAAGTCTGAACGTTTCTGTAACTATCTGTAATGAAGTCAAAGTACAGAGAACAGCACTCATACGGTAAACTTAAAGACAATATTTATGTTTTATAAGTATTGTATGTTTTTAGGAATTAAATAAAGTTTTATTTATACATGCTGTTTTTGTTGTTATTGGCCTTTTGCACACTAGGGGGCAGTTACCTGCTGGGTTACTGCATTTAAGGGGATTTAAGGGGAAGGGGTTAAATCGTTCAGGTCAAAAATGCAACAGTTAACAATGTAAGGTTAGGCTGCATAACTGATAGTCAACTGGGACAAGAATTGCATGAAGAGGCGAAGGCAAAGTTTGGACTTGTGAGTATTTGAGCGCACAGCTGTGGAGCACGCGTCAGAAACTGCTTAGGTAATGTGGCGCCAAGTACCAGCTTATTAGAAAGCTGTTATGGCAAGTCTTGATCACATGACCTCAGAAGCCTACTGGGGACATATGGATGTAAAAGTTGTCTGATGTTTGCTGGTGCTTGTCCACGCAGAGCTCCAAAAGCAAAAACCAGAATCTTAAAATGGACTCTGAAGCTAATGGAACTGAATTAACAACAGTGCGACACGTGAGTACTTAGAAAAATAGTTAAAAGTCTTGCATCCATGATGAAATCCAGATGTGATGAGGTCAGAGCATGTCGCAATGGAACTCAGCTTGGGGGTATTTCTTAAGTGATAAAAAACAGGAGCAAACCAGAGATTTCACGTAAGCATCCAGAGTGAAAGGAGAGTCAAAGGTCATCCCAAGGTTCCTGACAAAAAATGTAGCAAATGTGGCCAGGGGACCTAGTTTTCATTAAATCTGTCAGGAGCACAAACAAGCACTTCTGTATTCTCTTCATTACATTGGAGAAAAAGGTCTACCATCTAACTTTCAATGGCGCCTGTAGCTTAAAAATATTGTGTGGCTTAAAAGAGAGATACAACTGAATGTTATCTGCACAGCAATGATAGGAAAAGTTTTTAAAAGTGCTCAAAAAGTACTGAAGAGGGAACAAATATAAAAGAAACAGTAAAGGTCCCAAAACAGAACCTTGTGGCACACCATAGACAAGAGAAGTGGAAACGGACCTGAATTATTACCCATCTCCACTTTTCTCATACACGATGGGTAAAATAGTTACATAAAAATAATCGAGTACGCATATGTTGTGAGCAAAATGTTAAAGGAGACACTTATAAGTGAGGAAAATTACAAAATGTAATGGCTTAGGGTTAGAGTTGACTCAGCTCTCAGAGCGTTGAATGTCATTTTTCAGAAGCACACATTTGACTGTGAGCCAGTCAGGACTTGTTTAAACCGCTAGTGACTTTGTGTCTATGTGTATCTGCATCTTTTACAATTTCTTCACTGTGAAGGTGTCATGACGTTGTAATTTTACAGGTCAACACTAGAGAAGATGTCTCAACAGCCACAATGCCAATGTCTGTCTTTGGAAATATTATTCTGGTGCCCTTTGCTCAGTGTTTGTGAGTTAGATCACACCCATCTTTAAACTCCAAATTTTCATTTTGATCTCAGCTACGCACCTGTAAAGTTTCATTACTGCATCATGTGAAGGTTTCGACATTATCACTTGTCTGACGCAGGTCTGAAGCCAGGACTAGTTTAGGTTATGTCTGTTACAGAATTCATCAAAAACTAAAAGTACAAGAAAACACAGCAAAATCTGAAACTTTACCTTTATCTTCACCAATAAAAATGAAACACTTGTGAGAAAAATACAGATCAGATTTAAGGAGATTTTCTTAGAAAAGGTGGTGGGAGGAGGATACTTGTGTTAGCATTACAGTGAAGAAAAGATTAAACAAGGAACAAGATGTGATTATGGGCAATAACATGAAAACTCAATGTTTTCAGGGAATTTTAGCTCCTCGAAAAAAAAGAAAACACAAGCAGGCACAGACATGCCTGGGAACGAGTCTGTAACAGTAGCGCTTCACTGTGATGTCAGCTATTTCCAGGAAATGCTGCAGTACAAAGCCTACATTGAAACCACAAAAAACTAAACTTGTTACACAACTTGCCAGCTATTTCTCCCATTTAATATCTTTATTACAGTTTCCCAAGGTAATAATAATAATAATAATAAATTTTATTTATGAGCGCCTTTCAAGTCACCCAAGGACACTTTACAATAGGATAAAACACTTAGTAAAACAATGGCAGAATAAGAACAATAAAATAAAAGCACAAGATAAAATGAACAAACAGTGGATTCACAGTGAATATGCAGATTTGAACAGATGAGTTTTGAGTTGGGATTTAAACTGGGGGAGAGAACCAATATTTCTTATTTCAGGGGGCAGAGAGTTCCACAGCCTGGGAGCAGAGCAGCTGAAAGCTCTGCTTCCCATGGTGGTGAGGCGGAAGGAAGGTACAGTAAGCTGGATAGAAGAAGAAGAACGAAGTGAACGGGCAGAACAAGTGGTGGTTAACAGGTCAGAAAGGTAAGAAGGAGCGAGGTTATGAATGGCCTTGAAGGTGAGCAGAAGAAGTTTGAAAATTATCCGGAATTTCACAGGGAGCCAGTGAAGTTCCTGAAGAACAGGGGTGATGTGCTGGTAGGAGGAGGTTCTGGTGATAATGCGAGCAGCAGAGTTCTGAACCAGTTGAAGCTTATGAAGGGATTTTTGGGGGAGACCATGCAGAAGAGAATTGCAGTAGTCAATACGGGAGGTAACAAGACTATGTACAAGAATGGACGTAGACTGGGTGGAAAGAGAAGGAAGCAATCTGTTAATGTTACGTAGATGGAAGTAGGCAGAACGGGTGAGATTATTGATGTGAGATTTATAGGAAAGTGAACTGTCTAGGATGACACCAAGGCTCTTAACCTGAGGAGAAGGGAAAACTGTGGAGTTATCGATGGTGAGTGAGAAATGGTTCGCCTTCAAAAGGTTGGATTTGGTGCCAATAAGGAGGATCTCAGTTTTATCCTCATTGAGCTTTAGAAAATTAGAGGTAAACCAGGATTTTAACTCGGATAGACATTCTGTAAGGGAAGAAGGTGGGAAGGAGGAATCAGGTTTGCAAGAGAGATATAACTGGGTGTCATCAGCAAAACAGTGAAACTGAAGATCAAATTTGCAGAAGATGGTACCTAGAGGGAGGATGTATATTATAAAGAGAAGAGGGCGAGAAGAGAGGAGAAGAGAAGGTGATATGAATAAACTGCTTTATCTAACATCCTGAAACCTGATCATTTTTTAATCGCACAGTCATGTGAAAAATCAAGTTTCTCACGGGACTCTCTGCAGTCCTGTGAGAAATAAATATGCCCCATGATTCACTAGCTCATTAAACCACCTTTAGTAGCAATAACTTTATCAGTCTCTCACATCTCTGAATTTTGACCCACACTCCTTTACAACATTACATCCGTTCATTGAAGTTTGCAAGAATTTTTTTTCTTAAGGTCCCGCCACAACATTTCAGTTCGGTCTGGACTTTGCTGCTGTGTTTGGAATCACTGACCAGTTGCACGACGCAGTTTGCGTCAGTATTTAGCTGTCGGATGGATGGCCTCATATTTGACTCTAGAATACTTTGATGTACAGAGAAGTTAATCATCAGCTTAATACCTAATAGGTGCCCACGTTCTATGCTTGGAAAACAAGCCTAAATAATCACCCTCCACCACTGTGCCTGTTTGCTGCTATGAGGTGTTTGTACATTACAGCCAAACATGCCCAAAGGACATTATTCCAGAAGCCTTGTGGTTTGTTCAGATGAAACCTTTCAAGCTTAAGCCATGCTGTCGTGCTCTTAAACCCACACTGAATGCTTCAGACCTGTAAACTGATGATCAGACAGACAGTGGATATGATTAGCAACATCCGGTTACTGCTTAGCCTTTATTTTCCTGTGGAACCAGTATTTTAAGAAAAAAAGGGTTTTCACTGGACTGTGGACTCACAGGACTTTTAAACACTGAAAACAGCAAATATTTGGTATTTTTATTTTATTTTCTAGGGTACTTTTATGCCTTATATGTGCAACCATTAACTCACTTCACTCACTCCTTCGCTGTCCTTTAAAGCAGTAATAATGAGTGATATATTAATCACAGTAATATACCATTCAGCAGACACTTGGTAACCGGCTGTTGAACACAGTGGAACATTTAGCAGCTAATTGATAGGTAGAATTCCCCCTCTGGTCGACTCTATGAACAGCGCTAAACACCAGCGAACTTTTGACCTGTATTTGTTCTAGCTGGATGGACTTGTAGGATGGATAAATAAGCAAGATGCACTGTGATATTTCAGTGTTGTTCCCAAGTGGCCAAAAACTCAGTGAGACTTAAAGACGTGTGTGCACTCAAAGTCTGGGTTTATATGTTGAGTCTGGTTTGCTGTTTGTGCTGAAAGTACCTGAAGCAGACGGTATGCCAGTCATTGTTAAGGGCCTGGAGGTACTGCTCATCGTAGATCCTCTGTTTGCATCCCGCGCACACGGGCAAACTTCCTCCAGCTGTAATGACAGGAGACCGACGTGCTGATATCACCATATTAAAGCTCATTAAACATAAAGTTATAAACAGTTCGTACAAAGAGATGTGTGTTTGTGTCTCTGTCTGTATGCCATCTCCATCGCTTATCTGGCTATGCAAATTATCACTGCTGGTTTATAACCCAGCTCTAAAAAAACACAACTCAAACAAACACACCACACAGCGTCTCCTCCATCGTTACCACCAGAGCAGAAACGATGTACCATCTGAAGGGGCATTTTTAATGAGCATACGGCTCAGCAGGGGCAAAACCACTAATTTGCTGCATTGCCCTGTTTAATAGAAAAACTCTTGTTTATTAAAAAAAATCATAACATTTAAAGAAACACAATTTTTTGCCTAGAATTATAGGATAATATTCAAACTTTGGCAATGAGAAAAATTGAAATATTATGACCAAAAGGCATAAAACATCCAGGTTTCCAAAGGTAGTTATGATCAGTAATAAAAGGCTTTTATTTTACTTTTCCAAACCTACCTCTAATTGGATGTTTTATCCCTTTTTTCTAGTCATAAACTTTCCATTTTTTTTGTTGTTTTGGGTTTTTTCCCCACAATTTACCTGTACAAAAGGCCACAGAATGAGCCACAGCACAAGTATTTACGATGTTCTACCATAACCTTGCTCAGAAGGGTATGAGGAAACGGTGGAAACACTGTTTTTGGCAGCTCTACAGCTGCTCTATAGTGTAATGGTTTACACATATCTCTATCACACGAAAGATACCTGGTTCAGTCTCAGAGGAGCAACAGACCCACTTGGGTGTCACATCTAGTGTTAGAATCTGCCACGTCAAACATGTGGAGCTCCCTGCTGTGGCGACCCCTTTGTGAATAAGGGAGCAGCTGAAATGAGCTATTCTATTAAGCAAGCTTGGCTAACAAGTCCAAAACTAATCGAGTGTAGAAATCAGGGTGATGATGATGCTGCATTGTATTTGCCTCGGAACTTCAGATTAAGGGGGGCCATTCCAGATGAAAATTCCCAACTGGAAACTCAGAAATTCCTACTTTCGACTTCAAATTTAACGCACCATGAGTGTGGAGGCGTGGGTGCCTGTTGTAAAAGCAGGAAACGACACAAAGAAACTAAAGAGAAACTGAGATGATGCATAAAACGATGGCAGGTAGATGTGCGCTTTTAAAATAATGTAGTTATCGTCAAAACTGCTAATAACATAGTTAATAACATAGTTATTAGCAGGCTAATAACATGCCTGCTAATAACATTTTATAATTTCCTTACAAAATGCAAACTAACGCAGAAAAGAAAAGTAAATTAAACAGAATTTAAACCAGACATCGGCTTTCTTCTACTTCTTTCCTGATAAGAGTCGTTTCCATGAGAGGAATCTTATTAGCTGCAGATCAAAGATTCCAACTCTTAGGAAAATCTTCATTATGATTAGAGTTTCAGGAAAAAAGCAATTTGGCAGAGTTGGGACGATTTATCCTGCAGTAAGGGTTCATCTGGTGCAAAGGGCGAGGCGGCGGCCAACGTTATGCTGTGTTAGATGCATTTGTTGCCTGAGTTAATTTGCCTAAAAAAAAGCCACACGGCAAGACTCAGTAAGTAACAGCAAACACAAACATGGCAGCCAGTTGAAAGCATTCCATCCGTGGGGATGCTGTTTTGATTTGTAAAGAATGAAACTGCACAGATGCTACTGCTTCAGGTTCCCCCGCATTACTCTCACTGCTGAGCTCCTGAACTTGCAGTACACCCAAGAGTAACATCACGACTGTCACCTCAGAGTAACAGCCGAGCGTAGCACCTCTTCATCATGGCATTTCAACAAGAAGTAACAAGAGTACTTCTCCACATACAAAGCAGCTATAAAGAGGCCCAATTTTGACCAAGGTTAAGTTCAAAAGTGCCACAACATGAAATCTGGATACTGGTGGAAGAGTCTTGATAAAACTTAACTCTGCACAACAGCTTCAATTATTCATCCATCCTGTGAACTGAAAGCCATTTTGGCAGAGCTTTGGGTGCTGATGTCTGGTGCTAATGCTTTTCTTCTTCACTCCTCCAGCCTTCTCTCTTTAAACACTTTTTTTTTACCATCTTTTTTTTTTTTTTTTTAGCATTTTTTATTGTGGAGCATTTCTCTGCATGATCTCTTTCCTCCTGTTGACTTCAGAGAGGGCTGCCAAGGCAAACAGAAACACACCTACATTCTGGCACAAACTGTAAAACCTGTGCAGGTACAGGTGCGTAAGCCCCGCCCGCTCTGACCTAAAGCAGACATTTCCAGATTAGCTAACCACACTGCAATGCAAAGTGAAACCTTACATAGGACGCCCATTGTTCACCTCAGTGAAGCTGACTGACAGCTCGGTGTGCACAGTTATCTCACACCACATGCCAAAATACACACACATAGATCAACAATGTGGTTTACCAGCTGTTCGAGCCATAGCTTCCTGAATCACTATCCAGAAAACAATGAATTAAAAAAACATACAATTAAAACACCTTCATTAATAATGAGATCAGAAGGTTATCTGGCTGCTTTATACGATTAAATCTACACCGGTCACACAACTAAGTTAATCATGGAGTCTGTGGGAGTCTTAGTTTGGTGCAGGCACAACAGGAAACTCTGCCACCTGTGTGTTTTCACACAGCATGAAGGAAGCTCTTAAAGCACAGTTACTTCTCATGTAACAACCTGTTTATAAGCACTGCATGTTGGATTATTGGAGAAGGCTGGCGGCAGATGAAGAGTGTGGTGGTGGTGGCCTGAGGGTGAACGTTGCATACAAACATGCTGGCCGCATCCACTCGAAGAATGGCTTCATCTGCGGCACAGCCTGGCGCTCCCTGCACACGAACCTATTTCGGTACAGTAAACACAGAAACGGTGCAGTGTGCAGCTTTTTTTTTTTTCTGTTGGAGCATCTTCTGCGTTTCGAGGAGCAGGGAGTGCGCCGTGGTCTCCGCATCGCCCGCCCCAAAAGCCGAAGCGCGTAACCAGCACGCAGGTCCTTACCTTCCTCCTCTCCCATGCGTTCGTCCTTCCAGGTGCAACAGAGCAGCATCAACCTCATTCACACGCGGAGCTCCGGGAGAGAGCCAACTGCCTCTGCTCGACGGATAAACGGTGTTCACCTACACACACCGCAACGCGCCCGGGGGTCGTGTCGCTGCGCGTCGGTCGCTCCCTGCGGCGGCCCACACAGCTTCCTTCTGCCCGCTGCCTGCACGTTTCTGCGGCGCTTCATTCAAGAGAGGCGCTGACCAATGAAGCTGCCGAGTGGGAGTGCCAGTGCGGAGGAAACAGGGGGCTGGCCAACCACAAACACGCCCTGCTTACTAAAGTCTGGTGGAGGAGGGACGGAGGGGAGAGGGGTAGGTGGGGGGAGACGGCGCAGAAACGCCACCATAGTAACTACAAGATAACTACAAGTAGACAGAGTGCGCTCTTGTAGAAAGGCAGGTAAAATATTAACGCGTTGATGCATGATAGTGGCGAAAGGGGTTGAGATATGGGATAGGTGGAGGTGCTGGAAGTAGCTGTTAAGTGTCTCATCGAAGCGCAAACAAAGTGTAAACAAAGGGTGCAACATAAAAAGAAGCTGGAACGAAGGGAAATAAAATGAAGTGGTTGGCTGGTTTGAAACCCATGAAGACAAATCTGAAAGCAGCTGCAGTGTAGTCAGCAGTATAAAAACTGAGGTTTTATTTGATGTCTAAATCGTGAAATTTGCTGTTCATGAGATTAACTGGGGCTTAATTTAGGAGCCATAAAATCAGTTAGCTCTGCAAAGAAGTGTAAAGCAGACACGAAACGGAAGCCTGAGCGCACAATTCAGAAATTACAAAATGGTAATTACTGATTTTAGTCATTGCTTAAATGCAACGCAGTGAACGCGTCTGTTTCGTTTATGGTTCAGTGTAACACACGGATTCTGTGTGTACAGCATGATTATATCACCGAATCATCTCTGAATTTTAATTGTACAAAACACAGAACCACAGCAGAATGCAAACATAAGAAATATTTTTAATTCAAACCTTCTTGAGTCTGGAATTTTTAACATACCTGCACAAAGAGCCACAAGTGAAACAGCAGCGTTTGTAGTGTGAAATATCAAAGGACCAGAGTGTAAGAGCAATCAAATATAACTAGCTTCAGTTAAAAGAACCCAATCAACCACCGTCTCACAGCAATTCTGAAACGCACAGAAATTAGTGCCAATTTCACACAACAAATACGGAGGCGAGTTGAGTTGCAGGTGATACCGGTCTACCATGTGACACTGGAGTGGACATAAAATGGCAAACTCAAATTCAAATGCAGACAGACTATCAACATATTGGAATAAATCTGAGTGAGACCTATATAAGACATGGTTCTGATTGGATATTATTGCCATTGGTCATGGTCATGTGATCTATCACAGACGATTTAAGATGGTGCCGTCCTACGTGTCATTATCTGAAGAAAAGCAGACGTAGTCGAAACGTCACACACTACTAGATGCAATAAATAAGGAAGCTGGAGCTCTGCAGTGTGTGTTAATTATTTTCTATGTTTACATTTTTTCGGCTCTGCACCTGCTCCACGTGGTGGTGAGGATGGACCCCCCCCCCCCTTTTTTTTTTTGTAACTGTGAGTGAGTCTGGATGACCTCAACGCCTCTGTAACACGTCTCTTTGCAGTAAGGGACTCACTTCCACTGGATGACTTATGTAAATGTAGACGGCAACAGGTTTGTATTATTAGGTTTGTAGTATTAACATGTAATTGCCAGCAGATTCATAGCAGACTGATTCAGTCTTATCGCACTAAAGACAGCAATAAAATGGTAACGAGGACGGCAGCTCACTGCGGGTGGTTGCATACCCGGTCTCCGTCTTCAAAGCACACAAATCACAGTAATCTTGCTTATGCTGCAGTCTCCAAACACTGTTTTCTCATGTGTGAGTATAGCATTAGTGGACACCAAGTTGAAATATTTTTGCTTAAAATCCTCATTGCTTAGAAATGATGAACTTAACGCTTCTTAAAGCTACCTGCAGCCGGCAGTGTGCAAAATATACACAGAGCAATGCACGCTTTAACAAAAATTCTCAGTTTATGTGGGCTATCATTATTATTATCACTAAATATATGTATTTCCCAAGGGGCTTCCTGCAATTAGACACATTTTTTGATATTAAAAAAACGTATTTTTTTTCTTCAAGAATCAGTGGCGCTGGTTCAGCATCAGGAGTGTTGGTATGGGGAGATGGGAGTGGGATAGCTAAGCCAGGGCCAGAGGTTTGATCTGTTTGTCCCAGCGGCAGGTCGCCAGGTAACTGATTTAGTACACGTATGTACAAAGGGTTTGCCTACACCAATTACATGTTGGCTAAAGTAACACAAACACATTATTTCCTGTTAGAAATTAAGCAAGCTAACTAACACTAGGAAAATCAAGCAAACAGATTTACAGAAATGTGTAATTGCCAGCTGTAGAAAAACAGAATTCGACTAGAGTTTCACAGTGACATTGTTTTATGTCTGCAGTAAAGCCTCTGCTCCTGGAACAACAGTGTAAGCTACTTTTACAGGATGTGCATCACGGGTCAGTGGCTCTCCCAGGAGATCTTCAGGGAACAGCAGTATGAGTTCATTACTTCCAGCTGGCACAATAAGAACACAGCTCATAGTCGCCATACTCTGGCAAAGTGTTCGCATCTAACCTGAGGTTTGTTTTCATTATAGAGAAGAAATCCTTCACATACAATAAATCTGATAAGTGATTCATTTTTCCTAGTGGAACAATAACAGAACTCATATGAAAAAAGCTCTAAAACAGGCAGGACTTGAACCCAGGTTATTGTTCCAGCGTTGGACTGATTCAACACTCCCCACCAGGTGATTTTGATCAGCCCTCAGGACGGACAGGAAGAAGTAATGAATAAGAAGACGCGTGTTCTTTAAACACATTTTATTTTGTTATTTGTTAAAGCAAATAAAATGCCGGGATGTCCGGGAACAAGTCACATGTGTGCCGTGGAAACATAAAAAGTGCAAAACCACACTGTTCCTCCTTATAAAAACAGTTTTAAATAAAGATGAAGAGTATCCCACGCCACATAAGACAAGGTCTGACCCAGCGAGGCTCAAAGACAGTTCTTACACAGCACCGAGTGAAGGAACTGAAGCCATCAAATTAGTACAAAATACAGTACACAGTTACGGGAAGAGATGGGGGTCACTTGGCAACAGCGCTCATGAACCTTTGGTCAGTAAAGCCTTTGGTTTTGGTTTTTTTAAAGCAGCTCAAGTAAATAAAGAACAGGGATTTTGTGCCTCACATAAACACAGCGGCACTCCCATTAAAACAAAGTATTAATCTGTATTACAGTTAATAACAGTGAATAAATGCAAAAGCAAAGGATTGGTTTTTTTTAATGCTCACACATTCCTGATAACAAAAAAGCTATGAGTCAAATCATGGTGCAACAAATCTTGAATAATGACCAGTTACATAAATGTAAATGAGACTAAACATTTGAAGCAGACTTAAACACGACACATAATGAAACACACACGCACATACACGTCGCGTACATACCAAAGCAGTGTCTGATTGATATTTGAACCCACTGCTTTTTGACTGTCTTGAGCAGAAAGTGTTTGGCAACATTTAACACAAAAAAAAAAGCTGCAAAAACTGAACTGCACAGCAACAAGAATCAGCAAAGTTGGTGAGAGCAGTTGGGTTGGCTGGAGCCCCAGTTACCACCGCTTTATACCCAGCAGGCCTAAAAATGGCAGCAGAGAAAATGGGGAGCCAGGAACCGCACTGACATTGGCTGGATATCATCAGATTTCGGCCTAGCTATGACCAACCCCACCCCTGTGACAGGTTGGAGAGGAGCAGACGAGCCCTGTGCTGCCCAGTGAGACGGATCACCTTGATTTAGTTTAGGATTAAAGCAGAAAGGGAAATCACTTGTGGGTGACATTGACAGCCGATGGTACAGACAGAGTTTCAAACAAACGATACACACACGTGCAGGCGTGCGTGCACGGACACAGCGACACATGGTGGGCCGGTGCGGTACAGAATTAACTTGGTTAACTTGAACAGGTTAATGATTAAAGGCACTGTCAATAACATACGTCACATGTACAAAATTCTGGGTCGGTGGGTTTGTGTAAAAACAGACACTGAAGTCAAGTAAGTAAAAACAAACATCTTTACAGGTTGTCTAATGGGGCTTTGCATATAAAATGTACATTCTCGATCATGCAGTAGCACCATGGTTTCTTGAGGTCACTGGATCTCGAGAGATCCTCTACTTCCTCCTCCCACAGTATTTGCCCTGGCATCCTGCAACGCCACCTACAGCAAACACCGGCAACATTTTAGCCTTTGCAGCAACTTCTGTTTTTCAGGATGCTTCTTCAACAATGTGCACAAGTCTTTTACCTCTATAGAATCCTCCGCCTCCTCCTCCACCTGCGCCACCAAGGAAGCCCTGCAGAGCACCGTACTTTGCTGCTTTGGCTGCAAAACAACAAAACAATATTGGTTATTATGTTTCCAATCTGAGGGTACTGGCCTTAATGTTTGCCAGAAGATTATCCGACTGGACACTGGGCAGATCTGTCCCTCTATTTTCCACGCATATATTTGAATATTCAACTGTTCTCTTGGCTTTTTTGTGGGTTTTTGTTTCTATTTCTACAAGAAAAAACTTTCTCTGTGTAAAATTTGGTACTTTCAAAAACAAAAAACAAAAAAACCCCCAATATGATTAATTTGCTTTCAACAAAACGTTCTTCTAGTGCATAAATGTTTAAGAACTTGTCTTTTTCTCAGCATGTCTTATCAAAGTTCACATTTGATAAGTTCACGTTTCCCTGTAAGGATGCCGTTTAAGGCAGGAGACACTTGCCTCCAAACACGGGTGCTGGAAATTAAACTGTAGATGGATTTACTAGTGAAGTTTGCACTGCAGACCGGCTCAGCAAGTTATATTAATAAGGTAGGTGATATATGACAGACAGCTGCTGATATACTGGACAAGAACTTTATCTTAATCTAATCAACACCACCAAGATGAGATGAATAATATTTATAATAAACTTCTAAATATAAAGTTTTTGAGTCCTGGTGACTGTGAAATACTTTTTAGGATGGCTGCTAAAAGGCACACTGATTTTACAAGTACTTTAGCAAAGATCATTTTGTCACATCATTGTGGGACTGCTCCACTATACACCAGCCCAAGGAAGGATGTGAAAACCCTCACTGGTCATGTAATGGTATGACATGAAAATGCATGCATGTCTCAGACCACCAGCACCAGTTCCCCTACAGGCTACATACTTTCTCCCCTCATTTTATTCCTGCATACCAACAGCTCCACCTCCAGTCAGTCAACCTTATGAAATTAGCAGATGACGCTACCTCGATCAGGCTAATCAAAGGTGGGGATGAGTCTGCCTGCACTCAAAAAAATCTGTTGTTGGATGAATACAATTTAATCATGGCACCTTTTTCCATGTGATTTAACCAAGTACAATAACCCATTTTTGACCATGTCAAACCAACACATTTGGCATTTGGTGGTTTAATGTAATCAGATTACGTTGGATCAATGTAGTATACTTACATTGACTTGAAGTGATTTATTGAAGTATATAAAGTGAAATTTATTTTAATTCATTCTACACAAGTTAACACAATGAAATCTTGTTGTTTGAACGACTACTTTGTTAATCAAGGCAATAACTGCTAGTGTTGCTTAATGAACCAATCTGAGGGTTGATGATTTCATAGAGACAAACAACCATTTGCACTTACATTCATGGGTAATTTAGAATTACCCATTAACCTAACTCTAATTACACACTGCAAACCAGCCAGATTGTGGATTTGAACCCAGGCCCTTCTTGCTGTGAGGCAACAGCACTAACCATCATGCCACCAAGCTGTCAAGCCAGGCTTAACAAAACTAGGAAAACTATGATTACAAGGCTTGATGCAGAATTTTCTGTACGTTTTTGTCCTTGACAGGTTAAACCACAATAAATAGCGATAGCATACACGTGGTGTGGGTGTAGTTGTCTGCCTCTTAAAACTCCAGCGATTTTCCTGCAGTTTGACATCTAATGTGATCTTGTGAATTTCGTGAGTCCAGGCAACAAACCACTCTTACTAGATTGATCTTGTTGAGATGACATGATCCAAATTAAGTTGCTGAATTTCATGCAGATGCTACATGATTTAATTACGTTCACCATAGAAACATGAAATTATTCTTAATTAAAGTTTTAGTTGTTTCCTATCTTATCTTCTTCTTACTGTGTTGATCCCATATGTTAAGATCATTCACATGTCTGTGTTCCCCCATTTAGTTACAATTCTTCCTTCCTGTTTTATTTTGATAGATACCCGTCTCTAGCTTCTTGACTTTAGTTTTACTTCTCCTGTGTAATTGTCTTTGATTATCTTCACCTGCATCTTGTCATCCACTTCTCCTAGTTACTCTCATGTGTAGGGTTGTCTCCCCTCCAGTTTTGTCTCAGCATCTGTTGTACTCTTTGTGTCCCTTTTTTGTTTCCATCATCTATCAGACTTTGAAATCAGATTGAATTAAGGTTCACTTTTTGTTTACGCCTCTGCATTTGATGCCTCATCTTGTGATTAATGACATCTCTATCACCACCTTATATGTTGCTGCCAAACACAAAGACTGACTGCGCCATGTTGTCTGCTCTACTAAGAAGGCAACTGGCTGGAATCTGCACTTCACCCACAGGGGCTTTTTAAGTCACTTGCCTCTGGCAGGGGGTTGCAGCACATTAGGACCTACACCTCAAGGCACAAGAACATTTTCTTCCCGTCTACAGTTCTTAATCTTAATCTTCTTAATGATCCTCCAGTTACGTTATAAGTAACATGTTACACTAACACATGCTTATTCAGGGCTAAAGTTTTGTCAATAAACCTAATTCAGATTTCATTCAGAGACTTGAAAGCCCTTGAAAGCTGTATGTCAGGTACTTTGAGTGAGCCAACGAATGATATTATAGCCTCTAAAATAGCATGTGCTTTCTATGAAATTATCCCACTCGCAGGAGTAATTTAGTTCAGGAAGATACAGATTATGGTGTGTTCATCATACGGGCTGAGCTGCACCATCTGCACTGACCAGCACACACCAAACTCATCTCGATAATCTGGCATGTTGGCGTGCTCTGCCAAAAAGTAGATTTAATGAGAGATGAACTGGAAAATGAGCAGAGCTTCAGGGAACAGTCGCTCACTGAAACAATGCCTTTATAATGTGCAAAAAAATGATGTTTTCTTTTTGCATGTGTGAAGTAATGTAATGAGAGGACGTGGAGTTTTGGTACCTTGTTGAGGAGTCAGCGGGGCTGGCACATATCCTACACAACAGGAAAGACAAATACAAGAGTAGGTGTCAGCAGAGCAATGTTAGGATGAAACCACTTTGGGTCTGTCACACAGGTGGATTCATTTCTCTCAGCCAGGATGTGGTTAGAATTAAACTGTTGACATTATAGAGGATCGCACAGGAGGCACTTAAATTTAGAGCTGAGCTGTTTGTTCCAGACACATTTTCAGTGCAGACAAGTGACCAGATTTTATGCAGACAGTAGTCTTCTCCTGTCTGTGTTTTGTATTTATAATACCGACATTTAATCTTGTGGATAGAGGTGCATAAGGTTTGTCTGCTTAAACTGAAGAAATGTCAGTTAAATGTGGGTTAACCTGTTTAATTATTTTAAACTTAAAATGGAAAAGTTCACAAATCCTTTTGGTCTAAAAAAAAAAACCTTCAGTGTTTAGGATAGTCAAAAATATTTATGAATAATTAATCAAATTCAAATGAAACTAAAACATTCCAGATATTTAAAGTTGAATATGTTTTTTTTTTAGTTGGATAAGAGGATACAGTAGATATCTCTACTGTAGCTTAACGAGTAAGAGAGCATGATCAGCATGACATGGAAACTGTGCAGAAGCTGGAGCTGCGTTTACGTGAAAGTGGCCGACATAAAGGAAAGGAGAGGGAAGAATAAATACCGATGAGGTAATCAGGTAATATTTTTCCTAATGTGGTTTCTGAATCATTAATGGCGTGTGAATATTGTTGCAAGAAAGTGAAACCTTCTGTTGCTCCCCTCTCCTTTTCTTTAAAGCTCTAAAGTGGAGGCAGTTTCCTGTCTGCCTGTTACCTGGGTAATAGCGTCTCAACATTAATCCGGCTCCTGATCCAGAAACAAGGACAAACAGTTAAACAATCATCCGTGCGCCAAATCCTCCGCTCGGTGGAGGCAGGTTTATTTTACCAATGCACTTATCAGTGCTATGAATGTTCTGTGAATTACAGTTTTTCATTAGGTACACCTGTTCAACTGCTTGTTGATGCAAATATCTAATCAGCCAAGGGTCAAGACGGCATGCTGAATTTCAAACT
The DNA here is from genome assembly GCF_051167445.1 of Perissodus microlepis. Lineage (NCBI taxonomy): Eukaryota > Metazoa > Chordata > Actinopteri > Cichliformes > Cichlidae > Perissodus > Perissodus microlepis. Next base: position 19,130,843 of record NC_140474.1, on the reverse strand, counting down.
GCTTATCAGAATGATGAAAGAAGACGATTTGATTTAAGTGACTTTGTTGTGAGACTGGCTGGTCAGAGTATTTCAGAAACTGCTGAACTACTGGGATTGTCCCCAACAACCATGTCTAAGGTTTACTGAGAATGGGCTGAAAAAGAGAAAATATCCAGCAGGTTGCTGTTGTCTGGCTGAAAATGCCTTGCTGATGTCAGAGGAGAATCACCACATGATTCGACAGGAAAGCAACAGTTACTCAAATAACCACTTGTTACAACCAAGATTTGCATCTTTTTTTCTTTTTTCTTGAACAACAGAAGGCTGGAAAGATTGTCTGCTGCGACAATACAGCTGATGAATGAATGATGAATCTATGCAACAAGCACTTAAGGTCGTTCTGAAGGTAAAATTGGTCCTACTTGGTACTAGCAAGGTACACCTAATAAAGTAGCTCATGAGTATACTTCAGTCTGCTTTACTGAAAAGTAGTATTAGAGCCTCTTTTTTTGGAGTTCTTATTCTTGCATGAAAGTCCACCTCCGATACAGCCACACACTCTTAAAACATCCTACCACTGTTCTCTGCCTTTGATCCCACCTTCTAAAGATAAATGGCTCTATTTTGTCATTTGTCAACACTGATTTATGGCACAACCTGCGCCCTTAAAAGGTCACTACACAGAAGTGTTTATCACCAACAACAGGTAGTAGGTAGTATGTAACTTAATGTGTGCTGTGAATTCATCAATATACTTTAATCAAAATGTGCATAAAGGAAGTAGTTGTTTTACCTTGGTAGTACTGCTGGGGGTATCCTCCTCTGTAACCAGGAACTACACCTGTAAATTTGAAAAAACATTTTTAATGGAGACCTCACAGGCCTACAGATAGAAAATATATCAGACGATATGAATTGGATTCATGTATAGAATCTATTTGTGTTGGCAGTAAATCCATTTGCACTAAATGTTTTACAAGTAAGTTATGATTAAACAACCCAGCATTACTCTGAATATGACAACTTGACCTGATTTTCATAATTACGGATCTCTCAGTTTGGCAAACCTCCCTGATGGAAAAACTGTGCTGCAAAAATGAAAGCTATTAAACCATCTGCAGTAACATTTCACACAGACGGATGTGCCTGTGTTCACTGGGAGATGGATTAGGGCAGACAGTTTTTATGACTAGCTGTAGCCGGGCAGTATCTGTGGGGAAGTGAGAGCAGGCGGCACTGTCGGCTGCTGCTGTGTGATTGCAATGATCCATCACGGGTGGGCAGAGGAAGAGAAGAAGAGGCAGGTCTAAAAGCTGTGCAAGTGTAAATATGGCTATGGACCTCTGAACAGAAATATGCATCATCTTAAACTGCTTAAGAACAAAAAGGAGAGGGACTGAGTGGTAAAAATGTCACTGTGGTCCTCACCTTGTTGGTATCCTCCACCACCTCCAATATTGCCGTAGCCTGCTCAAATTAAAAGACAATAAAGAAATAATTCAAATGTTTCTTTTCTTCTGATATACAGCAAATCCAACTTTCTAAGTTTCATATTTCTATGGATTTTAGTTTTTTTCTGTGTGTATTACTCCAGCATTGTTGCTTCAGGCCCTAAACTGGCATGTGGCCAGTGGCTCAGCTAACGTCACATTAACGTCCTCATCCAAATTTCCCCTGGCAGAATTTTGCTATTTCAGGGCAGGACTCCCCAGGGGGGTTGTGTTATCTTCAAACAATCCCACAGTGATGTTCTGCACAGTAATATGGTCTCCAGGGCAAAATGATGTGTTGTTGACTTGCTCCATTTACAGACTCCTAACGGAACAGAAATACTGCAGGGATTACTGCCCTTGGTGGAGCTTGCCTTTGCAGAAGCTGGATTTAAAAAAAAAAATGGCTGAATCACTTTATTTCAGGCCACATTGCTCACTGGTAAACAAACTCTGCTAAAGAGAGAGAATATGGTACTGTAAATGTCTACAAAGTGTCTTTTTGATACAAGTAATCTGAGTAAATCTAGTGATTTTGGTTTGATAGCAACTTGCTAACAAAACAAAAACTACTTTAAAAGATCCAGTACTGAATTTTTGAGGCTTAATTTGAAGAGGAAGTGAGGTGGACGTTTCCCAAACATTGTTTCTGGGAAACTGTGTTTCGAACATAAAGTACACAGTGGCCACAAGCTATAGGAAAACACATTCACAGCACATTTCCCATGTTTACATTTTGCTTTGATGTGCTGCAGCAGTACCAGGCCTGTTACATTACCTGGTTTCGGCGCTTTAGCTGCAGCTCCAGGATACGCAACTCCACCTGTCACACAGAGAAAACTGGCTTACATGCAATGACCCTTTAATCTATTACTATAGCCATCCTGCTTAGGACTGAGAGCCACATAAAGAATGAGAAACTCTTTGAATAATGCCCCCAGTTGTTTTCCTTCCTTAAAGTGGTTTCTCATTCCTGATACGCTGCACCCTGCACAGCAACTTATCAGCATTTTACCCAATTTCCTGCACAGGAAGTGCCATGAGATGACATCTCTTCACCAACTGTCACTTTGTGCACTGGACTGGATGATTTTGTTGTTGTTTTTTAAAGTCAGGGAAACATTAGGCATCAATGCTGACAGGCTCGCCTCCTTTTATATATACCTTGTCCAAGCAGAGCGTATCCCCTGAATCATGTAACCCTGTCCTGTTATCTAATAGATAACTCATCTCCTACAGTTTGAGAAGGTGTTACGCTCAGTGAAGGAATTACAAAAAGGGTCTAATGATAATACGATGTTCCCTGATTTCAACAAGTCCTGCTAAGAAGCAGGATGCACTCTTATTTCCCGATTAAAAATTACTAATACGTTATAATAATTTAGTTTCCTGCAAGTACATTTTCTTAGGGCTCACTGACCTTGATAACCTCCTGCAGCCAGTGGGATTCCTGGCCTCTCTCCAACACCACCCACAGCTACAAACACAAAACACAACAATGCTGAGACTGCATGTGCACAAGCTTCTGCAAAAACACGAACATGACAGCAGTTATCACGCTCTGTATTTATCTAATTATTCCATTATTAGTTCTTCAATTCTGACAGTTGAAACTTTCATACATCTCAGTACTCTTTGACTACTCACTTTGACTATGACTACATTTTGTGTTAAAATAAAACATATTGTACAGTCATTCATTCAGAATTTACAGTTTTAAATGTTTGTTATTTTGTTCTGTATGACGTACCATACAACGGTTTTGTTCATCCAGTGTCTTTCCACTTTGTTTTTTTGCATAAAAATCATTACACCATAATTATAAGACATTAGAGTGTCTCTCATAGATAAAGAAACGATTATAGGCAAGTTTTTTGCACCAGCTTTAGTCTTATAGTATATTTAAAAAGTAGTTTTAGTTACTAAAACAGTTTGGTTGCTTGAAGGTCAAAGTAGAAATGGATTCGAGTACCTGGAGGTTTCAGAGGCTTTGCTCCAGGCAGTGTTCCAGTTCCAGGCCCAGTTCCGGGTCCAGTTCCGGGTCCAGTGCCTAAAGGTACTAAAGCACAAAAAAAGAGTAGAAATATACCTCACTGCTCTTTAAACAAAATCTATGAGAGCCAAAACACAATAAACTTAAACAGGAAACTTGCCTCCATAAGGTGCTCCATAAGGATAGCCAGTACCTAGGGAGTAAAAATAGAAGACCCCAAAAATCAAAAGGTTTATTTATTCAAGTGATTAATCATTAAATAAAATGTACTCTGTAGAAACTGAATGTATACGTACTTATGTAACAAAATTACATAGAAAATTTACATTTGTTAAATTAGTTAAATCAACAGTTTGGGCATAACATTTACCCTGAGTGCACAAACGAATAAACGTCAAACAGAAGACTTCATGTTATAACGTAGAATTTCAAATCCCTGCCATGTTAATACTGGGAAAAACTGAGATTTACTCGATAGGCATCAGACAAAAGTGAGAAACAAAATCAACAGTCAACATAAATAATAACAGATTCTACTCGGGTATCACAGTGTTATTGATGATCCTTTACATTAATAAAAAAAATGTAAAGGTAACAAATACTTTATCTTGAGAGTTTATAATATTTTAACATTTAATTTTTTGTCATATCGTGTGTTTTAATCTTAGTAAAAAAATGTTTCTTTGTTTTTATTTTTAATTATCTATCAGGAGAGTCTCCTGTTACCAACAAAATTTCGCAGTTTTACAATTCTATTAAAAAAAAATTACATCAAAGCTTGCAAAAAAAGTGCACAATAGGTAAAATGCCCTAAAAGTGCAAACGAGCAGATGCACAAAACTGATGACTATTCAGTCTGTTGCAGGTATAATTGGCCTGATGCAGCTTTTTGTTGGTTTCATTGATCCAGGCTGAAGAATCGTTAACTGTCTGCACAGAGAGTGCACGTTAAGAAGGATGCATCGTGTGTAGCTTGACAGTGGATGTGATTATAAAAACAATTTAATCAATATTTGGATTGAGACTAAAATGACAGGGTAAGATGCTGTCTGTGTGTTTGTGTAAGTAATGAGCAGCAGCAGCAAACATGACAGTAGTGCTGAAATTAATCTGTGATATGTCACAATTTAGTCTTTTAACTGTGCCATACTGATCATATGTATAATGCACAACTCTAATAATTAGAAACTTTTAAATACAAATTCATTTACAAACTGTATAAATCCAGATATAAACATCTAGGCTTGGTGTGAGCTACAGATGGCTAAAATATTATGTACTAAATTCAGACAATATTCAGTTGAACTCCTTAAATGCACATCTAGTATTTTGTGGCGAAGGAGTAAGGAAAACATAAACAGATCACATGCAAGAGAATCAGAGACAATATCTTATGCTTTATCGTACAAATGAGTGATAGTTAAAATATCTAGTTCCTCTTTACCTGGTATAAATGGTTTGGGTGCTTTTCCAACTGTTCCAACACCAGGACCTGAAAACAGCCGCGCCTTTTACTTTTACGGTCAAAGAGAAAAAGCCCCACAGCGGGTATGTTTGTATTGGTCTCCACCATGTGGCCAGATGGATCCAGCATACTTTCATGAACTTTAAGTTAGAAAACATCCAGGAGACTGAGGGATTAAAACAACACGGCGCTCCTGAATCAATAAAATAATAAATATTTGACTTGTTGTTGAACTCCAGTTAAAATAACAGATAGAATAATAAACTGCCCAACTTGCGTGATGAAAAAAAGAAAGGTAAAAAAAGGAAAACCTATTAAAACCAGTTAGAAAACAACAGTTTGATCAGTTAATTTAAAATCCTCAACTATTCTGACATTTTAAATACATTTAATTTAATTTAGCATATTGTGTTTAGTTCCTTTAACTATTACAGTCACAAGAATGGGTAGAATTACACTCACTGGCCACTTCATTAGGTACATCTGTGCAGTCCCTTTAGGCCACAGTGGATCATCTGCCTCCATCTCACCCTGTTCCTAGCATCCTCCACAGTCACACCAACCCTCTGCATGTCTTCATTCACTATATCCATCATTTTTGCTCTCCTCTTTTCCTCTATCTGGGCAGCTCCATTTTTTTTAATACATTCTTTGTCCAACATATTCACTGTCGAAGCCATCTCAGCCTCGCTTCTCTAACTTTGTCTCCAAAGTTAACATCTTCAGCTTGGCCTCCTGTCATTTTTCTCTTGAGTTCTCTGTACACAATCGAATAGACCATTTTTGGGATGTGATGTAACGAGAGATTTCCATCATCCATGTACAGTCAACAAATCTGTAGCAAATGTGCGATGCCATCACGTAAATATGGACGAAAATCTCTGAGGAATGTTAAAACACCTTTTTGTGGCCAGTGAGTGAGGCGTGATAGGGTGAAACTTAACTCTTATTTTCCCTTTTTTCTTTCTTATAAATTACAAATTAATCAGTACATTTTGCCCAATTTTGATTAAAAAACGTAAACTTACCAGGTTGAACTTGGCGTGAAGTGTCAACTAGAAACACAGGCAACGGATACATTCATTAAAATATGTCAAAATGACAAGTAATGCAATTTCAGTAATAATAAATGTAAAAGGGCAGGTATGACAAACTGCATATTTAATCCCAGAGATAAGAAATAAATATTGTTATAACATAAACAAATGCTGTTGTAGTAAATGAAATAAATCTGACAGTGTGACACTGTAAGGAGATTACAAAGAAAGTTCTGGTAGCTCATTGTCCAAACTGTCCCTTACATATAAACCACAATGTTTTAACTGAAAATACAGTTAAAAGAACAAAATTGATGCCCTCCTCTAAAGCTGTCCAGTTGGCCGGATTCGGCCAATTCTGGCCCCCTGGCCTTATGTTTGACACCCCTGTCATAGACATTACAGATTTACAGATGCTACAAGCTTTTGTTAAAAGATCCATTGAAATAAGTTGCTTAATGGCACATGTTGAATACGTATAGAAAGGAAAAAGGTAGCTGTTCTTACCACCAGCGGGAGCGTCAACTCCCGTTCCAACTGTCACACGGGAAACACAAAAGTAAAAGTTTTGTCACGTTTAATGTTTGAATGAAGCCCAAATCATGAACCTCTGAGTATTTTTGGTATATTTCAGTATGAGAGGATTTTGACATATTTACCAACACCTGTGCCAGCTGTAAAGTAAAAAAAAAGAAGAAGAAAAAAGAAAAAGTATAATAATGTTTAGATAAGCACAGTAAGCATACTTTCACTGTTAACAAGGATTTACAGGATTAATGTGAACTACTTACCACTAGGCTGAACAATTCCACCAGAAACTGTCAGAGGAGTCAGAAATAACATTTATTAAAACAAACAGACACACATGAGAATCAAATGAAGCAAAAACCTGCATGTTTGTTTCCAACTTACCACCTGTGTTCACCCATCCACCATGAGAGTAAAGAAAAAAGAAAGAAAAAAAGTTAGAAAAGTGCCTTTTACTTTTTTGTCCTTTCAGATGAGCCCAACTAATATCAACAAAATCAATGGTTTCCATTAATTGGATTTGGGAATGCAAGGAAATAAATACAAGACATAATCTTCTAGGATTTCATGCAGCTACGAAACAACTAATCTAATAAAAAGTGTAAAGTAGCTGCTTTTCAGTTTATTCAGTGTTTATTTAATAATAAAGGACTTTAAGTGCAGTGATTTTACAAACTTAAACTGTGTAAATATCACAAAAAGCTGTCTGTCAAACTATGTGCACAAGTAGTCATGTTCCTAAACAAACCTCTGTGGAGAATATGAGGAATTAAAACAGAAAAGATCGCTACCCATTAATCTACCCGTTCCCTCTAAAGGACTAATGCAGTTAATAGTACACAAATTGCAGTAATGACGCTATAATGAAAGCAATGCATCAAGCACAGCAAGCTGTGAGGTAAAAAGTAAAGGAGTGCACAAGTTGAGTAAATGCTAGAGAAAGAAAAAAAATAGCAGCCGCAAATTATGCAACACTAACAGGAAGTTGAAGAGGCAAGACAGGTTAAAGTGGACCTATTATGCTGCTGTTCTTTTTATTTTTATGTGTTCACTTATTTATTTTGGTGATGTGAATACTGTTGGATATATTAAACATAAAGTCTTAATCCCTATAAAACTAAATAATCCACGTGAACCAAAAGCCTTCATTGTGCTCTAAATACTCAGTTTCAGGCAGTTTTCCTACTCGTGGATCTGTATGATGTCAAAGAGGGACATCATATCAGACACGCAGCTCTGGCTGTCTGCAGAGAAGCTCCACACACCTGCTGGTGAAGTCTTCTTTTAGTGAGGGGCAGCCAATCAGAAGAAGGTTGGCTTAAAGGAAGAATAGCTAAAACTGAGGTGCACTAATGCTTAAATAAGGTAACAAAGAATAATTTTGAGCTATGATTCAAAACTACTCTATATAGTCCAAGAACAAAACTCTGGAGCTTGAAGCAAGCATAATAGGTCTGCTTTAAAATGACTTTTCTTTCAGGACTTTGTGAAGCACAGTGTCCAGGCACTATATGTGAGACAGCTCTCTCACGTATTTGACAGAGTACATAATGCTGCTTCCCTTTAGCAGAGTATATATATAATACTGTAAAAAAGGTAATTGGTTCCCATTCTTTACAGTCCCAAAAAGAAGTGGAGTGCTACTTACTACAGCTAATGCATGCTCATGAGACATTTCTATAGTATTTCCAAACAGTATTTGAGAAAGTGAACTCTCTAAATCTTGGAAAATTTAATTTAGCTTTGTATAAATTATAAATACTCTCATAAGGCATAATTTCTTGATGTAATAATTTGATTTAAATAAATAGACATAATTATCAAGACAGAAGCAAAAAGGGTCCAAATCATCTCAAGGACTTTAATTAAATGTGAAATCATAAAAATGATGTTTTTGTATGCAGTGATGAAATGAAGTTAAAAAAAAAAAATCACATTCTCAAATACTGAATAGATAAATATATATATTAGATCAAAACTCAACTACAACTGCAAACATCAAATAAATGCCTTATATTTTAATTTATGGTCAAAGACTTCAAGCAAACCGAGTCTTACTGGGATCTGGGACCTCTGGGGTCTTGCCAGTTGTGGCAATATCAGTGGGCTCTGCCAAAAAGATGACAAGTACCAGTTTGATCCAGCGTGAATTCCACGGCCACGAGAAAAGGCAGAAGCTGTGAAGTGGACCAAAGCACTGCCACAGCTTGGAGGCTGTAAAGCTGGAGGTGGTCAACGGCTTGTAGCAATATTATTAAAACCGGGAAATTGTGTAGGCAGAAAAGGAGTGAAGGGGCAAATACGTTTACCACAAAGTAGAGAGCAACTGTTAAAAACAATAAAAAAATGTCGTGCAAGGTGAGCCGTGTGCGTGTTTTATTGCTAAAGTCGTGCAAGCAGTGTGCTGAAGCTCTCAATAAGCTTCTGAGGCTTAAAAATGAAAATCCACAAGTCTCTTCAGTTTGCTGTTAACTTTTTACATTTGCTGTATTATAGAAATACTCTAACTGTGGAAGACAAATCCTCCTTTCATACAGTATGTAATCAGACATTTCACCGTACCTGGCTGAGGAGTTCCACTGACATCCTTTGCTGTGGAAGCAATAATGGATCATTTAAAATTTACAACTATGAAAAGGTGCAAACAAACAAACAAAAAAACAAACAAGAAGCTGTACTCTAAGCTTTACCTGGTTTTCCAGGAACTAATTGACCAGGTACAACAGAGCCATTTGGAAAACTGACAGGTGTGTATGGAGTCACTCCTGGAACTACTGCAATGATACAACATTTTAAATTCATCTAAATTCTGTCTATAATTTGCCAGAACCCTAACTTGTTTCCCATCATGACATGGACCCTGATACCTGATGTCATTGGTGGATAAAGCTTTACTCCAGTTGACTGTAATTGGCTGTGATTTGCTATTTTATCTTTTAACCAACTTCTGCATCTTTGCATCTTTATTATAAAACAATGTAGCTTTTTATATTAGTTTTGAGGTTCTCCTTACTGTATTTTGGTGCTTTTGCTCCAACTGGAAATCCTGTGTAAAACACATTGTCATTAATACTCATATCATGACATTGTTTGATGTTACTTGAATTCTATAATCACACTCAATGGCTGTTTGGTGTTTTCATGCAGTACCTCCAGGTAGACCTCCAGTTCCAACTCCTAATTAAAAGAACCAGAACCAGCTGCATCATTAATTTGCAACTAAGACAATATAAAAATTTATAGAAACGATTAAGTGAAAAATGCTTGAAGTGACAGAAAACTGTACTCTTTCTCTCAGAATCATCAAGGAAATGTGTCCAATATTTTGCAGCACTTATATGCTTGTGTGGTCGTTTCACCTTACCGTATTTAGCAGCTTTTGCGGCGGGGGAGTACGGTCCACCTGCAACTCCTGATCCTCCAATAGGAGCTCCTCCAGGTCCTAGCCCTGTTCCGACTCCTCCAGGAACTCCTACATTAGTGCAGGTGGTACAATTAGTTCAAGTATTAAAATCTAAAGTGAAGTTAGATTAATGAGTGAGAATACATTCATGCCCGAGGAAATATTTCTCAACGTGCAGGATTTATGCAGTTTTATACTTATTTCTGCCTCCTTATTTAGAAGTTTTTGCAGCAGGGGAGTGTGATCCACGTACTGCTGCTAATACAGTTTAGTATTTCTCTCCATATTGCATTGGTGTTATTTTCACCATATTATTCTAGAGTGTAATCAAAACAAAAGCCTTACCATACTTTGGTGGTTTGACTCCAGCACCACCTCCAAAACCTGTAAGAAACCAAACAAAGTTTGCTGCTGAATTATCACAAATGACAGAGAAGAAGTTCTTTAAAAAAAAACCCCAAACCTTTAGCGACTTACCACCCAATCCACCACCAGGGACTACCTGTCCTGCTCCACCTGGGACAACCCCTCCTCCTCCTGGGACAACCCCTCCTCCTCCTGGGACAACCCCTCCTCCTAGGCCTGCTCCTGGCACTCCTATAAAATGTGTCAGCACAGCTTTAACAAACCAAAATAAATCCAATATTGCATTAAAGGCACAACCTTTAAAACTGTATCACTGGATTTATGTATTAATATGTTGATAGACTTGTACAGGTGGAATACGTTTGGCAAATATTATGAGGTATCAAACTGTAAATATCAAAGTCTCACCATATTTAGGAGGTTTGGCTGCCAAAGCTGCACCAAAGTAAGGACAAAAGGCAAGATTATCAGGACAAAGTGAATAAGATTGAAAAATATAATTGAATCCTTGAATATTCTAAAAATATTATGTCCACGTGGCATGCTTACAACCATATCCTGGTAAAAATCCTCCACCACCTCCACGAACACCTGGAATAAACCCTCCACCACCTTGACCTTTAAGGAAAAATATAATTATTTGGTCTGGAATTGTTTTTCTTTTTTTCATTTAAATGATATGATGGTATTTAAACTCAGGGCCCTGCTGGCTTCAGGGAGCGACTCTGCCAACCGTCAGCGAGGATGGCTTCTCTCACCAAGCCTGGGTTTCTGTTCTTTTTTGATCAAAGGTTGTCAGCCACCGCTCACCGTTTCTCTGCAGGCTTTATTAAATGGAAACTTCCACGACAAATTGTTAGATGATATTAATAATCAAGGCTGGGCGAGGGAGGTGTTTTTCTTTCTATCTTTTTTCCAGGAAGAGGAGCAGATGCTAGATGAGGTCAAACGTGAACGGAGAGAGGAGAAAATCCGAAGGAAATGGCAGGACCGCCATGTCACTTCCCAGCGGAAAAGGGTCTTACTAATAATTGTTTTTGTTGTGGACTAAAACTGTATTGTTAAAGATAAATAAACTATGCATTGTTAAATTAAAAATTATAAAATTAATTATTAATTAAAGAAACTTTTCCCAAAATGGAAAAAAAGTCTCAGTTTCAAAGAGGTTAAAAAAACCCCAAATCCAAATGTATCACTTGGACCAGACTGTGGTGGAGTCTGAGGCTTCCAAACAGCCATCAGAAGCTGGAAAATACTTTTAAAGTGGCTTAAATGGTAAACTCCCTCCAACCGCAGCCTCTTGGTCACTAACATTTTTTTCTCAGTCTTGCTACTCCTTCACTTAATATCGTAAATCATGAATTTTCTGAGTTGTATTTGAGAACTTTTAAAGATGGTTCAGTAACATCTCTGTCAGTCACTCGTTATTGTATAGCTGTTATTTGCTTTCTTATTTGCCTTTTTGTTCAGATTGAAGTTATATTGGCAATATTTGATGGAGTTGTTGCCCGAGGGGTTAAATAGAGACAAAATATTTACTTTTGAAGACATAAGTAGCTTTTTTTTTAAAATACTGCTTGAGATAATGTTAAAACAAGATGTCAGTTTTGTTATCATTGGTTGGCTATACTGCACAAACCAAAGAGAATTAAAATCCAGTGAGAAGTAAGGAGGCTCAGAAACAATCAATTCAAACTTGTTTTGTTGACCAATACTCTAGGAGGACCAGTGATTCTTGTGACACTAGAAAACTGTACATGAAACGGCAAAATCATTGTTGCTAGAACTGGGAATCCTTCGACCCGATGGGCTAAAAACATGCAGACAATAATACAGTTAAGAGCATACCGTATTTGGCAGCTTTGCTTGCAGCATAATATGCTCCTCCTGTTCCAAGTTGCCCTCCTGTTCCAAGTTGCCCTCCTGTTCCAAGTTGTCCCCCTGTTCCAAGTTGCCCTCCTGTTCCAAGTTGTCCCCCTGTTCCAAGTTGCCCTCCTGTTCCAAGTTGTCCCCCTGTTCCAAGTTGCCCTCCTGTTCCACATGCAGTTAAATTGAAAAAAAAAACAAAAACCCCACCACATTATAAAATACCTTTAGAAGTTACAGCTTTGGCATGATGTTAAAAGTGTTCACAATAAAAATTAACACAATTATTAAGAATACCGTATTTGGCAGCTTTGCTTGCAGGATAATATCCTCCCCCTGTTCCAAGTTGCCCTCCTGTTCCAAGTTGCCCTCCTGTTCCAAGTTGCCCTCCTGTTCCAAGTTGCCCTCCTGTTCCTAGTTGCCCTCCTGTTCCTAGTTGCCCTCCTGTCCCACATGCAGTTAAATTGAAAAAAGACACATTTTAAATACCTTTAGAAGTTAAAATTTTGGCATGATGTTAAAAAAATTAACAATAAAAATTAACACAATTATTAATAATACCGTATTTAGCAGCTTTGCTTGCAGGATAATATCCTCCTCCAGTTCCTAGTTGCCCTGTTCCTAGGTGTCCTGTTCCAAGTTGTCCCGTTCCAAGTTGTCCCGTTCCAAGTTGTCCCGTTCCAAGTTGCCCTCCTGTCCCACATGCAGTTAAATTGAAAAAAACAACAACAACACATTTTTAATACCTTTAGAAGTTAAATTTTTGGCATGATGTTAAAAAATTAACAATAAAAATTAACACAATTATTAAGAATACCGTATTTAGCAGCTTTGCTTGCAGGATAATATCCTCCTCCAGTTCCTAGTTGTCCTGTTCCTAGTTGTCCCGTTCCAAGTTGCCCCGTTCCAAGTTGCCCCGTTCCAAGTTGTCCCCCTGTCCCACATGCGGTTAAATTGGAAAAAAAAAGAAAAAAAAAAGACAAAATATAAGTGCCTTTAGAAGTTACAAATTTGGCATGATGTCGGAAATTCACAATAAAAATTAAAACAATTATTAATAATACCGTATTTGGCAGCTTTGCTTGCAGGATAATATCCTCCTCCTGTGCCTAGTTGCCCTCCTGTTCCAAGTTGCCCTGTTCCTAGTTGCCCTCCTGTGCCTATTTGTCCTCCTGTGCCTATTTGTCCTCCCGTTCCTAATTTAAATAGAAAAAAAATTATGCACTTTTAAAAAAAAGAAGTACATTTACAGGTTACAGTTTGATATAATGTTTAAAAAGTTCACAAAATAAATAGTAAAATTCAATTAATAAAGCATACGAAATTTAGCAGCTTTCAGCTTTGCTAAAAGGATAGTATTCTCCTATTTGTGCTTGTCCCCTTATTTCTATTTTTCCATTGATCTATTTTCTCCCACTCCCCCTCCATTTGTCCCTATTTGTCTCCATGTTTCTACTTGAGCCAGGTCCCACCCCACAAATATTTTGCCATCATTTTTTCCTTCAATTTGGTGATAAATGTAGATTGAAAATCATGGTCTTAGAAGTCAGTGAGACAGAAATTTTTTTGAAGAATTTTTCTGTTATTCCACTGAAAATGTCATTAGTTAGTTTTCTTTGTAACAGTTCCACAAATAATAAAGCATACCATATTTAGCAGCTTTTGCTGCTGGTGAATATCCACCAACCGCTGGAATTCTTCCAATCGGTGCACCTCCTGGTACTCCCCCAGGTACACCTCCTGGAACTCCCCCAGGTACACCTCCTGGTACTCCCCCAGGTACACCTCCTGGAACTCCCCCAGGTACACCTCCTGGAACTCCCCCAGGTACACCTCCTGGAACTCCTGACATAAGCATATGTGTAATTTGTCCATGTAAATAATTTTTCCATGTAATGTAACATAATTTTATATTAGTTAAGTTATATTTTTCTCACTCTACTGAAAAAATACATTAAAAAAGTATGAAAAATGATTAAAAGTATTTTTTTTTCCAGATAAGGAAAAACATAAACATTCTCACCATATTTGGCAGCCTTAGCAGCTCCATATCCTGTCGTCAACATAACGATAGTGAGTCATATGATAAAAGTTGAGTAAATGAAGAACATTTTTTTTTTTTTTTTAAAAAGCACAAAATAAAACAAGGTGTAAGGTATGGTGTGAAATATTTGTGCTAGTTAGTTAACCCTTTCATGCATAGTGGTCACTATAGTGGACAGCTATTCAAAGGCTGTTTTCTTGTATTTGTGTCAGTGTTGATGGCACACTTGCACATTGGACACTTATGTGTCAGTCCATATTATGTTATATATATATATATATGTTGTTATATTTTCATCTTTTTATAAAAAATATGTCTTCACAGTTTTTACACAGTGTGTATTATTTATTCGTGTGTCAAATTCATAAGTCAAAATGTCTGTTGTTCACCTAAGTCGACATGTAACAAACTCTTTGTAAAAGTACATGTTTTAAAAAAATTAAGTTCAAAAATCTTTTTTCATGCCTAAAGATGAATACAAATATTTAAGAGAAAATCCTGATTGAGGTTGTCATAATTCATGCATGAAAGTGTTAAAGATGATCATATGGAGCTAACCCACGAATATTATTTTTTCCATTTCAGGGCATTGGCCTGCAAATGCATCTTTACTTTTACCATCACCTTACAGTTCATTTGACTGCTGTGTGACTTTTTTCTGCATGTGTGCTGGTGTGCATTTGCTTTCTTGCCAAGGGCTAGATGTCGTACCTCCTGACACCTGGCCTGGATACAGCCCACCAGTGCCACCAAAGCCACCACCACCAGCTCCAAAGCCTCCAGTACCACCTAAACATGGAGCAGAATGCAGAAAGTTCAGTTACATGCAGACATACTGATTTTACAGGAAGCATTTACTTCAATCAGTATGGTAAACTACTACACTGAACAGGTTTACCCTGACCAGGTGAAATGACCCCAAGTCCCACTCCTGCAAAAAAAGGAAAAAAGTGAATTCTATATCTCTAATCCACATCTCGTAGGGAAACAAATTGTGAAAACTTTTACCAGTTCCAACAGGATATCCTGGCTTCGACCCAGGGCCACCTTGCACTCCTGGCAGTCCAGGTGCAACATTAAAGCCGCCATAACCTGATGCATGGATACAAGGCCGATCACTAAATGGTGAATTTCCACTGAAACCAAACTTCAGAGATGTTAACTTCAAAGAATAAACGTATTTTTACCATACGTAGGTTTTCCACCTGCAGTTTTTGCTCCATAGGCACCTAAAGAGAGAAAGAGTGAAAAACAGAGGCTGGAATTATTTTATATGTGCGCACATCATCATATGCAAACGCTACGTTCAGGTGAACACAATCAACCCAAAAGGTTGATTCTGTTTCTCCTGATCGTAGTGTTTTCAGTGGGAGAAATGTTTCTTCACTCATCAGTGCCTTTCTCAAACTGAAAACGCTACGTCCAGATGAACAGAAACAACTTTTTCGAGCTCCTGAACACAAAGGTTCGGTTTCAGAAAGACGAACAAAACAAAAGCAATCTGTCTGAGACCCCAAATACACTCTTCTCTCATTAGAATAACACAGTGCTAAACCTGCCACAAAAAATCTTAGAGTACAGTTAAGTATAAGATAAGTAAGACTGTAGTCTGCAAAATGATAATAATAATCCTGCTGATGTTAAAGTTATTTAACATTAGCAGGGTTTAAACCACAAAATTATATATTATGCCACATGCCTGTAGAAGAATTAATGCAAACACTGAATAATTTCATGTCACACCTTGCACTTTGGGTGATTTGAGGGGGTATCCATGGAACACTCCTGGCTGCATTGGTCCCCCATACCCACGGACACCTGTGAAGAAGAAAAACATTTAAATCTTGGTTAGATAATAGCAGAAATATTTACTTGTATAATAACAAACAATCATTGATAAAGTTACCTTGCTGTCCTCCTCCTCCTCCTCCTGCAACTACATAAGAAAAATGAGATATTCCAGTGAGACACATGAAGATTTTTTCCATGTGAGTATTAAACAGAGCTGCAGCGACGAAGCAAAGCACACTGAAACCATGCATAACAGTGCTACGGCATTACTCTCTGGACCCACACCAGCACTTTTACTTATTCATCTACATTTGTTTAGTATGTCTTACACTGGGAACTCTACAAATATTGTCTGTGAATGATTGACTGTAGTGTAAGCCTTTGTAGAGCTGATATTTACTATTTTTGGGATTCACTGGCAATGAAATAAAACTGAAAATAAATCAGCTGACACCCATCAGTAAAAACTTGAACTTACTTGATTTGGGATTGAGTTGAGACCCAGTGGGCACTCCAGGCAGAACTCCACGTCCACCAAACCCTGAAGAAGCCAGAAGAAACCAGACATTCCTGCAGTTATCTTTAAATGACTGACAGTCTGCATGGTGAAACTAACAAAGGAGTAAAAGTTCCCCAGATTAATATATGAAAGAGTCAAACCTTGTCCAGGCACCAGTCCACCTTGATAAAGGCCAGGTACACCCACACCTGCCACAGCCAATGAGAAGACACCCATGTTTAAATATATGTGAGGGATCAACAGCAGTGTTGACGGTGAACATTTAGATGTCCGAAAACCACAAAAAGAAAAAGAAGCCAAATGGGAAGCGGAAAATGCTTACACATTGAGCCTTTGCCTGGTTGATACAAATTGAATTCACCTCTATAACTTAATTAAATATACTGTATACAACACTGTGCAAAAGTCTTGAGCCTCCCATCAGGTCTTTATACGATATTTTGCTTCTAAGGTGCTTACTTGTTATTTTTTTAAAGCAGGGAATACTTCTCTGTCTTTCATTTTCAGTTCACGTCTTGCACCTGACTGTTTTCAGAGGAATGTTTTTTGTTTTTTAAAGCACCTAATCACCTATGAACCGCCCAAGCATAAAGAAGTCCTTAATTCAATGAATGAATCAGTGCAGTGTGTAGCAAACAATCAATTTTAAAGTGTATCTTTAGGGACTTTGTTACTATCACCCGTCACAGAAACAGTTAATACGTTCCCATTTCTTTAGCTGAATTTGTAAAAACAAATTTCTAAAGACAACACAACTTGTATTTTTACAGCAACTAAGTGATTCTCAAAGAGTTACTAACTGAAAACTTGGCATATGTCAGCATGGTGTGCTGTGTGTCCTTAAAAAAATGAGGAAACTGGACAAGTGGAAGACAAAGACAAAAAAGACAAAAAAAGAACCAGCAGACCTAAAACTTTATCTACAGCAGATGAACAGCATGAACTGGAAGTCATGTCTGGTGACATCTTTTGAGATATGATGTTTACTGAGAAAAGACTGACGTATGCTAAACTACACAAGAACTGGGCTGGTCTTATATGGAGTAATAATTCAAAATAAGACATTTTTGGTTCAGGTCAGGAGAACACAAGTTTGGAGCTGCTTTTCAGCCAGTGGGGTTGGGAATCTTGTTAAACCTTATGAAATTATCAAAGCAGAAGAGTCTGATTTTGATCCACTGTGCAATACCATCTGGAAAATGTCTGACTGGGAATGGCTTCATTTGGCTTCATGACAGTGATCCCCAAATCACTGCTAAGGCAGGAGAAGCATATGTGAACAGAAAAACAAATAATGAAGTATTATCAGTCATGGATTGGCTTCTCAGAGCCCAAACCTCAACATTATTTAAACAGTGTGAGATCATCTTGACAGAGAATGGAACAAAAGCGAGCCAACATCCAGAGGAGAGCTCTGAATGTCCTTCAGAACTATTTCTGAAGGTTACTTTTAAATTACAAGAAATTACAAGAAATTTTGACTAAGAGTTCAGGCTGTGCCAAAGTATAAAGCTGGACATAGCACAACAGACTTTCGAGCTCTCTGTGTTTTTACGCTATATCCTGTATTTTCAAGTATGTTTGGACATGTTTAAATAAATTACTGCGCATGTTTCACATTTTATTAGCAAAATATAAAGAAACGAGTGGTAACGCAAGACTTTTGCACACTATTGTCTATATAAGCTTTTCTGGGTTTTTTTTTGCAGATTCATATGTTTTGTTGGAAAATATTTTTGATGTGGCTGCACTGCCTGGTGGGCTGCATCCTGTCTGTCTTCACTCTGAGTTTATTGTTGAGTCTACAAAACCTGGCACTTTGGCAGCTTTTTTTCCTGCGCCACCACCTCCAGGAAGGCCGGTCTGAGGAATAACAGGTGCTGAAAAAAAAACAAAGAAAAGAAGCCATAATATTATTTTGCTTAAAGAAAGGAGTGTGAAAAAGACACAGTGTCCAGAACACACACATCCTGGCCAAACTGGGATTTCTGCCCCTTCACACAGCTGACTCCTTTCTTTCTTACTATTATATATTAGAAAATGTACTATATACAATCTATTCTAGTGAGTACCTAACAAAAGTAAGACTGGTTTTCAATTTTACTCGTCATGAAAGAGAAATCGGAGCTAAAATAAAATGAAAAAAATTAGAAAAGGTGGAAAATGATATGAGGTGTGTGCCTTGCCTCCACCAGGCAGTCCAGGTCCAGTTCCAGTGACTCCAGGACCTCCTCCTCCTCCAACCCCTGTTCATATGCAGACATAAACATACATTTGAAGTCACATTCAGTTCAGCGTTAGTCTTTGACACCAATAAGATGCTTTGTACCACTGTAAAGTTGTACATCCCAACACCACTAGAGGGCCCTGTGCCACTAAAGATGAGCAATGAGTCGCTTTGTGGCTTGTGGCAGGTCCGCTTGCTGGTCAGCGGTAATGAGAGCAGCTAATCTGGGCCTTGCAGTTTATCATCACCCCCGTGACCAAAAGCAACATGGCTTTTGACTTTTGCTTTAATCAGAAACAGCAGCCAGCATGCATGGCATTTTCCTCACTTCATCAATTTCCCTTGCCATGCCTCATTTCGCTGGCTAACCCCTCCTGCAGGAAATGAGCTGTCAGCTTCACTTGCAAGGGAGCTTGGCAGCTGGATAAAACACAATGGTTTATTTGGTTAATTTTTTTTTTATCTTAAAGTCCACACACTTTATTGGACAGACATTGCGCACTGCCTGTAAGTATGCATTCTGGGGGAACTGGTGAGGCAAACTCTGGCAAGGGAATGTTTTGTTTTATCTGTGCTCTTTCAGAGGAAGGACCTGTTATTTTCAGTGTCATGAAAAAAATACAGACAGATTCTACGGACTGATTTTTGCCATTGCCAATCAATACTTAACGGTAGGCTCTGTGCCATAGTCAAGTCTTGGCCATGATTGAGCCCTCTTGAGTTCATTTTTAATCAGCCGTACTAATTTAAGGCAAATCATGTGTCTGAATACAGCACAGACTCTCAGGTCAGGCCAGGCTCTGCTGAGGTTCACACTGTCTAAGGTTTGCAAGTACATGCTAAACATGTACGCATGTTTGCCAAACTGTGTTTCCATGCCGAGTTACCATTAATGTGAAACATTCACTTTGGCTTTCTCCTAACATTTGAGCATGCAGATCTTTCAGAGTTCAAAACGCTTCAGTCAGTGTCAGTCTGGTCTGTACAGTAGTCTGTCAACGGGCCAAAACGTGAGCTTGCCTCCTGCACCTGTGAGCAGGACAACCAGAATTTCAGATGCACTTCAGATCCATGCAGGAGCCTCATCTGTGAATGTGTGTTGTTTTTTTGTTTAGTGGACAGAACCTAACAGATTACAGTGACATCGGTAATGTCAGTTTACAATTATCCAAACCAAAACAGATTTAACATAAAATGTTATGTTTCTGTCAATGTTTCTGTTTAACAACAAGCTTTCACATGGCAGACAAGCTCATTCCACCTCTGCAGGAATGTTTCACTGTAATCCTGGAAGTTACTTCAGACCTTAAAGTCCTGAGCCATTTTTAGACCTCAGATATCAGGACTGAATTTCAAAAGAAGCATAATATCACTTCAGTAATCAAAACAAGTAATTGAAACATAAACGGTGTCTCGTTCCAACAGCCAATATCCCATAATCATATCTGATGAACCTCCAGTTTTCACTGCACTCAATGAGAAATCAAGGACAAATTGTTCGCTGATGCCATCACTCTTTTATTAGCCGCCGATGTTACATTTCGACAAAGACATTTTCTGCCCTGCATTTTACCGCTTTTAGCAGCCTTTGATCCAGCTCCCGGATAGTAGCCCCCGTAGCCCCCGTATCCACCTAAGCGACACAAAAGGTTAAAGGTTAGTGAGTTTTTGCCCCTGTGTTTAACATACACATAGCTGTTCTAGTTTCAGCTCACCTCCTCCATAGCCTCCAGGCCCCAGGCCGCCACCTCCTAGATTTCCATATCCTGGATGATACAAAAGTGACAGTTCACAAACGGACTGAAGTGTGTAGATGATAGCAAATTAAAGAAAAGCACACAGTTTTCTTTCAATGTGGCTATAATGAGTTAGATGTGGTTTACCCAGCAGTAGTTACTCCTAAAGAAAAATAAGCCATCACTCAAACATTTTCCAAGACCTGTGAGTAAAGCGCACCATACAGTAAAAAAAATAAATGTCATGGCATAAGATATAATGTCATGTGTGCCCAATTAAATCTGATTGAAAACACTTGTATGTATGTTTTTAGAGCCAAGGACTTCACTTTGGGTACATGGGATAAAGCTGACCCCAACTGGCTAAAACGCATGAGAGAAATACCATAAAAAAAAATTGGTTCCCTATCTGGTTATGTTTAATTCTAAACACTGGATGGAGCAGTCTGCACTTTTTGAGCCCCTAAATCCCCAAACTAATCTTTTTGGCTTCACTTGACACATGAATAAAGCCATATCCCTGCGAGCTGACAGGAACAAACAATGTGAGAAGAACGTGGGGAAAGAGCAAAAGAAAAAATGCTCGCCACCTGCCTATTGATCATAAGAGACTAGATTAGTATTAAAAAAACTCCAGAAAACAGATTCTGCTTTGCCTCAGCTCTGACTCTTAAGAAAGCATATTTAGAAAATTCAACACTGGAAAGTACAGTCAGACAAAGGTTTAGATTGCTTGAATTTAGTGGCTTTAAATCATTGGGGAAAAGGGTAATTTAATAGATTATAAAATCCCTGCTTAACTTTATATGTTAGATTTCTTAAGATACAAAACATGCTATAATTTAGACAGAAAGAAGAAGAAGAAAAAAAACCCTCAAGATGGTGTAATTTTATTCACATCTAGATGCATTATGTTGAACTTAAGTATCTCCAGACAACTGCCAAAGTGATAAATGCCTATTACTTGGCGTTAACATATGGGAATGGATGTTTTAAAACATGTTAGGAACATTAATGTCAGAGCTGTATTTCACAGAGTTGAATTAAAAGAAGCTGTGAGTTAACCAAATTCTTTTATCAGAGACAAACAGGTTTTCGAAACCAGAAGAAATTTGGATGCTGCCAATGGGCTAGTCGACCAAGGAATTTATTTTCATCAACGCTTGTATGCCAAAAAATAATCTCGGGGTGAGAACGAGTAAGCATGGGAAATGAGTTGAGGGAGGGGGAGGGGGAGAGAAGGCGAGATTCGGAGTGGAGGGCGGGAGGTCTGATGTCGGTCCAGCAAGCCGCGGGGTGCAGGTAATGATACTGACAAAGGGTGGGAAATGTGCGGCGAGAGACAGGGGGGAAGGTGGAGAGTAAAGTTTCATGACTGAGTCAAAACAAATGTGGGCATCGGCCTTGCAAAGGGTTTGGCAACTAGACTTAGCATGCAATATGAGTCCAAAGGCTAAGCTGAGCGTCCTTGTGATAATTCATCTCCTTCAACGCTTTCAGCTTGATTCCCCTCGATTGCTCAACCATCCCCAGCCACACCTCGAAGTAATCAATTCTTATATAAATCTCTCTGATCCTGGGCTTTCCTTTTCCCCAATGTGTTTTCGGCTGACACGAGGAATTATTTGTCTCGAGCTTATCAGTGAGCAATGCACACCAGAAATGTTAAAGAACTGGCATAAAAATGGAAGCGTTACAGGTCTGGTTTGATGTGTTCCTTTACACTAAGTGCACTGGACTGTCTCACTGGCCAATCTGAGGCATGTTTGTAGGTGTGAGATTACAGCAAGAGGAGGCTTTTGCATGTTAGTGTGGACCAAAGACTTGAAGAGAGTGAAGACAGGTAGGACCCTGGAGGTTTTTAGCTTATTCATCCATCATCTGGCCCACCTGTGCTCGCACATGCACAGCCCAACCTGGCAGCGGTTTTAAAGGTTGTCCAGCATCTGCCAGGTCAACTGTCTGATTGAGATCATGAGACACAATCCAGACACACAGAATACTTCTGTGTGTGTGTGTGTGTGTGTGTGTGTGTGTGTGTGTGTGTGTGTGTGTGTGTGTGTGTGTGTGTGTGTGTAAGCGAGAGGCTATGAGTGCAGGCCTTGGGCAGAGGCAAAGTTTAGAGAAGAAAGAAAAGAAGGAACACTTCGTTTTCTGTAATTCTGACATCACTGGAGCGTAGGAAAATTCAATGCTTTACAGTTTTAAAAAAGCTACCCTGGAGGTTGTGTATGTTTGAGCTCAAAGGGAGAGGACACGCTAACAAAATCTGGACTTTTGTCAGTTTGGCATTCATCCACTGATTGTGTCTTTGGGAGATGGAGGGTTGAGTTTTGTACAAAAGCCCTCTGTTTAGCTATATTTACACCATCTTGTGAGTCCAAACAAGCAGGCTTTTGTTGGACTACTACTATTACAGCATGTCAGCTCACACAAATAGACCCAACTTAGCTCACGCATTAGCGGGAGTCCACACCATTGCTGTCATGGTCTGCACACTTGGAAAGCCTGCACCGTTACCCTGATATCAAATCATCATTTTTCTTTGGTGCCGCTCCAAATATTTGGCTGATTACTGTCAAGCTGAAGGACTTCTGTACATTAATACAGCTCCGAATTTTCTCAGTGACTCTCGAGTCGTAATAAAAAGCTCGAGAGACCACTTGAAACCCCAATTGCATTTGGACCTTAGACAAAAGAACCCAAAGGAGGCCTGTGCTCTAAACGGCACAGAAACCCAATACTACACTGGAGGGAGGACTGGGGGCCAAGTAAACTGGAAGGTAAGTGATGCGGCACAGCAGTGCATCAAAGTTTCCTCCATTTAGATACCTTGAAAAAAAGAAATGTGACAGAAAAACTGTTTACTAGCCAGTTTCCATTAAGAAAAGACCCCTGGCTCTGAGCTGTGAAGTGGCAAGTGCACAAACAGGTTGTTGAGGTGAAATCTGCTGTGCTGCGGTTATGAATAATTGAGCATTGCCTAGCAATGGTGGGTGATTAATTTGCCGTCGCTTGTTTAAAAATGATTTCACTGCGGGTACATGAGTTTAAAGCTTCTCCGGCAAAGAAGAGGGAATCTTGTTTTTCAATGGAATGAAAACGTGACGAAGGACAGGCAGCCATGCCTCCTGCAGATAGCTATTTAAACCGAAGACTTACGCTGGATTAAAACTGGCCAGACAGTGTGGCTAGTACTTTCAGTCACCAGTCATGTTCTCAAACACAAGTCCAGAACAAGTGATGGATGTGAGCCAGTGTGAACAGAAATATCTGGTTTCAATCTCTGCACTGAAACGTCTTGCTCATTCTCCGTTGGGGTTAGGTAAGGTAATTCTCTGTTTCGGGACCAGAGGAATATAAGAGACATTCGTCAAAACAATATTTTCGGCGCACAGTCTTTTTCTGTTACCGTTCCTCTGTCGGTTTAACCATCCTTGTCTCTTTCCTCTCACTCTTTCCTCTCCAGTTGGTGTCTAAGGGCTTGTGCGGACCAGACATGAGGTGTTAATAGCAGCAAATGGAGAAAGCCAAACATGAGAAGCGAGAGAAATATTTGCTCGCTCCTTTCCATCCCCTCCATTTTCCTCCCCCTTTCTCCCCTCTCATTCTCTCTCCCTCTCTGCTTTGTGAACCAGCTGGGTCTGGTGAAAGGTTTAATTTAAGAGAGCAAAGAATTCCATGGCAGAGATCCACTGTAACTGACGGCAGACGCGAGGAGAGCAGACTTCGGAGCTGGAGCTCTGGAATGTCCAGGAAATTTTTGGGACTTGTTTCTCATTGTATTCTTGGTTTCAGGTCATATTTAATCACAGAAGCTTCATAAGAACAAGTGGTTAATTCACAAGGGGAGGTTATTGTACTGTAACTCATACATATCTTTAATACTGTTATCTGACTTGGAAGCCGGTGCTGGTATGCAAAAAATGGCTAATTAAACAAACGTGAAGAGTAGAGTAGCTGCAAGAAGCACAAAGACGCGCTACAGCATAATACAAATGCTGTAATTTTCTGTAATGTGATGGAAAATCTTCATGAAGATAAACTTCCTCTTCAAGAGCCCAGGAGACTCAGTGCTTTACTGTGACTGACAGGCAGATTCTGCAGTTCAGCTGTGGTCCCATATAAATTTTCACTTTGAAAGTTAAGCCCATCATTTTGTCCTTCACTGTCATGACAGCAGATTTTTATCAGTATCAAATTATCACACAGTTTTGCTTCCAAGTTGGTGGATAAGTTGCATTCTTACAAGGTGACGCAGGACAAGCTGAATGGAAGCAAGAGTCACGTGACGTGCGACGGTGATTCCAGATCGCGTGAGACATGTGGACACACTGAAGCTCCCCCCTTGCTTCCTCTTCTTCCCCCCTCCCTCCATTTTGACCTCCCCTGCTCTTGGTCACCTCAAGATTTGGTTGTGCTGTCAGTCACGGACATGCGGTGCTGTGAGAGGCAGGACGAGTCACATGTTGCACTAATTAAGTATTTACACAGTCACACCGCTACACACAAAGTCTTTCCCTCGCTGGCTGATGTGAGCTTGCCAACTTTGGCGGGAAGCCTTATATTGTTTTTGCTTTTCCTTTTCCATGGAGTCATTGACACGATCAATGAGAGGTCCCAAAGCCTGATCCTGCCAAATGACCCCAAGTGCAAAACTGTCAAAAATCCTACAGACAAACAGGGAAAAGGTCTTGTTATTGTCTTGTTCTCTGACATCTATGCTTGCTGTTGCCATGTGCAAGCACACTCTCACACCATCCAGGTTGAGATCAGTGTTAGGTGTCAGTAAGTTGGTATGAGTGGCAATTATTCACTTTTATAAGGGAGCTTTGCATCATACTAAAAAATTAAAAGGGGATATTTGGCGGTGGGCACCTACAGTGCAAGAAAAACTTTGGGTATCTTTGGAGAGCCTCACAAACCCACACACTTGGGCATCAGAACACATACATCGTCTGTGAGGCGCTGAGCAACTCTTGCGAACGGCTTCAAATTAAAGGCAACTGTAAAAGTCACCATTACACTTTCTTTGGATTTAAAGCAGCACCGCTGTGCCAAACCAGGCTGCCATGCCCACTGACGTCTGCGGCAGTCTGAACCCACCAGCCCGAGTCTTTTCAAGCCTCTCACCTCTGCAAACACGCATTATTTCAAGCACATCTGTCCAAAAGACCATTATTCCCATGTCTTAATTTACACCATGTTAATTTTCGACTCCACGCATTACACAATATCCACCGAGCCTCTGATGTAATTGTTTATACTAGAGCCATATAGAGCAGAACACGCTATGCTATAGGCTTTCAAGTTGACCTGACATGTCTCCTGCTTCCTTGTTTGTGTGTGAGTGGAGAGGCTCTGCTCTTCTCCTTTTTATCCACTTCTAAAGGAATGTCACAGTTGCTCTGCCAACACTAAGCCCCTGAATATGTCTGAAGAGTATCTCTAACTCAGAGCTCATACCATTGCTCATTTTGTAGCTTGGCACACACACACACACACACACACACACACACACACACACACACACTCACAGAATGTACTGTAAAGACATGTAGACAAGGCAGAAACAAACCACAGGCATTAGATCGAGCAGCAAAGCACGGAGTACATGTGCTGGGGGAGAATGAAGTTTTAGGGGAAAAAACCCCTGCTCATTTGTGATCAGTGGGTTCCATGTGCAGGGAGGTTCAATTGTGCAAATTATGCATGGTGTAAGAAAATCAGTCAACAAATGCGGCCTGTGGCCATGGTATGTAAAGTTGGCCAAGTGCGTTTCCTCTCCCAGATGGTCCACATATGCATCTAACTGCCATTCCACTGAATGCTTTTCTGACAACAGAGGGCCGAGAGGGGAGGCTAGTGCTCAACAGGTCGGCTCAGCTCATAACATGCAAATTAAAACATTGACGATGGATTCCTCGAGTCGGCCTTAAAAGCATTTTTCAAGTTCCTCTGTCGTTATGAAAAAGGCTGCTATCACCGCTCAGCCACGAGAGGCATTTCATTATGACAAACTGTATGGGATACTCTACAAAGGAAAGCAAGCAAAGGAAGATAAACTGTCACTGACGGTGGGAAAGCTGTTTACTAAATAGCACATTACAAATATGCAGAGGCATTGCTGCATGAACTAATGCGTTAGGATACCTACGAAGCCTCAAGGGCCAAAGCTGAAGTCATTCAGAACCCATTTATCATCCCAGGTTACTCAAGCCCGGCACTGGGCCTGATTGAGAAATCCAAGAGCGTCATTTCACAGGGGTGAGATAATTTCTGTGACTCCCATTATTTGAAATTAGGAGCATTTTAATGAATGAGCAAACCTGCACTGGGAGGACAAGACATCAGCACCAGAACACTTTTGCAGTGACTTATTTTAAAATGACACATGTTGCGTCACAACATTTTTAAGGCCCTGCATCAGACCTGAGCATAGACGTGAGCTGTGTATGTATCAATCACCCGCCACTCTTTTGATGATGCCGTGTGATGCATGATCCTTTATACCCACCAAGACTGGAATGCATACAGTAAACTTTCCAAACAAATAATCTCCTCTTAATGGCCCTTTAAATTCTTCAAACCCAACCCACAGCAACAGCGCTTACTCTTAAACAAATCTACTAAACAGGCCCTCGGCTCTCACAGACTTCACCCTGTCTTCATAAGCTCTTACTAAAACAACAGAAAGAAATTTCTCTATCACTACATAAATAACGCTTTGGCTGTGCAGCCAGATGGACAAGTACAGTTGCACGTTGCCGACCTGCTGGCAAAGGGAGTGTCAGAAGAGGTTGTGAGAAGTATCGTCATGGGACAGTTGCTCAACCAACAAAGCGGAGACGGACAAGATGCATCGGTAGTAACGTTCCCAGGAAAATAACCGTGCAAACAAAATACAAAACTGGCCAGTGAGGGCCTGAGGAGATATTACTAAAGCAGAGAGAAAGTACTTTATAATTGCATGCGGGGAAATACCAAAGTTAGAAACAGTGATGTGTGGAACGCCTGACTGATTAGGCACCAATGAAAACTAATAAAGAGCTTCTTATCAAGCTTTAATCCAATATAAATGTAATTCTTGAGATGAATTCGCGAGGACATCAACAACTGGTGACGTAATCCAAGAAAAATTGTTTGGGAGACAACAGGCACTTGCAATGCGAACAAATAAGCCAACACGGCTTATTTGTTCGCATTGCAAGTGCCATATGTGTTGTCATATGTGTGCATATTGGGTGGGCTGAGTCCAGTGTGGGGGTGATATCAGAAAGTTTCCGTTGCAGACAGTTTATTTTCCAAGATCTTGAACGCTTGACGCAGAGAGACAGTGGAGGGCAGATTAAACGGACTAAGAGGAAAGATAGTTGAGTAAGAATAGAGAAAAGTCCATAATTCACATTTTTCCTGCATAAACAAGTGTGTCTGTTATGTGCTGAAAGGGATGCCGAATGCCTCCAAAGCGATGTCAGAATACACATTCGGTATTTGTGTGCGTTTGTGTCGGCGCGCACACATGCGGTCACTCTCGTAATTGCGCACATATGAAGATGATAAACATATTTACATACAATCATAGTCATGCATATTCACATGCAGATGCTTCCAGTCTCTGACAGCTCAGAGGACAGGTCTGAGCTGCGGTAATGAAAAACACATGTGCTCCAGGAGACTAAACCTCCTCAGAGCTCATCTTCTTTTGGCTAAACACTTTAATCCTCACCTCAATCTATCAGTCTCCTTTCTCTCACAGAGCTCTCTCGGTATGTGTGCTATGCGAATGAATGCGCATATAATTCTCTGCGCGGCGGTGAGAGGTGGTGTACGCGTATGACATATATACGGCATGTCCGCATGAGTTATCGGTCCTTTCCGTTCTCCTTGCTTTAGCCTGTCTCTCGTCTGTCCTCCCCGTGTCCACTGCACGCTTCAATTTCTCTGCCTTTCCTGCTTTTGAAGAAGACAAGTTCACTTGGTGCGTCTTCAAACAATGACCGCGATATGAACCAGAAGATGAGCAGGAAAAGAAAAGCAGGTGTACTTCTGGGCCATGCTTTTTAAATCCTAGAAAGATTAACTGAAAAAAGAAATTCTGAGTTTTTAGGTGAAAAAAAGAAGAAGTGCGTGTGTTGAAATAACTGTTTTCTTACGAATTACAGGGGCTTTTTTTCCCCCAGAGATGGTATTAAAGTGAATATCTTCATTTATTTCAGATTTTCACAAACAGTCTAAAGTGCTGCGAACACTCAAGCCCACCACCTGCATGTATTTTCTGCAATCAGCAGCCACAACTCTCTGCTGGCCTGCCGACACGCAGGTCCATATGACTGCCAAAACAACTCAGAGACATGTTTCTGTGTGGACCAAAATGTTACATGTATCTCAAATTTTCCGAGAAGGATTTTTGACTACATTTTCCAATATTTTTCATCATCATGTTTCAGAGGAAGAGCCGCAGAAAAGGCGAGACTCTTTACACTCAGCTGCCAGTTTTTTTCCAGTACGCTTATCTATTCATAAACGGCTCTGCAACAAATCCCGCTGCTCCTTCGCAAAGACTTTTTGGAGACTTCAGGTTGTAATGCTGAGTTGTACTACACTGCAGTTGCATCACAAGGTTAAGCCGAACAGTGGGCTTACATTACCAGGCTCACAATATCAATTTCCGTCTTTCTTTCTGGTTGGATGGCAGTTGGCAGAGCTTACTCAGAAACTCAGTGTACTCAGCTGTCCTGAATAGCACAGAGACTGTTCAGGGACAGCTTTCCTAAAAGCTAGTGTTGGACTTTCTTACAAAGAAGTGACACCTGATGCCTACTTGTCTTCTCCTGAGATGTTAATTTCTTCAGATTTGCGACTTGCTGCCAGCCAGCCATTAGTTTTTTCCTTTAGTCATTGCTATTTGCTCACACATACCTATTTTATAACATTATGAGCCTAGAAACTAATAAAAACCTGACTGCCACTGATGCTTTCGACAGACAAACTATACACGAGCAGTATTTCATCCATCTACTGTATGAGATCTATAGTCTGTTAAATTGCTTACAGATCCCGATGGCTCATATACGTTTTCATTGCTCAAAGGCCGAGGCTCGCTCTTGTCAGCTTCTGACAGCGTTAGAAAACTAAGACAGACAACATGTTGTCTATGATCTTCAGTGTTTATTACTCTTGGAGAGTCCACTGGTAGGCTGAGTGTAAACACATTGCAGCTCTCCCACACAGACACATCTTTTCTCAAGCTAAAACAGACCATTGTAATCGTACAAAGAAATTACACCAACAGCAAAAACAGTAACCTCTATGTTTCTCGTTAACTGCGTTCACGTTGCCTGAAAGTGACAAGAGGCTGGTCGGCGAGAGCCAAGTTTCAGCAATAATGCTATGAGTATTGATTCCACCTTCGCTTGAGGCAGCACAAGAAAAGGGGTCCAACAGCTGTTCATAAGGAGAAAGTTCCTCCTTCCACCTTTCATTGTATTGTCAGAGCTGGATGCTGACAGACTTCACAATTAGTGTAACATTTACAAGGTCTTGCAGGAGTTACGCTGCAATTCACTGCAGTCACATAGCCAGCTGCTGTTCTCCATTACTGCAAAGGCAAAGTGCATATCTGAGGAATGCAATGTCACAGCTTGACTTCATCAAAAGAATGAATGGCAGCTCTTGTTATGTGAGCATGCATCTGAGATTAGCTGACCAGTGTTTGCATTTGTGTGTCCTTAGAAAGACAATCTTGCTCTTAATATTAAAGATTAATGAAAAACTAAAAACATGCCAGTGAATTTTCACGTGATAGTTGCATGTTCTCTCTGCAGCACAAGCCTGCAGACACTGACCAATGGGATGGATTCTACCTGCCGCTGTGTGAGTCTTACTTACAGGTGAACTGTAGATATACATTTGTGTATTAATGGAGGCTTCATGCTTGTAAGGCTTCAGGCAATATTCCTCTGATGGAAAGGAAAGTAGCTTTGATGGAAACCAACATTCAAAGCTTTGTGAACAGCCATGAAGCGGAACATATTACTGCTCCCCTGAGACTTTAAGTCTTCTTTTCCATTTTAAAAAAAGCGTCTTAGCTAAACCCCAGTAATGCACTGTGAGTATTTTCCATACAACAAAGATTAGTACGGATTCAGAGCGGAGCACTGATCTAAAACAAACACGCAAGGAGCTTTTTAAAACATTTCTCACTTCCCTTTTTCTCACCAATTTAATTCCTGCCGTGTACACGGTGAGGAAGAGAGGGGTCTCAAATGCACACAAAAGCGCAATATTTCTCCAGTAATGCTCTGCTGCGCCCGGCCAAAGTCAACTTCCACCAAATGCTGGATATTAGGTCATTTTCACAAAAGTGCTTTCCAGCCTCTCTGGTTGGAGGGTGAGGGTGTGGCACTCCAGAGGGACCCCGCTCCATGTGTTATCAGGACTATAGAACCATTGCTTGGTCCCTTATCTTTCTAAACACAGAGAGGTAGGCTGCGATTGTATCAGCGGTGCTTGGGGGAAATTAAATGATGGCTAAATTTACTAGAGCACCAGTGCGGTGCAGACTAAAATACAGCAAAGGAAAATATTTATTGTACAGTATCGGAGAGAAGGGCTGTGGTAAATTTCAACACGGAGGTTTCCAGATATTGTGAGGGTCCAGCTTTACAATAACATTAATCAGTGCTCTGGCACCACTGCTTGGCAGGCGTTGATAGCTGTTTGCACTCTGCCAATCATCACTCCTTAATCCTTTTCATGCAGCAGAGGTAGAGAAATCTGTATGTATGATCCCACCCAGTCAGGATTCCCCAGAGAGATGCCAACCCCACCACCGCAAAAAACCCCAGGGCTGATAAGGACAACCTGCTGACACCCGATCAATAGACTGTCTCTTTAAGGACTGGGTGGGTAAAGGTAATGCAGACCATAGAGTGACTAGATTTCCTTCCTTTCAAGACCGTCCAACATGGTGTAAAATCTCCTTATTATTGCAATACTGCATCATGTGGAAACCGAGCAAAAATAATGGGTTCAAAATATTTTGTGAAAGTGTAGATTAGTGTTAGCGCCATGTAAAAATTAGAGTCTGTTTTAATATCAGTAAAATGATAGAATAAAAACCACAATAACACTAAAAAAAAATGTTCCGGCTTACCTGGTTTAGGGGCCTTTCCACCTTGTCCTGTTGAAGTCAAAGCAAACATAATATGCGAGGACTGTGTGATTATCTGATTGTGACATAATTTGTTAAACTGTTTTAACACAAACGGACAGCTATGACTTAAGATGCTGAAATGCTTTGCCTGATTATGTGTAATGACAGCGGCTCCTAAAGGCAGGTGCATTGCTGGTCGACAGCTAAATCAATTAAGCGCAGTTGCTTCATACCTGCTGGCAATCCTGCAATGACCTGGCCACCTGCCCCTGGCACGAATAGGCCTCGGCCTCCACCTCCTCCTGCATAACCTCCTGACAGAAACAGCAGATGATGATAAAAGTGATGACAACATTAATGATAGGCTGATCACGGTCACACTGCTGTGTTTGTTTCTGTAGCGATCTCGTGTCATGTCGTCATTTTGTCTTCATCGTTACCATTTGGAGATGGCTGATAATTATCACGGTAATCATTGTTAAAGACCATTGCGCGCATATAAGAGAAAACTCATAATGCCTTCCAGCAAACAGGCTTATTAAAAGCGGTCAGCCCTCAAACACATTGTTTTACTGCCTCAGCAATATCCCTTGGATTTAATTAATCTTAGCTTGTGGTGGCGTGACAAGGAAGTCTCACCAGTTGTTTTAAACCCCTGATCCGGCCGAACCAAATCCGAGCGCTGACAGGGAAATTTGTCTCAAGGACAGCAGTCTGTTTCTTATGGAACTAATGTTACACTGTTGCATGCTTAATGTCGTAAACTTAATGTGCGTATAGCCCTCAAATAGCATTAGCATAAAATATTGCAAAAAAATGAAAAAGGTGCACAAGGTCAAACTTGTTCAGCAAATGGGAGCTGAAGCCCTGCCAGGGCACTACACAGGGTGTGTAAAGCTGCTGCTAAAACTGTGTGTGTGAGTATCTGCTGCTGATGTGTGAAATGACAATCACCAGACTGAATATCTGTGCCTGCAATGACACTACTTTCTCAATTTAAAGAAACTTACATGGGAAATATCTATGATTTAGGCTGAGCCGAATGAAAGACTCTCTTCAAAGAGCGGCCTAGATGATGCTGAAGATTATTAAAAATGTATAAATATTAATCAGTAGCTGGAAGGCAATGAGTTAAACCAAGTTGAATTTATCATAAAATCGCCTTGATCCATGCACAGCTCCATGAGGCTAAAAAGCAATTCTTCCAATATACATATTTGAAGTAGACTTTTATGATATAATTTTGTTTAATTTGTCCACATCACAGACAGAGACATGAATGCTCCGGTTCATGATAAACCAGATGCAATTCTTGAGAAGTTATTTTTATAGATTCTTTTATTTTTTTATTATTTTTTTTTTGGGGGGGAAGAGTCATAAATCAAAAAATCTCTTCTACTCACCTGCAGCTTTAGCTGGTTTATAGCCCGCAGGGAACCCTCCAGCAGCCCCTAGTAAAATAACAGTCATACAACTATTGATTTATGGTTTGCCTACATGTAGTAAGGTAAATCACAGTTTATCATCATGCCAGCTGACTTGTGTCATGAGTTCTGTCAGGACACCAGGAGTGTCTTGTGGCATCTTCTGAGGGTTACTACATACTTGCATATAAGAGTTTATAACATGATGAAGCACGGTCACATAAGTCTGCTTGTGAGGTTCAAAATCTATGTTCCTTTGACAATGACAATGCTGCACATGCATACATTAAGGTATATGCTATACACCACTGAATGCATGTGCTCATACATTGATTGTATGCAGTCAAGTTTTGCACAGGACTCCGTGCAGTGTGGTGAAAAATCGAGTATGCCCCATGATTCGATAGCTTAAAGAACCAACTTTAGCAGCAATAACATCAAGTAATCATTTTCAGTGTGACTTTATCAGCCCCTCACATCGTTGCAGAGGAATTTTGGCTCACTCTCCTGTACAAGGTTGCTTCAGTTCACTGAGGTTTGCAGGCATTTGTTTATGCGCGGCTCTATTAAGGTTCCACCACAGCATTTCAGTCAGGTTGAGGTCTGGATTTTGACTGGGTCATTGCAGCACCTTAATTTTTTTCTTTTTCAACCATTCTGTTGTAAATTTTTTGGGATCACTGTCCTGTTGCATGACCCAGTTTGAGCTAAGCTTTAGCTGTTTGACAGATGGCCCCACATCTGACTCTAGAATACTTTGAGACAGAAGAGTTCAGGGTCGACTCTGTAACTTCAAGGTGCCCAAGTCCTGTGGCTACAAAATAAACCAAAATCATCCCCCGTGCACCACGGTGGTATGATGTGTTTGATATGCTGTGTTTGGTTTTCAGCAGACACAATGCTGTGCGTTAGGGCGAAGCATTTCTACTTTGGCTCGAAGGAAATTGTTCCTAAAATCTTGTGGTTTGTTCAAATGCAGCTTTGCAAGCCTAAGCCATGCTGTCACGTTTATTTTAGAGAGAAGACGCAACCTTTGGAAATGGTCACACTTCCTGATGATCGGTTAATTATATGCATTTGATTAGCAGCACCTGGCTCCTCCTTACCTTATTAATTCTTCTGGAGGCAGTAAGAGTGTGCTTTGACAGGACTGCATGAAGTCATGTGAAAACTTTCTTTTTCACATGAGTGTATATTTTTGAGTACATACAACAAGAGAAAAGGATGATTACATGTCACAAACATGCACATTTTCACCCTTGAAAGACTTTTTGGGTTAAATATTTACTCAGACAGTTTCAGACTTTCCAGTTTATGCTTTTGACAGAAACAGACCCCTTAGGTTTCAGTTATAAATAAGAATGTTAAATCTGTGTGAGCCACTTTCAGTCATTTGAATCGTCAGTGCCAAGACTTAACTATCAACTCAGCTTTGAAGTTTGATGACAAAGCACTGCCAGGTAGAGTTCTATGTTTCTTATATTCTTTTGCACATAATACTGCAAGTGTCTTTATTTTGAGTCAATTGCATGTTCACATTGCAGTGATTCTTATACTACTATTTCTTTTAGTTGAACTTCTGCTCCACGGTAGTTCAATTTACCTCTCATACCTTTTCTAAAGAGAAGCAGACTTTGTTTATAGTGGCTGCGTTCTGGGTGTTTTTTTGTTTTTAAATTGTGCAGACACTCGGTGGATGCTCTTTTACCTGGAAAGAATCCAGTTCCTGTTCCACCGCCTCCTGGTCCTAACCCAGCACCCGGTGGTAGATACACACCTGGAGATCAGATCAGAAGAAGCAAGAAGTTATCTTCTATCACAAACACATGTGACACTAACTAGAAATATGGGCATGCAGCCATTTTTTTTTTTAAAAAGCACATTGCTTCTAATAGCATTTCTAAACAAATAGCTCATTTATTGGACAAACACTCTTAAACACTTCCATCATCTGTGACCCATAAAGAAAAAATGGAATCCGTCCTTGGTATACACATCCGCCCCAGGTTGCAGAAATTAAATGAAACGTGCACACAGCCGCTCCAGCCGAATCCACAGTGAAAGGGAAACTTTATAAGTTTGATGAGGAGAAAATTCAAATCGTTTTCATACTGATGAGGTACTGCAGTTGGAAACTTTCTTTCTGAATCCTACTGCACCACTCTGGATACCCACAACCCCCACCTGCATCCCCTAGCCTTATTTTTCGCCTGATTTTTGGCTGCAACTTTGAGTAACTCCTGAGATGGTCGTTCTGGATCCCAGACATGGTGGCCTCATGTGTGCAAGGAACAACAAGAGAAATAAAAAGAAATGGAGACTTAAAAAAAAATGACTGCAGTTGTTCTGGGAGGACTAACAGCTAAATCCAACGGGACCGGTGAGCTAAAGCCAAAATTACAAGTAATATTTTTTGAGGGGAAAACCTGGTTTATATCACAAAAACACAATGTAAATGGGAGAATGTGGCTGTAAGACCACTATGTCTAATGGCTCTTACATGTGTTGGAAGGCAATTTAATTTAAAACACATGTCAAAGGCGTTCATGTGTTTATTAGAGAATACACTTTGAAAACTGGGCTTTCGGTTCCGTCCACTGGGTGAGGCCATTAGAAGAGGAACATTACAAGGTATTACTGTCCAAGCTGGATGAATCGAAGTTCATCACACATGGCACAAAAAAACAAAAACAAAACCAAAAAACCCAGCCCATGCATTTTATCGAGTACGCCAGATTGAAGAAAGCGCTAACAACCTGTGATATATTTTTGATTTGTGCAACTGTATTATCAGTTTTGCAGCTGAGGCTAATAAAGCAGTGCTAATCAGTGGGGGGAACTAGTGAAGTGCAAAGTCCTAGAGGATGATGCAGGAACCACCTGGACTGGAAGAAGAAGATATTTTTTAATACACAGCTGGATTATTAAATTACAAGCAAACTATGTATGAAAATCTTTAATTTAAATGTACTGACGCAGCTGTAAGTGGTTTGCAGTGAAGCTATGGACAACAGTGTCACACTCATTCAGATACTTTGCAACTGTGCTGATAGTTAAGGGGTAAACACGATTTTTTATGATGAAGAGATAAAATGTTGTGTTGAGCAAAAAGTAATGCGCCAGGAAAGGTCTTATAACCCCTGTGGTTGTCTGCAGTGTAGGACAAATGATAGGGTGTCTCTTAACTTATCCTCGCTGGAAGGATCAGAGTGCTGGACTGATCACATTTCTGGAGGTTTGGCCTTGCAGACTGAAACAAAAAAGTGCTTCGTATTAATTTGAAATGCAGTGCACATGTTTGTCTGTCTCTATTAGTTTGCCCATGCCCATGGCTCCATGGCATAGAGCTCAAGTGCAAGGCACTACACAGTGGACGCACAGTTATTGTTCTCAATCTTGCGCCTTCATTTAGCAATCAAAAGGAGGATTTCCTGTGCTGGCATTGTAAGTGAGGCAGGACGGACTGCGGGTCTGCTCCAGTTTTCCTTCTGCTTAGAATCCAGTCGTGCTACTGTACAACATCCACAAAGTGCACCGGGTTCACCAAGACCGTGCATCCAAATAAGGCACAAACTGACCTCTGCCAAGTGCCCTGACCTACGTCAATAAATTTGAAGATTTCTTCATGATTTTCTTAATCATCACCATCATCATGTGCTTACGTTCCTCATGAACTCAGCCAGGTCATGGGAATGTGTTGGAATGTGTTTGGAGGACAAGACTGACTCGGAGAGCAAGCAGGATTTAGACTGTACAGTCAAGTTTGCTGGGTGTTTGTGACGTGCATGGTGTTGAGAAAAGAAGACTGGTGGCCCCGCAAAAGCCCCTCTCCCCCCCTTTTTTTAGAGTAAAAGCTAAAAGGTAATCATAACAAATATAATTTTATGTGTAGAAACCTTCTTGGTACAGGTTATCTCCACTGGAACAGAAGAAGTTGTGACAACTTAGGATAAATAAGAAGGGGAAAAGAAAATATTAATAAATTACTGGCTGCTGTGTAGGGAGAAATAAGCTTTCTTGTTATCAGTTAAATGTTAGTGACTGTTACAACCTAAATAGGGTGCACAGACTGTATTTTTTTCTGTAGAGTGCTCTGTGCATATTAAGAGGGTGATGATGTACATGCACTCACAGGAACCCTGGCAGCAATTTTGACTTGTCACCAGTTTCACTTTGGACTTGAATGTGGTCCAGCTGTGGGACTCTTAGTCAATGGGTTGTCAGTAAGCTAGTCATCAACAAAGTACAAAGTTCATTATCTGGGGATGGGATCCTGAGACTTCCTGCGGTATTTTGCATGCTAATCACAGAAGACGATGTTAAGATTAAGGCACAAAATTCTAGTTTTCTCTTCATAATGGAAGATGGAGCTTGCCTCACTGTGGTTCACCACATTAAATAATTAAGCCTGCCAGCAGGAATAGCTATTGCTGCATCTCTTTTGAGTGTAACATAAAGGAGCAACATTTAGAGCAATCACTCCACCCACCACAAAGGCAAAGACATAATAATTCGCCACTTTCACCTAACATGGTGTCTAAGGGCCTGCCAGATATGAATCACCCTTACGCCACATTTTGGAGGCAGGGGGACTGAAGACAAGCAATGAAACCTGTCAAGAGATGTCAAGAAAGTTTTTGATGTGGTGTAGCCAGTAAATTAGGCGACTCGGAGCTACACTTCAGTGGTTAACTTTGCAAAAAATAAAGAGAGAGAAGGAAGAGAAGTCACTTTTGTACTGTCTGTAACCCTCAGGATAATTGCTAACATCCAAACCTCACATCCAAATCTACACAGACTGATCAGTCATAACATAAAACACAGCCTATTATCCTCATTTTCACCTCCATCATTTGATTCTTGGACTGTATGAGAGGATTTTTTTCATCATTTACACAATAATCCCTATCCTGAGGTTTTGGTGCACACAGCTAATCCACTGTCTGAAATAAGCTGGGTTTTTTTTAGCACTTTAAGCAAACACTCTTCTGATTGGCTGCCTCTGATTAACAAAAGCGCAAGCGGTTTTTAATTCCGCTCCGGACTCGTGAATCTCAACCCAGCAGCAGCGGTAACGTTTGCACGTCCTCTCCCGTTAATGCGGCAGGTAAATAATCAACTAACAGTGCATATTATGTTAGCGCGATCTGCCTTATTACAAAACCTGCCATTACTGTGCATTTAGGTGACCATGATGAGAGAGGCAGACAAAGTCTGGCTGGCTCAGATGCTGGCAGTTCTCGCTGCAGTTTACCGGTAGCGTCTCCTTTCAGGCCAGGATAGACGAATGTCACCGAGCAGTGACTAAGTTTGTGGTCAAAGGCTTGCACCCATTTGCCAGCAGATGCCCCCGATTTTCGGTAAGTGAATGTGTTTAATTGTAGGCAGGGACATTACTTGATATTCTTGTGTAATTGCTACATATTATATATAATTTATGTTATACTTTGTTATTGCTACAGAAGAATATTTATTTTATTATTTTACATTTACAATTTTTTTCCTGGGGACCCTGTGACACCCCATTGAAGAGCTGTAGGCTGTGGATCTCTTAAGATCTCACTGTTTGGTTTGTAAGGCCATGTTACTCCTAAATTTCTGTCTTGTTCAAAGAGAAGATATAAAACAAAGTTCTAAGCTAATCGACCTTAGTGTTCTCCTTTTTTAAAAAGAATCGATAAGAGAATCGATAAAGAATCGAATCGTTAAACAGAATCAAAAATGGAATCGGAATCATGAAAATCTTATCAATACCCATCCCTAGTTATGGATACTTTTTTTTTTTTTTTTGTGGCGGAAATGGGCTTCCATACCTCTCAGCTAAGAGGCTTCTTCAGTTCTAAAACCAAATGGTGGATAGTCCCAGGTATTTAAACCCTAGTGGGGACTGTCACTTTCCTAATGGAGAAAAGAAGGTTTTTCACCAAACCCACATACACTCCTGTGCAATCCTCCAAGAGCTTCTCTGTGCATCGCTGGAGGAGTATGCTTCTGCTGATTGCTGTTCGGCTGACACTGGGGCCAGAACAGGGAAAAGAGCGACAAAAGAACCGGGAAAAAGCTTCAAAGATTTAAAAATCCACCACGGGAAAAAAAACAATGGCTGCAGTGACCTCCAGTTTGCATGTCAACGTATCCTTGTGGAAGATACTGAACCTCATGTTGCTCGCCGATGCATCCACCAGAGCGTAGAAAAACAAGTAGATGTAAAAAAAAAAGTGCTTGTATGAATGAGTGGAGTTCTCTGCAGCTCTGCCAGTCTAACAAAATGCTCACTAGGTTAATTGCTGATTCTAAATTGGCCGTACTGTAGGTGTTGATGTCAGAGTGAGCGTGTGTCTTTGTGTTAGGCCTGTGTCAAATAAAGGACCTGATCTGGGGTTACCTTGCCTCTGGACCTATGACAGCATGAATAGGCTACAGCTAACTCATCACTCCTAGCTAAGGGAAAAACAGCTAATAAAAAAAGTTTTTGGATAATCAAATTGTGGAGTGGTCCCTCTTGCTGCCAAAACAACACCCAGTCAGCATCATAGACAGGGGAGACAGGGGATCCATAGGGCTATCCTGCGCTCCCTGACACTGGGATATGGATTGTGGTGTGGGGCCTTTCTGGGTCCAGCTTTTTCTGATGTTTCTCACAGATGCTCAATTGGAAAGGGATTTGGAAGTTTGGAGGCCAGGTCAATGCAAGGACCTAAGATTCCCCAGCAGATCATTGTACTGCAGCAAAATGCTCAACATTATTCACTTTACCTACAGGGACCCCTGTGAGTAGCTTAACACACAGTTCTAGACTGTGCATTTATGTACCCCATTACAACATGTAGTGTTCCTCACTCTGTCATGTATTCTGTTATTTTAGTGATTGGCAACATTTCCTAGACTCCCTAAGAGAGGGACACGTTTCTTACAAAGGTGTCAGAAGTGTCATTAGTCAGATTTTTATTACTTTTTAAAATAGCCACTGTTTTATAAGACAGTTTCTTATCGGTAGCTCCAGGCGCACCACTTATTTAAAACGTTTGCTTCCAGTTTTATATAAATCCCAGCCAAGTTGCAGCTGTGTGGAAAATCTCAACCTCACATCATTTATATTTTTACCTTATGCAAGGAAAATAATACTTTCTAAATTTGTGTATCAGCAATGAGGGTTGCTTCAAGCGTGAAAATCTTGTCAACACTTGACATTCAAACTCTGACGAGAGTTGATTATTTCGTTTCCAGGGAATTTGCATTTGCATTTACGGAGAACAAAGAGGACAGTCTGTGAAAAGCCTGAAGGCTTAGATAGAAATCATTTTCACACGCATCCACATATGTGGACATAGTGTTTTGGGTTTGCCTAATTCCCTTGTTTTGAGTTTCATTAAAATGACGTAGTTCACTAGACACAAGCTAACAAGTGCAAAGGCCCACATCCAGATATGTTTAGCTTTGCCTAATGTCATGTTTTGAGTGTCAGCCTGGAAATTAAAAAGTGACATGTTTATCAGCTGTTCAGCTGGCAAGATAATTTATTTGATGTATTGCCTGAGCATCAAAACTGGCAGCAAAGCCTTCCATTGTAATTCATGAATTTATCACATATTATAGCCTAAGTGGAAAATGTACACTGGCTTACACACTTGATTTTTATGAGGATATGGGTTACTGGGCCCAAAAATAATGACTGGCTCGTAGGGAAGGTAGGAAATTGTAAGTCAGATCTTGTTTTGTTACTAAATCAAACCAAAGCCAATGACAGTTTTTTCCATAGTACCACCCAAGTTAATGGCAGTTTTTACAATTGCTCTTTGAAAGATCTTAGTCTTACTTCATTTACAACAAGCTGGGTGAGTAATGTGACATTTCCCTGACCCTGTGCTGTGGCTGTTTAATAATTGGTCTTTGGAGTTGATTGAGCAATTTGCCTGACTTGTGCATGCAAAACATGCTTACGTGTGTGAGTACACACACACACACGCACATGCACACACACGCATGACCTTGTAAACAGTTAATGAAGGCATTCCCTTCATAAAAGGCTTACAGAGCCATTACCATTGTGTTCACAGTGCATAGTTTGTGAAGTATTGGCAGATCTGGACAGTGTTTACATCACATTTACACGATTCTGCGCCTGTATTTCTATCGCTTTAGATAAAATTTCAAAATGTTTTGGCAAACTAGCAGCTGTTTGCTGTATTCACATCATGTATCCAAAACCGCTGTCCCAGAAGAGGAGGTTTGGTTCTCTCTTTATGGAAAGCTCTCGTAGCGCAACCCAAGGAGCACTGCAGTGAAGCGAGCACTGCAGTGAAGCAAACACTGCGGTTCCTGGCACTCTTACATCTCCCGTTATCAGACACATGACAGCTGGCCAATCAGTCAGTCATTCCACTATTTTTGCACTATTTTCCAAAGCATGTTGGAAAAATGTGAGAAGCAGTTCAGAAAATGAAATTTTTCAAAGTTAAAATCTATGTTAGTCTCACCCCCAACTGATTTCAACTTCCCTTTCTACGGTTTCCCATCTTGTTTCAGTGACTGAAGCGAAACATAAGCATGTGGTGAGCAGAATTTTAACAACTCACAAGACCAGATTTCAGTCCTGTCAGGGTTCACCTTCTGGTGGCTCTAGTGAAGCTTTCTACTGGAAGCTGACAGGGTATCATTACAAGATTAGGAAAGTCATGCCTTTGAAACCAAACATGGGTTTGGAGCAGCTGCTGTGGGCTCTCCTGTGTGAGGATTGCAAACGTGAGCATTACGGAGGAAACTGGGCCGTGGTTCGAGATAACCATCAACCATGTGAAATCACTAGCTAAGCTAATGGAACAAGTTGTTCATGTTATGACTCCCCTCCAAAATCTGATTTATGTGATTGTTGGTTCCACTGGTTGATACAGAGTTACAAATGAAATGTTAAAAGGACCATAAATGACTAAAATCATTATCCACTGTTTGCAATGTTCCAAAATGCGTGCCCTGCATTTCTTTTGACTTGGTAAAAACCAAGTTAACTGATGGGACACCTGAATATAACACCACTGTGAATTGTACCGACTAAAATATAGTTTAAGATATGAAAAAAGTTTTGTTTCTCAAAATGTGTTGTGCTTTGCAAAGAAATCCCCTATAAAGTAATGAAAAGGAGGGTTTTCACAGGACCCACCGCAGCATTTCAGTCATGTTTAGGCATAGACTTTGGGCCATTGCAACACTTTTGTTTCCATTCTTTTGTGCTTGGGATCACTGTCCTGTTGCATGGTCAATTGGAGATTAAGTATCGGAATTTCAGGAGCAGGACCACGCCTCCAAACATGCTCCTTCCAGTTCTCATCTATATAGGTTCTCCCAGTTCTACAAGCTGTTCATTCTCGTTTACGTGCCCCACCCTCCCTTACCTTTTCAATTTTTTTAACTTCTTCACTTCTATTTAGTACATGGGGATCTGCCAGGCCCAGGAGCAGCAGCCAGTCCCCTTCAAGCCTTTCCCCAAACTGCAGCTCAATTCATGTCCAAGCATT
Source organism: Perissodus microlepis (assembly GCF_051167445.1). Taxonomy (NCBI): domain Eukaryota; kingdom Metazoa; phylum Chordata; class Actinopteri; order Cichliformes; family Cichlidae; genus Perissodus; species Perissodus microlepis. Next base: position 19,088,301 of record NC_140474.1, on the reverse strand, counting down.
CACCTTTACATACTAAAATGCTGTCAAACTTAAAATCAGGACGTGGACCCAGCGAGTGAAATAACGGGTTTTAGCTGTCGGACAGACGGCCTAACAATTTGACTCTAGAATATTTTGTTATACAGAGGAGTTCTCGTCCTTTTAGATCTGAGCTCAGCCTTCGACACCATTTCTCACTCTGTACTTCTAAGCAGACTTTCCTCTCTCGGCATCTCTGACACACCCCTCACCTGGTTTCAGTCATATCTCCTCGACCGCTCCCAGTTTATTCAACTAAGATCATTCCGCTCTCGTCTATTCCCCGTCACCTCTGGTGTACCTCAAGGCTCAGTTTTAGGCCCTCTTCTCTTCATAATATACATCCTCCCTCTAGGTACCATTTTCCGCAAATTTGATCCTCAGTTTCACTGTTTTGCTGATGACACCTAGTTATATCTCTCTTGCAAACCTGATTCCTCCCTCCCACCTTCCTCCCTTTCAGAATGTCTATCTGAGTTAAAATCCTGGTTTACCTCTAATTTTCTAAAGCTCAATGAGGATAAAACTGAGATCCTCCTTATTGGCACCAAATCCAACCTTTTGAAGGCGAACCATTTCTCGCTCACCATCGATAACTCCACAGTTTTCCCTTCTCCTCAGGTTAAGAGCCTTGGTGTCATCCTAGACAGTTCACTTTCCTATAAATCTCACATCAATAATCTCACCCGTTCTGCCTACTTCCATCTACGTAACATTAACAGATTGCTTCCTTCTCTTTCCACCCAGTCTATGTCCATTCTTGTCCACAGTCTTGTTACCTCCCGTTATTGACTACTGCAATTCTCTTCTGCATGGTCTCCCACAAAAATCCCTCCATAAGCTTCAACTGGTTCAGAACTCTGCTGCTCGCATTATCACCAGAACCCCCTCCTACCAGCACATCACCCCTGTTCTTCAGGAACTTCACTGGCTCCCTGTGAAATTCCAGATAATATTCAAACTTCTTCTGCTCACCTTCAAGGCCATTCATAACCTCGCTTCTCCTTACCTTTCTGACCTGTTAACCACTACCTGTTCTGCCCGTTCACTTCGATCTTCTTCTTCTATCCTTCTTGCTGTACCTTCCTTCCGCCTCACCACCATGGGAAGCAGAGCTTTCAGCTGCTCTGCTCCCATGCTGTGGAACTCTCTGCCCCCAGAAATAAGAAACACTGGTTCTCTCCCTCAGTTTAAATCCCAACTCAAAACTCATCTGTTCAAATCTGCATATTCACTGTGAATCCACTGTTTGTTAATTTTATCTTGTGCTTTTGTTTTATTGTTCTTATTCTGCCATTGTTTTACTAAGTGTTTTATCCTATTGTACAGTGTCCTTGGGTGACTTGAAAGGCGCTCATAAATAAAATTTATTATTATTATTATTATTATTATTATTATTATTCATGGTCGACTCAGTGACTGCAAGGTGCCCAGGCTCAGTAGTTGCAACACAAGCTAAAATCATCATCTTTCCACCAGGACTGTTATTTTTGTGCTGATAGCTGTGTTTGGGTTTTACCAAACGTGGCGCCGTGCATTATGGTTTGCAGACCTGTAAACCTAAGCTGTTCAGGTCTGAAACTTTAACACTGAATGTACTAACTGAGGCATGTACAGTCTGAGATGTTGCTCTTGGGTTTGTTGCAGTCTCTCTGAGGATTGCACAGGCTGTCCTTGGTGTTAACTTGCTGGAACTGATCACAATGCTGGAAGATGGCATTGTGTTAACACACACACCTGAATGCTTCAGACCAGCAAACTGAAAAAACTTCTGCTTTTATAGACATGCTCACATTTGCTGCTGATCAGTTAATAAAGTGCATTTGATTACCCCCCCCCCAAAAAAAAAAAAAAAAAAAAAAAATCAATCACAACACAGGATACATTGTTTCACCGCAGAGGACTTTGATGATTTTGATTAACCTCATGTGATGCATTTGATTAAAATGATAGTTTATTTCCATTTTTTCCTCATCAGCTCATCCTCTTTTGTGTCTTTTTCAATAAAAAGATAGTGCTGTTGTGGTGTTTGTTGTAAACCTAAAAGAAGAAGTTGGACATCAGCCGTGGTGGCCGAAGATGAAAAAATTCCTGACTGGAGCCACTTCAGATTGCTGGCCCGGTAAGATTGCACCTACCAGCTCGCAGCCTGGTGAGGGCTGCTTGCATAGTGGCTGGAATGAATCATCGGAGATAATGTGCCTCTTTGTTGAACACTTGGCACTCCTCGATTGCAGACCAAACATCTGACTGGAAGATGCTCAGACTGACATTTACACACAAAGAGCAAGAGCTAAACAAATTATTGATATGTTTTTGTAGCACTGGTGAGAAGTGACTACTATCCAAAACCTGTAGGCATTTAAATCGTAACACATTGGGTTTGCAAAGCAGTGAGTCAGAGAAAGAATTGGTTTCCATTAAACTGTGTGCTGGGTTTATAAAGTCAAGACTGGTAGTGAAAAAAAAGAAGTGCAAGAACTAAGAGGTTATTCCCTGGATATTAGCAGTGCATTATTCTTCAAAATTACATAATGCGTATTAAAACAACTCATCCATCCCGAACCTCTGCTCCGATTTGTGTAACCTTCTTAACAGTAGTTATGGTAAAAGAAAAAAAAGAAAGAGCAATAGGAAAGCCAACATGTTAGTAATCGCTCCTGGGTTTGTGCTTTGATGCAGAGAGTGACTTTGCAAAACCTCTTTGATGTAAAACATGGATGGAATTGTACAATTCCCTAACACTTTCTCAGGAAATGCACCAGAGTGGGACATGTATACATGGAATAAAAGTTCTTTCACAATAACAAACCAATCAGTGCTTGTAACTAAACAGCTTCTATCCAAATGTGTACTGAATGAAGTCACCTTGCTGGAAATTACACCAAACCACTCAACGTCAACAAATTAAAATGCTTGTGTGGCTCCAGCTAGAGAGAAGCAGGAGAAGAACCTTGTTGGAAAAATCTCCCCCCCGCCACCAAAAAACCTGCATCTTGTTCAGACGGTACTTCAAATAGACTGCTTCAGTAATTGCAGAGTAGAGCTGTTGAGCGCTGGGAGCACCTATATGTCACATTAATCCAGTATACTTTGGTTGGCAACCCACCCCACCAGAGGAGGGATTAAAGCCAAAGAAGTGTTCACAGCACATGCTACCAATAAAGTAGTGCATCGAGTTTAGGTACCCACCAGTAACTCTCAGGTACTGCTGCATGTCAACACTGGTGTTTTGGCTTTTGCATGGCAGTCCACTCTGCAATGCATTTAAGTTCACCTAGAGCCAGGCGACTGGCACCGATTAATGTATTATATTCCTCGAGGCTGATCATGACTAATGCCAAATGAGTGGAACTGGCTTCCAGCAGCACTAAAGAAAAAAAAAAACCCAAACTCCTGAATTCTTTGGACACTTTGAAGGAAGAAAACTGCTTTCCCCCCCCGTTTTTATCAGAGCTCAGAGCCAAGTCCTGCCAATCAGAGTTGTGCCATTAACTCTGTCCTTGTTTGTCCTTGAAGCCAAGCTCCAAACGTGGCACAGGCCAGTTAAATTGTTTTATGGTCTGTGTGAATGCAACATATGGACTGAGGTACTTGAGATACTTAAAACCATAGCTAGTGTTCTATAGGACGCATTGTTTAAAAAGCTTCA